>NC_035433.2:21348594-22013229 GCF_002127325.2 Helianthus annuus
AATCTTTGCACATCCTTAGCATTGGCAGGTGATTTAATGTTCACAATAGCCTTAATTTGCTCTGGACTTGCTTCAATGCCCCTCTTTGTCACCATATAGCCTAAGAATTTACCTGCCTTAACACCAAAATGACACTTGGAAGGATTTAGTTTCATATTAAATTTATCAAGGATATTAAATGCTTCCTCCAAGTCTTTAAGGTGATCCTCAGCTTTCTTGGACTTAACCACCATGTCATCAATATAGACTTCCATAGTGTGTCCAAGTTGATCTTTGAACATCATATTGACTAGCCTTTGATAAGTAGCACCTGCATTTCTTAGTCCAAATGGCATAGCAATATAACAATATATACCAGTTGGGGTCATAAAGGCTGTATCCTCTTGATCAGATGGTTCCATCTGAATTTGTTGAAATCCAGATGAAGCATCCATAAAAGTTAACAGTTCATGACCCGCGGTAGCATCCACCATGGAGTCAATGTGGGGTAATGGGAAAGGATCCTTGGGACATGCCTTGTATAAATCAGTAAAATCGACACATACCCTCCACTTTCCATTTTTCTTTTGAACAACAACCACATTGGCTAACCATCTTGGATACTTAACCTCTCGTATCATACCTGCTCGGAGTAGTTTATCTACCTGTTCCTGGATAATAGCATTCCTTTCAGGCGCAAACTTCCTCCTCTTTTGATGAATTGGCTTGAATGATCTGTCAACGCCAAGTTTATGAGTAATTATATCTTTAGATATACCTGTCATATCCTCATGTTTCCAGGCAAAGGTAGTTTTTCTTCGTTTAAGGAAGGATATTAGCTCCTATTCAATGTCGCTAAGGATCCCTGATCCTATGAAGATCTTGGATTCAGGATCATCAGGATCCATGAGGATTTCTTTCAAATCCTGTTCTCTTGCCTCCAAGACATCTCTTGAAGGATACTTTAATTGCTATTGCTCCCTTGGTCTTGAGGCTGGCTTCATTGATGATGTATAACAATTCTTAGCCTCTTGCTGATCACTCTCATTTTTTATCACCCCCATGGACTAGGAAGCTTTACACACTGATAATAGGTAGATGGGACTGCCTTCATGTCATGTATCCATGGCCTGCCAAGGATAATGTTACAACAAGATAAGCAATCTATAACACAAAATTTCTGATAAGAATGGAGTCCTTCAATATAAATAGGGAGTTTGATGTCCCCTAATGTGTTTTTGGTTTCCCCACTAAATCCCACGAGGACTGAGGATCTTGGGACAATATCAGACTCCGGGATATTCATTTTCTTGAGGACATCAAGATGGATGATGTTCACAGAGCTTCCTCCATCTATAAGGATCCTGCGAACAAAATGGTTAGAAATAAAAAGAGTAATAACAAGACCATCATGATGAGGATCCTGAATATCAACATGATCATCCTCATCAAAAGTTATGACTTTATCCTCGGTAACACTGGATGTTCGAATGGGTCTGTCTCCATTATCCATCTTTGTTTCTTTGGTATGTCTTTTGGCTGCTGAAAAGGAAGTACCGCAAATGTCTGATCTTCAAGATATGAAGTTTATAACTTGTGCATCTGCTGGAGGTGCTGGAGCTTTTTCTGGGATCCTTTCAGGATCCTAGGTTCTCGACTTCTTTCATCCCAAAAGTTCCTTCAAACGCCCCTTGCTTAACAAGTAACCAATTTCTTTTCTTAGTGCAATACACTCTTCAGTGAGATGCCCAAAATCCTCGTGATAAGCACACCATTTTGATTTGTCTTTTGTAGCAGCTGGTTTATCACTTTTTCTTGGTCATCTAGCTTTCTCACCTAAATTCTGCATTGCAAGAATCAGTTCATTGTTATCAACAGAAAAACAGTATTCAGAGATTGTAGGATAATCCTCATCATCCTCTTCCTGTTCCACTGCATGCACATTCTAGTTATCAGACTTGTTGTAAGATTTGGACTTGTTGTTCCTGAAAGAGGATCCTTGCTTTTCCTGTTTTGAGGATCCTGATAGTCTTTCCTGGATTCTTTTGTCATCCTCTGTAGGATCGTGTCTCGACCCACACGAGTCGTTTAAAGGATATTCTATCAAATACAGATGCGGAAAATAAGTATTTGACTTAGGAACAGCTAATAAATCACTTTAAACTTCTTGACTTAGGAACAGCTAACAAATCACTTAGGAACAGCTGACAGTTTACATTCAAATCTCGATCCGGCAGCACTTCGGTACGAGTTACAAGACTGTTTTTTTGATTCGCTTGAAAGACACCCTTATATAGGGTTTGAGTTTCGCTTCAAAGGTCAAGACCGAATAAGCGAAACCTCCAAAGAGACATACAAGCGGAACTGTATTGTGACACATAAGCGAAACCTTCTACCTATGTCATTATAAGCGAAACCTATTGCTAACACTTATACAATCTCCTGTTTTCTCGAATAACGTGCCCTGATCTAACAATCTAAGACTAAGACTCGATCTAAGACGAAGTCAACAGATGTAGTGCACCAACAGACTCCCCCTCAGATGTTGACGGAGTCGTCCATCGAGTCACGACAATGCTGTGTCTTCACATCTTCAGTCTTGAACAATCTCTGGGCTTCTCTCTCTCTCTCTTTCTCTTATCACCACAATCTTTTTTTCTTGAATGTTGACATCTTTAAAGATTCTTCATCAACAACATGTGCTCCCCCTCAAAGCTTGACTTTTCCTGCATAAAACTTTACTACACACATAAGATTTATGACAAACAATTAAGCATATAAACTATCACAAACACATCAATCAATCAGATCCTGATGAACCACTTGGAATTGTATCATTTTATCAAAACATGACAATCTCCCAAACCATCTGTTCATCATATTTAGCACTTAGAATTTTGAAAATCTGTTTTTCAATATCAATTGTCGAAAATCTTTTTGACTTTTTCAAAATTTTTTCTAAAACACACCAAAAATCTTTTTGTATTTTCTGAAAGATGATACCAATGCAGAAATGAAATATTTGCAGAGAATATTTTTGTGAGTTTGTGCAAGAGGATCATATCAGATTTTAAGACACATCACTAACACCGTTAAGCTTTAAACATTTTATGTTCTAAACAATTTACTTAGATTGTCAGTATATTGGTCCACTTTAAATTTTCACACAAATTTCAATTGATTCGAGATACGATATTAGTGTTTTAGAAACTTAAACTTAATTGTGTATCACTCCACTCGAATATACTCCTGTTTCCAGATCCCAATATTCAGTCTTACAGGTGAGTATACTACAGATGATATCTGTAAAGGGGTTATGTGCGAGGGCCGTGAGAGCTCAGGTCGATACTTCCGTATACGCAGAGAGATGACGGCTTCGACTTTAGGTATGTACCCTTTAAAGGATCTTTTGTTACAACAGCAGCGACTATCAATTTTATTGTTTCATCAGCTTGCTGAGGGCGATGCTATGTTTCAAGCATTTTGCAGAAAGCATTATCCGGGGACTAGGTCAGTATTTCCATACAGCAGAAGTCCCGGGATAATACCCCAGATATCACTGAGCATAAAGACCTAGTATCTCAGAATACGGGACCTTTCAAATGAGATTTCGGGGGTTACACATATATTCAAGAATAGTTACCCACGAATCAAGCAAGTTTGAATTTAGGTTTATATCCCGTTTCAATTTACTGAATGTGCGAAAACCTACTGACACATCCACAGTAAGATTGTTTATCACATTTTTACTTTACATTTCTTTAGCATGTTGTGATAGTCCACTAATGTACTATCATTTCCTCTTTTATGCAACAAAAACTCATTTTCAAATTTTATCATGTTTTTGACTTTTTCAAATTTTTAATGTTTTTGGATTTTCTAAAAATTTCTACTCCCCCTAAAATGCAAACACATTAAAGAAATTTGAAAACTGTCTAAGCTCAAGACACACTTGAACACAAAACAAACTGTACAAAACTTGACGACCAATATCAAATTGCATCAATTCGCCATTCACTAGTGCATAAACAATCAGAACTCCCCCTATCAACAAACTATTTTCCCATTTAGATTTCAAAACACTTAAGTTTGTTTTAATCAAAATGGTTTTTCCGGAAAATAAGTTTGATTGATTTTACCACTTGTAGGTTTATTAAACAAATGTTCGAGGATATGGTTCATCATCTTGTCTTCCAACCAGATGTAGGAAAATACAAGTACAAATTAATGTCCTTGATTTACCATATGCAATCAAATCGTCACAAACATAAACAAATCTCTTTACCGTTTGTATGATTGACGTTACCGAATAAAATTCAAGAAAGATGTCGATTCATGCTCCACGCTTACCAACCTGGGAGCTCCGGCAAGTCCTGAGACTTATTGTTCATAATATGTACCATCCCAGTCACAAACCAGGGATGGTTCAACCTTTTCTTTCTTTGTTTTCTTCTCATAAAATTCTTTAACCCCTTTGACTTTTCGATCAATCATCTTGCCAAAGATATGTTTTACCTTGGGGTTAAAGACCTTCTCAACATCAAATTCCTGTTTATCATTATAAAATTGGTTAGAAATTTCAGTTTTACCAATTTTCGTTTTATAATTCTCAGCCCGAAGTGATGGAAACTCCTCATCATTCATAATCGGAACTGATTTTTCATCTTTTAAAACAGCTTCACATTTTGAAACATCTTGTGGCTCATCTGACTTTGTGGAGTCAGATTCATCGCCTGAAGATAGCTCCTCTGATTTTGACCTATAATCATCGCCAGAGTTTTCACCAACCTTCTTAACAAACCATTTCTAGTTGTCAGATTTAGCTCTCTTCTTGTAAAACTTGTTCGAACTCTCACCAATTTCAAAAGTAGAATCTTTAAACAGTTTAGTTCTATCAATTGGCGGTTCGAACTCAACTACTCTTTCCTTGAGTTTACGAGATACTCCCTGTTTTGATTGTATTGCTTTAGAACAATCTCTAGCAATATGTCCAACAATGTTGCATCGGAAACAGGTTCTCGTATCTGTATTCTCCTCATCCATCTTCTTCAATTCATCTTGCTTCTTTGCAAAGAACTCGTTGTTTGACTGCTTCCAGAAAATTTTCTTTTCTTCTTCCTCAGATGACGTACCTGAAACAAATGACATTTTGGATTTAAAATCACGAACATATTTTTCATTTTTCTGTTTTTCTGTAGGAGTAAAACCTAACCCTTTCTTTTTGAAATTACCGTTATGGTTTGATTTCTTTTGGAAACCTGAACCAGAACTGTAATTCTTTTTCTTGTTCAATCTTTGTTGCACTCTTGAGGTGTAAGGTCTTGGTTTTTCATTAAGACATAAGTCTTTTATTTCAGAAATATTAATTTCTGTGAGTTTAAAAACCTTGTTTATCAATTCAGTTTTGACACCTCTTATTGGAAATTCCTCATCAGAATATAATTTGTCAGAATCATTCAAAGTGTATGCAACTTTGAACAATCCATCATCCAAATTAGATTTTGATAACAAAAATTTTCTATCATAAACTATTTTGTCCTGTTTTTCTGTTTGACAGGGAGTGCTTGACCCAGACTTTGACTCTGACGCGAACTCCGACTTTGACTCCTCTATTTCATCGTTTTCTAACACACGATCCACGACTTTCTTCATCAATTGAGACTGTTGATCAGTGTCAGACGATGTAAACACAACATCAATACTATCTGATAGATTGACTGACGACTCCGACTCCCACTGTAAATTTGTTGCCTTTTTGACTCTTTCATCATTTGGGTATCTTGGCAAATATCCATTTTCCAGCGGGGGTGGACACTTGTTATAACTGACACCTTGTTTCTTACTAGAATCTTTCTTGTCAGTCTTTTTCTTCGTGTCATTCTTCTTCTTTTCCAAAGTCTTTTCATCAGCAATTTTTCCAGCTTCCTTTTCTTCAGTTACCTTATCATCTTCCCATGCCTTCATACTTTCAACTGTCGGATAAATCCTGTCAATGACATAAGAAGTACATGAGTAACTTTTTAACAAACGGTTAACTCTTTCAGTTTCAATTCTTTGCAGCTCAAGCTTTTGTTCCAAAGCAGCACACTTCTCGATGTAATTATTCACAACTTTCTGTTTGATCATGAAAGCTCCCTGAAGTGTCTTCATTGTTGTTGCTTGTTCTTCACTTGATTGATTGTATTGATTTACGGACTTGTTCAGAACATCATAAGATTCCGTTAACTGATTTATGTTATTAATCAGTTCACTGTTTTTCTTCTTGAAAATCTCACAGTTTTCACACATCACAGGAATCTTTTTAGCATTAACTTCATCATCAACTTTAAACTTTGGAACCTCTTTCATCTTTTGCCTTCTGTTTACAAAAATATCTTCATCATCACTACTCACCGGTGTTTTGACCTTTTTCTTTTTCTTTTTAACTTTTTCATCATCACTATCACTTTCAGCAATCAGCTTCATATCAGCTTTGAATTTTCTTGCCCAATACTCAGTATCATCATCACTATCACTTTCAACCTTTGCCATGAAAGCAGTGTAAGCTCTAGTTTGATCAGGAATATAATCATCCCAAGTAAAATTTTCCCAGCTGAAACCCTCTGGTAACTTTTCATCTTCTTGATCAATCAAACAAGCTTTTGCATTATCTGGAATATATTTATCCCAGTTGAATGACTTCTTTTCATCTGGATTAACCACACATGCTTTCTTTCCAGAATCTTCAATTATTGGTCTTCCATGTGCAGTTTGTGCTTGATGTTGATGTTGTTGTGATGGTGATTGAGCAACCTGATGGTAGATGGCTTTTCTGTAGTAATCATTGTTGTTATTGAAAGGGTTCTGAGCTCCACTTGCTTGGCGGTTAGTGCACTCCCTTTTGAAGTGTCCTTTTTCCGTGCACCGAAAACAAGTGACTTTAGATTTATCGAAACCTAAAGTAGAAACATTTGCCTCACGAAGATCATCTCTCCCCGTGATCTGCTTGAATTTCTCAGCTCTTCTTAACACACTAGCCAAACACCACTTTATGTCCATTAGCTCCATCTCTTCAGCATCTATCTGGTCGTAGTCTTCCTTGGTTAGCATTGGATTCCCGATACGACCTGCAACAAAGCAACTATAAGATTCCAAAACCATTCCTAATAAAGACATTTGGTTTTTAGCAACTTCCTCAGAATAGTCTTGATCATTTTCAAGATTTAATACAATATTGCACTGAAGTTTCTTCCCATTTTTCGTTGCTGAAATGTTTGGATCAAAAGATGGAAATGATGTAAAACTTGTTTTGCTGCTTGATCCTTTAGATGAACTTTCAGATGATTTTTTTACACTGTAGGCAGTTTCAACTTTCGGAGATAGATTTAATGATTTCTCATTCACCCCTGCTTTATAGTATAATCCGATATCCTGTTCACCATCAAAATCTTTCATTCGAATAACTTTTCGTTGTTCCATTTATTGAGCTTCGATCTTTTCAATGAACTTGCTGAGTGTCAAATTGCTAAAACCCTTCTTGTTTCTTAACATCATAAGATATGTGCCCCAAGTTTCATATGGCAAAGCATCAGCAAGTTTTTCGATCAACTCTTCATTGTTTTTCTCAATACTCAATCTCTTCATGTTAGCAAGCAAATTGCAGTATCTTTCGATAATCTCTCTTGTACTTTCATTCTTTAACCCGCGAAACTGATCAAATTCTTTCTTTAGAAGCGATTTCTTGCTTTTGACCATTTCTTCACTACCACGAAACTTTGACCTTAAAGCTTTCCAAATCGAATATGAAGTTCCATTGTGTTGCAAAAGCACCATAATATCCTTTTTCACTGCTTGTTGAAGAAGACTTAACATCATTTTCTCATCTTTGTATTTCTTTCTAGCATCCGCACTTAGATCTTTTATCGGAACAGGCTCTTCATCATCATTCATTGGTCGAACATATTTTGTCTCGACACATTCCCAAGCATCTAAGTAATTTGCTTGTACCCAATTTTCAAAACGACCTTCCCAACCTTTAAATTCAGCTATGTTCATGAGTTTGGGTTGTTTTTGCATTGTACCCGTTTCGTTCTCGAGCATTGTATTTTGTGCAAAAGTGATTGGTGTAACCGGAGTAGCAAATGCGTTGAAAATTCCTCGTCCATTTTCAATTTTTTAACAATTTTTTACAACAGCCTTAAAAGAGAGAATCACAAAGTACAAACAAGCGGAACAAGTTGATGTTCAAATGAGCGGAACCTTCTGAAACGTTCACTGAAGCGAAACTACTTTTTGTCATAATAAGCGAAACTTCAATGGTCCTTGAAGCGGAACTATCTTGTTCAGAAAAGCGGAATTGTCTGTTCAAGCGAAACTATTGAGCGGAACTAAAACAGAATGTCTTTGAAGCGGAACTTTGAAGCGGAAGTGTCTTTGAAGCGGAACTTTGAAACGGAACCTTTGAATTTATGTAACAATAAGCGAATCTAACACGTTCATTTAAGCGGAACCTCCTGATGGAATGTATCTAGAAGCGAAACTATGAGGTGTCCGTTTAAGCGAAACCTATTCAAATGTAATTTTGACCCATTTTTAATGTGAATTTTAACACCAAACTTTCCAGGATTTGTCTATATACTGTAACGCACAATCCTTGAAACTTTGAGCCAATTTTGACCGGTAAAAATGTCTGAACTGAAGAAAGAAGGTGTAGAAGTAAGAAATCTTGATAAATTTCAGCTATTCTCTGCAGAACTCCTCCTCCTGAAGCTCTGATACCAATTGTAGGATCGTGTCTCGACCCACACGAGTCGTTCAAAGGATATTCTATCAAATACAGATGCGGAAAATAAGTATTTGACTTAGGAACAGCTAACAAATCACTTTAAACTTCTATTTGCATTGATTTCTGACAGTTTACATTCAAATCTCGATCCGGCAGCACTTCGGTACGAGTTACAAGACTGTTTTTTTGATTCGCTTGAAAGACACCCTTATATAGGGTTTGAGTTTCGCTTCAAAGGTCAAGACCGAATAAGCGAAACCTCCAAAGAGACATACAAGCGGAACTATATTGTGACACATAAGCGAAACCTTCTACCTATGTCATTATAAGCGAAACCTATTGCTAACACTTATACAATCTCCTCACGTGCCCTGATCTAACAATCTAAGACTAAGACTCGATTTAAGACGAAGTCAACAGATGTAGTGCACCAACATCCTCTAAGCGGATGAACCTAAGGGCCCTGTTTCTTACTTCATCGAGATTCCTGCAAGGTGTCATAACAAGATTGTCACACCCTCAAAATTACTACTTAGGGAGTATCCCTGTTAGGCGTGTGACCACTAGTAATGAGCCACCAATTACATTGAATCCATAAGTTTAAAATAAAGTTTCATCATTTAGTAGTAATAAAATCCAAACATAAGTAATTCGAAAACCATCAAGTTCAGCGGAAGCGTTAACGTAACCTAATATAAATTTTTTTTTCCAAACAACCATAGTAAATAAATGTTTGATAAATAACTCATCAATGCAACCATGACCACTCACGCCCTCCAGCCAGCAAGTTCCTGTTCCCAAGTACCTAACGACCTGCGAGCATGTAACAAGTGTATCAGACAAAGCTGGCGAGTTCACAGTTTTAGAAAAAGTTTGTTACCAGTTGAATGTAAAACAGTTCAATAACCAATGCAAGTAATATTGTTAATATCTCAATTCCGAACAAGACGGCTCCTGAAATACATGACTGCCCTTCCCACGTACTCCTATCTAGTACTGGGCCACGACTGGGTCATTAGTTCACATCCGTCCTATCTAGGAGCGGTGTGAGGGTGCCAAACCTAAGTAGCGCTACCAACTAATACCCGTTACCCTCCAGGTAACATAATAAGGGACTTACAAGAATGATAGGTGAGAATATTAACCAATATACCCGTTTTTACCCAAAAGACTTATCCCTCCACGGGATACCCACTGACTGTCCCCGACCACTGGGACGCATGCTCGAGTGTAGTGAACTCACCTTGGTTTGCTCGGGAAGACCAGTTACTTGTTTACCAGTCGGTCACAAACGTCCTAACATGGTTACCGACAACAATCAGTTTTTGAATGCACATACACTAGATATTTCATGCACGTTTAACGCACATATTCCCTATAATCACATATCACGCAATCCCATGCACGTGTAACACACATATTACCATACGTACTGTAACAGTTGATCACTCAATGAAATCAACAACATACATCATAATATCATATAGTACTCAGTCACATACCACACATCTCTAATATTTAAATAACACCCATATAGTTCAAATCATGGCAAGTAACATACTAATTCAGTATCATCGAGTAAACATATAGCATGTAACCAATTCCTAAACCCAATACTCTTTAGTATAATCCAAATAATTAACATGCAGGTCCGATTAGTATGAAAACCCATACACCCTTTATTAATTTGGGCGGCCCACTATTTAACATTCTTTTGACAGCCCACTCATAAATATATAACAAATCGGACCATTGAAATCACTATTAATTAAACTCATAACAAATCATGGGACAATGTGTGTTGAAGCGTATTCTAACAATACGATTAAAATATATTTTTGAAAGCATGTGCAGACCACTAGTTACATTGAGATGACAGTTATATGCAGACCACTTGCATCATTAAGTTCTGATCATAATAAAATCACATTCCACTGTATGCATCAATCGTTCAAATCCAAGTATTATTTTATTCTTGCATGATCAGATCTGTCTATCCATTATTCATCATATATATCAATCATTATGCATCTTCTTACTACTTCTATGGAGCACCAGCATCATTTTTACACAATTAATAACGAACATATATATATAGTATCGGCTGCAAATTATCAAAACAGCACATTCAAACATATCGAAACAGTTAACATACATGAGGTAACTATCTATGCTTCAACCTATAAATCAAGTATGTACAGCAACTCCCTCAACATTAAAACAGTTGGCACACAATTGTATCTCACCAAAATTTCTAAAAAGAAAGAAATGCAAAACTCACACTTTCTGAGGGGCTGTGGACATCCGCTGTCACCGCTACGGGAGTGAACCGGAGCTCCAGTTGCTGTCGTTCCCTTTGTACCGCTGCCTTGCCGTCATTCCGCCGTTATCGTCGCCATTGACGGCGGCGCTGCTGCCACCGTTGACTGACCAGCACCACTGTCTCTCTCTTTCTCCACCTATATAAACTCACCCGTTCGAAGCAAGCCATCCGTCACCACCCACCACAGCGCCGTCGACTGTGGTGGTGGTCCGCCATAAGTGTGCGTGTGTTTTGAGGTGGGAGCGCGACACCGGATATCGACCGGAAAACATCTCCGGTTGCCGAAGAAGGGATTGTGCAGAGGAGTATGGGCGGCCGATGCTTGTGTGCGTAGGGTTTTTGTAAAAAAAAGTGAGGGTTTAAGTTTCATAAGGGATTTATATAGGGTATGGTTTTTAGGTAAGTTGGGTTGGGCATGGCCCGTAGGTTTGAACCCGTAATTTATCGTATAATATCTAGAAATAACTTGTTCATAAACAGAATATAACGGTTAATGTAATGCGTGCATTACTCGGGTCCATTATTTAAACGACACACTTCTCTTATTGCGGTTATTATTATAACAATAATAATAATACTAATAATAATGGCAATAATAATAATAATTAGGAATGATAATAAAACACAATTTTCTCGACGATTGGGATCGAGAGTGCGGGTTGTCACAGTCTCCCCATGTTATAGGAATTTTGTCCTCGAAATTTAAACTAAGACATACGATTCGCTTTTATTTTTAGATTCCCCAATAATCTATTGTCATATGCATATACACGTAGTTTCACGAAAGTTCACAAAACGAACATACAAATCACATAGCACATAAAGTCATGTAGCATGCAAGTTCAGGTAATTCTTATAGCACAAAGATTCACGTAGTCCATACTCACTTCACATTGCATAGAATTTCGCACAATTAATTATTCACTTGTAATACGATTCCGTGAGTGTTTTGTGAAATTTTCGAGACACTTGGTTTTCCTGGACTTAAACGAGGTGTCCAAGTGAATATCTAAGTTAACAGGGTTTGTGTTTACACTGTGAAGGTCGGGTGTCACATCATCCCCTAGTTGAAAGAATTTTCATCCCGAAAATTGTTATAAAAACGATGGCTTGGAGTGAGTTCCAATGAACTCGATCTATAGGTAACTTACAACGCTAGGGCAGGGGGTTGGTCTCAACCGGTTCCTCAACGAAGTGATAAAAGCTAACTATCGAAATTAAACCAATATGTTTAAAAGTATTCCTCCCCAATCCGGGGATAGTAGTACTCTAATTCAGAAATGTAAGGCAGTCCCAATCCAGGGGTAGTGGCATTCCAATCCAGGAATATGTACTTTTCTAAGGACGCGCGTGTAGCCTCAAGCTAGGGTACCATATTTATTTCCAAAACCGGGGAAATAGTGTGTTGTCCCAAACTATGGACATATGCCTTTAGCGAGAGTTGTTAACTCACTATAGAGTGCGCGTTGTATCAAAAGTCTTGTGTCGTCGACACGAACTAGTATAGTAGGCAAACAATCACCAAAACACTCTTAATAATGGTTGCACGTCCTGAGTAACCAGGACTAGTGTACGGTTGCTTCATATAAGGTTGAGTTTCCATCAACTGTAAACGAAGTAGGTGTTGTTTCCAGCCGTGGACAAAATCGGTAGCACATGTCTGCAGCATGTCTTCAGTAGTTTGTTTGGTTCGACCATTCGTTCATGGGTGTTAAGTAGTGCTCATGCATGATCGTGAGCCGAAGGATTTGTGCGTCGCTTGCCACAAATCAGATGCAAGTCGTGGGTCACGATCAGAGATAATGGAGATTGGCACCCCGTGCCTAGCAACCACTTCTTTCAGGTAGATGACTGCAAGTGTAGAAAACTTATCAGTTCCCTTGGTGGCTAGAAAGTGTGCTGGTCACGTGAGACAATCAATGATCGTCCAGATGATATTGTTTCCGTTTCAAGTTGCAAGTAGACTAGCGACCTAATCCATGGCAGTCTGTTTTCGCTTTCCATATAGGTGTTTCTGGTTGCTAACACTTCACCTTGACTTTCCTACAAGTCAAACATCATTCCCATGCCTAGCTAGGTGGGCCTTCATGCCCGGTTACCAGTACAAGGTTTATAAATCCTAAGGCCTCTCATCAAAACCCAGACTGCTAGAATATCGAAGCCGGTGTGCTTTACTCAACATAGATTTCCTACAGTTACTGTATAATGAGATCCACACTCGTTCCATGAGGTAGCGAATATGTCTGACCTGCCAAGGTTGCTTCTCCATGCCTCGCATGGGTTCAACTTGAAAATCCTCTTCCTTCAGTTCTCCAGTTTGAACAGAGCGAGTCTGATGAGGTAAGTTAGAGTTGATAGCGAGCTGCAGAGCTCGTGTATGTTCAAGTTGCATAGTCAAAATCATCCAAAAGTTCCATCCATCGATGCCATTAGCTGATTTAGCTCTTTCGAAGCCAGGGTACTCAGGAGGCCCTTGTGATCGGTCTAAGTAGTGCATTCGGTACCGTCCAAGTAATGCCTCCAACTAAAATCCAAGGACCGCGGTTTCCACCGCAGGTTGTGTGTCGTGCAGTTCCTCTTCGTAACTCCATTACGTAAGTCATCACTCTCTCGTGTTGCGTCAGTGTGTAACTGGGACTCTGATTCGAACCATCATGATATACCACTAAATTATCCGCACCCTCGGGTAAGGACGATGCTCAGAAAATTGCGGAGTTGGGATTGGAAGGCGGACAAGAAGTCCTCCTGTTTTGTCTTCCCCGAACACAGCACCATGCTGTGCTAAAGAGGTTACAGCGGCGCAATTTTCGAAAATCCCTAGGTGAATCTGAGATGGTATCTTGTGAAACCAATGAATTGCTTTATCCCTAAAGGACTCTTTGGTGTCGATCAGTTTCTAATGGAATGGATCTTAGCGAGATCCACGTGTATTCCCACTTCGTTGTTTATATGCCTAAAAAAATGTGTACTTCCTGAATCCTGAAGTCACACTTAGGCAGACTTCGTACGTAGACGATCCTCCCCTAGAAGCTCTACGATGAAATACAAGTGCCGTTCATGGTGCTCTTTTCTCCTGGAAGTGGTTCAAAACGTCATAGGTAAACACGGTTGGCGAATCTGGCAAGATGGGGTTGGCACATATTACTCGTGCGATCCCTAAGGCTGCTGGTGTGTTGGGTAACTTTAAACAACGAGAATAGAAAATCGTAGTGGCTGTACTGTGCCTGTAACGCCGTGTTAGAAGTTATCCTCCCCTGGGTCTTCCATCAAGTGACAGTCTGATCTTAAGTCGGTCCCCGAATAGAAGCTTGATCATTGCAGCGGGTCAAGCAGGTTGTTGATGCGAGATAGAGGGTGACGGTCTATGATTACCACCTTGGGTAGTCTGTACGCGTACGAAAGGACTTGTCCTTCATTTCCACAATAGAGCTTGGCCTCCCCAGAACAAGGAGCTAGATCGCTAAAACTCCCACCCGGTAGTTCCTGAAATTGATTAGACAGTTCTTGCAACCCTCCTGGTGCAAGACGGTATGAAGTACGAGTGATCAAGGCTGCTTCTGGTGTGAGATTAAACCGAGATTCTGCCTAACAGTTGTGTAAGTAAGCCCGAAAGTTCCCCGGGTAACAAACCGAAAGGGATCACAAACAATTGGTGGATCCTCGATCCTCTTTTCCCTCAGCCCTAGCATCAGTAACGGTTGCTAACACAGCGGAGTAATCCCTCCATAGACACTTCTGGCCTTCACAGTTGGAATAACGCTAACTTTTGCACTACTCTGATGCTTTAGAACAAATAACGATTCTCCACACAAAGTTTTCTCCTCACTGGGTATATCTGCGTGATTCCTGGATAACCAATTCACACTAACTACTGCGTTGTAACCATCGAGGATAGTAGAAGGAAGGTCAACGTCGAACACTCGTCCCATAAGGTCGTGTTTACACCCAAACGAACATATGAGATTTCATTTGACTTGCCATGAGTCGATTCCACATCAGGTTTAGTTTCAAGAAGCATCAGGGTTGAACAGAACAGAGATGAAGCGATTAGCTACTCTTACTAGCTACCATGTTGCTATAACGCCTGGCGTCGCCTATGCCAATCCGAAATGTCCTACCAAGTGTACCACTTCCAATGTTGTTGTTTTCGTTACAAGGATTTCCAGTACTGCCGTCGTTCCCTTGGTTGTTGTCGCCTTGATTCAACGTCGACTGATCCATGTCGTAGGCACCTTCATTTCCATTCTGTAGGCTACTATTACGAGTACCTTGATGTCGCCTTAACTGTTGCCGCTAATGTCGTTGCTCGAGGCGGAGCCCTACGATCTCTCATCAGCAGGGTCCATCATGTCACATTCCGTGCCACGTCCTAAGGCACTACTCATTGTGCTGGCAGTTACACATTCCACACCATGATCCATTGTCTTCGTTTATATCCCGATCAATTCGTAAGAGTTGACTCTCATAAGCCGCTAACTAGGGTTAATGATTCGATTGAAGCCAATTCGCCGGTGTTTGTTGCCGGTAATCAGGGTCGTCCTAATACTGAAGTCGGTGAGGTACTACGCCCATCCTCTTGCCCATCGATCTAGCAAGTCGATTGAGTAATACGCGGTATGCTACGTGAGTGTTGCAGAAGTGATCACACTTCGGAGTCTAAGACGTCAATACATAGAGTTCCAGTAAACGAAGAAAAGTGAGAAAGGTATAGACCAATCATTGTCGTTGCAACATCCCACTTAGGGATGTCCGTACAAGCATCTAACATTCTACACAGTTCGCTAGGCGTTCAGATGGGTGTTCAGGTAATACTCGATAGCATCGAGATTCGAAAGGATCCAGAGAGGAGTGAAAAGGTCACGTTCAAGTAAGAGACAATCACTGCTATGACTCTTATAGACTGTTGTGTTTCACATCGATCAAATAACAGAACAGAACCCCTTTTTCACTCGTTAAGTCTCACTGGGACTCACATGCACCCCACATTATTATTATGTGTGCACCCACAATAATATTGTGATTTGCAAGCTCATCTCAGCTCCTCTTAACTCATATCAAATAGTTCCTCAACCGCGAGTTGTAAGCAAAGAACATCACAAAACGAGAGTCATGAATGTTTAGGGAAATACCACCCTACCAGTCACATAACACATGCAAGTAATACATGAATTCATACTGTTGTGCTAAACGTGCAATCACATGCAATATCATATGTACGGGTTCGTTAGTTATGTAGTACAATGAGTATACGAGAGACGAACCTTGCAGTCTGGAGCTGAGTGTCATGGTCGTATTCAGAACTCGTTCGGTTATAGTCTGGTTTTATAAAAACGTTTTAAAACCAAGTTCACTATAACCAGTGGCTCTGATACCAAACTGTCACACCCTCAAAATTACTACTTAGGGAGTATCCCTGTTAGGCGTGTGACCACTAGTAATGAGCCACCAATTACATTGAATCCATAAGTTTAAAATAAAGTTTCATCATTTAGTAGTAATAAAATCCAAACATAAGTAATTCGAAAACCATCAAGTTCAGCGGAAGCGTTAACGTAACCTAATATAAAATTTTTTTCCAAACAACCATAGTAAATAAATGTTTGATAAATAACTCATCAATGCAACCATGACCACTCACGCCCTCCAGCCAGCAAGTTCCTGTTCCCAAGTACCTAACGACCTGCGAGCATGTAACAAGTGTATCAGACAAAGCTGGCGAGTTCACAGTTTTAGAAAACGTTTGTTACCAGTTGAATGTAAAACAGTTCAATAACCAATGCAAGTAATATTGTTAATATCTCAATTCCGAACAAGACGGCTCCTGAAATACATGACTGCCCTTCCCACGTACTCCTATCTAGTACTGGGCCACGACTGGGTCATTAGTTCACATCCGTCCTATCTAGGAGCGGTGTGAGGGTGCCAAACCTAAGTAGCGCTACCAACTAATACCCGTTACCCTCCAGGTAACATAATAAGGGACTTACAAGAATGATAGGTGAGAATATTAACCAATATACCCGTTTTTACCCAAAAGACTTATCCCTCCACGGGATACCCACTGACTGTCCCCGACCACTGGGACGCATGCTCGAGTGTAGTGAACTCACCTTGGTTTGCTCGGGAAGACCAGTTACTTGTTTACCAATCGGTCACAAACGTCCTAACATGGTTACCGACAACAATCAGTTTTTGAATGCACATACACTAGATATTTCATGCACGTTTAACGCACATATTCCCTATAATCACATATCACGCAATCCCATGCACGTGTAACACAAATATTACCATACGTACTGTAACAGTTGACCACTCAATGAAATCAACAACATACATCATAATATCATATAGTACTCAGTCACATACCACACATCTCTAATATTTAAATAACACCCATATAGTTCAAATCATGGCAAGTAACATACTAATTCAGTATCATCGAGTAAACATATAGCATGTAACCAATTCCTAAACCCAATACTCTTTAGTATAATCCAAATAATTAACATGCAGGTCCGATTAGTATGAAAACCCATACACCCTTTATTAATTTGGGCGGCCCACTATTTAACATTCTTTTGACAGCCCACTCATAAATATATAACAAATCGGACCATTGAAATCACTATTAATTAAACTCATAACAAATCATGGGACAATGTGTGTTGAAGCGTATTCTAACAATACGATTAAAATATATTTTTGAAAGCATGTGCAGACCACTAGTTACATTGAGATGACAGTTATATGCAGACCACTTGCATCATTAAGTTCTGATCATAATAAAATCACATTCCACTGTATGCATCAATCGTTCAAATCCAAGTATTATTTTATTCTTGCATGATCAGATCTGTCTATCCATTATTCATCATATATATCAATCATTATGCATCTTCTTACTACTTCTATGGAGCACCAGCATCATTTTTACACAATTAATAACGAACATATATATATAGTATCGGCTGCAAATTATCAAAACAGCACATTCAAACATATCGAAACAGTTAACATACATGAGGTAACTATCTATGCTTCAACCTATAAATCAAGTATGTACAGCAACTCCCTCAACATTAAAACAGTTGGCACACAATTGTATCTCACCAAAATTTCTAAAAAGAAAGAAATGCAAAACTCACACTTTCTGAGGGGCTGTGGACATCCGTTGTCACCGCTACGGGAGTGAACCGGAGCTCCAGTTGCTGTCGTTCCCTTTGTGCCGCTGCCTTGCCGTCATTCCGCCGTTATCGTTGCCGTTGACGGTGGCGCTGCTGCCACCGTTGACTGACCAGCACCACTGTCTCTCTCTTTCTCCACCTATATAAACTCACCCGTTCGAAGCAAGCCATCCGTCACCACCCACCACAGCGTCGTCGACTGTGGTGGTGGTCCGCCATAAGTGTGCGTGTGTTTTGAGGTGGGAGCGCGACACCGGATATCGACCGGAAAACATCTCTGGTTGCCGAAGAAGGGATTGTGCAGAGGAGTATGGGCGGCCGATGCTTGTGTGCGTAGGGTTTTTGTAAAAAAAAGTGAGGGTTTAAGTTTCATAAGGGATTTATATAGGGTATGGTTTTTAGGTAAGTTGGGTTGGGCATGGCCCGTAGGTTTGAACCCGTAATTTATCGTATAATATCTAGAAATAACTTGTTCATAAACAGAATATAACGGTTAATGTAATGCGTGCATTACTCGGGTCCATTATTTAAACGACACACTTCTCTTATTGCGGTTATTATTATAACAATAATAATAATACTAATAATAATGGCAATAATAATAATAATTAGGAATGATAATAAAACACAATTTTCTCGACGATTGGGATCGAGAGTGCGGGTTGTCACAAAGATCATCATAGAATAATGAATCCCTAAGCAATCCCATTTTAAAGGCTTCTACAGCCGTAGCTATATCCAAGTTAGGGATATTTAAGGATTCCTTACTAAACTTAGTGATATAATCTCTAAGTGATTCATTTTGACCTTGTGTTATCCTATACAAATCACTAGTTAATCGTTCAAACTTTCTACTACAAGAAAATTGGTTATTAAACAAGTTAACTAGATTAGCAAATGAAGTAATAGAGTAGGGGGGAAAACTTAGCAGGCATTTAAGAGCTGATCCTGTGAGTGTGGATCCAAAACCCTTGCATAGACATGCTTCTTTCAACCTCTCTGGGATGGGGTTAGTCTCCATCCTTTCTCTGTATTGAGCTATATGTTCTTCAGGATCTGTGGAGCCATCATATAACTTCATGCTTGATATCTGGAACCTCTTGGGTATCTCAGCATCACAAATAGGTGGTGCAAAACGAGATATCTTATGGCTCCCATCTGCAATTTCAGGAATAGGCTTAACTACCCCTGGAACACTGGATATCATATCCTTGAGCTTTTGTAATTCTCTAGCCATAGCTTGATTGATACCTGTGTTTTGGTCAAAAATCACTTAAAGATAATGCAACCAAACTTTATGTAAATGGGGAATGATGCTTGGTATGATGAACAAAGTGAAGGATCACTCAAATGTAAAATGCACAAGTGACACAAGGATTTGTACGAGGAAAAAGCCCTTGATCAATGACCTCCGGCATAAAAAAACCTTGGGTGATGGAAACTACCGATCACCAAACTTCAATATAACAAATAATGGTTACAACTTTGGATGGTAACGAGCTAGGTACAAGGATTACTATAGTATCGTATGCTAAGGTGTGTAAGAAATGTGTTGTGTCTTCCGAATGTTGAAGAGTGCTACTTATACAAGTGTGTGTGGTCGTATTTTAGGTAAATAACCTAACTATTAGCTCGTTACCCCTTCAAGAATAGAAGTAAATTTAGCCTAAATTATCGCCCTTAAATTGTGCTGAGTTTCCATATTGTCCACAACGTCCATCTTTGATTATGCATATGCCAAAGTAGCGTGACAGGTTCCTTGTTTACGTTGTTAAGAGCGGATCCTACTCGAAATTCCTGCAAGACAACATTAAATCCAAAGAGAACAATCGTTAGTATGAGGATCCCTAGGATGGTCCGTGATCCTGATCCTGGAACTCTTCTGAGGATCACTATCTGCCAAAGAAACAAGGATCACTGGTTAGGATCACATGTAAGGATCATAAGTCATAAAAATCCAGCCCTAACAATTGCCCCAAAATATAAGGAGTATTTATCTAATATAAACGAGTTATATTTTGCCGGTCTTATCTCTAACTGACTTAACGGATATATAGCCGTTACAATGGAACTATCCGTTGTGATCTGACGTCACAGAAGTGACAGCCCTGCACAAATCATCATTATAAATAGAAATAGGGATAGGATCGAATGCATTTAAATTCAAAGCGACTCCCTTTATAACCGTATTCGGAAGATCAACCAGGTATTCTCCTTCTCATCTTCTTCTCTTTTGCTCTGTTTTTCTTCTTCTTTCCATTCTTCTGTAAAGATGTTGCTCCGGAACTCCCCGCATAAGGATCCTAAGAAGAACAGCCCCTTGAAGGGTCAAGGGATCATCAAAGATTCTCCCACCGAGAGGTGCTGTTTTACCGATCCTCAAATCGACAGAATCCGTCAATGCTTTCCGGCGAACACTTTCTTCAAGTCTTTTACCCCCACTTCTTTGAGTGATTTTATTTCTGATACTTGGGTAGCTTTCCCGGTTACTCCGTTCTTGATAGGATATTCGTATCCTTTCCCACAGTTCACTCAATCCTTTTTCTCTCTTACCGGCATCTGCTATATCCAGGCTATGCCCATGATATGGAGGGTGTTATACACCCTTCAGAGGATCATTGAACAAGAGGGGATTGACCTTGGTATGGCGGAGTTGGGTGAGATGTATGATCTTACAACTTTTGGATCCCATCGATATTTGTTCAAGCGAAAAGCTGGAGAGGATCACCCTGTTTTCAAAGTGACCAAAAACGACACGAACTGGAAGCGACGATTCTTTTTTGTTAGGAGAGATTCCATCCCTAATGGGAAGGATTTGCCCAAGGAATGGGCTACCCATGGTAGGATAGAGGATCCTGGAAGGATCACCATAGAACTTGTTCCTTAAGATAAGGATCACTAACACTTTCTTGTTTATTGTGCAGCTATATCCGTTGCTCATCTTAGGTTGACTCCTGCTGCAAAAGAGAGACTCTTAGCCTTTAGGAAGCTTGATCCGGAGACAAGAACTTTTCAGGTTGCCATCCAGGATTCTCAAGAAGTATCCTCTGCCTCTATCACAATGTCAAGTAAGTATCCTCATTTGAAAAGTAATTCTACGTAGGATTTTCAAGTTTAATTAGAATACTTATCTTATTTTGGTTGTGTAGGTGCTGGAAAATCTTCTAAGTCTGCCTCAAAGTTTGGCATCGATGATCTGACCAACGTGAAATCCTCAAGGAAGAAGAATCCTGCTAGCCCAAGCGCTTCAGCCCCTAAAGCACCTATTAGGGGTAAAGGAAAGAAGAGAAAGGCCTCTGAGGATTTACAAGGTCTGCCCCTGCTCCGCCAACAGTTTCTGGACTACTTCAACGAGGTAAGGATCACTGCCCCTGTTTGTTATCCTGACAGTTTTGAGGATCACTTGTTTCTGACGTTATGCCTTGTTTTCCTTGCAGAAATTTGCTGAAATAGAGACTTATGTTGACCACGTTGAGGATCAAGACCGCCAAATCGCTGACCTCCAACAAATGGGTGTGCTGAAGGATCTCAAGATTGCTGATCTTGAGAAGGAGCTCCGGGCTACCAATGATGATGCTGCCAAAATGCTGATCAACTTTGATTATGAGAAGCATGATATCACCCAGGATGCCAAGGTCTCTGCTGCGATAGCCATGTATAAGATCCAGCTGCAGATGGCTGCGGAAGCTCAGGATCCTGCCTTCGACAAGAACACATGGGACGTTGAGGGCTGGAAGGCGAGGCTGGCAGAGTTGGAGGATGATGAAGAGGCTGAGGAGGTCCCGATGCTTGAGGGTGGTGATGTTGGCAAGGATCAGGGTGGAGAGGCAAGTGGAGCTGGTGGTGATGGTGCAGCGAAGGCTTGAGCTGCAGGATTGGGCGACGAAGGAAACTTCTAGACATAGCCGGAGCCCAATTTTTTTTTTGTGTTTGTTGATGTTTTTTAAACAATTATGGTCTGTAACTTCGAACAATAGGTTTAGGGTTGAGGATCCAGGATCCTTCAGACAATAGGTAGGATTACACATGGTGGAGGGATCCTCTGTTTGGGGGATGAAGCCATTGTGATCCTGCCGCCTTTTAATTTCCTGCATGCTACGACCGCACAAACAATGGACACCCTTTGCCAACCCATGTGGACGGGCCACGTTTTGCTGGTAGAAATGTGGGTTGGCAATTTTGACAACTTATGAAGGGTTTTAAACCTTTGTTAATAAAATAACTCTAATCTTTTTGGCTTATCTTGTGTTGTTATCCTTTTAATTTCCAATTGTTTTGATATATATTTGCCTGAGTGAGAAAGGTTAAGCAAATTATGTTTAAGAAATTTAGGATATGATCCTGGATCAAATATCCTATAATCGAAAATTTTCAAAGTAGTTTATTTTAAGGATCATAGGTTCAGTTGTCAAAGTCTGAGGGTTATTCAAACAATTAATGAATGAAATCGAAAATAGTTGAGGATCATACCTGAGGATCCAAGTTAGGATCCTAACCTTTAATCAGGATAACCGTAAGTGAAACTTTAACGGATAATAAGGATTAAGGATCCTTAATTGTTTAACTTTGAAAACCTGAAGAGTAGAACATAACTTGGGACTAAGCCAATATAAAAGATAAGTTAGTAACTGGGGACAAGCCCAAAGGATAACTGGGACAAGCCCAAAGGATCACTGGGGACAAGCCCGAAGGATAACTGGGGACAAGCCCAAGGATCGTATGTAAACTGGAGTATGGCCCTCACTGGCGACTATCCGAACTTAGTGACATGAAAATGCCAAAACCTTAGCTAACGTGAAAACGTTAGAAACCTTAGGAACGGATGTATGGTACGTCTACCATTATACGTAGGATCCTAGGTATAGCCAGTACGATGAGGTTATCAGCCCCTAAAGCGGGTACTGGTCCCAAAGACGTGAACTATACCAGGATCATCGTGCGCTACAGGCGAAAACTGGGGACAAGCCCAAGGATAACTGGGGTTGAACCCAAGGATCTGAGATGCTTTTGAAGACTATCAATAACATGCTGAGGATACCTGGACTATCAGAACTCAAAATCTCGTGAGAGGAGGATGAAGGATACATGATCCTTATCCTTAATAAGAAGATATGTAAATAAGAGTTCGAGCTTAGGACATTACCAGAGTAAGGATCATTGATCCTTCAGGGATCCTTGAAGGATACTTCCAATGTAAGGATCACTCATGCCAGAAGGATCCTGCTTCACATGAAATATTTCTTTAAGTGAACAGCATTCCAGGCTCTTGGTAACAACTTTCCTTCCATGGTTAGCAATCTATATGCCCCCTTTCCTGCTTCGGCTTCAATCAAGTAAGGGCCTTCCCATTTTGGTGCCAATTTCCCATCAGCAGGATTGATGGTATTTTGGAATGCTTTTCTCAATACCATATCCCCAACTTGGAATTTCCTTATCCTGACATTTTTGTTGTAAGCACCAGCCATTCTTTGTTGGTAGCTAGCCATCCTTATCCTAGCCAGATCCCTGATTTCTTCAATAGTATCCAAGTCTTGAGCTAGGTTTGCATCATTCTCCTCAGGATCACGGGTACTTGTTCTAGCAGTTGGAACCACCATTTCTGTTGGGATCACTGATTCTGCCCCAAACACCAAAGAGAAGGGTGTTTGACCAGTAGCATTCTTGGGAGTTGTCCTGTCCGCCCAAAGCACATAAGGCAATTCCTCTGCCCATTTCCCCTTCTTGGATCCAAGTTTCTTCTTCAGATTGTTGATGATGATCTTGTTGGATGATTCTGCTTGACCATTGGCTTGTGGGTGGACTGGTGTTGATGTTATCATCTTAATCCCCCAACTGTCACAAAAGTTAGTAGTCCTGCTCCCAATAAATTGGGAACCATTATCACATACAATTTCAAAAGGAATGCCAAATCTAGTTATAATGTTTCTCTTAGTAAAGGATATAACTTCTTTCTCTCTGACTTGGGCAAAAGCTTCAGCCTCTATCCACTTGGAGAAGTAGTCAGTCATTGCAAGCATGAATACTTTTCCACCAGGTGCCTTAGGGAGCTTGCCAACTATATCCATCCCCCATCTCATAAATGGCCAAGAGGATGGTATAGGATGCAGAAATTCAGCCGGCTGATGAAGGATATTGCTGTGTCTTTGACAAGGATCACACTTCTTAGCATACTCCACAGCATCCCTTTTCATAGTTGGCCAGTAGTATCCTGTCCTTAAGATCCTTGAGAACAATGCCCTGCCCCCAGTGTGGTTTCCACAATCTCCTTCATAGAAGTCTTTTAACACTTCTTGAACTTCAGGATCCTCGATATATCTTAAATATGGTCCTGCAAGAGATCGCTTATATAGCACATTATTTAAGATTGTGAATTGAGATACCTTAATCCTGAAAGCCCTAGGATTTTCTCCCATAGGAATTTCCCCGTGTTGTAAGTATCTTATGATTGGTGAGATCCATGATCCTGTATAAGATTGAGTATCCTCACTAGGGATCATTGCAGTATCCTCTTCTATTTCCATGGCCACCTGATTTTCAATAGCAGGAGCCAGGATATGGATGATGGGGATACTTATATCCTCTGGGATCTTCAAAGATGATCCTAGGTTGGCCAATGCATCAGCTTCTGTATTTTCCTCCCTTGGTACCTGTGTTAAACTGAAAGAAACAAAGGAGAGTGCCAATTCTTTGACTGTCTCTAAATATTTGGTTAGTTTTTCACCTTTAACAGCATAGGATCCATTAAAGTGATTAGTGATTAACAATGAATCCACGTATACCTCAAGATACCTGATTCCCATATGCTTAGCAATTTGCAAACCAGCAATCAAGGCCTCATATTCAGCCTCATTGTTAGTGGCTTGGAACTCACAGGCTATAGAGTGGGGTATTATGTCCCCCTGTGGCGATTTTAGTAGTATGCCAAGCCCTGTGCCTTTGACATTTGAGGATCCGTCAGTATGTAGTATCCAAGGATCCTTGGTCTCATCCAGCTGCTGGACTTCCAATTCGGCTTCCTTTTGTAAATCACTACTGAAATCAACCACAAAGTCGTCTAATGCTTGAGATTTGATGGCTATTCTAGGCTCATATCTTATATCATGGGCACTAAGCTTTACTGCCCACTTAGCCATTCTTCCGGACATCTCTGGTTTCCTAAGGACATTCTTAATTGGGAAATTAGTTCTAACAACAATAACATGGGTTTCAAAATAATATCTTAGTTTAGTAGATGCCATAATCAGTGCAAGAATAAGTTTTTCAAGGTGTGAATACCTGGATTCGGCATCAAGTAAACTCTTACTTACATAATAGACAGGATATTGGGTACCTTCATGATCCTTAACAAGGACTGCACTTACTGCTTTTGAGTATACCGCCAGATATAAGGATAACACATCTCCTTTTTCTGGTTTCATCAACGCTGGAGCCGAGGACATGTATTCTTTGAGGGCTTGTAAAGCATTCTCATGCTTTTCAGTCCACTCAAATTTCTTGTTCTTTCTTAGGATGTCATAGAATTCCTTACACCTTTCTGAGGATTTGGATATGAATCTGTTTAGAGCTGCTATCCTGCCTGTTAGCCTTTGCACATCCTTAGCATTGGCAGGGGATTTGATATTCATCAATGCTTTGATTTGTTCCGGGCTTGCTTCAATGCCCCTCTGAGTTACCATATATCCTAAGAATTTGCCTGCTTTAACACCGAAGTGACATTTTGAAGGATTAAGCTTCATGTTATATTTATCAAGGATATCAAATGCTTCCTCCAAGTCCCTTAGGTGATCCCCAGCTTTCTTTGACTTTACTACCATATCGTCTATGTATACTTCCATAGTTTGTCCAATCTGATCTTTGAACATCATGTTTACCAGTCTTTGATATGTTGCACCTGCATTCCTTAATCCAAACGGCATAGCAATATAACAATATAAACCGGTTGGGGTCATAAAAGCCGTATCCTCTTGGTCAGATGGCTCCATCTGAATTTGTTGGAATCCAGATGATGCATCCATAAAGGTTAACAGTTCATGCCCCGCCGTTGCATCCACCATGGAGTCAATGTGGGGTAATGGGAAAGGATCCTTGGGACATGCCTTATTCAAATCAGTGAAATCGACACATACCCTCCACTTTCCGTTTTTCTTTTGAACAACAACCACATTGGCTAGCCATTTTGGATACTTCACTTCTCTAATCATACCTGCTCGTAGTAATCTTTCTACCTCTTCCTGGATAATGGCATTTCTTTCTGGTGCAAATTTCCTCCTTTTTTGATGGATTGGTTTGATTGACCTGTCAATGCCAAGTTTATGAGTGATAATATCCTTAGATATACCTGTCATATCCTCATGTTTCCATGCAAAGGTAGACTTTCTTCTTTTGAGGAAGGATACTATGTCTTCTTTCATCTTGCCAAGGATCCCTGATCCGATATAGATTTTTGACTCAGGATCATTAGGATCTAAAAGGATTTCGTCCACATCCTGTTCTCTCGCCTCCAAGACATTTCTTGGAGGATACTGTAATTGCTATTGCTCCCTTGGCTTCGAGGCTGGTTTCATTGACGAGGTGTAACAATCCTTAGCCTCCTGCTGATCACTGTCGATCTTCATTATTCCCCATGGGCTAGGGAGCTTCACACATTGATGGTAGGTGGATGGGACTGCCTTCATATCGTGTATCCAGGGCCTGCCAAGGATAACATTACAACAAGACAAACAGTCAATAACACAAAATTTTTGATAATTATGTAATCCTTCCACATAAATTGGGAGTTTGATGTCCCCCAGGGTTTTTTTAGTTTCGCCACTAAATCCTACAAGCACGGAGGATCTTGGTGTGATATCTGATTCAGGGATACCCATTTTCTTCAGAACATCAAGCTGGATAATGTTTACTGAGCTTCCTCCGTCAATAAGGATCCTGCGGACAAAATGGTTAGAAATAAAAAGAGTAATAACTAAACTATCATGATGAGGATCTTGAATGTTAATGCGATCATCCTCATCAAAGGTTATCGCTTTTCCTTCCGAGACACTTGTTGTTCGAATAGGCATGTCTCCGTTATCCATTTTAGCTTCCTTTGCATGCCTTTTAGCTGCTGAGAAGGATGTACCACAGATGTCTGATCCTCCAGAAATAAAGTTGATCACTTATGCATTTGCCGGAGGGGCTGGAGCTTTTTCAGGGATCCTTTCAGGATCCTGAGTCCTTTGCTTTTTTCTTCCCAACAACTCTTTTAAATGTCCCTTGCTTAGCAGATATCCAATTTCCTTTCTTAATGCGATGCATTCTTCGGTTAAATGCCCAAAATCCTCGTGGTATGCACACAACTTTGATTTGTCTTTGGTTGCGGCTGTTTTGTCATTTTTTCTGGGCCATCTGGCTTTTTCTCCTAGATTCTGCATTGCAAGGATTAGTTCATGATTATCAACGGAAAAACAGTATTCAGAAATTGGAGGATAATCTTCATCATCCTCTTCTTGGTCTACAGCATGCACATTCTGATTGGCAGTTCTGTTATAGGATTTGAATTTGTTGCTTTTGAAAGAGGATCCTTGCTTTTCTTGTTTTGAGGATCCTACTTGTCTCTCCTGGATCCTCTTGTCATCCTCTAGCCGGATGAACCTGAGTGCCCGAGTTCTTACTTCGTCTAGATTCCTGCATGGTGTCATAACAAGATCATCATAGAACAATGAATCCTTAAGCAATCCCATCTTGAAGGCCTCAACAGCTGTGGCCACATCCAAGTTAGGAATGTCCAAGGATTCTTTACTAAATTTGGTTATATAATCCCTTAATGATTCATTATGACCCTGGGTTATCCTATATAAATCACTAGTCAATCTTTCAAATTTTCTACTACAGGAGAATTGATTATTGAATAAATTAACTAAACTAGCAAACGAAGTAATAGAGTAAGGGGAAGACTTAGCAGCCATTTAAGAGCTGATCCAGTAAGAGTGGATCCAAATCCTTTGCATAGGCATGCTTCCTTTAACTTTTCTGGAATTGGATTGATCTCCATCCTCTCCCTGTATTGTGCTATGTGTTCCTTAGGATCCGTTGTACCATCATACAGCTTCATAGTAGGGATATGGAACCTTTTGGGTATCTCAGCATCACAAATTGGTGGTGCAAAACGAGATACCTTATGGCTTCCATCTGCAATCTCCGGGATAGGTTTAACTACCCCTGGAACACTTGAGATCATATCCTTCAGTTTCTGCAGTTCTCTGGCCATAGCATGGTTGATACCTGTATCCTGCACGAATCCATGGTTAGTGGTAAGAAAATTATTTAAAGTGTTACCTCCCATTGGGTTCAAGTTAGGAACACTGGATGTGAATCCATGTTGCTGGGATTCTGGGATGATGGAGGGACCAGTGGAAGCAATGGTCTGCATTGGAATAAAATCTCCTTGATGGACATCTAGACTTCCTGTTTGCAAACTCTTTAGGGATCCTGGCATTTGGAAGGATCCCGATATCTGGGATGATCCTGGAACTAAGGAGGATCCTTGAACCTGGGATAATCCTGGAACTAAGGAGAATCCTTGAACCTAGGATAATCCTGGAACGAAGGAGGATCCTTGATCCTGGGATAATCCTGGAACGAAGGAGGATCCTTGATCCTGGGATAATCCTGGAACGAAGGAGGATCCTGAGTTCATGAAGGATCCCATATGCTGAGTATAGGATCCTGCCGGTTGGAAATATAATCCTGATGCCTGAGTCATTGCTGCTGGGCCGAAATGTACTCCTCTTGATCCACCCATATGTTGAACGCCTGGGGCCTCTGGTGGCTGTGAAGTAACCATCGGAGTATCAAAATTCAAAGATTTGGGCATCAGTGGGGAATGATCCTCTGCCGTTTTCTTTTGTCTTTTGAGATCTCCGATTTCTCTGAGGATCCTGTCATTAGTTTCATCCTGCTGCTGCATACGATCCCTCATCTGCAAAATCAAAGTAAATATATCACTAGTACTGGGAGCAGAAGAAGTTAGAGCAGAAGATGAAGGTTTAGAGAAGATAGGAGTTGGTCTCTTCTCAGCATTTTTCTGAGATCCAGCTGGTGGTGGAGGCAAAGGTGGAATGCCATTAGATGAATTGAATGCAGACATCGCTGTGGAAGTATTCTTCAACGATGAAGCCATGCAACACTTCCGGAATGATCACCAACAGAAAAACTTTCTTATGAATGAAGCACCAATTGCCCCACGGTGGGCGCCAAACTGTTTTGGTCAAAAATCACTTAAAGATAATGCAACCAAACTTTATGTAAACGGGGAATGATGCTTGGTATGATGAACAAAGTGAAGGATCACTCAAATGTAAAATGCACAAGTGACACAAGGATTTGTACGAGGAAAAAGCCCTTGATCAATGATCTCCGGCATAAAAAACCTCGGGTGATGGAAACTACCGATCACCAAACTTCAATATAACAAATAATGGTTACAACTTTGGATGGTAACGAGCTAGGTACAAGGATTACTATAGTATCGTATGTTAAGGTGTGTGAGAAATGTGTTGTGTCTTCCGAATGTTGAAGAGTGCTACTTATACAAGTGTGTGTGGTCGTATTTTAGGTAAATAACCTAACTATTAGCTCGTTACCCCTTCAAGAATAGAAGTAAATTTAGCCTAAATTATCGCCCTTAAATTGTGCTGAGTTTCCATATTGTCCACAACGTCCATCTTTGATTATGCATATGCCAAAGTAGCGTGACAGGTTCCTTGTTTACGTTGTTAAGAGCGGATCCTACTCGAAATTCCTGCAAGACAACATTAAATCCAAAGAGAACAATCGTTAGTATGAGGATCCCTAGGATGGTCCGTGATCCTAATCCTGGAACTCTTCTGAGGATCACTATCTGCCAAAGAAACAAGGATCACTGGTTAGGATCACATGTAAGGATCATAAGTCATAAAAATCCAGCCCTAACAACCTGTATCATGCATAAGGCCATGGTTAGTGGTATAAGAATTATTGAAAGTGTTACCTCCCGGTGGATTCAAGCTTGGAATCCCGGATGTGTATCCATATTGTCGAGGCTCTGGTATGATTGAAGGTCCAGAAGAAGCAATAGTTTGCATTGGAATGAAGTCTCCTTGATGGACATCAGAACTGTGACACCTGTGTCACTTCAACCATCAAACAAATTCCAAACCAAGGAAATATTGTATTTCATACTTGGGATTTGTATAAATATGTGTATGCTTTGCACATATCAATTCTTGTTCAATTTCATACTCTACAACGCTTTCTGGGGAATTATACGCAAACTGGTGCATAAACGTACTCAGTTTAATGCGACAAATACTCCGGGAGACCATCATACACTTAACATACCTTAAATAACCTTTACATAACTTAGAAATAAGTTTTGAAGGCTTTGGTATGGCAAAAACAAGTTAATTCGCTTACAGGGACTAAACTTGACAAACTGCGAAAGTATGCCAATTTGAACTGTAACGAACATTCCGGAACATGTCCATAAGTTAAACATATCATATATATCCCTTACATAGCTTAGAAATAGGCTTTGAGGGGTTTGGTATGCTAAAACAAACTTTTGGATCATTCAGGGACTAAAAGTGTCAAAAAGTGCCTAAGTTTGCACTTTCGCGCATAACTTACGTTCTGAATACATCCGGACATCCAAAAATTTATGTAAGCATCCTTATATTATGCCTTAGTGTTTGGCATGAGAAAAATCCATTCGTCGCGTCATTTGGATCGTCTTTCACGCTTATGCGCATTCCGTCGTAATTAAGCGAACACCGCGATCGTACGGCCAAACGAACCGACATCCGACATATATTTGGGCATGTTTCATGTCCACAATGTTTAGGCATCATTTTAGGGCCTTAAAGATGGCTTTACAGGTCTTAGAAGGGCTGGAAATAGCTTAAACACGCAACAGGGACCAAAAGTGTAAATTCTGCAAGTGGTGCAGATCAGAGGGGCCAGGCGGCCCGCGTAAGGATTGCCCAAAACATGAGGCGGGCCGCGTGAACATGTCTGACAGAAGATTTTGCATTTAATGCAGAATCTGGCCTTTCGTTCGATCAAGGGGCGATGCCTTTTCACCCAACGAAGAGCCAAGGGTCAAGTTCACTGAACTTATCCACTTGGACACATGTACGCACGGGATCAAGGCACGATATTCGATAAAACGATCCTAACGGTTCCACTTTTCCTATAAATACCCCCCCCCCTTTAGTGTAAAATTCACAAAATCAGATCTTAGAGCTCTAAGTTGAAACCATTGTTTCATACCTGAGCTATTTGGTCTTGATTAGCACTCGGGGACCCTCCGTAAGTCTTCTTTCGCTCTTTTATTCGCTTTTCGAGTCCGAAAGTCAACGTTTTGTTGACTTTCTGCATTGACCAGCTTTTGGTCAATGTGAAGTTCATGGAACTTCATAACGTGAGCGTGATCACGATGGTTATGGTCCATAGTGACCATACCTACTGATTACCACGTTATCTAGGCTCAGTGACGAGTCGTAGTTTCGGCCAAAATGCGCATTCTTTCGTATTTTGTAACCAAACTACTCGTGGGCATCAAAGCCGTTTGTTTTGATGCCAAACCTGTTTCTAAATTTAGTTAAGCATGTTCTAACATGCTTAGCTCGTCACTTTTAGTTTAGTGCTTATATAGGGTCGTAAGGTAAGCGATTTAAACCATCGCTTATACTTTCGAACCCGACCCATTTGGTCGGTCATTAGGACCCGACCAAACACATTAGGTGACCATAGCTATAACCTTCCGAGGTTATACCGTGTGGTCGCAATGTAAGGCGTTCCGAACGCGTTCTACGCGAACGACGCGTTAGGGTAGCATTAGCTACCTAAACGAGTCGTGATGGACCGTAAGCACTTAGATTAGGTTTCATTTTAGTATGTAGGCTTTGCTAAGCCATATCACACGAGTCTCCATACTCGTTTGGTTTACGAACCCGCGTATCGTCCGATCCTTCCGATTTGGTCCGGTATATTAACATAGCTACCTATTAGGTGCCGTTTGATACCCCGTGATCTTTAGCATTATCTGGTTGTTATACAAGGAACTCAAAGCAATCTCAGGTGAGTACATTGAACCCCTCTTTTACTGTTTTCTGAACTGTTTTGGGGTGAAGCATGTGTACCTATCTGTTATTTTCATGATTTCAAAGTATAATTGATTATACATGATAGTATTTATCTTTTGACAAACTAAATGACTATCTATGGTTTAAACACTGATTTCTCAAAAATTACAAAAGTAATTGTTGGAATAGTACTTATTTTGTTCACCAGACCGATTGGTAGTATGATATAGCGCTATAGGACTAGACACCCCATTCCTGTTGTCATGGAATGTCTGAAACCAATTCGTTTCTCCATCCAAATAGGGATTTCCTTTGTGGTATCCCTATAGTCTCAAAGGTGTAGTTTGATGCACCAGGTCTGAATGAATTCTTAAATCGCACCTTTAAAGTATAGTTTGATATACTCTCATGTGTGGTGTTGTACAGAACCAACATATATTTTGTAATCATCCAAAGCATATTTTGATATGTTATTTACAAACCAAGACATAGTTTAATATGTTATTTATCACATCCAAAGCATATTCTGATATGTTACTTACAAAACTAAAACATGGTTTAATGTGTTATTTATAAATCCAAGGTATACTTGTAATATACTACTGAAAACTATTATTTTGAACAACTAAAGTATATTTAATATACTATCTATCAAACGATTTGGTTTTGGATAGTGTTTTGATAACGGAACGAGTGTAATGTGATGAAAACATGGTAGATACGCCGCTGGTACTTCTTATATATAAGTGTTTTCATTGCATTACATACCGTGGCGTTATTTAGTACACTTGGGTTAACAATATTGGAACTGAAATATATTTTAATACATTACTTATTCAGCTTTCTTAAAACCAAGGTATATTTTATATATACCATAAACGTTTTATTAAAACATTGTTTTTCAAACAACTTAACTTATACAAACTCATTTTACATGGTTATTCAGTTAACCATACATTATTCTCTTATTTATACATATCATCTGATCCTATCGTTTTTCAAATGATTTACAAGACAAAGCAAATTTACAAAGTTCATGACTAAACATTTCTCAAACATAAGTCATGAACTCCGTTTTCACAAAACCTATGTATCTCACAGGCATTTTTATGCTGACGTACCTATTTTTACACATGTTTCAGGTGCTGTCTTGAGATGATTGTTGATGCATGCTACATTTAGGATGGACTCGTGCCTTAGCAACTTTAAAACTTGGAAGATCATAGTTGTACTTATGTGATTGTAATAGAACAACGAGTTCATTTAATCAATAAAACAATATTTAAATTCCCATGTGTTATGAAACAATGATTCTGTTACAACACTCCCCGACGTTTCCGCCACGTTTTGTATGTTCTACGTGGTCGGGGTGTGACAAGAACTTCCAGGCTGCAAACTTCTTAAGGATCCTTGATCTTGCGGAGCATTGGATCCTTGATGCACTGTGAATGGGGGTCTTGGAGGATAATCCATGGATCCGAAAACCTGAGAGGATCCTTGAGGCTGAAAGGAGGATCCCTAAATCTGAGAGGATCCTTGAACCTGAGAGGATCCTTGAACCTGAGAGGATCCTTGAACCTGAGAGGATCCTTGAACCTGCTGCGTCCCCATGTATCCTCCTAAGCTGACGAAGGGTCCTGGATGCTGGAAGAAGGATCCTGCTGATTGAAAATAGGATCCTAGGGCCTGAGACGTTGCTGAGGATCCATAGTGCATTCCTCTTGTTCCACCCAAGTATTGGATATCTGGGGCTGCAGAATGCTGGGAGGTTATGACCGGAGTGTCGAAATTCAAAGATCTTGGCATCAATGGGGAATGATCCTCTGCCGATCTCTTCTACTTCTTGATATCACCAATTTCTCTGAGAATCCTTTCGTTGGTCTTATCTTGCTGTTGTATGTGATCCTTCATCTGCAAAATTAAAGTAAAAAGGTCACTAGTAGTAGGATTAGAGGAAACAGAAGAAGTTGGTGGTTTTGAGAAAATAGGAGTCGGTCTCTTTTCAGCATTCTTCTGGGATCCAGAAGGTGGTAAAGGCAAAGGTGGAACGCCTTGTGAAGAACTAATTGCCGGCATTGAATTTGAGGTGTTCTTCGCTGAAGAAGCCATCTTCTTGGTTGTATCGAACCGAAATGATCACAAGAACAAGAATTCCTTAGGAATGAAGCACCAATCGCCCCACGGTGGGCGCCAAACTGTTTTGGTCAAAAATCAAGCAATGATAATGCAACCAAACTTTCTGTTGTGAGGTATGATGCTTGAATCAATGAACAATATTAAGGATCACTCTGAAATGTAATGAACAAGTGACACAGATATTTATACGAGGAAAAAGCCCTTGATCAATGAATGATCTCCGGCATAAAAAACCTCGGGTGATGGAAACTACCGATCACCAACTCAGATTAAACAAGAAATGTATTACAACTTCGGATGATAGCGAGCTAATTACAAGGATCACTATAGTGTAATGTGCACAAAGGTGTGTAATCGCCAAGTGAATTGTCAAGAGCTGGTGAGAGCAGTTACGAGTGTGTGTGTTAAGCTAAAAATAGCCAAGTGTTTCTATTTAGCTCGCTATCCCCTTTAAAAATGGAAAATATCTAAGCTAACAAACATTCCGCATTTGGTGCAAGTCCTCCACGACCTCCATAACGTCCATTTTAGCCATGCACGTGCGGAATAAATATGGAATATGCTCCAGGAATATCGCCAAGACCAAGTCCAAGCTCGTACTCCTGCAAAACAACATCATATTCAAAGTAGACAATCGTTAGTATAAGGATCCTTACGATGATCCATGATCCTGATCCTGTAATACTTCTGAGGATCACTAACTCAAACAGAAGTGAGGATCACTAAACCCAACAGTAATTGAGGATCACTGATCATTGGAAAATCCTCCCCTAACAGACATTATTTTGAAACACATAGGATTCATGTTAAAACTAACTATCCTGTTAAAAATGTGCTTAGGAAACCCGAGATGTCAGGTAGGATGGCTAAGTGGTCAGTGAAATTAAGTGCATATGATCTAGTGTATGAACCGAGAAATGCCATAAAGTCTCAGGCTTTAGCTGACTTTGTGGCTGATTTCAGTAGTGATATTCAAAATGAAGTAGACCTAGAAGTGCAACAACTAGGAGAAAACATAGAATCCTGGACACTATATACTGATGGTGCATCTAATGTAAGAGGTGTAGGTTTAGGTATACTACTAAAATCGCCACAGGGGGGCATATTACCCCAGGCTATTAAATGTGAATTCCCTGTTACTAATAATGAAGTAGAATATGAAGCTTTAATTACAGGATTAGAATTGGCTAAGAGTATGAATATCAAGAATTTACAAGTATTTGTTGATTCTTTGTTAATTACTAATCATTTTAATGGGACCTATGCAGTCAAAGGTGAGAAGTTAATCGAATATCTCGAAATCCTCAAAAAATTAGCAGGATATTTCGATGTTTTTACAGTTGAACAGGTACCCAGAGAAGATAATGCTGAAGCTGATGCGTTGGCAAATCTAGGATCATCAGTCAGGATACCGGAAGGAACCCGAATACCAATATTACATGTCTTGTATCCTGCGACGGATTCTCAGGATAAGGAGGTAGTAAGTGTTCAGGATCCTAATGATGAATATCCTGAGGAGGATCCTAAGTCTTGGACGGCTCCGATCATGAGATATCTCAAGGAAGGGCACATTCCAAACGATGAAAATCCTAAGGCCTTTAGAATGAAGGTATCGCGATTCACTCTTATAGATAATGTTTTGTATAAGAAATCTCTTGCAGGACCATATCTGAGGTGCTTGGAGGATCCTGAAACCAAAGAAGTGCTTCAGGATATACACGAAGGGGATTGTGGTAACCATACTGGGGGCAGGTCGTTATTCTCAAAAGTATTAAGAACAGGATATTATTGGCCAACGATGAGTAAATATGCTGCAGAATATGCTCGAAGGTGTGATGCATGTCAAATACATAGTAATATATTACATCAGCCTGCTGAACCACTGTATCATACTGTTTCCCCTTGGCCATTCATGAAGTGGGGAATGAATATAGTAGGAAAATTGCCAAAGGCTCCAGGAGGGAAAGTCTTCATGCTGGCAATGACTGATTATTTCTCTAAATGGGTTGAAGCTGAAGCATTTGTCCAAGTTAGAGACCAAGAAGTAGTATCCTTCATAAAAAGGAATATCCTGACCAGGTTTGGAGTACCAGCCGAGATAATCTGTGACAATGGTTCTCAGTTTATAAGTAAGAGGACTACTGACTTTTGCAAAAGTTGGGGAATTAAAATGATCACATCCATACCGGTACATCCTCAAGTAAATGGACAAGCAGAATCCTCAAACAAGATAATTGTCAACAATTTGAAGAAAAGGCTTGGAGCTAAGAAGGGAAGATGGGCAGAAGAATTACCCTTTGTCCTATGGGTTGATAGAACAACAGTGAAAAGTGCGACTGGTCAAACCCCATTTTCCTTAGTATTTGGAGCAGAAGCCGTGATCCCGACAGAAATGGTGATACCTACAGCGAGATCCAACCTCAGGGATCCTGAGCAGAATCCTGAAGTCCTTTACCAGGAATTAGATACTACTGATGAAATAAGAGATGCGGCAAAGCTAAGGATGGTAACATATCAACAGAGGATATCCAGAGCATATAACAAGAATATAAGAACTAGGAGGTTTCAAGTTGGAGATTGGGTGTTAAGAAAAGCTTTTTAGAATACTACGAATCCTGCTGATGGAAAGTTGGCTCCAAAGTGGGAAGGACCCTATGAGATTGAATCAGAATCAGGGAAAGGAGCACACCGACTCAAGAATATGGAGGGGGATATGCTACCAAGATCCTGGAATGCTATACATCTAAAGCTCTATTTCAAGTGAGTTTGGAATTTAGTTTCTAACTCAGGATGGTATGAATTCTATCTTTTTTGATATATTTGATATTGTTTATTCTTTTGAACCCAATACTGACTTAAGCATCGGAGGGGTGTTAGCCAGGCTAACACCCACCTTAGCTTATGGTTGTTTGCAGTATATGCTTCGGGATATAGCTCCAGGATACACTATCATGATACTTCGAAAGACTAGAGGATTGGCCCCCTCTCTCACGTTTAAGGGATCCTGATCCCTTCACTCGTTTAAAGGTATTCACCTTTCTCTCGAATTGGGTCTAAACACCCCGACTGGAGCGCAAGTTATCCAGGGATAGTTCAAGATAGCAGGACCAGTCCATGTAAAAGTGGCTGACAATTTCGTTATTGTTGGCTATATCCTGGATCCTAAAGGTATATGAGGATTGATCACCCTCTCTCACGGAAGGGTATTTTCATACTCTCTAAGGTTTACCACCTTTCTAAGTCTTGGAGTTCATACACTCCCGCCTGTAGCGCATGAAAATTTGGGATTTTCCCCAGGATACTTATGGGTTTATCCTCAGGATACTAAGGATTTATCTCCAGTATATTTTAGGGTTTACCCCCTGTAACACAAGAACTGTTCAGACGGTTGGAACCAATGTTCAAAAAATTTCTAAGTGTTCAAAGACTTTATGCACAGGGGACATTCCTTTTGAGGCGATTGTGTAAAGCTCAAAGGATCAAGTTTGGACCTAGTGTACTAAGTATCTCGGACTGGGGACATCTTAGTGGAAAAATTGCATAGGGATTGAAGCTCGATAATAGGGTTACACTTTATTCCTGGTATGGTCTTTCCTTTGTAAACCTTATATAAGTCATTTGAACTTTTGAAACTATGTTTAAAAAAGGCTTAAATATCCTGATTAGGATATATTCTTAGGATATATTTTTGGAATATGTCTCAGGATATTAGGTTGGAATATTTAGGATATAATGCTTGGGCTGAAAACTAAAATTGTGTTCTAGTCAAACAAGTATTATCAAAACAAACTTAGTAAAATAAGAATGAACTGTCCTTTTTTCTTTTTTTAGACTTTAATTGAACTGTTTGGGTTATAAAAACCCTATTTGACGCACGTCTTTATAGGATATTTGCGAGTATACTGATCAAGATATTTTCAAAAAATAATGGCACTAATTTTCGGAAGATGAAATTTAAACTAAACAATGCATAACAAAAAATAAAAAGGTAACAGCAAGTAAGTCAAAAGGTTGTGTTATCCGAAATAAACGATACTAGTTGATGACCAAAGGCTTCATCCTGAAACCCATGACCCGTCCACCTTCGGCTTTCAAATTGTTTTAATGCAGGAAAAGAAAATTGTTTAAAGGAGAAGAAATAAAATTGTTCAAACAAACACAACCATCAAATTTAAGAGAAATGGGCTCAGGCATAAATATCCATCACTGCCCGCTTCGCTGCTCTTAGGGAGCGGCACCTTCTTCATTCATCATGTCTTCATCAGCATCCGCTTCAGGATTAGCTTGGACATCCTTCTCAGCTTCGCCACCAGCGCCAATTGGTTTTTCAACCGCTTTTGAAGACCCTTCAGCTGCAGATTTAACAGGATTGCCGCCGAGACTCCTTAACTTTGTCTCCCATGCATCGACATCCCAAGAAGGACATTCGAAGCCCAGGGTCTTGGCTTCGTGGGCCATTTTTAGCATGGCCTGAAGAAGGGAAGTAACGACAAAACTTTTAAGGCCTTCCCGGTAGGTAATCATATCCCGTTCATGTTGGGCATGGGCGGCGTCGAGATGGGCTTGGGCCTCAAGAGTGGCTTTGTGAAGGGCAGCCTGATGTTCCTGGGTCATAGCCTTGAACTTATCCTCTTAATGTCGAGATTTGGCAGCATCAATCATACCCTGGTCGGAAATGGTAACCTCGGCTTTCTTCAACTTGGACTCGAGCACCTTGTTAAGCCCACAGGATTCTTCGTACAGATGAACCAGACGTTCGAGGCCCTGCACCCAAAGACACAAGTATTATTGTAATAACCAAGATGTTGGTTTGACATATATGTGCATGATATGGGATAAGGATCTATATCTGGTTAAGAAAGGAGGTCATAAACCCGCTTGCCTCGATAAACCCGTGGTTCTCATAGGGAAATGTCTCGGAGGTGGCGGGTGAATCGGTCTCTTTCCTCTTACGGGAACTAGAAGTCCGGGGCTTAGTAGCTGGCGAGGGCTTAGGAATGATGATAGCTTTGGAGCTGTTGGGCCTGGATGAGGTAATAGCTTTGGGACTCGGCTCCTTCTTGATCTGGACGGGATCGGAGTAACTGTCCAACTATTCAAGGTCGAAAACTTCTGGGATTTTGGTTGGCGCTGTATAAAAGGAAAGTTCTAAATCCTTATTAGTTCTTTTATTATGTTACAATAATCAATTATCTGCAAAATGACTCTTACCAGACATATCAGATGATAATATTGACTGGAACTCGGGAGGTGTGTGGAAAAGCTCCTATCACTTTTTGGGAGCCGGTAAATTGCTTCAATTATCTTTTCAGATTTCTTCAGTAGGAGGGGCAACTTCCTTGAAATTCACTACATAAAGGTCAAATAATAAAATATTAGCGCAGGATATGGGCCTGAAGGTATTTGGGGATATTCTCGAAACCCTAAACCCTACCGGTGGTTAACTACTCCACCGGGAGGCTAGCACCCTCATAGATGGAGTCTCGCTTAACGAAGAAGAATTTACGTTGCCATCCATCCTCGTTCTTGGTAGCTTTAAGAATAAGGGGGTTGCTGGAAGTTGAAAAGAGTAAAAACCGACTGGAACCGTGTGAACGGAGGCGGTAAGCAATTGGAATGTCCTCGATGCAGAGGTCAGGACAGTGAAGGTTTTTAATTTGGTTAAGTACGATCAATACTCTCCAAACCATGGGCATTGTTTGGGCGAAGGAAATACCAGTGGTTCGAAAAAACTGCATAATGAATTAAGGGAAAGGATACCGAAGACCTAACGAAAAAGGATATTCTGGAAAATAGACCCAATCGGCGGAAGAAACATCTGATCGAATTGATCGGTCAAATGGCCTTATAACCGCACCATCCGGGAAAGCGCCAGAGGCTCTCAACGCGGCGATGTTTGCGTTATCAAAGGCGCAGGTCTCCTTCTTAGGATTCTTGAGAAGGTTTTGTTGGACGAAGGCCTCTATCGATTCGCCGGTTTGAGAATAGGTTCTAGTTGCCATTAGAAGAAATATGAAGGAATTAGCAGGGAAGTGAAGAAGAGCGGATAATTACCTGGTGATTCTGTTGATGAAGCTTGGTTTTCAAACAGAAAGAAAGAAGATATAGGGGCATGGTAGATATCCATCGAGTGAAAACCGCGTTGGAAGTTGTGCAATGCTACCTTAACCGTCGTTTCGTTTTAATTACCTCGATTTAAGAGATAAGATTAAAAATATATCCGTTGGAATCGGTATACCAATAGATATATTTTGGGGACAATTGTTATGGGCGATTTTCTGCTTATATATCCTGGTCAATATTCTAACTATGTCTCTTTTGTTGTGATCAGGATACTGGATCAGGATATTGGTAACATCCTAATGCGATATCCTGGTAGTAACTAATTTACTCACGTGCAGATTGTTGTAACCAGTCTCTAACGGTCAGGTGGACTTCTTCTCCTCAAGACTCGGACAAATTAGTTATATTATGGACGTTGAAGCCGAAAGACGTGGACTACAACGTTCACCTGAGGAATATTCGTAGGATCCCGCAATAGTAGGCTAGTTTGTTAGTTTATTTTACTATAAATGGATTGATCGGATCAGATAGAAACACACACAATCTTTCGCACACTCTTTCTCTCTAGTTGCAAACAATCACTACACACTAACACTTGGACTCGAATTACATTGTAACACCTAGTTGATCCGCATCATATCCTGCACTGTATCCTGATATTTGAAGTAATAGAAGAACAAGGCAGCTGTGATTGTCAGCTCCCGAGGTTTTGTGCCGACGATCTAGATTGATCAAGGGCTTTCCTCGTACATCCTGTGTCACCCTTTACATTTTCGCTCATTGTTTGATCATAAATACAGCTCTATATCCTGAGCCGTATCCTGAAACTTTTTTTGCAAACAATTCAATCAACATATTTTTAACACATTTTTTCAGCACACTACGTCACTTAACTAATTTGATCACTTAATTGCTTCGGTAATTTTTGACCAAAACACAAGTGATGAGTGTTAGTGTGCGATTGCAAAAGAAATGTATATGAGTTCGAGAGCTCGGAGTGAAGTGGAGTGACCTACGATCTGGCTTATCATTTATATAGTTACAAGAACAAACAACTTCTCCTATAAACTAGGGGTACTTTGGAATATTCCCTATTGAACGTTGGAGACTTGTTCTTCCGGCTTCAACGTCCATTTCCCAACAAAATGGAGCGAGTCTTCAGGAGAAAGGGTCCTTGTGAATGTTATGACCCTGCAGCCATGACCTGCAAGCAAACTATTAGTAACTGCCAGGATACCGCCTCAGAATGTTACCAATATCCTGATCCGGTATCCTGATCATAATCAGCTATCATAAAATCAAGATATAGTGTCAGGATATGGGCTCAGAATTCCACCCTTAACAATAATTATGATATAAGCTTACTTAATCATGTAATTTCTCTATTTAATTATGGTGCGGACAGTTTAGCCCATGCCTACTCACCCATAGTGGCTTGTATCCTTTGGTATAACTTGTTCAATAACTTGAATATATGGGCATGTTTGGCTAAACTTTTCAAAACAACTTATTGGCTTATTGACTTACCAAAAAGCCAATAAGTTGTTTTTGTGTTTGGCTAAGGCAAAAGTCCTTTTAAAAATGACTTTTTGCAAAGAAGAAAAATGAGGTTTCAAGAAGTCACAATATTGTGACTTTTTGGCCAGCTTTTTAACTTATCAAACTACAAATTACCAATATACCCCTTCTTTACCCCTTATATCTAAAAGAATACCCATTTTAGTCATTTTATATCAATAAGTTAATCCAAACATTTTTTTTAAAAACTACTTTGGGTAAATTACTTTTTGAGTCCCTGTGTTTTATATGTTTTAACTAGTTGAGTCCAAAAGCAAAAAGTTTAACGACCTGAGTCCCCATAAGCATTTTCTTTAACCATTTGAGTCCAAATTTCTAACTCCATCCACCAAGTCTGTTAACTATGAGGGTAATTTGGTCATTTACACACAAAGTACAAGTCTTATATGCACATAAGTACAAGGAACAAGTCTTTAATGCATAAATTTTTAATATATAATAAACACCACCATCCCCACCACTGCCCCACCACCATCCCCACCACCGCCACCTCTAAACACCCACCACCACTGTCATGTCAAAATTAAGAAAGGCTAGTCCGAAATTTCGTAGGTAATGTGCAAGTACGTTATGGTTGCAATGGATAACTAACCTTCCATGTTCTTTGATTCGTTGTATGCATTCAACTGATGCTTCCACAGGTATTCTTTACACTCGTTAAGACTTAGCACTGGTAAATCGTTAATTCCTGAAAAGCTAAAACGGTGCTAATTAATGAATATTATGCCCTATTAAATGTATTTCAGTTTCTTATAGATTTTCTTTTCCCAAAATTGTCTCCTTTTCATGGGCACAATACAATTCAAGCTCACACACGCAAGAAAAAAAAATGCAAGGGAGGGCAAGAATGTAAGTGGTTTAACAATGGTGACTGTAGTTCTCTTCGTTTCCTAATCGTTTCAGGATAAACCGTCTCAAATATGTGAATCTCACACTCTCCAGTTCGTTGTCCGTTGTAGTTCGATCTCGATCTGGATGCGAGAGTTGTTGACGGACGGTGAAACGACGCCGTCGTGGCTGTTGTCGGTGCCGGATTTACGATAAATTTGAGTCGATTGTGATGAATTTGAATGATTGATAGGATGATTTGGGGATATAGGCATATATAAAAGAGAGAGATATATCTACGAATACTTTATTTTTATTTTTTTAACTATAAGGGTATTTTGGTCATTTAACAATACTTAACCAAAAAATTCTAATAGTGTTAGAAATTTGGACTCAAATGGTTAAACAAAATGCTTATGGGGACTCAGGTCGTTAAACTTTTTGTTTTTGGACTCAATTAGTTAAAACCCATAAAATACAAGGACTCAAAAAGTAATTTACCCAACTACTTTTCCAAAAGTCCTTTTTAACTATAATAAGCTTAGCCAAACATACCCTATTTATATATCTTGGACCTCTCCTCTTCATCTACTACCATCTAGATTTGTGGACATCACCCAAGCCAAACACCATCGAAAGGATGCTCTAACACCATCGTCCGGGCATCCTGTCATCCATCCCCGTCCATCGACTTGCGTTGTAGATCGTTAAAAAAAAACCGATAAAATAATTGAAAGGTTTAGTAGTCAAATATGTACCACCTACTACCATTATAACTCAGAGAAAAAGAAGTCAACATCTTTTTTGGTTCTTCTATCACTACCACACTCAAGCATCAAATCAACCCAAATGGCCACTACATAAGACGGACACCCGTATTATTATTATTATCGCCTCTGTTCCCTATGGAGGAGAACCCTCTTCACCTGAATCCAAACCTCCATTATTCCATCATCAACATCCTAGAATCTAAGTCCTTGTCATGGATCTTCATTGCGGATCACCGTCACCCATGGCGAGCAACACTCTCATGGATCACCTTCTCCCTCTTAACTTTTGCGCTTCCGGTTTTCTCCCACTTGGCTCTTCAGCGGCCCGTGTATCATCACGATCACCTCCGGCCTTTCGATTGGATCGTTCAAGTGTCTCTTTCGTTGTTTTCCACGTTGTCCTTCGTTAGTCTCTGGCGGTTTACTCGGAAGTACGGTCTCCGCCGGTTTCTGTTTCTTGATAAGTTGGATAGCCTTGGTGATAAAGTTAGACGAAAGTATTTAGAGGAGGTTCAGGTATGTTTCTTGTTAATCATCAGATTTTTGTCTTTCTTCTTCTTCTTCTGCTGGGTTTAGGTTTTGTGTTTATTATTTAAGGCTTTGTATTCTATAGGGACTAGATTGTTAATATTTAAGTTTAGGGGTCAAATTTGATAAAGTAGCGAAAGTTTAGGGTATAGGTTTCTCGCGGGATTAATGGTGAATGCAAGAAAACGTTTTGGTTGTTGAAAAGTTTGAATTTTGGGTCCACATAGGGTGAATCACATGTTCTCTAATTGAAATGAAAGAGATGATTTTTAACTGTGACATCATACTTTACATAAGGGAAAGGGAGTCCAAGGGTACTAGCCTACTCTCTCGATCAATCCCGTGGTCTGTCAATTATACACCAAAGTACTTTAGAAGCACAAAACACTGGCTACTGGCTACGCTTACGCTTATCCATAAGTACTCTAAAATCATGGACTCTGACAAAACCTTGGTATCAACCAGAAGACGAACTTTATTAACACTAAACTTTTAGGAGACAAAGATTCACAACTCTCTCACTCTCACAACCGAAAAACTCACAAACAGATCATCAACTAGATAATCTGCACATTCTACAAGATCTACACAGACTACTGAAGAACTTGATAACACACCAAGATCGACTAACCCTAGATCTACAGGATTTCAGGATGAAACCCTTAGAGAGAGAAACACTCAACTGTGAGAGGACAATAATTCTGAATGAATGTAAAATCTGGATAGTGTGTTTTTTATATCAGCCTATACCCATCATACCGACTTGTAACATAACCCGGAACCTGACCTGAGCCTTCTAATCTCCACATCAGCTCCTTAGCCCATCTTTTATCTACAGCCTAATTGTGTTCAGCAGCCCACATATCCACATGTATATGTGAAACTCTCAAGTCAAACGCAGAAGTAGCCCTTCCAAGTGCTAAATAAGCATGATTAGTCCTTCCTAGCTTCAATGAATCACTATGAGTCCCTCAACTTTCCAGTACAGCAACATTAGTCCCTCGACATACAAAACAAGTATATAAAACATATCATGTTAAATATCAACCACAAAATGTTTGCTATTGAATTAATATTTTAACAGACTCCACCCTTTTACTCCAACCACCAATCACACATAGCCTACCCCACTTTCAAGTCCAACAATCACATTTCCAATCCTTTACGATGCGGCAAACATAACCCGGACAAATTACTCTCCACGCCTGAAGAAACACCAAACTAAACTGGTGATTAGTTTGTGGTTTGTGTCTCGACAAATAAGGGTTAATCTTCTTTGTCTCGTCTAAATTGGTGATTAGTTTGTGGTTTGTGTCTCGACAAATAAGGGTTAATCTTCTCATAGTTATTAAAGGCGCGAGGCGCACTTAGGGCGATTTGTTGGGCCCGGGGCTTTATTTGCGCCTAGGCGCTCGCTTTAATAACTATGACATGAACCATAGTTATTAATGGCGCGAGGCGCACTCAGAGCGATTTGTTGGGCCCGGGGCTTTATTTGCGCCTAGGCGCGCCTGGGCGCTCGCTTTAATAACTATGAATCTTCTTTGGCTCGTCTAAATTGGTGATTAGTTTGTGGTTTGTGTCTCGACAAATAAGGGTTAATCTTCTTTGTCTCGTCTAAGCTGCTATGATGATGATCCTACAAAACAGTAACACACCGTAAGCTCGTTACAATGAGGAGAATATGGGGTTCTCCTTGTAACCACCCTTCGGCGTGAGAATAGGTATCTGTTTTGAAGATAATAGTGTGTGTATAAAGTGAGAGATTAAGAGAGCAATGCTTAAACCTGGAGGTGAAGTTCACTATTTATAGCCGAGGTGGTTTGTGAAGGAGATGGCCTGATGGGCCTTGGGCCTGTAGTCGACAACAAGGAATATCCATTCTGTCCCCTCTGCCACGACTGTAGGTGCTTCTAGGTGAGTGGATAGCTGGCGCACGCTGAATGGATCCACGTGTCCTGACAGTTATCCTTGTTGTCTGGTCTGTCATCAGCAGCTAAGTGGAGATCGTGGAACACCGGTCGGCGCACGCTGATTGGTGTCACGTGTGCGTCCTTATGTACCTTCTTGTCTCCTGTACGATTGTCCATCGTGTAACATGATCGGATACACCCTGTTGGACGCTCATTGGTCCACCACTTGTACCACTTGTAGCTCTGGTACTTGTCCTAGGTTTCTTTGCGCTTCCTTCCTTCGCGCGACCCCCGGGAATATCCTGTGTAGCCGGCGCAAGGTCCAGGAAGTCAGGGTTTTTATCCAAGGAGTCAAGTGTCAAATCTGATCCTATGTTAATCCTGATCTCGCGCGCAACCAGGATTACACCTGATTAGCTGGCACGAGGTCGGGGAAGCTATCAAATTGGTCTAATATAGAGTGAATTTCAAGAATTGTCCTTTATCTTTATACCCATTTTCAGGCGCTGTCCTTTATGTTCAAAATTGACGAGTTTTGTCCTTTATGTTTTCATATCATACACGTTTTGTCCTTTAGGCCTAACCCAGTTAGTTATTTCAGTTAAATTTGATCATGTACTTTGCACATGAGGGCATTTTTGTCAATTCAAAGATAAGTTCAACGGCAGATTTACAGCTCAAAGCTTCTGCAACCTTTGAATTGACAAAAATGCCATCATATGCAAAGCACATGACCAAATATAACTGAAAAAAACTAACTGGGTTAGGCCTAAAGGATAAAACGTGTATGATATGAAAACATAAAGGACAAAACTCGTCAATTTTGAACATAAAGGACAGCGCCTGAAAATGGATATAAAGATAAAGGACAATCCTTGAAATTCACTCTCTAATATGAGTATGGTCCCGTGCGCGACCTGAATAGCTAGCGCAGGATTTGAGACCATACCCCTTCAACGCCTACCCTAGGGGGTGATGGTGGTGTTACCGCAAGGGTTGGAACCCACAAAACCAGCCCGTGCCGGTGCCCCGTCCACCCTAACAACAAATGCCACAATGATTGAAAATATTCATTTTTTGATGACATAGTAGGAAGATGTAATTGCATACGACTCCATTTGATAGTATAAATGTATAGAGAAATTAACTCTGCATAATATGATGTATAGCTGCAATATTAATATAAGCACAATGGTCCCTTTATAGTGTTTAATTTGCAGCTAGAACCATAACCCTAAAAAGGAACAAAACTTGGTTTTGAAAAGCATGACACAAGAGCTTCACGGAGGCACCATGTATTCGTATAGTACTTATTATCAGTGAATTCTGGGCAATGTCATGGAAACATACAATATTGTTGGTTACAAAAATCTATACTAGATTTAAATCTAAGGTAGCGTTCGTTTCGTGGAATGTAATGAAACTGTAATTTGAATTTGCGCAAAAATTGAAATTTGATTTGGAATTTAGGTATCTTTGTTTCATAGTATGGAATGGAATCTGGATGGAAGAATACATATGTTACAAATAAAGCAAAGTTAAGTTTATTATGTCTAATAACAATAACATAGACCATTGTTGCAATGTTCATGTGATAGAAGAATACCTGCATAGATAGCTATGTAGTCAAAAGCGTACGCGTTGCAAGGCGACAACACCTAAGATATACACAAGGCAAGGACCTTGCTTGGCACACACCTTGCAAGGCGCAAAATTGTTATTTTTAAATTGGTTAAAATTTTATTCCCTGAAAGGGTTGTGGTTTAGGTTGTCACCTAGCTTCTGTAAGAAAAACACAGGTTAAAGTTACCACTTTGCTTATATTATACTGCAACTATGTATCATTTTATGCATAGAGACTAGTTAAGTTTTATGTATATTTATGGAGTCAAGGGTAGCCATATGCAATTATGATAACCTTAGCTTCACATATACATGTCTTTATAATTTTATAGGTATATTATATGATATTTGATTTTCCTTATTATTGTATTTTGTTTTTGTTTTGGGTGTGCACTTTTGTTGCGCAATGTGCCTAGGTAGGCTAGCCCTTGCGACTTTGACTACTATGAGATTATTATATTTCTAATATAGAATAAAAATTTTACCAAGCTTGCATTTTAATATATGTGCTTGCATAATCACCAAGTTTGACTTTTTCCCCAAAAAAAGGAAGTAGACGTGTTCGGCAGTTAATACCTAAGGTAGAAAATGGATGGGTCAAGTGGGTTTGTTAACGGTTTTTGTTGGGTTGACCCAAAACACTTATTGCCCATTTGTTTTCACATACTTGGTGTGTGTGATACAATTAGACACATTATATTTTTAAATCTATTTATTCGAATATCACTAAGTTTGTATGTATTGAAAGACATTTTGGGTGATTTTTTATTATCCATTTGGCCATTTTCGTTTTAGATAATTAAACGGGTCAGCCTGTGAACCAATTAAGTCAAATCAACCCTTCTATAAACTTATTATGTATCATAACATACCATATCTTTCTTAATTCTGGCAAAACTAACATATATACAACATTCACCTTATGCAGAGATCCACAATGCTTCTATGTGCTTTCATCTTCCCATGTTTTGTTTGTGACGTTATTTACAACATATGGTGGTTCACCTCAGGAGGGGCCCACATACCCTACATTTACAACTTGTACCTTAGTCATGCCATAGCATGCTTGATACACCTGACTTGTTGGTTATACCGGACATCACTATTCTTGCTTGTTTGTGTTCTTTTCAAACTCACATGTTCTCTGCAAATACTTAGGCTGGAAGATTTTGCTCACGTCTTTGAAAAGTTATCGGATGTGGGCCCAATATTGGTCCAACACCTCACCATCAAACGAAACCTTCACGTTATAAGCCATAGGTTTCGTGCGTTTATCTTATTGACATTAATACTGGTGACAACAAGCCAGTTCGCTTCTCTGCTTGTTACAACTGTGGACGGCGCAGTTGTAAATGTATCTACCACTGGAGAACTCGCGGTACTCCCTTTTTCTTTTACTTATATTTAGTTGTTTACATATGTTGAATATTATTACAACAATTGTATTATTTTGTTAGTATTCTAATTATTTAAAGAGTAAATTACGTTTTTGGCCCTTGTGGTTATCTCACTTTTACTATATTAGCCCAAAATAAGAATTTTTAACTTATTTGCCCCCATGGTCTCTATAACTAACCATTTTGACCCCTAAGTCTAGCCATTTTAGCCCCCATGGTCTCTATAACTAACCATTTTGGCCCTCGTGATCTCTAGACTTAGGGGCCAAACATAGTTATCAATAGCGACCGTTGCGGACGCTATAGCGAATAGCGTGGCGTGGCGGCCAACCTCTGCTACAAGGTGCATATCGACCATATAGCGAGCAAATAGCGACTCCGGCGGCGATTTCCGGCGAAAAATTCCGATTCCGGTAATGCTTTCTGCTGGAAAGCAGGAAGAAGAAGAAGATGAAGAAGAGAGCGGCTGGGTTTCTAGCGTGTTTGAGGCTTAAGATTTCTGCTTCTGATTCCGGTGATGATTTCTGCTGGAAAGCAGGAAGAAGAAGAAGATGAACAAGAGCGGCTGCGTTTTTATTAGGTTGGAGCCTTTTTTAGGGTTTAATAAGATTATGGATTTTAACTTTTAACCCTTCTATCTTTCATTAAGTTATATTTATTCCCTAAAACTTCTAAAATTTACACAAAAAGTGTAAAATTGGTTTGTGTATCTTAACATTTAACCCTCACTATTTTCACTAGCTTACATTTGGTCCTTAAACTTATATTTTTATACATAAAAAGGTATAAAATAAACATTATATATATAAAAAATTTATATAGATAGCTATTTTTATTTCTTAAATTTTTAACTATCTTATCGCTAAACACGAAATAGCGGGCGCTATTTCATCGCTATCGCGACGTAGCATATAGGTACGTTGTCGCTATTTGTCGCTATTCGCTATCGATAACTATGGGGCCAAAATGGTTAGTTATAGAAACCATGAGGACAGATATGTTAAAAATTCTTATTTTGGGCTAATATAGTAAAAATGATATAACCACAGGGGCTAAAAACCTAATTACTCTTATTTTAATAAAATTATAGAGGGTTTATGCATTGAAATAAATTTGGGACTGACGGTCTGAGTCTGACCTGCCTAGGGGTGTTAAGCGGGTCGTGTTCATGGGTTGGCGTTGAACATGACGTGTACAAGAATGTTTAACACGAACCTGAACATGACAATAACCCAAAAATCATGTTAGACAGATTAACATGAACAAGAGGAATTTTCACGGGTTGGCACAAACACGACCCATTTGACCGGATTTTTTTTTTTCTGACGATTTGCATATTAATTCTTAAAATAAAAAAATTACTAAAAATGGCATAAAAATATCCTATTATTTTGAGTTGTAACATAAAAACACATTTATATAAAGTAAAGAATTAAACGGGTCAGCCTGTGAACCAATTAAGTCAAGCTGAACCCACCCCGTTTAGCTAAACGTGTTAGTGACCTAAAGCTGAACTGAACCCTTTTAGACTAAACCCAATTCCGCCAATTTAATGTTACGATTGTGTTGTGTGATAACTTATAATCTAGTCCAACCCAGTTGACTAGGTTCATTCTTAGCTGCGTTTTTTTTTTTAATTTTGACTTGTGGTGCAGTTATGCTCTGTCACGCTTGTGTTTGGTCTGTATATATGCCAACGCAGTGCAGCAAAGATCACACACAAAGCTCAGTCCTTGACAAGCTTGGCCACGAAATGGCATATGTGTGCTACCACCCACAATTTTGTTGATATGGGCAACAATGATGAAAACTCAAGGGATAATATTACTCCACGAATGGCCGATCTGGATTCAGAAAATGAGGTTGGAGATGGTGATGATGAACTAGACAACACAAACTTCATTCCGGTTTATAAGAACACAATTTCATACCAGCAAAGACAAGCTTTAGGTAAGTTTTTTTATTCAACCATCCAGAACCTTTAATGTGTGTAGGTGGAAAAATCAACGGGTCGGGCAGTTTGGGTCATAATGAGTTGATTTGGGAATGCTTATTGTTGGTCAAAATGCTGCACTCACCTGCAAGCTGCTTTTGTTTTTAGTTTGCTTATTGAAGCTTTTATGCCTTCGAATACACTAAACAACTGTCAACCCATTTAACCCGTTTCTATTGTAGTCGGAAATAAAACATATTTCCCAGTTTGACCCATTACAGATAAGCGTAACCCAAATCTACCCATTTTGACTCATAAATAGGTAGAAATTGCCACCTCTACTTTGATGGATTACAAAATTCGATTAATAAAGATAGATATATGATCGGATGTGTTGCAGTGACATATTTTGAGAACAATGAAACTGGAATCACGGTGTATGGGTTCATGTTAGACAGGTCATCTATAAACACGGTCTTTGCAATTCAATTGTCACTTGCGCTATGGTTGTTCGATAAGACAATTGGCTTCGGTTGACGTTTAGCTTATTGATTTTTAGAACCATCCTAGGTATTACAAATTTTGTAACATTATTCTACAAAAGTTGAGATAAAAAAGAACAAGATGGGGATTAGGACAAAGAGTTTTGTATGTTTCACCCTAGTTAGTTCATTACATGTAAATTTAAAATTATGTAGTTTTATAACTAGTGGAAATGCCTTGTGCATAATTTAGGGTGATGGGATTATATGTGTTGTGAAAAATATGTTGCTAAATTGAAAATCACACGATTTATAAAGGGCCGTATAATTATGCATAAGCCAGTTACGACTCACGGGATGGCCATTTGTTTGGGATGATATTGATGTGTTCATGTGAATTTTGTGTTGTAGATGAATAGTTCTATCTCTTTGCAAATGTGCACTATTTCGCTCTCTATTTTGGTAGTAAGAGTATGTTGTAAACATGTATCAGTGCTTATGGCACCAATTTATATTCGTAAACATGATTTGAGGTATTACTATGTGAATGGTTGTGATTTTGCCATTTGGGAAGATGTTTTGTTTAATGTGAATGGTTGTGATTTTACCATATGGGAAGATGCTTTTGTTAAAAAAAAAAAACCGATTTCAAGTTAAAAAATGAGTGAGGATTCGTTAAAAAAGAAAAGGGTGTTGTCAAAGGTGGCCATGTAAAGTTTGAATGTCTTACACAATGACGACGGGCCAGTTGAAAGCCCAACATAACCCGCCTTGGGCTTTAATCGTCTGGGCCCAATCAATGAAGCCCAAAGCCAATAATTCTTTTCATAAGGGTCTTGTGCAATGCATACAAAAGAAGCGAGAAACAAAAAGAAAGGGAATCCAAAGATACTCCAGAACATTAAATGCTTGATAGATGGAGAGAAAGGAGTCGTCGGAAACACTGTACCATCAAGCTGGCCTCATTAAATGAGGCCAGTGGTCTTACCGCTGGGGCTCAGACACGTGTTTGAGTCCCCCAAAGACTACCGGTTACCGTTAGATTGCCTCGGTACCATTCTCCAAGAGAGATAAGCTATTTCCTTTATACAAGGAAGGTAAAACATCCGTCCAGAGACCAAGGTAACCCTCACTAAATGCCAGACACTCTCATTTATTCCGACCATGATACACCCTCGTAACCTCATTAAATTCTCATATAATAACCGGCTAATCAGTATCCACACCATAGAGAATATCCCGACGATCATCCTCGTCGGAATAGGCTTCTCATTAATCTCCGGGGCCCTCCGTGACGAGGTTAACGGTGTTCTTTTTTGTAGACAACGAAGGTTGGGGCATTACAACGTCAGCGAAGACCCATTGGACGTCATCAGGGATTTTGGGATTCGACACACAACAATATTGTATATTTATTAAAACAATGTACCACCAATTTATAAAAATACTTGTTTTATAAACACACATGTATTTACATAATATATATAAATACAGGGATTATTATACAAATGAATCTTAACGTAATAGACATGAGAAGTGAACATAATTTTATTTTTCATCTAGTCAAACATTTTTTGTCTTAAAACCTAAAAAAAAATTTATAGTAAATTACAAGTTTTGTCCTTTATGTTTACACCCTTTTGCAGGCGGTGTCCTTTAACGCACAAGTTGACAAGTTCTGTACTTAACGTTCTAAAAATCTTCCACGTTTGATCGATGTCGTAAGGTCGGTAAAAAATATAATTAAAAAGTGTCGTAATCACCTTTACTAGTAAAGAGCAAGTAGGGTGTCGAATCCACGGGGAATTAGTGGAAAGTGTTAAAGTTCATTGCTTTTAGTAGTTATCTAATTCTAAACTATTCGCTTTTGCTGATTGAGAGAGTTGTGAAAATGAGTGTGATTATTGTACATGTAAACAACTGTAAGAAAAAGGACCAATCTCCGGGTTTTCAGGTTGTGAAGAAAGTCGGTGACCTAATTACTACTAAATGGAAATCACATAGACATGATTAGTTAACCTACTTGTTTTGATAAATAACTAACAGATAATATATTTGGTTGCAATGATCCACGATCGAAACCGAAAGATTGATGCAACTGAATAGTAACCTAGTTAATTACCAATCCTAGATTTCAGAAACACAATCAAATTCAACGGTTAAAAGTTAAAGAACAATGACAACTTAGAATTTGATCCCAATTGTTGACGACAGAACCAAATAACTGATGAATAAGTGTGTATACGATAATCCAACAATCGTTTAAGCAAAAACAAGTAAACATAAAGATAAACTAACCAAATGATTAGACAAATCTTAATCCAAACGTATGTAAATACAAGTTAATCCGCTTCCTAACACAAACCCTAGCCCCTGAGATGATCACGGGTGGTTTAGCCGCTCATGTTCTTGATTTGATCTTCAATTTTGACGAGGAATTATATGATTGATGATTGGATTGAGGTTGGGAACTCCCAAATTCGTCTTTGGGAAGTTGAAAACGGCTAGGGTTAATGATAATTTCGTTTGGGGAATGTTTGAGCTTAAATATGGTGGAAAAACATGAAATTCTCGAGTCAGGTCTGGGATTCAGTGCCCAGTGCGCCAAAAACAGCGCCTAGTGCGCCAAATTGCCTTTTCTTACCGTGGTGCGCTGAAATCAGCGCTAAGTGGCGCCAATTGCTACCAAGCTTCCCGTTTTTCACATTTTAACCTTCCAACTTGTGTGTATGCTTCCAATACTCCATAATGCTTCCCGAAAACCTTCCGTCAAGCTCCAAAAGCCATCCGTTTTGCTTCGGGTACCTATAATCAAATCCAACTCAAAGTAAACCGTTTTCATACACATAATCATGTAAAACTTCATAATTAAACACTTTAAAACACGATTAAACACCCTCACATCACATCCCCACACTTACCCTTTGTTTGCCCCCAAGCAAAGGTCTCTTGTAACCATCCAACCATCATTAACAATACATTTCACAATTTCCTTACCAAATCTTAGCCATGGTCCAAAGTCATACCCAAACTCACAAGCCTGACACATTCAATAGGTTTATAATCTCAGCAAGTAAAATTGATGTTGCCTTTAAAATCAAAGAATATACCTAACCAGATTTAACTAAGCTTCAAGTTTACACATGTTCTCACACCCCTCACAATGTTTCACTCCTCTCAGTTTGGAAGCAGACTAGTTACAGATTCAGTAGCAAATAATACACTCGAAACCAAACTATAAAGCTTTCTTGTCATAGGTTTGAAAGACAATCACACTTCCATCATTCACATAAACAATGCACACATCAAAAGGTCTTACGGGTTTTGGGCTTAGGCTAAAGGTAGAAATTTTTGGCTATATAAGTGGCTAAACAAAAATAACATTCAAACTATTATGCAAATCCTTATTCTCCACTAACTTTAAAACTTGGGTAATTTTGACCCATATCCTACACTTTTTTTTCCTCAACCTCTTATTTTGGTCATTCAACCCATATACTCAGCTGCATTTTTCAATTTATTCTTTTTCATTTTTTATAGGAACACTCAACTAATGGATTATGCCAACGAATATGTAAAACAGTTAAAGACATAAAATGGTTGAATCGGTTTCACAAATGAATGGTTAAAATGGCTCAACATGGGCTACTAAGGGTATAGTCGGGTAACAGGTATACAATCAAAAAGGGGATCCTAAATTCGCCTTTATCATCTATGTGCAATTGTTCAGTTCATAATCTCAGCATGTATCAAATCAATCAAGTTCTAAAACAAAGCAATATAGTGGCCCACTCTCAAACAAATGAATAATCAAGTTGCCAAAGCAACATAAATAATGTCAAGAAATTTAAGGGCTCAAAATCTCTCCAAACGAAATGATACAGGTTGCCGATGTGAAAACATGTCTACTATCTAGCTTGCTACCCCTAGTTAGGCAATTCTATCCATTTTTTTCTTTGAAAACACTTACTGACAATACCTTTATCTGGAAACTTCAAGAGTTTTAACCATGACTAAGGACCAATAACCTGCTCGAGTAGGTAAACCGTTAATGATTAACATTGAAAAATCTGGTTTTCAAGCACATTTGAACTTGCTCGAGAGCATTTTTGCAAAATTTTCAAATTTGTTATTTTTTTTAGCTTTTCTCAACTCCCTCATCCCCACACTTGGGATACATTGTCCCCAATGTATGTTTTATCTAAACATTATGCACGTAAGGATGAGGTTCCTATATTCAACCCATAATTCTCCCATGTGTGACAACCGGTAGTTTACGCCTTTAATCTCGCGATTAACAGATGTTTAAAGCGATAATAAATAGGGTTTAAGACTTAAATTAACTAACTTAGGCCTTTAGTATGCCTAGGAACGCCTATTCGACTTTACAGTATGCGTATGATGATCTGCGAAAAAATCTACTAAAAGTTGAAGGGTAACGAACGGAAACCGAACAAAATACTAACAACGCCGACAAATACGAATTTTATACGCGTATTTTATACTTATAAATTTAGTTTTGCGAATTTATCGTGCTTCCGTACGTCACAAAGCGCAAACGTGAAGGAAAAACGTGACTGCAAGAATGCACCGGTAAGGAAACGGAAGCAACGGAGACGCGTGTTAGGTTTTTGGCTATATGAAAAATGTGCCCATCCCACATCGGTGCAAGGATGAAAGCTTGGGAGGACTACAAGCTTATAAAAGGAGTCCAAGGCTTTGGTTTCAAAGTGCCCCAACCAAAAATACACTTGAAGTGTTTGGTTCTTTTTTTCTTTTCTAGTTCTCTTGTCTTAGAGTGTAGGAAGGTTTTGGTTAAACGCTTCGGAGAAGTGTGGTTGTAATTGGGCGGGGGGAGGGTTGAGAGATTAGTCTGTGTGATTGTAAAAATTTGTCGCATAGTGGATCTTTCTCTTTGGAGGCCCGTGGTTTTTCTCCGGTTTTGGAGTTTCCACGTATATTCTTGTGTTCAGTTATATTTCTCTATTGTTAGCTTTGGGAGGGTTGTTGGGATTCTTTGAAACCGCTTGTTTCCCAACAAGTGGTATCAGAGCTCCAGGTTTTGGGGGAGGTCTCGGTTTTGAAGGTTCGTAGTATGCTCTGTGGTTGCAGCTTAGTCTGATCTTCCACATCAGAAACGAATTTTCTTGGAGGGTGTCGTGGTATTTTGAAGGTTCGTAGTATGCTCTGTGGTTGCAGCTTAGTCTGATCTTCCACATCAGAAACGAGGATTTGGTTGATTCGGTTGACTGTTTGTATACGGTAGAATTATACGCGAGCCGGATATACGCATTTTATCCTAGGAAGGTTCTGGCTAGGAAAGACTTGGTACTTAAGTGTGTCCATTGTACCCACCTCTCTTTCCTGGGAATCCTTTGTTGGGTGTACTGCTTATAGGCTTGGTGTTCTAGTATACAATACTGTTTTTGAAGATACGGATACGATGTCGAAATACAGTCCCATGAGGTTCGACGTAGAGAAATATGATGGAAGAATCAACTTTGGTTTGTGGCAAGTTCAAGTCAAGGATGTGTTGATTCAATCTGGGTTACACAAGGCGTTGAGGGGGAAACTGACCCCTGTTTCAAGCAAGGATTCAAGCGGAACCAGTAAAGACGAAGATGAAGAATGGGAAGATTTGGATTTGAGAGCGGCAAGTGCGATTCGTTTGTGTCTAGCAAAGAATGTTCTTGCAAATGTGCATGGGATATCAACTGCAAAGGATTTGTGGGAGAAGCTTGAGCAGTTGTATCAAGGCAAAGGCATCTCAAATCGGTTGTATCTCAAGGAACAGTTTCATACCCTTCGTATGGATGGAGATACAAAAACTTCAGATCATCTAAGTGTTCTTAATAATATCGTGTCAAAAACTGGAGGCTATTGGAGTAAAGGTTGAAGATGAGGATAAAGCACTGAGGCTCATATTATCTTTGACATCTTCCTATGAGCATATGAAGCCCATTCTGATGTATGGGAAAGAAACCCTGAAGTATGCGGATGTTACTGAGAAGCTATTGTCTGAAGAGAAAAGACTGGGTAGTAGCGGTCATACTTCGTCAGAAGGAACGGTTTTAATATGCGGGAACGGGAAGAAGAAGCACCCACAGAAGATTCCTGTATGCTGGAAGTGTGGACAGTCTGGGCATGTCAAGAGAAATTGTCCAGGTGGAGCAGATTCGGCAAGCAGCTCCAAGACAGCTAACAATGTCGCCGTCATTGACGGTGATGATTTCTTTTGAAGTTATGTCATCCCTATGGTATGCCCGCGCTACCATGAAAGGGGATGCAATTTGTTAGCGGGTTCACGGATTTACACATGGGCATTGGGTTGGCATAGATGCAAGATGTGTGGTGAAAAATTGATGTTGATGGCTGATGAACTTCCGAGTATGCCAAGCGGGGAAATTGCACCATAAATTTTCAGCAGGTTTCAACATGTGCCGAGAAGAAATTCTTAGAATGGTCTATTCTAAGTGGAGATACTTTTTTTATGGTGGAGTATGATCGTCGGTTGAAGACGGTGTTCCTTTGATGTGGTTGTTTTTTTTCATATATCCAAGGTGGAGATTTGTTAGGTTTTTGGCTATATGAAAAATGTGCCCATCCCACATCGGTGCAAGGATGAAAGCTTGGGAGGACTACAAGCTTATAAAAGGAGTCCAAGGCTTTGGTTTCAAAGTGCCCCAACCAAAATACACTTGAAGTGTTTGGTTCTTTTTTTCTTTTCTAGTTCTCTTGTCTTAGAGTGTAGGAAGGTTTTGGTTAAACGCTTCGGAGAAGTGTGGTTGTAATTGGGCGGGGGGAGGCTTGAGAGATTAGTCTGTGTGATTGTAAAAATTTGTCGCATAGTGGATCTTTATAGTGGATCTTTCTCTCTGGAGGCCAGTGGTTTTTCTCCGGTTTTGGAGTTTCCATGTATATTCTTGTGTTCAGTTATATTTCTCTATTGTTAGCTTTGGGAGTTGTTGGGATTCTTTGAGACCGCTTGTTTCCCAACAACGCGTGTTACCTTCAGAACTTAAATCTTACGTTATATTTAGCTCCGTAATTAAATTTTAATAACCGTGGTCGAAACCGAATCGAAAAACGGATTAGAAACAAGCGACGACGAGATTAATTATGTTATTTTTATAGTTTCAATCTTGCGTAACAAACAAGCTCGAATCGAATTGATTTATAGTTTGCGTTTCGATATATTTAACGAAATTTTATATATTATTGGAAATTGATATACGGTGATTGATTATTGTATTTTGAAAATTATAACGACAACTTGTGTTGTCGGGGCCGTCCAAAAACAGAGTAAACTCTGCCCGTTTTTCGAGAAAATCCATAAAACGAAACACGTTTTAATATAAAAACGTAACCGATCGACTACAAACCACTTTTATAGAATTAAATACAAGTGTATAATATTTTCGATAACACTTTACAACATACGAAAACGACGATTCAGATATTATTTACGACAATAAATATAGTTATTATATTTATTCTAAACTTCGAAATTTTTACAATTCTTTTATAAAAATAATTATAGATTATATATTTATTTCGAACATCAAATAACTTGGATTTCTTTTATAAAAATAAATATAGTTCATATATTTATTTCGAATATAAAACAACACGACGATTCTTTTATAAAATAAATATAGTTTTTATATTTATTTCCAATATCAAACAACACGATTTCGTTCTAAAAAATAAATATAGTTATATATTTATTTCAAGTACCAACCAACACGAAATTGTTTTATAAAATAAATATAGTTTATTATTTATTTCAAATATCGTACAACACGAATTCTTTTATAAAAATAGATATAGTTTATCTATTTATTTCAAACATCCAACAACTCGATGATACTTCTATAAAATAAATGTAACTTTTTATATTTATTTCAAACGCTGAACGGCCTATACTTATACTTTAACAAATATACAGAGCCGTTCCAATGTTTTTGTAGACCCTAAGCGGACTACGAAGTGGAGGCCCTTTTGCAAAAAAATATAGAGATTAATAGCAAAATTACTTGCTAAAGTTAACCTACGTTTAGTAATTAGCCCTAATTTTGCCCATAAATTCTCCTCCGATCCCGATAGACCCGACGCCATGAGTGATTACCGTTAGTGATAGCCGATAACCTAGAAAATCGAAAGAGCAGGTTGTGATAGGAGGTAGGAACGATGACTGCGGCTCAATTTCAGGGATTTTTGGCGCTGATTCACGGAATTCGGGTGAGGTTGAGTGGTAGATGGTTGCTATAGAATGCAGTTATGTCTGTGGTTTAATTTCGAAATCTTGAATGTGGGCCTTTTTTTCCTAAATAATTTTTATTTGTGTAACTTTATTAAAAAAATGGTTTAGTTTTGCTTTTTATTTGAGCCTGATACATATATAATATATAGAACTTTACTAAAAATTGAGGCCTTTAATTTTTGGTGGCCCTAGACCCGTACCTAGATTGGTAAGTCTAACGGGCCGGCCCTGCAAATATATACAAGACGCAATATATAATACGAGTTTGCTATATATTACTTTCATATGAATATTCCTACATACACACACGACTTCTCGGGACGACAAAGCAATCTTATCGATATATTTATACATTTTTATATAAATATTTATATATACTAAATCTCTGGAGAACTAAGTCTTTCCAGGACTTATTAAATTATTACCTACAATAATCGAACTAACAAGTATAACTTAATCGTTTTCATTAAGTTAACAACTTACCGTCGAATCGTTCGGTTAATGATTCGGTAGAGCTCGGTGACACGTAGTTTAGTTACCGCGTTTATTTAGAAATCTATAAGATATTTCGTGTTAAGAATATTGTAGAATGCACGCTAGCGAGTCAGGTCTTGGAAACGACATCACGGAGTCGTATGTAGCTAGCTTTGCACATGGAAATCCAGGTGAGTTCATAACCCCGCCTTTTTACGGTTTTACATTTTTATAAACGTTTTCGGGGTGGAAAGACATGCATGTTTTGCAGAAACATACAAAGTTTTCGATGAACAAAGATTGCATATTTTTAGACAAGCACGTTTTGCAAGAACATGCGAGGTTTTTGAATGAACAACAACTATATATTTCTAAACCATGTTACAACACGTTTTAACTATCACAAATGATTTGTGATTTTCAATTGAACTCAAATGGTTTACGAAAAGCTTATGCAAAACATACCGGTTTTTACAAGAACATGAACAGTACGAAACATGCATGAGCTACAGACACTAGTGACGGGGTTGGTCCTAGTTACATAGGGGACTGGGGGTCCCACATACAAACAAGAGGACTGGTTGGTCCTGTACACGAAACAACAGAGACTGTGTGTCCCACATACAACAACCTAAAATCTTGCATGCACCTAAGGCCTTCATCTTAAGGACTGACGAGTCCAACATACAGACACATGCAGGCATGTTTGTCATTGTCATGCCCAGACATTGACAGCCACACAAATGTTACAGACACAAAACTCTAGGAATACATAGTTTTACAAACATAACGCTTTACACTTACGAAGTCTCACGAATACAAAGTTTTCATTTAACATGCCAAAGAAAATGATTTTTAATTCGTTTTCTCAACAATATTTTAAAAACCGGTTATTCAAAAAGATTTATTTCAAATCTTTTACAAACAAACTATGAACTCGCTCAACTTTATGTTGATTTTTTCGCATGTTTCTTTCTCAGATTACTTTCTCAAATTATGGCACGGTTAGAATAGGAGAACCATTGGAGATTCGAGTACTTAGTGGGCGTTCATTTTCTAGAATTCTTAGCTTATTTGCTTCCGCTGTGCAATGAAGATACCAGTCCAGTCACGCCAGCTCTGATATTTCGGGGTGTGACAGATTGGTATCAGAGCTATAAGTTACAGCGAATAAGGTTTTCTATAGAGATACCTAGGCTCTAACCTCACCTTTCTCTGGGGACTTAGGTCATTAAGACTTTTAATGCATACAAAACGCCTACGACTCGAATATGGTCCCCAACCGTTGCCAAAAACAAAAGGTCGAGATTTTGTTTTTAAACATACGCTAATGTTGTGTTTTATACACGGTACACAAAACAGTTGCACACAGAAAACAAAACTTTGAGAGTTTAGGAAACATGCATTTAGGACCTTTGGAAACTTATGTCGAAGTTCATTAAAGGTCATTACGTAGGAACCACGTCTATTAACTCGGGCGGACGCCATTATTATGTCATCTATGCTATTGCATTTAACCGAGCAGGTAACCTACGCAAAACGAAGTATAGGCATGCAAAATTTCACGAAACTCAAGCTATACATCAACGGAGGTTGAAGTACGTCACATACGACTTTCGAGGCAAGGTCTTGAGAAGACACAGTTGCGCAATTCAACAACGATGCTAGATTCCGTCAGCAGGAGAACTACCGATCTGGATGTGATGCGCGTGTGGTGTTGTATGTTTTTATATATATATTTAGCCCTTTTTACACGTTAGTCAACTTTTAAATTTATAAAACACGATATTTTACTAACACCAAACATACATATGGGCAAGTGCACCCATCGTGAGCATATTATAGTGTTGGTAAGATACCGAGGTCGTCCAAGGACACAAGAGCTTTTAGTACCGGTTTATCCTCAACGTCTAATCAAATCAAAAGTTTAGAAAAATGTTTTAAACTAGAAAATAAAAATTAACTAAAAGTGCTGAAAATAAAAATAAAAGTAAAAACAGATAGACAAGATGAATCACTTGGATCCGACTCGTGTTTAGTGTAACCTTTGATTATTTCCGCACTTTTGCACTTTTTAAGAGATTATCTTAGTTATTGTAGTAGGCCCCTCTTTTGAAGGTGACGTTACCCTCAACCCAGTAGTTTGAGTCAGCAAGGATACAATTGTCACACCCCGACCGCGTAAAACAACAAATCGCGGCGGAATTGTCGGCGAGTGTTGTAACAGAATCATTGTTTCAAAACACACGGAAATTTGAAGTTTCGTTTTATTAAACATTAAATATTTACATCATCTGGAAATCTAAATAAACAAGTTTATTAGGTTACTAAGGCCTCGTCCAGTCCTAAGTGAGTATGCATCCTAGCAATCAACATCATTCAACAACACCTGAAACATATGTGAAAACAAAGTCAGCAAAGAAATGCTGGCGAGTACATAGGTTTTGTGAGAGTGTCAGATTCATGGCTCGTTTATATGTTGGAATAAATTGTGCAACCTTGTTAATTGTCATTAGAAAACCTTGTTTTGTAAAATGTTTGTATCGTAAAATGAATAACCGAATCAAAATAGTTTGGTTATAATTTATAAACCTCGAAGCCATGAATCTTAACCCAAAACTTTTGTTTTCGTAAACCAAATCGTAAATCATTCTCGTAATAAAATTCATATAGTTTATATCGTTTCGAAAACCTCGTTTGTGTGACATCGCTTCCAATTGTTTACCCAAATCGTTTAATTCGTTAAACATCGCTTTAGTCGCTTAAATCATTCTCGTTTTAGATCGTGAAACTACTTTTGGTCCTCTCGCTAATAACATTCAAACCTGTGTGACTCGTTTATTGTTCAACTCGTTTTCGCATTAACAAACCTCCAAAGGGTAAGTTAGCAATCATCAGATTCGGTCGTTACCCACCTAACCCACACATAACCATGGGTCCGGTCTGATAACGGGATTTGTCGGATCCTATGGTACCATAACCTAATACTGGTCGGTTTGGCCGAAATTCATGAATGTCATTTGTTATGTAATTACAACCAACAAGCTCGTTCAGATTATCGAAATCGTTATTAGTTTAATATAAACCATCTTACTCGTTGTGAAACCATCGTTAAAACATTGAAATCGTTTTGATACATATGAATCACCCCAAAACAATTGAAAACAGTAAAATAGGGGAACTATGTACTCACCTTCGGGTGCGTTTTTTAAATGTTAACACAATCCCTCAATTGTTTATCCGCCCTAAATTAAATAATAATGATTTTTAATAATCAAATACCACACTTTGACATGCAAACTACTACTTATGTCATTTTTGTTTTTAATATATATGAAACTGGTCTGTTTTCGGACATTTAAATAAAATGGTTAACTAATTCTAAAAATTCCCAAATTTTTACAGAACATCTTACACGAACCAAAGATTATTGTGTAAAAATATCGGGGTCTAGTTCATTAACATTATTTTATAAAAATTCATTTTCCCGGACTGAAGTCAGATTTGTTACTTCCTGACCGCAGTCTACGGAATAATTCACTAAAAATTAATCGTAAGTCCGATTGGCGTAATTCCAGTTGGAGGATCACGGAGACAACAGTGACCATCTACAGTATAAATTTCATGATCTAACCCTACACAGAATTCAGGTTACGACTGAAAACAGGACGCACATTTTCAGCAGAAAAATTCAGCTTAAGCTGCTGTTACGGAAAGACACTTTAAAAATAGTAAACGGAGTCCAAAAATTACGATTCCGGTGTCATTAGAACCGTATTTTATAATAACAAATTATAGACTTAAGAAAATCAAGTTTTTGTTAAGTTACGATGCAGTTACAGCCAGTTAAAGGCAGCTGGAAAAGCAGATCAGCAAGCTGTTTTCAGTCTTTTAACATTATAAAGTGTGTTCGATTGATTCCGTTAACATATTTAGCGATCACAACAATACTTACAGCAGATTATTACTTATATATTACAGATTTATCATTCAATATCATATTTCATTCATCATTCTAACTCTACTTCAACATATGTTAGATGATGTTCAAGATTTTGATTAAGTTTCTTTAGAGTTCCTATCTTTTTGATCTTTAACATCATTAACCACTTAAATAACAAGTAAAATACAAGGATCTAAGTGCTTACCACTAGCATAAGGCTAGGAGAGTTTGAGTGTAGAAAAGGGGTGGATAAAAGAAAACGAGAGTGGTCCTTCAACTTCCGAACGCACCAAGCTTCGTTGTTCACCTTCTTGCACCTTGGATTGTATGTAAAATGGCAAGAATGAAACTTGAAAATGGGTGGATGTGGGTGTGTGATGGCTGCCGATTTGGGGAAGGAGGGAGGAGAGTTGGAGTTTTTTGTTAAGTGTTTGATGCAAATGAGAGTTCTTTCCCCATAAGCCTTCTTATAATCCATTTTTCACTAATGTCCCTTGTGTAATATGTAGGGTAGATATTAGGCAAGTGGATTATAATAATCAAAAGTTGTGGAGGATGTTCCCTAGGGGAAAACCGATCGGTTCAATGGGGGGGGGGGTTTAGTTGGAATCTAACTAGATAGTTTAGTGTCTAGTTATGTTAAGTTAGGTGATTAATTAGTGTATTATGTGTGTTGTGAATTATAACGGGTGTTAGGGTATCCGGGGACCCTAACTGACTCAGAAAAGAAAAAACAATATGTTTGACAATATTTTTGTGTTCCGGGCAATGTTCGGTTGTCCGGTTAAACACCGTTCCGTTAAAGTGTTTAATTATGTACCGGGTATTTTATCTAGCGTTTAAATCCCGATTTGTGGCGTTCCAATTTATTTTTATTATTCTATAAAAATAAAATCGCCAAAATATTACTGAAATAAATTTCAGTTGCCAAGACTGGCTGCGTTGTCCGTGTTTCGCAGTAAAAGCACTGTGTCGCGCAGAAACACGCGGTACGCGATTAAACTTGAAAAATAACGTTTTTAAGCGTTTTAATTTATTTTTCAACACGAACCTGATTAAAATAAGATTTTAATCATAACAGAATATTTGTGGGATTTAAATATTATCCGGGCGGTCACTAACGTTCGTTTCGCAGTTTTGTCGTAATTAGTTCTTTAGTTCAAATAAACATGTTTTCGCCATACCGAATCCTTCGAAACTTATTTCTAAGTTATGTAAGGGATATTTAGGGTATGTTTGGCTTACATCACAGTTCCGGAGTGTATGTCGCGTTAAACTGATTGCGTTTAAGCACCAGTTTGCGTATAACCATCCAGAAAGTGATTTAAAGCTTGAAATCGGTATCGAATCAAATTGTAAAATTAATAAACACAATTACACATATAATAACACCAAATCACAATGTTTTATTGATAACTGACATTGTTTTACATTATACGATGATTACAGATCAAAGTTGTCACAACAATCCTAAAGGGTTGGATTATTGAAACATAATTAATTAAGTTATTAATGCATAATGTGGTAGGCCCCTCTTTTGAAGGTGACGTTACCCTCGGCTAAGTAGTCTGAGTCAGCAGGGATACAGTCCTAAGTAGCCGGGTTAAAGTTTTAATAGTAGCTTACATATGAGGGGATCAAAGAGTTTGGACCCCCGCCATCCAATACCGGTGGGTATTGAAGGAGGTCCTACTAAATTTGACCCAGGTCCTTGCAGGATCTATACACTGAACAAGGCAAAACTCTTACCAAACCATTCCCTTAACCCCCGACCAGGTAGCCAACATATCTCCATATAGACCGTGGAGATATGAATGGTGAAAATCTTTTATTTTATATAGACAGCAAAATAATGCCAAGACACCGCGGACAAATGATAAGGAAGATTCACCTTCAACATAAGAAACTAGTTATTAAAGTCATTAATACATAACCAAATAAAAAGTGCGAAAAGATTAAAAATAAAAAGTATTACACTAGACACTTGTCTTCACCAAGTGATGTAAGAGACTTAGGCAAACATGGCCTTTGATTGTCAAGAACTCTTACAATCAATCTTGGATCCCGAGACTACTCACACACTCTACGATGGATGATGGATGATGGATGATGGTGGTGGATGTGGGTTGTGATGGTGGTGGTGGGTGGGTGAAGTGTGAGAGAGGTGGTGTGCCAAGGGATGGTTTGCAAATGAGCCAAGCACCCCTATTTATAGCCTGAACAGAAGCTCGGGCACGGCCCCGTGTCCATTGGGCACGGCCCCGTGTCCATCCTCCTTCTCTTTCTTCATTAATTGCAGTTTATCTGCATTAGTTGACCACGCCCCCGTGTCTGCTGGGCACGACCCCGTGTGCAGAAGCGTATCTGTACTATCAAGATTTCCCTAGATTCTGCGAATCTTAGAGTTGACCACGGCCCCGTGTCCGCTGGGAACGCCCCCATGGTGGGTGATAGAAGCTTCTACAACTTTGTCTTTTCTGCAGACACTTGAGCATGCCCCCGTGCTCATTGAGCACGGGGCGTGTTTAGCCTTCTGATCTCTTGTTTTTGCTTGGGAAGATACTGTTGGGGGGTCGGGCATGCCACGTTTCTTCCTTTTCTTGTATTTATGTTAGATTTAGCTGCCTTTTTGCTTCTTTTGTTAATTTGAGCTCATTTAATCCTGAAAATACAAAAGGAAGACAAAAACACACTTTTTCCAACATTAGTACTAAAAAAGGGTTAGTTTTATGCCACATTTAATGTAATTTATATGTTGCGTTTTTCACACATCAAATACCCCCACACTTGAATCTTTGCTTGTCCTCAAGCAATACTCTTTATAATGTGGCTTTACACTCCCAAATGGAATGGGTAGAAGAGAAGGTTTTTGGGCTTGTCATAGAGTGTCGGGATTTCCAAGATTCTTTATTAAGTTTTATTTTTATTTATTTACAATCCTATTCGTCATGATTTATTTAAAACATTACATAAGATAAATTACTTATTAGGGCATAACATGCCTTTTTAAAATTCCATTTATATACAAGTTCACATACCTCACGGGGGATCACTCAACACTCAGCTGAAGATGTATTTTAGTGAATCACTCGAGAGGGGCATGGAACTTACTCCTACCATAAGCTTGCCAAGCAATCAATCCTCCTCTTTTTTAACTATACACCTTTGTAAATATCAAGAGGACTTTTGGGGTGAAGGGTTAGGCTTGGGTTAAAGGTAGGTGGTTGGGTTAGTGGTTAGTAAAAGGGCGAAAGGCGTAAAAAGCGTCGGTTTTCGTAAGACTTTTTATTTTTGTAACTTTTTATTTTGATGAAGCAATTTTTCAAACAAAGTTCTTTTTGATAAACTTGTTGTTTATTACTTCTGGCTTCATCATCATTTTTTTTTTTGATAAGGAAGTCATAAGAAAAAACCGAGCTTGTTACTAAAACAAAGGGTTAAAAAAGGGTTTTGGTGGGTAAAAGGGTGTTTGTTTTGGGTTAAGAAATGAAAAGGTTTAGGCTCAAAGGGGTTAACTAAGGGGATTTTGGGTAGGTGGTAAAAAAAAGAAAAATAATGGTGTAGAAATAAAAAGGGTTAGTCCTAATGCCTCCATCATTTACTTACTCGGGTTTAAGTTGGTAAGGACCGGGAATGTATCGTCGTGGCAAGTTCTAGAGTTGTAAGAACCAAGCGGCTATTCACACAAGAAACGAAAAATGAGTATTTAATTTAAAGATGTGTATTTGTATGCTCAATAAAGGCTCAAAACTCACTTTTTGTGGGAATGGGTTTTTTCGTGATCAAGTATATATATAATCAAATTTTAACTAGATTTGTCATGCTATTTCATAATTTTCTTATGTTGGTTCTTTTTATCATGACGCTATCGGTTGTAAATTTGTAAGAATATAACTTTTTTAGAACTTGAAATTCCCAAGTTAAACCTAGACAAGTAAAAAAAATGAATAATTTTTTGAAAAAATTTGGGGTGATTAGCGGTTCCAATAGAGTTTTGTGTAAGGCTTGTAGTTAGGACTTGCAAGATTCAAGGTTTTAGCATCCCCCCACACTTAAATTACACATTGTCCTCAATGTGTCCCAAAAATAAGTTTTTAGGTTGATTGAATGTGTAAAAAGGTGTGAAAAAGCAAAAATTTATGTTACTGGGCGTCTGGACACGGCCCCGTGGTGTCCGGGTACGGCCCCGTGTTCAGATCGCCAGAAACAGAAATTAGTAAAAAGAAACAGAAGCCTGGGCACGGGGGCGTGTTCAGCGAGCACGCCCCGTGTCCAGTTACCTGAACTGGGCATTTTCTGCAGATGGTTGGGCACGGGGCGTGTTGGGTGAGCACGGCCCCGTGCTGAACTTGTTGTAATGAAGAAAAATTGTCGGGTGGCCCTGTTTTTGTGCATGGGGTGCTGGTTCAAGTTTCCCTTGGTATCCTTCACCATCCCGAGTGTGTTTTATCCATTACAACATCATCCAAACACCAATTTAACTAAAACCATCATTCCATTTAATAGAGAAAATTACATAATATTCCTAATAAGTTAAAATTCTAGATAAATAGGTCTAAAGAAGCACAAGAAGTCTAAACCAAGAAGTTCTAGCCTAAAGTTTATTCTATTAGCAAAATTTCCAAAAAGATAATTCTCTCGGTTGGATGCGGCTTGAAGAACTTCTTCTTCCGAAAATGGGCCCCTCACACGTCGGCGAGCCATTCCTCTATCTCCCTTGGGAGAAGAAAGGCGGGCTCATTGGCATCGGTTTGAGGGGGTGCAACCTCCACCGGGACTTCTTGTAGATTTTCAAGAGGAGGCTCCGCTGGAATGTCATCCCATCCGGTAGGATTGTTGACTCCAAGTGCTAGGTTCCAATCCACTTGAGGGCGGATTGGTTCCATGGGAGGTGTCACAAGAATGTTCAACCACTGGTGCAAGAGGTTGATTTCTTGAAAACTGTTTTCCAACCCCACCGTAAGATAATTTATACAGTCTATGAGGACCTCCTCTACCGATGCCATCTCGTCAAGAGCCTCACGTAATGCCATCACGTAGCGTACGAGAGTCGCTTCAATTGAAGACCTTCTTTCCCTTCGACTGTTTCTGGAGTGCGCAGAAGAGGTTCCACTGTTTTGGCTTGACATTCTACGAATACAAATGGAAAAGAGTTCATTTTAATGAAACAGTAACCTTGGACACGGCCCCGTGCTCAATGAGCACGGCCCCGTGTTCACCTTTCTGCAGATTTTTGGAACAAGGAATCTTGGAGTTTTAAATTATTTTTCCAACTTTTAAAGCGTTTTTTAGCAGAAATAACTTAAAACAATGTTGCAAAACTTATTTTTAACAAGATTCCTTGAACAAAAACCTAACAAACATCACAATAAAGCTTGGAATCATAGTGATCTCAAGCTCTAATGGAGGTGTTGAGGTAAAAGAAATGGAGAAGAAGGTAATGGACAAGAGAGGAAAGGACAAGATGGTTGTTGAGAACCTTCTTTTAGAAGATACCTAGGATGGTATGTGTGAAGATCCCACCAAATCTCTGTCCTTGGAATGGTCCAAATGTACAGGATTCTTGGCTGCATTTATAGAAAACGACAGCACGCTGCACACGGCCCCGTGTTAGCTGAACACGGCCCTGTGTCCAGGCAAGGACCTGACACATTTTGTCCGTATTCTGACAAAAAGTCAGAAAGGAATCTTTTGGTGGACACGGGGGCGTGTTGTGTCACACCCCCAAATTCCACCATGCGGAGTATCACCGCTTGGAGGCATGACGAGACCAGGATCAAGCCACCAATCATATTGAACAATGTATTTAAGTAAATATAACCAACCACAATACAATTGGTGACCAAAAGGAAGTTAACCAAGTTTAATTTGAACAGCGGAAGCATAAGACGTTAAACCAAAACATAAGTTCGTAGTTCATAAGTTTAAAGACCCAAAACATAAGTTTCATAAGTTCATAAAGTTTATATATTAAGTACGGGGCATATCGTTTCGCATCCCACAACGACCACCTCCATGTGCAAGCCCCACAGCATCTAGCAACCTGCAAAGCATGTAACAACGAGTCAACAACAAAGTTGAGTGAGTTCACGGTTGGTTGTCCATTTTAGAGTTGTTCCCAAAAACGTAGTTTAATCTCATTCAGCTGTCCAGCCGTGGGGGTTACCCATAGTTCGAAAACGTTTATTAGTTAACCATCACATGTCCACCTTCCCTGGCTATCCAGCCCGGCACTCCGGCCGTGGGGGCTACCCCATTATTTAAACTACCAGACTCGTTTATCATATCGACTACTAACGAAAATTAATTGTGCCCTAGCGTCGGTGTCTATCATCACCGACGTGCCATAGTCCATTAGTACACACCCGTCCGACTGGCACGGTGTGAGGTTTGTTAAACCTAATAGCGCTATTAACTAATGACCCGCTCGCCATAGCCTCGGCGATTAAGTCGATATAAAGGGAGGGAGTTCGCTGATAGAGTTCTAGTCTAGTAAGTCGAATTCCGTCCCAACAGGACGAGGAATTCTCATTCCTGAACACGTCCCAAGGACGAGGAATCCCTATTCCTAAGCCCATTCCCATTTCCATCGGGAATTACCATGCTTTGTAGAAAAGTGTGAATTCACCTCGGTTTGCTCGGTTAGATTAGTTACTCTAATAATCAGGAAATCAAGCACGTCCTAATAAGGTACAGATAACAATCAATTTCTCATGCACAACACGTATGGTTTATCTACCCATTACTTTTATCACATATCACACAATTTAAACGTCAACGCACTTTGTTAAGTTATACATTATTTTACCCTAAAATAATATAACGATAAAATAAACAAATATTCACACAAGAGTCTTAGTATACAATATATATTTTAAATATATGTTTATCAAATTTAATTACGAAAGTCAACCTCCGATACTTGGTGTTTTGTTACAAAAATTATGGCGAAGATTATATTCGAAAAGCAAGTTATAAAATACACTCATAACGCTTGGTTTAGAAAATATTTTCTAAGTGTTGGGATTTTTAGAAAATTTCGCCAGAGTTTCCTTTGTAAATGGAGGTGTCCATGCTTACTAGCATATCATTTTCTTTTCAAAGATTCATTCAAACAATTCTCAATCATCAACATACAATCTTTACTTAACAGTTTTGTTAGAAACAAGCATCAATTTCTACATCATGAACTTTGAAAGTTTATAAAAATGCGTAGTAACTTACTAGTGTATTTAGTAAGTCTTGTGCCCCTTTAAAGTGTGATTGCTTCTTTAAAAACTCCATTTTTAAAGAATATGACTCTTTACAACTTGTGTTCATAATTTTCTAAAAATATTTCTTCATGTATTTTTCTTGTTACACATGTGTTTCTTTACTTTGTTAACCACCAAAAATGATATTTATTTATGTAAGAACCAAGATTTAGTAAACTTGTATTTTTGACTTGGTTTCTTGGTAAATCATACTTGAAACATTTAGATCTACAAGACTCTAAACTTACTTGTTCATGATTTTACAAGAAACATCATATTTCTTTAAGTTCATGACTTTTTGTGAGGATGATCCATAACCTCGAACATGTTCATCCTCTCATCTTGCTAGATTATGTTTTTAATCATAGTCTAGCAAGATTACATGATGGTCAACATTATTTCTACCAACAAACAATAATCAACAAGTATATCAACACTATAACAACATGATTTCTTTATATTTAAAGCTTATGTTTAAGTTTCATCTTTATGTTCTTTAGTCTTCTTGATGTTCTTCACATTTATCGTTATGATTCATACTTTAACCATCTTCATAGGATGTAAAATGAGTAGATCTAAGAGACTTACCACTAGCTCAAAGCTAGGAGAGTTCAAGTGAAGAAAAGTGGTGGATAAAAGAAGATAAGAGTGGTCCTTCAACTTCCGAACACACCGAGCTTCGTTGTATGCCTTCTAACACCTATGTATGCTCTTAGAGTGCTTGAAAGTGATCAAGTGAAGGTGGTGGTGGTGCTCTTGGGTTCGGCCGAGATCAAGTAGAGGGAAGAGAGGGAAAGTTTTTGTGTGTTGTTGGATGAGAATGAGTGGTGACTTGTGGTTAATATTTATAAATCTCCAACATGTCTTTGTCCATTAGGTTAAGTGCTCCCTAAGTACAAGGCAAAGCTAATAAACTAATCAAGAAAATCAAAGTGGGGATCCTACTTCTAGAACCGATTTTTTTTTGGGGGGGGGGTTGGTTTAGTTGGGATGTAACTAGATAGTTAGTGATCTTGGTTGGAATTCAAGAGTTTAGTTGGTGTTTATGTGTGTGGTGTAATATATAGTGTGTTAGGGTGTTCGGTGACCCTAACTAGTTTAGAAAAATAAAAATAATGTTTCTAGCATTATTTTGGTGTTCCGGGTAATGTCCAGTTGTTCGGTTTGATACCGGTTCGTTAAAGTGCTAAATTAATCCGTAAAGTGCCATATATATATATATATATATATATATATATATATATATATATATATATATATATATATATATATATATATTTGTAACATTTTAAGTTCTCAACACTCAGGAAAGCATACCGGACTATTTAGTAACTTTTCTGCACACGACTAGTATGTTAACAAGCACATGTAAGTATAACACAGAAATCAGAAAGCAGTTAAATGTTTCAGCACAGTCATCAAGCACTTTAATTATCATTAATAAATTGTACGGATACATGGAATTATGAGGGTTGTCACATGTTGACCTGGACACGGCCCCGTGTCTAGAGGCTGTTTATGAAGTTTCGTCTATTTTTAAGGAATTCATCCGGATCAGGCGGTTCCTTACTGGATGGAACAACCCCAAAGTGCCTGAGATACCTTAATTGCTCTAGATTAAGACGAGAACGTAACAGGTTGTCGGTGAGGGTGATTCCTATGCTAAATGTAGGTGGACAAGTCCAACCCTTTCCCGGGCTCTCGTTAAAGAAGGTGTATGCCGAATCACTCAGGTCTATGTATGCACCGAACGAAGTCGATTGAGAGTCCTTCACGGCACAATCGACACAGGGACGACTATCGCCCAAGTCTTCGCTAGAGTTAGAGGTAATATCGGGAACAACGAAGTTGTTTTTATTCGAATGTGATCTCAATAATTCCTCTTGGGTATCGTCTTGAGATAGAAAGTCTAACTCAAGCTCTTTTAACCAATTAAGAATTAGATCTTCCAATTGAAATAGTTCATCAAGAAGCATTTCTCCTAGAAGGTCCGGTTGAGAGCATTCGAGGGAGAGATAGGGATTATTTTTACTTTCGCCCCTCTTAAGGCTATAGGAAAACAATGGATCTATATAATGGGGCTAATAATTTAGAAAATAACATTCTAAATCTTTATGGGGGCCACCACATATTTGACACCACGTACCATAAGAATGCCGAAAGTAAAAAATAATCCATGTTGAAGTGTTTGTTTGATATGTTATCTATTTAAAGTGATTAAAGTGTTTGGTTACATGAACTTGTAAACTGTTAGAGATTAGGAACTATACCCGATAAAACAATTACAGTTTCGCCATAACCCACACGGCGAAACAGAAGAGTGTTTCGTCGTCCTCACCTCGACGAAACAGGCGTTTCGCCGGCCCAATGTTTCGCCGAAGCCCATTAAGGGCCCAGTACGTTACGCGGATATTTATTGAGTTCCACTGTTTCATTCGTCACACTTTTAGCAAATTTGAAACCCTAGAGCTCTCTCTCCCTATCGACAGTGATTGTAGAAAACTTCGAGCATCATCCATCTCGGTCTATCTAAACTGTTCGACGTTGCGGTTAGTGTAAAAACCCTGCGATAGATATAATTGCTATATGATGCTTTTGTGTGTTTAGGTTAGGGTTTCTGTAAAACAGTATAAACTCAGGATCGTTGTGTCGATAATATGTGATGTTGTTCTTGAGAGTTTGACGATTCTGTTGTATATGATTGTGATTGATTATGTTCACTGTCCATGATTCGGTTCGATGTTCCATCATAAATCATTCAGATTGGATCTAATGTTATGAATGAAATGGTTTGTGCCCACTGTTCATGATCGATGTTGATGTTTATGAGATTCAGATGATGTGAAACTAATTGTTTATGGCATGATTAGGGTTTATGCTAGACGTTAAATACTGAGATGCTTTTAGTATGATAAATAGTACCGATGATTGCTGTATGATTGTATGATTGCTGTATGATTGTATGATTGCTGTGTGATGATGATCGGCGGTTAGGGTTTCTGGGTAATCATTAGTTACACGACGTAACTGACTTAATGGATGAAACGGTTATGCCGACGAAACTGATGTCGACAAAACAGGTGCTTGTCGACGAAACACATGTCGACGAATCCGGAGTGTTTCGTCGATGGGGCTTACGACGAAACAGGGGTGTTTCGCCGGGGGTAATCACGACGAAACCAGGGGGTTTCGCCGAAGGGGTTCATGACGAAACAAGTATGTTTCGTCAAGTTAATTAACATGCACAGTAACTCAGTTAGGTCTGTTAAGAGTTAACTGGATTAGTTAACTGTTGTTAAATGATAAGCATGACTTGCATGAACTTGTGTGACTGATAAATGCTATGTGTTAGTTGTTACTTGCATATACGTTATGATCATGATTGTTACTTGAACTATGTGATTATCAACTGATTACACATGTATAAACACTATAGGATTGGATTGAATTAATTGTGAGCGAGTAATAATCTTACCGAGCAAACCGAGGTGAGTTCACACTTTCTACAAGGCATGGGATTTTCAAAGGTTGGGAATGGGTTAAAAGAACTAAACGAAACCTACATATCCTCCTTGGGTAGGATATGTACGGCCATCCTCCTTGGGTAGGATGCCACTATAATTCCTGCGTATTCTCCTTGGGTAGAACTACGTACGTTCGTCCTCCTTGGGTAGGACAACAACCTTAACTTACTAGACAAAACTCTATCATGAAGTCCCTCCTCTTTATATCGACATAATCGCCGAGGCCGATGGCGAGCGGGTCATTAGTTAATAGCGCTATTAGGTTTAACAAACCTCACACCGTGTCGTTCGAATGGGCATGTACTAATGGACTATGGCAAACTGTCAGTGATGATAGACACTGATGTAGGGCACAACTTATATTTCGTTAGTAGTCGATATGGTACGGTCTAGTGGTTCACAGGGGAAGCCCCCCCCCCCCACTGATTATGGTTATGGTTTGGGAAACAAAAGAACTGGTTAACTTGTGGTACACGAAACAATTTATGATTTCAAAACAAACTGCTAAAACCGAACAACCAACTGTGAACTCGCTTAACTTTGTTGTTGACTCGTTGTTACATGCCTTGTAGGTCGTTAGTTGCTTTTGGAGCTTGCACAGGGAGGAGCGGTCGTTGAGGGATTATGGACTGTTATGTTCCATACTTAAACATTTGAACTTTAAACTATGTGTTGGTTATTTAAACATTACTATGCTTCCGCTGATTTCTTAGACATGTTTGGTTTATTTTAAGACACCAATTATATTTCGTTTGGTTTTGCATATTTAATTGTGTTGTTCAATATGATTGGTGGCTTGGTCCTGGTCAGTCACGCCTCCAAGCGGTGATACTCCGCATGTGGATTTTGGGGGTGTGACAGATTGGTATCAGAGCCATTGGTTATAGTGAACTTGGTTTTAAAAAGGGAAAACTTTTTGGTAAAACCAAACTATAACCTGTACAGTGCTCAACAATCCACAACGACGCTTCGCTCCACGTGCAAGGCTCAACACTATAGGTGATATGGTTTATGTTATTATTGCCTACTTGCTAGTTACATAGAACTTTGCTCATGGTATGCTTAGATGAACATAACAACTATTGTTTGAAACACACGTGTGCTTACTCTCTTCTGTCATCGCACTTTCGTGAACACCTCTCACTCATGTTTCCTTTGGTATGAAGATCATGAGTGGACGCGTTAACCTAACTCAAGCCCAGCTAACGGCTCTAATCAATGAACAAGTTACTGCAGCACTAGCAGCCGCTCAAGCAGGAGGTATAACCTGCCATTGCAACTTACTCTAGGATCTCTAGATCCTACTCTCGTAAACCCACACACTTGTGCTTAACTTTGTCTCTTATTGCACACGACAGGTCAACCTGCACAGCCTCCTGTGTGCACTTTCAAAACTTTTATGGACTGCCGACCTACTACCTTCAACGGCACTGAAGGAGCTGTAGGCCTCCTCCACTGGTTCGAGAAGCTCGAATCTATTTTCGAGATGTGTGAATGCCCTGAGGCACGTAGGGTGAATTATGCTACTGGTACTCTTGAAGGAATAACGCTCACGTGGTGGAACGCTCAGGTTCAAATGTTGGGGATTGTTGCTGCTAATGCCACCCCATGGAATGATTTTATGGAACTGATCAAGGAAGAGTATTGTAGTCGCGACGACATCCACAAGCTAGAGGTGGAGTTTTTCAACTTAAAGATGACGGGGTCCGAAATCGAAGCGTATACGAAAAGGTCTAATGAGCTGGCAATTTTGTGCCCTACTATGGTGATCCTCCCATCAAGCGAATCGAGTTGTACCTCAAAGGTTTAGTGCCAGAGATCCAGAGTCACGTGACAGTAGCAAACCTTACCACTATCCAGCAAGTCACTCAACTTGCTCATCGTCTCACTGATCAAGCGGTGGAACAGAACAAACTGCCCAAGCGTATTGGTACTACTGCTACAGTCACTACTGTGACACCCCAGGAAAACCAGTGAACAGTACAGCTTACCTAGCTTCCTCAGTGAGTGCGTACCAAATTTCGGGACGAAATTTCTTTTAAGTTGGGGATAATGTGACAACTCGAATTTCTAAGATTTTATTTCGTATTTATTGCACGTTCATGTATTGATTAGTCGTGTATTTGCACAATTGATTTCCATGGGATTACATATATGTTTTGATTATTTGGATTGTGCATAGTTGTTTGTTATTTGTGAAATTGGTAAATATATGAACTTAGTGATAAAATTAGAAAATGGTTATGAGATGGTGTGCCTGTGTAAAATATAATACTTAGGGATGTAAATGGTAATTAGTGAAATCCTAGATACTTAACCCTAATCTAAACTTCACTAATCACTTTTCACAAGAATTCAAGCACGTACTCTCATTTCTTTGGCTCCCTAGCAATCATCACCACCATCATTGGCACTAGATAATCATCACACTTGATTTCCTCTTCCTCTAGAATCGTTCAAGGTAATTGTTTAATCATTGTTCATGATTAATTGTTGATTGATTGCTTGATTTTGTGTTCATGGAAAACCCTAAATTCTCATGTGATAGTCTGTGATTTAATTCCGGATAGTTGAGATTACTACGATGATTAGATGCATGCTTGATAGGTTATTATTGTGATGATTGTTGTGGTTTAACATCGATTGAATAATCTTGTTATCTGCCGTCATATGATTGGAATTAGGGTTGTTCGAATGATATACGTAACTGCTTTGATCTTAGTGAACGAATGATTGAAATGTTCTCAGAGTTTTGTGAATGAATATGTTACCATGTCCGAGGTTAATATTATGTTGTGATTGTCTGAGTTTGCTAAATGAATCTATGCCTGAGTTTATTGATGAATGTATGATCCGAGTTTGTTATATCAACATAAGGCCGAGATTAATGAATTTGATAAGGCCGAGTTTAATGAATTTTGTTTGGACCGAGTTTAAGAAATAAATATGGACCGAGTTTATAAATCTCCTCTTGTCCGAGTTTAATGAAGGAAACCCTCCCCCGAGTTTAACTTAATGTCCGAGTATAATGTGTATTGTATGGTCCGAGTTTAATACTCTAAACCCTTGTCCGAGTTTAACCACTTTGAATACTTGTCCGAATTTAATCCCTACATGCTTGTCCGAGTTTATTAATGGGTGAATGGACCGAGTTTAGTATAATGGTCCGAGTTTAATATGTGATGACATTGGGTCCGAATTTAATGAGTATATCTTTGGTCCGAGTTTATGTGTGGGCCGAGTTTAATCAATTGGTCCGAGTTATGTGTGGGCCGAGTTTATCAAATGGTCCGAGTTATGAGTTGGGCCGAGTTTATTTAATGAAAATCAAAATGATCCGAGTATATTAGGTTAATATGACCGAGGTTGTATGATTACATGTGCTATCCGAGTTTTGAACAGGGGAGACCCCCCCCATACTTGTCTGAGTTTTTGAGAGGTGCATGAACGAAACTACACGACGCACGATTTAGAGCTGGGAGCTGTTGTTTTCGCGCTGAAGATATGGCGACACTACCTGTACGGTACCAGGTGCACGATTTACACCGATCACAGGAGTCTCGAGCATATCCTTAAGCAGAAGGATTTGAACATGCGTCAACGACGATGGGTCGAGTTACTTAACGACTACGAATGCGCTATCAAGTACCATCCAGGCAAAGCCAATGTTGTGGCTGATGCCCTCAGTCGAAAGGACACTTTACCTCGGCGCGTGCGAGCGCTACAGCTTACGATTCAGTCTAGCCTTCCTGCAAAGATACGAGCTGCTCAGACAGAAGCACTGAAGCCCGAAAACGTCAAGGCTGAAGCCTTACGCGGCTCACGACAACAAATGGAACAGAAGGCAGACGGCGCCTACTATGTAACGGGGCGTATTTGGGTCCCACTTTATGGCGGTCTACGCGAACTTGTAATGGATGAAGCTCACAAGTCTCGCTATTCGGTACATCCAGGGTCGGATAAAATGTACCACGACATCAGCAATACTTATTGGTGGCCTAGTATGAAGGCCCACATCGCTACGTACGTTGGAAAATGCTTAACCTGTGCGAGAGTCAAGGTTGAATATCAGAAACCAGCTGGTCTACTTCAGCAGCCTAAGATACCGCAATGGAAATGGGAAGAAATTTCCATGGATTTTGTTACAGGTTTACCTAGATCTCAGCGTGGGAATGATACAATATGGGTCATAGTTGATCGACTCACCAAGTCTGCACACTTCCTGCCGATTAAGGAAACGGACAAGTTCTCCACTCTCGCAGACGTCTATCTTAAAGAAGTTGTTTCGAGGCACGGAGTGCCCACCTCTATTATTTCGGATCGCGATGCACGATTCACGTCAGAGCTATGGCAAGCAATGCATAAATCTTTCGGCTCACGTTTAGACATGAGCACAGCATATCATCCTCAGACGGATGGGCAGTCTGAGCGAACGATTCAAACACTTGAAGACATGCTTAGGGCATGCGTTATCGATTTCGGCAACGGCTGGGAAAAACACCTCCCATTGGTGGAGTTTTCGTACAATAACAGTTACCATACCAGCATTCAAGCCGCTCCATTCGAGGCATTGTACGGACGTAAATGCCGGTCACCTCTCTGTTGGGCAGAGGTGGGGGATAGTCAAATTACGGGTCCAGAGATTGTAGTGGACGCCACAGAAAAGATAGCACAGATACGACAACGCATGGCGGCAGCACGCGACCGTCGGAAAGCCTACGCGGACAAGCGTAGAAAGCCTTTGGAATTTCAGGTCGGGGACCGGGTATTATTGAAAGTCTCACCCTGGAAGGGTGTGGTACGTTTTGGCAAAAGGGGCAAACTGAATCCGCGGTACGTCGGACCATTCGAAATCTTAGAAAAGATTGGCAAAGTAGCCTACAAGTTGAACTTACCAGCTGAACTCGGAGCAGTTCACAATGTCTTTCATGTGTCGAACTTAAAGAAGTGCTTATCAGATGAAACCCTCATCATTCCTTTTAAGAAACTCACTATCGACGAGCGGTTGCAGTTCGTCGAGGAACCAATTGAAATCACGGACCGGGATGTTAAGGTCCTCAAACACAAGAGAATCCCTCTTGTTCGAGTTCGTTGGAACTCCCAACGTGGCCCAGAGTACACCTGGGAACGCGAAGACCAAATGAAAGAAAAGCACCCCCAGTTATTCGAAACCAATACATCCACTACTGAGGCTGAAGCTACTACTACTGAATTTCGGGACGAAATTCCAAATCAACGGGGGGATGATGTGACACCCCAGGAAAACCAGTGAACAGTACAGCTTACCTAGCTTCCTCAGTGAGTGCGTACCAAATTTCGGGACGAAATTTCTTTTAAGTTGGGGATAATGTGACAACTCGAATTTCTAAGATTTTATTTCGTATTTATTGCACGTTCATGTATTGATTAGTCGTGTATTTGCACAATTGATTTCCATGGGATTACATATATGTTTTGATTATTTGGATTGTGCATAGTTGTTTGTTATTTGTGAAATTGGTAAATATATGAACTTAGTGATAAAATTAGAAAATGGTTATGAGATGGTGTGCCTGTGTAAAATATAATACTTAGGGATGTAAATGGTAATTAGTGAAATCCTAGATACTTAACCCTAATCTAAACTTCACTAATCACTTTTCACAAGAATTCAAGCACGTACTCTCATTTCTTTGGCTCCCTAGCAATCATCACCACCATCATTGGCACTAGATAATCATCACACTTGATTTCCTCTTCCTCTAGAATCGTTCAAGGTAATTGTTTAATCATTGTTCATGATTAATTGTTGATTGATTGCTTGATTTTGTGTTCATGGAAAACCCTAAATTCTCATGTGATAGTCTGTGATTTAATTCCGGATAGTTGAGATTACTACGATGATTAGATGCATGCTTGATAGGTTATTATTGTGATGATTGTTGTGGTTTAACATCGATTGAATAATCTTGTTATCTGCCGTCATATGATTGGAATTAGGGTTGTTCGAATGATATACGTAACTGCTTTGATCTTAATGAACGAATGATTGAAATGTTCTCAGAGTTTTGTGAATGAATATGTTACCATGTCCGAGGTTAATATTATGTTGTGATTGTCTGAGTTTGCTAAATGAATCTATGCCTGAGTTTATTGATGAATGTATGATCCGAGTTTGTTATATCAACATAAGGCCGAGATTAATGAATTTGATAAGGCCGAGTTTAATGAATTTTGTTTGGACCGAGTTTAAGAAATAAATATGGACCGAGTTTATAAATCTCCTCTTGTCCGAGTTTAATGAAGGAAACCCTCCCCCGAGTTTAACTTAATGTCCGAGTATAATGTGTATTGTATGGTCCGAGTTTAATACTCTAAACCCTTGTCCGAGTTTAACCACTTTGAATACTTGTCCGAATTTAATCCCTACATGCTTGTCCGAGTTTATTAATGGGTGAATGGACCGAGTTTAGTATAATGGTCCGAGTTTAATATGTGATGACATTGGGTCCGAATTTAATGAGTATATCTTTGGTCCGAGTTTATGTGTGGGCCGAGTTTAATCAATTGGTCCGAGTTATGTGTGGGCCGAGTTTATCAAATGGTCCGAGTTATGAGTTGGGCCGAGTTTATTTAATGAAAATCAAAATGATCCGAGTATATTAGGTTAATATGACCGAGGTTGTATGATTACATGTGCTATCCGAGTTTTGAACAGGGGAGACCCCCCCATACTTGTCTGAGTTTTTGAGAGGTGCATGATCCTGTAAATGTTCATATGAATTACGTGAATTGTATGAATGAGTTAACTGTTACATGATACATGATTGATTCATGATATTGGCTATCAAGCACTATGTGACATTTGATTACATGCGTATCATTGCGAACATGAACTGATTTGTTATACGTGCATACAATAGGACTTGATTTATTACTTGTGAGTGCATAACCTAGCATACCGAGCAAACCAAGGTGAGTTCACACTCCTACTAAGGCATGGGATTCCCGGGTCGTGGGAATGGGATAAAGGTTACCATTGACTAAGAACGTATATATGCTTTTCCTAGACTATCACCTACCATGGTCCTCGGATGTCAGGACGGTTCCGTAGGTTAGGATAACACCTACGTGGTCATATGCCAATTACTGCCTCGGATGTCAGGCACGCACGTAAAACCTACGTGTACGCATTACTTACTTCTATCCTCGGTTGTGAAGGATACGTGCGTAAAACCTACGCACACCCCATACGCGCTACTGTTCTCGGATGAAGAACAGGGATGATACGAGTAGTTGATACGAATAGTCTAGTGGTCACATAACATGGGAAGCCCCCACCTGTATAACTTACTATTGGCCCAGTAGAGCCACCCGTTACTTACTGTTACGCACTTACTTACTGTGAACTCGCTCAACTAGTTTGTTGATCATTCTGTTACATGCCTTGCAGATCGTTAGGTACTTGAAGCTTGCACTGGAGAAGCGGGTCGTTGTGGACAAGGATCGTGGTTTCTACGTTGAACTATTATGACATTTAAAACTATTAACTATTGTTGGATTATTTACTATGCTTCCGCTACATTTTGAAACTATGGTTATGTTTTGAACACCTATCGTATTGGATGGATGGTTTACATTTATTTTACTTAATATTAATTACATGTTCAATATGATTGGTGGCTTGATCCTGGTCAGTCACGCTCCCAAGCGGTGATACTCCGCAGGTGGATTTTTGGGGGTGTGACAACTACTTCTGATGCCCCCAGCGACAACAAGCGCAAATGGGATGGAGTCTCAAGCAAAGGTTCGACATCAGCTCAGTCTCAGTCTCAGCAGCGAAAGACTGATGACTACCAGAGTCCTGGTCAGCAATCTTCGGGTAGTCAAGGGCAGGGTGGATACAGGGGAAACCACCCCAAGTGCAACCAATGCAACAGGCATCACAGTGGGTAGTGCAATAAGGGCCGTTGTCTGAGGTGTAACAAGTTTGGTCATGAAGCCAAGGTTTGCAGGAGCACGCGACCTGCGAATCAGAACCGTCAACAGCAACAGCAAGTTCCACAGAATCAGCTGCAACAACAGCAGGGTAATAGGGGATGCTTTCATTGTGGTGCTGAAGGCCACTTCAAGAGAAATTATCCTCAGTTGAACCAGAACCAGAATAACAATAATAATCAGGGGAACGGGAACAACAATGGGAATAACAATGGGGGAAACAATGGAAACAATGGCGCCCAGGGCCATGCGTTCGTGATTGGTCAGGGTGATGCTAGGAATGATCCCAACGTCGTGATGGGTAAGTTTCTACTGGATGACTTTTATGTTAATGTTTTATTTGATTCGGGTGTCGATACCAGTTATGTGTCTCTAGAAGTTAGTCAAATGTTAAAGCGTGTCCCAACACTTTTGAACACCAAGCACACGGTAGAGCTAGCAAATGGTAAAAGTTTAGAGGCCACACACGTAGTTAAGGGTTGTAATCTCATTTTAGCTGGTCAGACCGTCTCTATTGACCTCATTCCTATCGTACTGGGTAGTTTCGACATTGTTATTGGTATGGATTGGCTATCTCAACATCGAGCAGAGATCCTCTGTCAGGAGAAGATCGTCCGCATCCCTTGTTGAAATGGAGAACCTTTAGTGATTCATGGCGACAAGAGTGGTGCCGTGGTGGGTATCATTTCTTTTCTTAAGGCCCAGAAGTGCTTGCGAAAGGGCCACACTGCTATTTTAGCACTCTTTACTGACACCTCGAAGAAAGAGAAGAATATAGAAGATATCCCGATTGTACGTGATTTTCCTGAGGTATATCCTGAGGAATTACCTGGTCTTCCACCCCATCGTCAGGTTGAATTTCAAATCAAGCTAGCCCCTGGAGCGGCACCAATAGCTCGTGCACCTTATCGTTTAGCTCCATCATAACTGGAAGAACTGTCCACGCAACTACAAGAGCTCTTGGATAAGGGCTTTATTCGTCCTAGCTCTTCACCTTGGGGAGCTCCAGTATTATTTGTGAAGAAGAAGGACGGTACCTTCAGAATGTGCATCGACTACCGCGAACTCAACAAGGTGACTGTGAAGAACCGCTATCCACTTCCACGCATTGATGACTTATTTGATCAGCTGCAAGGGTCGAGCTACTATTCGAAGATTGACCTGAGGTCAGGTTACCATCAACTGAGAGTCCGAGACGAGGATATCTCTAAGACATCATTTAGAACTCGTTATGGGCATTACGAGTTTCTAGTTATGCCTTTTGGATTGACAAACGCGCCTGCAGTCTTCATGGACCTTATGAACAGAGTGTGCAAGCCTTACTTGGATAAGTTCGTTACTGTTTTCAATGACGACATCCTGATCTATTCTAAGAGTCAAGAGGAACACGAGCATCATCTACGACTTATTTTAGAACTCCTTCGAACAGAACAGTTGTACGCTAAGTTTTCGAAATGCGACTTTTGGCTTCGTGAAGTCCACTTTTTAGGCCATGTGGTAAACAAGGATGGGATTCATGTTGATCCATCCAAGGTAGATTCGATCAAGAACTGGCCTGCACCCCGTACACCAACAGAAATCCGCCAATTCTTGGGTTTAGCGGGCTACTACAGAAGGTTCATCAAGGATTTCTCCAAGATTGCGCAACCTCTCACCTCGCTAATGAAGAAGGGCGTCACTTATCGTTGGGGTAACACACAGGAATCAACATTTCAGCACCTAAAGGATAGACTACGTAGCGCACCAATTCTCTCATTACCAGAGGGCACAGACGATTTTGTAGTTTATTGTGACGCGTCAATTCAGGGTCTTGGCTGTGTATTGATGCAACGGGATCAAGTCATCGCTTATGCATCGCGCCAACTCAAAATTCACGAAAGGAATTACACTACACACGATTTGGAGCTGGGAGCTGTTGTTTTTGCACTTAAGATATGGAGACATTACTTGTACGGTACCAAGTGCACCATTTACACCGATCACAGGAGTCTCGAGCATATCTTCAAACAGAAGGAATTAAACATGTGTCAACGCCGATGGGTCGAGCTCTTGAATGATTACGAATGCGCGATCAAGTACCATCCGGGCAAAGCTAATGTTGTGGCCGACGCCCTCAGTCGAAAGGATACTACACCTAGGCGTGTGCGAGAGTTACAACTCACCATTCAGTCTAGTCTTCCTTCCCAGATACGAGATGCTCAGGTAGAAGCATTGAAACCAGAAAACGTCAGGGTTGAGGCCCTACGCGGATCAAGGAAACGGTTAGAACAAAAGGGAGACAGCGCCTACTATGTAACAGGACGCATCTGGGTCCCGCTCTATGGAAAATTACGTGAGCTTGTGATGGACGAAGCACATAAGTCTCGTTATTCGGTACATCCTGGTTCGGATAAGATGTACCACGACTTGAAGACCACGTACTGCTGGCCTAGCATGAAAGCTCACATAGCAACCTACGTTGGCAAATGTTTGACTTGTGCGAGAGTCAAGACCGAATATCAGAAACCATCAGGCCTACTTCAACAACCAAAGATACCACAATGGAAATGGGAGAAGATTTCCATGGATTTCGTTACTGGCCTGCCTAGATCTCAACGGGGAAATGACACTATTTGGGTTATAGTGGATCGATTGACTAAGTCTGCACACTTCTTGGCTATCAAAGAAACGGATAAGTTCTCCACTCTAGCAGACGTTTACTTAAAGGAAGTGGTTTCGAGGCAAGGGGTGCCAACCTCTATTATATCTGATCGAGATGCGCGTTTTCCTTCTGAGCTGTGGAAAGCAATGCACAAGTCTTTTGGCTCACGTTTAGACATGAGCACCGCTTATCATCCCCAGACGGATGGGCAGTCTGAGCGCACTATTCAAACCCTTGAAGACATGCTTAGGGCATGTGTGATTGATTTTGGCAACGGCTGGGAAAAGCATTTACCGTTAGTGGAATTTTCGTATAATAACAGCTACCATACCAGTATCCAAGCCGCTCCATTTGAGGCATTATACGGGCGTAAATGCCGATCACCTCTTTGTTAGGCAGAGGTGGGTGATAGTCAGATCACGGGTCCAGAACTTGTAGTAGACGCAACGGAAAGGATTGCTCAGATACGACAACGAATGGCGGCAGCTCGCGACCGCCAGAAAAGCTACGCTGATAAGCGTAGGAAACCTCTAGAATTTCAGGTCGGGGACCGGGTTCTACTTAAAGTCTCACCCTGAAAGGGTGTGGTTCGTTTTGGTAAACGAGGCAAGCTCAATCCGCGATATGTCGGACCGTTCGAAATCATTGAGAAAATAGGCAAGGTGGCCTACAAACTGAACCTACCAGCAGAACTCAGTGGAGTTCACAACGTTTTTCACGTGTCAAATCTGAAGAAGTGTCTGTCAGATGAGACCCTCATAGTTCCTTTGAAGGAGTTCACTATCGAAAATCAGTTGCGATTCATCGAGGAACCAGTTGACATCACAGACCGAGACGTTAAGGTCCTCAAGCACACCAGAATACCTCTTGTTCGAGTTCGTTGGAACTCCCGTCGTGGCCCAGAGTTCACCTAGGAACGAGAAGACCAAATGAAACTCAAGTACCCCCAGTTGTTCGGCAACAATGCAACTACTACTGAGGCTGAAGCTACTACTCAAATTCGGGACGAAATTCCAAATCAAGGGTGGGATGATGTGACACCCCAGGAAAACCAGTAAACGACGCAACTTAACTAGCTTCCTCAGTAACCGCATACTAAATTTCGGGACGAAATTTCTTTCAAGTTGGGGATAATGTGACAACTCGAGTTTCCAAGATTCCACCTTTGCATTAATTGCACGTAAATTGTTTAGTTATTTGCTTACACGACTTGTTTGCCTTGTAATTGTACACGTTGGATTATATGTTGAAGTGTTTGTTTGATATGTTATCTATTTAAAGTGATTAAAGTGTTTGGTTACATGAACTTGTAAACTGTTAGAGATTAGGAACTATACCCAACGAAACAATTACAGTTTCGCCATAACCCACACGACGAAACAAAAGAGTGTTTCGTCGTCCTCACCTCGACGAAACAGGCGTTTCGCCGGCCCAGTGTTTCGCCGAAGCCCATTAAGGGCCCAATACGTTACGCGGATATTTATTGAGTTCCACTGTTTCATTCGTCACACTTTTAACAAATTTGAAACCCTAGAGCTCTCTCTCCCTATCGACGGTGATTGTAGAAAACTTCGAGCATCATCCATCTCGGTCTATCTAAACTGTTCGACGTTGCGGTTAGTGTAAAAACCCTGCGGTAGATATAATTGCTATATGATGCTTTTGTGTGTTTAGGTTAGGGTTTCTGTAAAACAGTATAAACTCAGGATCGTTGTGTCGATAATATGTGATGTTGTTCTTGAGAGTTTGACGATTCTGTTGTATATGATTGTGATTGATTATGTTCACTGTCCATGATTCGATTCGATGTTCCATCATAAATCATTCAGATTGGGTCTAATGTTATGAATGAAATGGTTTGTGCCCACTGTTCATGATCGATGTTGATGTTTATGAGATTCAGATGACGTGAAACTGATTGTTTATGGCATGATTAGGGTTTATGCTAGACGTTAAATACTGAGATGCTTTTCGTATGATAAATAGTACCGATGATTGCTGTATGATTGTATGATTGCTGTATGATTGTATGATTGCTGTGTGATGATGATCAGCGGTTAGGGTTTCTGGGTAATCATCAGTTACACGACATAACTGACTTAATGGACGAAACGGTTATGCCGACGAAACTGATGTCGACGTAACAGCTGCTTGTCGACGAAACACATGTCGACGAATCCGGAGTGTTTCGTTGATGGGGCTTACGATGAAACAGGGGTGTTTCGCCGGGGGTAATCACGACGAAACCAGGGGGTTTCGCGAAGGGGTTCACGATGAAACAAGTATGTTTCGTCAAGTAAATTAACATGCACAGTAACTCAGTTAGGTCTGTTAAGAGTTAACTGGGTTAGTTAACTGTTTTTAAATGATAAGCATGACTTGCATGAACTTGTGTGACTGATAAATGCTATGTGTTAGTTGTTACTTGCATATACGTTATGATCATGATTGTTACTTGAACTATGTGATTATCAACTGATTACACATGTATAAACACTATAGGATTGGATTGAATTAATTGTGAGCGAGTAATAATCTTACCGAGCAAACCGAGGTGAGTTCACACTTTCTACAAGGCATGGGATTCCCAAGGGTTGGGAATGGGTTAAAAGAACTAAACGAAACCTGCATATCCTCCTTGGGCAGGATATGTACGGCCATCCTCCTTGGGTAGGATGCCACTATAATTCCTGCGTATTCTCCTTGGGTAGAACTACGTACGTTCGTCCTCCTTGGGTAGGACAACAACCTTAACTTACTAGACAAAACTCTATCATGAAGTCCCTCCTCTTTATATCGACTTAATCGCCAAGGCCGATGGCGAGCGGGTCATTAGTTAATAGCGCTATTAGGTTTAACAAACCTCACACCGTGTCGTTCGAACGGGCGTGTACTAATGGACTATGGCAAACTGTCAGTGATGATAGACACTGATGTAGGGCACAACTTATTTTTCGTTAGTAGTCGATATGGTACGGTCTAGTGGTTCACAGGGGAAGCCCCCCACTGATTATGGTTATGGTTTGGGAAACAAAAGAACTCTTTAATTTGTGGTACACGAAACAATTTATGATTTCAAAACAAACTGGTAAAACCGAACAACCAACTGTGAACTCGCTCAACTTTGTTGTTGAATCGTTGTTACATGCCTTGCAGGTCGTTAGGTGCTTTTGGAGCTTGCACAGGGAGGAGCGGTCGTTGTGGGATTATGGACTCTAATATTCCATACTTAAACATTTGAACTTTAAACTATGTGTTGGTTATTTAAACATTACTATGCTTCCACTTATTTCTTAGACATGTTTGGTTTATTTTAAGACAGCAATTATATTGCGTTTGGTTTTGCATATTTAATTGTGTTGTTCAATATGATTGGTGGCTTGGTCCTGGTCAGTCACGCCTCCAAGCGGTGATACTCCGCATGTGGATTTTGGGGGTGTGACAACACATGTCTCCGCATTCCCCATATCTCATTAACGACGAATACGCCATGTTCGACATTCCATGGTAATGTCACCTAACAATCGGTCATCACACGAAACCCTAGGTAAAGTCCTTAAATTAATTTTATTGATATTTCGACTTTTATATTTAGCGAGTAGATTTTTACACCTCTACTCCTCTTAATGGTCATTACATCACGATAATTTCTTTCATAGCGAACACTCATTTGCTTCATTTCTTGAAAAATTCATATGCTACACACACTTCGTTTGTTACGCATGTGGTTTCACTTCGAATGATCGTTTTCATAAAAATTTCAAATATTATTTCGCTATATCTAATTATTACTTTGCGATTTGAATGACCTGCATTATTGTAAAGGTTGACTCCTTGCTACCGAGTCAACGAATTTCTTGATACTTCTTTTCCTTTCAAGTTACATACTTGGTTTTTCTTTGTAACCCTGTTGAAACTTCCTTGTCAGTACATTTATTCAATGTTGGATTGCACCTAAACCAAGTTCAATTGTTGAACTTGTTCACTATACACATTCAATTCAAGGAACCATATGATGTATTGAAAACATCGTATTCAAATTAGTTCTAACTAGCGTTTCACTTGTTCTGAGACATAGTAGACTTGTTTGGTCTTCAACTCTATTAAATCATTTGCTGATTTCGACACCTTTTGGTGCTGTTTTTCACTAATTTGAAGCTCGCGCTTATCTCGTTTACACTTCTCATGCACGGATTTAAATATTTATTTATTGATTTATTCTAAATCCACTTTGATTTATCATATCAAAGCAGTCTTAACTCAATCGTGTGTTAAGACAATGGTATACAAATTCATTTTATATTCCGGTGTACCTACTAACGATTCTTTCTGTACCTACTAACGGTTCTTTCATTATCGATCGAATGTTTCGTGATATTCATTGCTTATTCGTCTTCGATCGAAAACAATATTTCTTTGATGTTCTATTTTCAATTGAAAATCCTATGATGTTGGTTTGGAACAAGCGTTCAGATTTACTTCATTGCGCTTTCATTTGATTTCAAACACGTTGAACTTGTTCGGTCACCGTTATTATTGAATTATCACGATCATTACGACACCTTGTGGCGTCAGTAAAACTTGCAGCTTGGGCTGGTCATGATTGAGCGTTTCATGCACAACTACTTCATTTGAGCTCGTTGATTCTAAGTTTCAGCTAGCAAATGTTATTGTTTCTAGAATACATTTGCATATTATGAATGTCCGTTTGGAATTCTGTTGGTCGAAGTCCCTCTCTTTGTTGGGCCCCTATTAACTTAGTCACGCTGGTGACTGTATCATTGCGTCTCATTTCCCTTGACAACAAATTCTAAAACACATTCCTTTTAACCGTTGGGTTCTTATCGTTGTAGTACGTCCTTGAATTCACATAATTCGAATAAGTCTTGATTCGATTTCATGGATATTCACTTTGCTATTATTCGTATTTACCTGCGCATAACATCACTCTAAGGAGTTAACATAGTCTAAATTTCGTGGATGAAATTTTATTAACAGGGGGAGAATGTGACAACCGGTAGTTTACGCCTTTAATCTCGTGATTAACAGATGTTTAAAGCTATAATAAATAGGGTTTAAGACTCAAATAAACTAATTTAGGCCTTTAGTATGCCGAGGAACGCCTATTCGACTTTACAGTACGCGTATGATGATCTGCGGAAAAATCTACTAAAAGTTGAACGGTAACGAACGAAAACCGAATAAAATACTGACAACGCCGACAAATATGAATTTTATACGCATATTTTATACTTATAAAATTAGTTTTGCGAATTTATCGTGCTTCTGTACGTCACAAAGCGTAAACGTGAAGGAAAAACGCGACTGCAGGAACGCACCGGCAACGAAACGGAAGCAACGGAGACGCGTGTTACCTTCAAAACTTAAATCTTACGTTATATTTAGCTCCGTAATTAAATTTTAATAACCGTAGTCAAAACCGAATCAAAAAACAAATTAGAAATGAGCGACGGCGAGATTAATTATGTTATTTTTATAGTTTCCATCTTACGTGACAAAAGAGCTCGAATCGAATTGATTTATAGTTTGTGTTTCGATATATTTAACGAAATTTTATTTATTATTGGAAATTGATATACGGTAATTGATTATTTTATTTTGAAAATTATAACGACAACTTGTGTTGTCGGGGCCATCCAAAAACAAAGGAACCTCTGCCCGTTTTTCGAGAAAATCCGTGAAACGAAACACGTTTTAATATAAAACGTAACCGATCGACTACAAACGACTTTTATAGAATTAAATACAAGTGTATAATATTTTCGATAACACTTTACAACATACGAAAACGACGATTCGGATATTATTTACAACAATAAATATAGTTATTATATTTATTCTAAACTTCGAAATTTTGCCAATTCTTTTATAAAAATAATATAGATTATATATTTATTTCGAACATCAAATAACTTGGATTTCTTTTATAAAAATAAATATAGTTTATATATTTATTTCGAATATCAAACAACACGACGATTCTTTTATAAAATAAATATAGTTTTTATATTTATTTCAAAAATCAAACCCAACACGATTTCGTCTTAAAAAAATAAGGGTTATTGGATTTTATCACCCCTAATTATTGGCTATTGGCCACTGCCACCCCCAACTATCACTTTGACGCCCGACACCCCCAACTTAACACTTAGTGTGTTCTGTCACCACGTCGTTAACTGATCACTAACTTTTGATTCTGTTAATATACATTTGAGGTGTCCTAAGATCCCTAAAACATTCCTAAGATCCCTATGACACCCCCAAAAGTATAGTAACGGGATCTAAAGTTAGTGATCAGTTAACGATTTGGTGACAGAACACACTAAGTGTTAAGTTGGGGGTGATGGACGTCAAAGTGATAGTTGGGGGTGGCAGCGGACAATAGCCAATAATTTGGGATGATAAAATCCAATAACCCAAAAAATAAATATTGTTATATATTTCTTTCAAATACCAACCAACACGAAATTGTTTTATATAATAAATATAGTTTATATACTTATTTCAAATATCGTACAACACGAATTCTTTTATAAAAATAGATATAGTTTATCTATTTATTTCAAACATCCAACAACTCGATGATACTTCTATAAAATAAATATAACTTTTTATATTTATTTCAAACCAGTGGCCACCGACACCCATCTTAAAACCTGCAAGGGGGAGGTCGCAAGTTCGATTCTTACCCTGAGCAGACTGGGGAATTCACCGCCAGGGCGCTTGGTCGGGTAGCAAACTGGGGAGGGGGATCCCTCCCGCGGGGGTACCGTGCATTTTACCCCCCCCCCTTTTTCAAACGCTGAAACGGCCTATACTTATATTTTGACAAATATATACAAGACGCAATATATAATACGAGTTTGCTATATATTACTTTCATACGAATATTCCTACATGCACATACGACTCCTCGGGACGACAAAGCAATCTTATCGATATATTTATATATACTAAATCTCTCGAGAACTAAGTCTTTCCAGGACTTATTAAATTATTACCGACAATAGTCGAACTAACAAATATAACTTAATTGTTTTCATTAAGTTAACAACTTACCGTCGAATCGTTCGGTTAACGATTCGGTAGAGCTCAGTGACACGTAGCTTAGTTACCGCGTTTATTTAGAAACTTATAAAATATTCCGTGTTAGGAATATTGTAGAATGCACGCTAGCGAGTCACATCTTGGAAACGACATCACGAAGTCGTATGTAGCTAGCTTTGCACATGGAAATCCTGGTGAGTTCATAACCCCACCTTTTTACGGTTTTACATTTTTATAGACGTTTTCGGGGTGGAAAGACATGCATGTTTTGCAGAAACATACAAAGTTTTCGATGAAAAAAGATTGCATATTTTTAGACAAGCACGTTTTGCAGGAACATACAAGGTTTTTCAATGAACAACAACTATATATTTCGAAACCATGTTACAACACCTTTTAACTAACATAAATGATTTGTGATTTTCATTGAACTGAAATGGTTTACGAAAAGCATGTACACGAAACAACGGAGACTGTGTGTCCCACATACAACAACCCAAAATTTTGCATGCACCTAAGGCCTTCATCTTAAGGACTGACAAGTCCAACATACAGACTCATGCAGGCATGTTTGTCATTGTCATGCGCAGACATTGACAGCCACACAAGTGTTACAGACACAAAACTCTACGAATACATAGTTTTACAAACATAACGCTTTACATTTACAAAGTTTCATGAATACAAAGTTTTCATATAACATGCCAAAGAAAATGATTTTTAATTCGTTTTCTCAACAATATATTAAAAACTGGTTATTCAAAAAGATTTAATTCAAATCTTTTACAAACAAACTATGAACTCGCTCAACTTTATGTTGATTTTTTCGCATGTTTCTTTCTCATATTACTTTCTCAAATTATGGTACGGTTGGTGTCACACCCCGAAATATCAGAGCGCTGGCGTGACTGGACCGGTATCTTCATTGCACAGCAGAAGCAAAAAGCTAAGACTTCTAGAAAGTGAACGCCGCTAAGTGCTCGAATTCCCATGGGTTCTCCTATTCCAACCGTTCCATAGTTTTGAAAATGCAACCTGAGAAAGAACATGCGAAAAAAAAGTCAACGTAAAGTTGAGCGAGTTCATAGTTTGTTTTAAAAAAGATTTTAAACAAATCTTTTTGTGTACCAGTTTAAAAGCTGTGGAGAAAGTTTAGTAAAATCAGTTTCTCGACATATTATATGAAAACTGTGGGTCTAGCCCACAAGAGTCTTCGTACCTTGCACGAGAGAGAATGGGCCGAGCCCAAAAGAGTATTTGTAAGCAGGACCAACACGTCCTCTTACTTGTACATAAGTTGAAAACATTATCAAAGTTTGTAAATACATGTATTATGAGTTTGAGTCAAATGAATGTTAAAAACATTTGAAAGTTATAGTGTTGTAAGTTGGTATGTAAAGCGTCTATGAACATGTTGATCATTAATGTTTCGCGAGGACATTAATATATGCGACGACATAGGAGGTACTCAACCCGCGTAGGCAATTTAAGTGTCGAACTCTCGACGCTGGACACAACAGCACTCTAAGTGGTCACCCATGGACCGTGAGTGGGGCTCGCCCGTACCCATTAGATCTAACCTTTGTTCCTTGGTCCTCAAAAGGATTAATGGCACCTCAGTTACAGCCTATGCTCACATGATCTAAGAGTTCATTCCATAACTTATTCATACCTAAGTTTGACATGTATTTCCCCCCTCCCGAAAGTTGTAAACCGAAACGTTAAAAGAAAAGGGGGACATGAACTCACTGAGTTGTCTCGTTTTGTACGCAGGCCAACCCAGTCCCGTTGTTGTATCTAGGACATTCTCGTCTCTAGTTATGAAAATCATGCACGTTTGCGAAAATAAGCGTTTGTTTTGTAAAAACCGGTATGTTTAGTATAAACCTTTCGTAAACCTTTCGAGTTTGTTGAAGTTCATTTACAACATGGTTTATAAATATGTGTTTTCGTTCATCGAAATAGTGTTTTCTTTTGCAAAAACTTGCATGTCTTTCCACCCCCGAAAACATTTACAAAAATGTAAAACCGTAAAAAGTGGGGGTTATGAACTCACCTTGACATTCCTGTGCAAAGCTAGCCTAGCGTGAATTCCGCAGTGTCGTCCCAAGAACGTGCATTTAGCTAGCGTGCAACTATAGTGTTCTTAATCAAGGAATAACTCATCAGTTTCTAGTTTAAACGTAGTTAAACTACGTGTCCGAGCTCTACCGAGTCATTAACTAAACGACCCTAAGGTAGTGTTATCTTGACTTAGAATAACCAATCTATAGTTATTTGATCCCGTTTATAATCGGGATAATATTAAGTCGTGGAAACGACTTGGTTTTCCGAAGTATTTAGGATATATATATATTTATATATTTAAATATAAATATACTTACGGCGTCGTGTTAGTTGTTGCGATTAGAATATGTAGGTGGATAGCGGTTCGTGTCGCCGTTATCGAATCGAGTCGGTTAATAGCGTCGTTTGTTAAAATCCTACGACAATGTGTCGTACTTCGGGTAAACGTTCAAAATAAATATAAATAATTATATTTATTTTATAAAAGTATACGAACACGACGTTTGAAAGAAATATATGCATTATATCTACTTGTAAATGAGTTCGGAAGTATCGATGTTTAAAATAAACATAACCATTTATGTTTATGTTATTAAAATATTCGGATTCTATCGTTTTGAAATAATTATAATTCAGTGCGAGTGTTTGATGTAAACGTAAATATTATTTTTTTAGCAAAGGTTTGTCGGAATGTTATAATTTCGTTTCGTGAGTCGTAAAACGTCGCCAAAATAAATATACATATATATTTATTTTATAAGGAACTTCAACTTCGCCAAGTGTCGTTTTTAGAATATAATCGCGTGTCGTGTTTCGGATTTTTATGAAAATCGGACATAGTTTCCTCTGTTTTTCGAATAACCCGACAATAAAAGTCGTCGTCTTTTGTCAAAGTTCAACAATGATTCAACCAATAAACACCATATATAAAAATTTCTCGTTAAATATACCAAAACGTAAGCTAGTATCTAGTTGAATCGGGTCGAGCTCGATCGCGTAAACTAACTAAAAATCTAAAATCTACAACTAATTATCGACATTTCCCGTTGTGAAAACTTTACCAGATCTTCGTTTGACCGTCTTTGACCGCGTTGACCGTCCATTGACCCGAGTTGACTCAGGTGTTGAGCGAGTCAACCGGGTTAGACCCGAAACCCCGATTCTGAGCCGTTGGCTGTTTATGACATATTAGACTGAACCAAAACCCGAGCCGATACTAAAAATCGAACCAAACTGGATCTGAACATGAATCTGGCCCGAACCTTCTGACCATGAATATCTACCACCACTGCCACCGTGTCTTGCCGGCAGCCACCATCATCACCACCACGACACCAAAATTCAAAAAAAAAATATACATCAGCACAAAAATCACAAGGTTTCCAAGAGTCTGAACAAAAATAACGACACTTACCGGCGTTTTGTCGACACCCCCACAGGTCCCGCCACTGTCAGCGATCGAGCACCACCATCGTCATCATCGTGACCGTCGCCCCCGCCTGGCGGCGCTGCTACTGTTGTCGATCTACGGTGAAACAGAGGGGGAGCGAAGGGGGTGTCGGAGCTGCTTGTCGGGGACAAAGAGACACCGGAGCACCGGTCGGACCCGACTCCGGTCGTCTGATCTTGACGGAGAGAAGAGAGGAGGGAAGATGTTTGGTTTGAGGGTTTTACTTGCCTGTGGGATGATGAAAATTGAGCAAGTAGTTCCATGTTGCAAATGTTATGCTTCCCTGATATGATTTCTATGGGGGTTTTGATAAGATTTTTCAAAGAAAATCTAATATGTATCATGTTTGTGTGTATGTGTATAATCAGACAATAGAGAGAGATGGCATAGAATTGTTGTGGTGTGCTAGGGTTCGTTTAGAAGTAAAATGTGGGAAAAGTATTATAGTGACATATTTATAGTTAGGGTTTGTGTAGTGGACTTTGGGCTTGGGCCCAAGGCCCACAAGCCTAATCCTCGGGTTTAAATGGCCTGATTTTTCTACGAGACCCGTTATCAACCCCGAGCTCCATTTAACGTCGAAAGATAAAATTTTAGGATTAAATGCACGATATAGTGTCGGTAGACGTTCGCGCTTTTGTTTGTCGTTTACGGTAAAAATCGCGAAAAATTGTGTCGTTTGTCGCTGTAAACCGGTTTTTTTTATTCGGTTTCGAATACGGATGTAAAAATTTAATTACAAATCAAAAAAAATATATCGTAAGAATTTAATATTTGTTGGCGTTGTCAGTCGTTTGTTCGGTTTCAATTCGTTGTCGTTTAACGTTTAACAAGTTTCTCCGTAAACACCGTTTGCGCACTGTAAAGACGGATAGACGTTCCTAGGCACTCCAAATGCCTAATTAGGTAAATTTTGCGTCTTAAACACTATTTGTTATCATCCTAAGCTTTGTTTTGCGCGTAATTAGGAGCCGTTAATTACCGGTTGTCACATTCTCCCCCTGTTGCAGAAATTTCGTCCTCGAAATTTAGACTATGTTATCTCCTCAGAGTCGTTCCGTTCGCAGGTAAGTCCGAACAATACCAAACTGATTGTAATCGAACCAAAACTTGTTCAGATTACGTGATTGCAAGAACATTTTGCATCAATAGGAATCCAACAGTTTAACTGAGTTTGTTCTAGAATCGATGTCAAGTGAACGAGATGTTGTGATACTATCACCAATGTGACTAGGTTTACTGGGTTCAACAAAAGAGGATATTCAACCAATGGAATTTCAAATGAACGTTCACAAACTACAAATCAATTTTGAAACAACAGAATTTACTACCAACGGAATCTTGCGTTGGTTGTTGTATAAATGAAACTCGAATTCAACAAACTCAAATAAATAGGATCATGAAATGATTTGTCAACTATTGAACCAATAAATGAATAATATGAAATCAACGTGTTGACATTGTTGAGTTGCAAGGATACACCGAAATGAAATACAACCGAACCTGGTGTATCATCGTCTGAATACATAGTTGTATTAAGACTACTAAAATGATGTGTCAAACGAAAAGCATATATAGCTTCGCATGAGACGACTGATCGTGATTAGCACAAGCTTCAAGTTTATACTGACGCCACAGGGTGTCGTAGTGAGTGAAACAATTCAATAATAGCGGTGATCGAACAAGTATCACCGTGTTTTGCATGAAACGCCCGATCATGATTAGCCCAAGCTACAAGTTTATACCGACACCACAAGGTGTCATAGTGATTGAAATAATTCAATAATAGCGGTGACCGAACAAGCATCACCGTGTTTCGAAATCAGATGCAAGGTTCAACGAAGTAAAAGCAAATCTCATAGGATTTTCAATTGAAATGAAACAGATGAATAATGTTTTTCGATCGAAGATGGAAAGCAATGAATATCACAGGATGTCCGATCGATACTGAAAGAACCGTTAAGAGGTACACCGAAATATGACATGAACTTGTGTACCATTATCTTAATACACGATTGTATTAAGACTGCTTTAATATGATAAACCAACAAAGCGAATTTAATATCAATAAACAAATAAATAAATAATTAAATCCGTACATGATGTGAGCAACGAGATTAGCGCAAGCTTCAAACTTGTGAAAGAATCCACCACAAGGTGATCGTGATCAAAGAAACGATTCAATAAAGTCAAAGACCAAACAAGCATGTTATAGTTCAAAACAAATGAAGCGCTTGTTGGGATTATTTCGAATATGATGGCCTCAATCCATCATATGGAATCTTGAATCGAATATATATTACGAGCAAGTTCAACAATTAAACTTGGTCTAGTCACATTCCAACGATAAATGCATGTGTTAACAAGAGATTTCGACATGGTTACAATGAACAAACCATGTACTGTATTCAAAAGAAAAGAGTTTCAACTAGTTCGTTGACTCGATATCAAAAAGTCAACACTTTGCAACAATGCGGGTCATCTAGATCACAATGCAAAGATCAAGTAGAGCCAACGATATTTGAGCTTTGATAAAACGACAATTTGGAGTGAAGCCCTCCAATGGTCTTCACGAATCAACGAACCACATGCGCGATAAACAATGCATGCGTACATATGAATTCATCAAAAATAAAACAATTGAGTGTTTGCTATCATGGAAGAAAATCTTTGTGGTGCAACGATCATTAAGGGGGAGTAGAAATGCAAAAATCTACTCACTATATGCAAGAAGTCAAAATTTCAACAAAAGAAATTTAAGGACTTTACCTGGAAGTTCACGTGATGATTGGTTATTATGTGACATTACCATAGAATGTTGTACGTAGCATAATCGCCATGAATGAAGTAGGGGGAATGCGAAGACATGTGACTTCTTTTGCAGCGCCAGTAGTTGTGAGTCTCATTAGAGTAAGTATAGATTGTTGTGAAATCCCAGTTAAACGTACCTCAGCATGATTCGTGTCATTTGCAGGATCACGTGGCAAGGTGCCGCATTGCGGTCGGTAGTTCTTCCGCTGCCGGGATTAGCGTCGTTGTTATCGTGCCCAATCATGATTTCCAAAGGCCTTGCCTCGAAAGTCGTGTGTGATATACTTCGACGTCTGTTGACGTATAGTTTAAGTTTCATGTGCACTCGCGCACTAGCGTTTCGTTCCACATAGATTACCTGCTAGGGTAATTAAAATAGTATAGACAATATAGATAATAGTGTTTGCTCGAGTTGTTAGTCACGATTTCTAAGTGAGGACCTTTAATGAGTTTTGACATAAGATTTCCAAAGGTGCTAAATGCGTGTTATCAAAACTCTTAAAGTTTTGCTTTTTGTGTGCAATTGTTTCGTGGACCGTGTATCGACACAACATTTGTATATGTTTAAACTTAAAACAGTTGACTGATCGTTCTTGGCAACGGTTGGAACCCATATTCGAGTCTTAGGCGTTCTGTACGTGTTCAATTCTTGATATCTAAGTCCCCGAGGATAATGAGGTTAAAGCCTAGGTATCTCTATAGAAACCTAATTCGCTGAAACCTATAGCTCTGATACCAATCTGTCACACCCCAAAATATCAGAGCGCTGGCGTGACTGGACCGGTATCTTCATTGCACAGCGGAAGCAAAAAGATAAGACTTCTAGAAAGTGAACGCCGCTAAGTGCTCGAATTCCCATGGGTTCTTCTATTCCAACCGTTCCATAGTTTTGAAAATGCAACCTGAGAAAGAACATGCGAAAAAAAAGTCAACGTAAAGTTGAGCGAGTTCATAGTTTGTTTTAAAAAAGATTTTAAACAAATCTTTTTGTGTACCGGTTTAAAAGTTGTGAAGAAAGTTTAGTAAAATCAGTTTCTCGACATATTATATGAAAACCGTGGGTCTAGCCCACAAGAGTCTTCGTGCATTGCACGAGAGAGAATGGGCCGAGCCCAAAAGAGTATTTGTAAGCAGGACCAAAACGTCCTCTTACTTGTACATAAGTTGAAAACATTATCAAAGTTTGTAAATACATGTATTATGAGTTTGCGTCAAATGAATGTTAAAAACATTTGAAAGTTATAGTTTTGTAAGTTGGTATGTAAAGCGTCTATGAACATGTTGATCATTAATGTTTCGCGAGGACATTAATATATGCGACGACATAGGAGGTACTTAACCCGCATAGGCAATTTAAGTGTCGAACTCTCGACGCTGGACACAACAGCACTCTAAGTGGTCACCCATGGACCGTGAGTGGGGCTCGCCCGTACCCATTAGATCTAACCTTTGTTCCTTGGTCCTCAAAAGGATTAATGGCACCTCAGTTACAGCCTATGCTCACATGATCTAAGAGTTCATTCCATAACTTATTCATACCTAAGTTTGACATGTATTCCCCCCCCCCCCTCGAAAGTTGTAAACCGAAACGTTAAAAGAAAAGGGGGACATGAACTCACTGAGTTGTCTCGTTTTTCGTACGCAGGCCAACCCAGTCCCGTTGTTGTATCTAGGACATTCTCGTCTCTAGTTATGAAAATCATGCACGTTTGCGAAAATACGCATTTGTTTTGTAAAAACCGGTATGTTTAATATAAACCTTTCGTAAACCTTTCGAGTTTGTTGAAATTCATTTGCAACATGGTTTATAAATATGTGTTTTCGTTCATCGAAATAGTGTTTTCTTTTGCAAAAACTTGCATGTCTTTCCACCCCCGAAAACATTTACAAAAATGTAAAACCGTAAAAAGTGGGGGTTATGAACTTACCTTGACATTCCTGTGCAAAGCTAGCCTAGCGTGAATACCGCAGTGTCGTCCCAAGAACGTGCATTTAGCTAGCGTGCAACTATAGTGTTCCTAATCAAGGAATAACTCATCAGTTTCTAGTTTAAACGTAGTTAAACTACGTGTCCGAGCTCTACCGAGTCATTAACTAAACGACCCTAAGGTAGTGTTATCTTGACTTAGAATAACCAATCTATAGTTATTTGATCCCGTTTATAATCGGGATAATACTAAGTCGTGGAAACGACTTGGTTTTCCGAAGGATTTAGGATATATATATTTATATATTTAAATATAAATATACTTACGGCGTCGTGTTAGTTGTCACGATTAGAATATGTAGGTGGATAGCGGTTCGTGTCGTCGTTATCAAATCGAGTCGGTTAATAGCGTCGTTTGTTAAAATCCTACGACAATGTGTCGTACTTCGGGTAAACGTTCAAAATAAATATAAATAATTATATTTATTTTATAAAAGTATACGAACACGACGTTTGAAAGAAATATATGCATTATATCTACTTGTAAATGAGTTCGGAAGTATCGATGTTTAAAATAAACATAACCATTTATGTTTATGTTATGAAAATATTCGGATTCTATCGTTTTGAAATAATTATAATTCAGTGCGAGTGTTTGATGTAAACGTAAATATTATTTTTTTAGTAAAGGTTTGTCGGAATGTTATAATTTCGTTTCGTGAGTCGTGAAATGTCGCCAAAATAAATATACATATATATTTATTTTATAAGGAACTTCAACTTCGCCAAATGTCGTTTTTAGAATATAATCGCGTGTCGTGTTTTGGATTTTTATGAAAATCGGACAGAGTTTCCTCTGTTTTTCGAATAACCCGACAATAAAAGTCGTCGTCTTTTGTCAAAGTTCAACAATGATTCAACCAATAAACACCATATATAAAAATTTCTCGTTAAATATACCAAAACGTAAGCTAGTATCTAGTTGAATCGGGTCGAGCTCGGTCGCGTAAACTAACTAAAAATCTAAAATCTACAACTAATTATCGACATTTCGCGTTGTTAAAACTTTACCGGATCTTCGTTTGACCGTCTTTGACCGCGTTGACCGTCCATTGACCCGAGTAGACTCAGGTGTTGAGCGAGTCAACCGGGTTTGACCCGAAACCCCGATTCTGAGCCGTTGGCTGTTTATGACATATTAGAGCATTCACATCCAATCCATTATATTTTCACCCTAAATTACACTAAAGAACACTACATTTTCTCTCTCATTTTCAATTAAATAATATTTTTTTTATACCTTTATCATTATCTTTTCTCTCTCATCCACTCACAACCACTTTCAAAATATATTAAAAAATTATAGGGGGTGAAAAGTATCCCCAAATATACAGATGAACAGTAACATTTTCTCTCTTCTCCACTCACAACCACTTTTTATACTCTTTATATTCTAAAAACAACACACACATAATTTGATTTCCTTGGATGTGAATGTTCTTAGACTGAACCAAAACCCGAGCCGATACTAAAAATCGAACCAAACTGGATCTGAACATGAATCTTGCCCGAACCTTCTGACCATGAATATCTACCACAACTGCCACCGTGTCTTGCCGGCAGCCACCATCATCACCACCACGACACCAAAATTCCAAAAAAAATATACATCAGCACAAAAATCACAAGGTTTCCAGAGTCTGAACAAAAATAACGACACTTACCGGCGTTTTGTCGACGACCCCCACAGGTCCCGCCACTGTCAGCGATCGAGCACCACCATCGTCATCATCGTGACCGTCGCCCCCGCCTGGCGGCGCTGCTACTGTTGTCGATCTACGGTGAAACAGAGGGGGGGCGAAGGGGGTGTCGGAGGTGCTTGTCGGGGACAAAGAGACACCGGAGCACCGGTCGGACCCGACTCCGGTCGTCTGATCTTGACGGAGAGAAGAGAGGAGGGAAGATGTTTGGTTTGAGGGTTTTACTTGCCTGTGGGATGATGAAAATTGAGCAAGTAGTTCCATGTTGCAAATGTCATGTTTCCCTGATATGATTTCTATGGGGGTTTTGATAAGATTTTTCAAAGAAAATCTAATATGTATCATGTTTGTGTGTATGTGTATAATCAGACAATAGAGAGAGATGGCATAGAATTGTTGTGGTGTGCTAGGGTTCGTTTAGAAGTAAAATGTGGGAAAAGTATTATCGTGACATATTTAAAGTTAGGGTTTGTGTAGTGGACTTTGGGCTTGGGCCCAAGGCCCACAAGCCCAATCCCCGGGTTTAAGTGGCCCGATTTTTCTACGAGACCCGTTATCAACCTCGAGCTCCATTTAACGTCGAAAGATAAAATTTTAGGATTAAATGTACACGATACAGTGTCGGTAGACGTTCGCGCTTTTGTTTGTCGTTTACGGTAAAAATCGCGAAAAATTGTGTCGTTTGTCGCTGTAAACCGGTTTTTTTTTATTCGGTTTCGAATACGGATGTAAAAATTTAATTACAAATAAAAAAAATATATCATAAGAATTTAATATTTGTTGGCGTTGTCAGTAGTTTGTTCGGTTTCAATTCGTTGTCGTTTAACGTTAACAAGTTTCTCCGTAAACACCGTTTGCGCACTGTAAAGTTGGATAGACGTTCCTAGGCACTCCAAATGCCTAATTAGGTAAATTTTGCGTCTTAACACTATTTGTTATCATCCTAAGCTTTTTGCGCGTAATTAAGAGCCGTTAATTACCGGTTGTCACAGTTGGAATAGGAGAACCATTGGAGATTCGAGTACTTAGTCGGCGTTCGTTTTCTAGTAGTCTTGGCTTATTTGCTTCCGCTATGCAATGAAGATACCAGTCCAGTCATGCCAGCTCTGATATTTCGGGGTGTAACACCGGGTGACTCACTGACACAACTAGACACAAACATAAACCAAAAACTCATTCCCAAACACCAAAGTTTAAACACCACCAACATACATAAAAAACATGATCACCAAGCAACAAACTAAGATAAAGGAAATATTACATGTACCTGATCAAACGAAACTTCCCCACACTTGTCTGCTGCCATGGTGAAGAACGAAATGGGACACTGACACACAAACTTGGGTCGCCTCCTGAGAGCGCTAAGTTTATAGCTCTTTAGCCGGACCATACCTGATATATAACTCATGGTGGTCGAGTGGGATACTTGCATCCCATGGCTTCTAAATACGTACTCTGCCAATGCTCTGGTAAGTCGTCCACTGTATTTCACATTGGACCAAACAATTTGTAGGATCGATGTACGACCTAAATGAGTCTTTCAGAAGAGTTCTCGATCAATACGATAGGCGGAAACAGACGTATTGATGGTGAATCAGCTTGATTTACACAAAGAATCACTTAAACTGACTCTTGTATTGATTTCAAAACAATTTACAGGCCTGGAGACACTTCGGCAGAGCTTCGCTACCGGAATCCAAAGTCACAAATGAAATGTTCAAGACATCTATTTATCGGCCACCCATTTCACATGGAATGGACATGCCCAATTCACACGAAATGGCATTTCGTGCGAACTGGCCTTACCAGTTCGTGCGAACTGGCCTTACCAGTTCGTGCGAAATGGCTCCATCTTACATGATTTTTGTTTTTCTCGTTCTACGTGACTTGATCTATCATTCTAGTTACAAGACTCAATACAAGACGAAGTCGACAGACATATGCACCAACAGACTCCCCCTTGGATGTTGACGAAGTCTTCAGTGTCGAGTCTTCAGTATGACAAGTCTTCAGTCTTGATCAGTCTTCTCGCTCTCTCCAAAGTATCTGACATTGTAAGCTTCCTTCAATCTTTTCTCTTCTTCTATCAGCATCAACAGCTATATTCCCCCTTCGATGTTGATTCCGTAAATTCTTCAGTATCAGCAACTTCTATCTCGAGCTTTGTTCCAAGATCTGAATCTGGCTCTTACGTCCTTAGACTCCCCTTTCGATAAGCTGGGATCGCAGTCTGGAATTCACTATCTGCACAATATCTACCCAAAACATAAATTTCATATTATGACAATTTTAATTTTGGCTTACCACTTGTAATTGGAACATTCAAATTTGACATTTTTATTAATTTGAAACCATTTAATTATTTCGAAATCTTTTCTCATTTCAAACAGACTCTCCCAAACCTATTGTCGTTCATCATGTTTAGCACTTGGAATTTTGAAAATCAGCTTTCCAACGTCAGTTGTCGAAAATAAAATGAATTAAAATCTTTTTGATTTTTCAAAATTTTATGATAAAACACTCTGAAAATCTTTTTGGATTTTTGTTTTTAAAGAAAAGCTGTAAAGAAATATTTACAGACAATATTTTTGTGAGTTTGTGTAAGAGGATCATATCAGTTTTTGAGACAAATCACTAACACCGTTAAGCTTTAAACATTTTAAGTTCTAAACGATTCACTTAGATTGTCAGTATACTGGTCTACTTAAATTTTTACACAAAGTTCAATTGTTTCGAGATACGAATTTAGTGTTTTAATGGACTTAACTTATTCGCATGTACCACCTCAGAATATACTCTCGTATCCAGATTTCTATATTCAGTCTTACAGGTGAATGTACACTAATGATATCTGTAAACAGGTGATGCGAGACCATGAGAGCTCAGGTTAGAACTTCCGTTCAGACAGAGAGATGATGGCTCGTCTTTAGGTGTGTCCCGTTTGGGGATCTTTTCTTCAACAGCAAATGATTAGCATTTTTCAATGTTTCCTCATTTTTATGCTGAGGGTGGGCTTTATGATTAAAGCAGTGCAGAGCATTATACGAGGACTAGGCTATTACTTCCGCAAAATCAGAAGTCCTGGTATAATACCCCAGATATCATCACGCATAAAGACCTAGTATGTCAGAAATAGAAAGCCCTTCAAACAAGATTTCAGGGGTTACCTATATATCCGAGATATGTTCCCCACGAGATAAGTAAGTATTGATATTTAGGTTTATATCTCGAAAACAATCTACTGAATGTATAAAAACCTACTGGCATATCATCAGTGAAATCGTTTATCACATTTTTGACTTTCCAATTCTTTAGCGTGCTGTGATAATCTACTGATGTACTATCATTTCCTCTTTTTCACAACAAAACTCATTTTTGAATTTTTTGATGTTTTTGGTTTCTAGATTTTATCATGTTTTTGGCTTTTTCAAATTTTTTTAATATTTTTGGATTTTCTGAAAATTCTTACTCTCCCTAAAATTCAAAACCATTTAAAGAAAATTTGACAAACCAAGGATTCAAGCTTCAATTCTCCATTCACTTGGCATAAACAATCAGAACTCTCCCTGACAACAAACTATTTCTCCATTATGATTTCAAAACACTTAAGTTTGTTTTAATCAAAATGGTTTTTCCAGAAAATAAGTTTTGTTGAATTCACAAACCACTTGTATGATCGAGGTTTTCATCACATTAATTTTTCAACCACTTGTATGAAAGTTAAATCAAGTTCAACTTAATGACCTTGATTAACCACTTATAGGTTCTTATCAACACTTCCACTTGTAAATCGAAATATGACAGTTTTGAGTTTTACCACTTGTAAGTTTTTCAAACAAACATTTTCAAGAATGATACCGATTCCTGCTCCACGATTACCAACTTGGGAGCTCCGGCAAGTCAGGATTTTTAAGTATGGAATACTGACACCCAAGCCTGACCAGCTTTGGGTGTAACCTGTTCAATTTCACTTGATTTTTGAACATTCCTTTTTTCTTCATAAAAATCTTTCACCCCTTTGGCCGTACCCTCGACCATTTTCCCAAAAATATGTTTCACTTTTCCATTAAATGCTTTTTCGACATCAAATTCTTTCTTTTCAGAATAGAATTGATTCGAAATTTCCACTTTTCCAACCTTTGTTTTTAAATTTTCAGCCCGCAATGGTGGAAAATTGACATCATCCATCGGCGGTACTGAATTTTCTCTTTTAAGTTCAACTTGTGGCTCCTCTGACTTTGACGAGTCAGATTCATCGCCAGATTTAACATCTGATTTCTTAACAACCCACGTTTGGTTGTCAAGATTCACCCTTCTTTTGTAAAATCTTTTCGAACATTCCCCAACTTCAAATTTTGAATATTTAAACACTTTGAATTTTTCAGTTGGTGGTTCAGTTTTGTCAACAACTTTTTCTTTTAGTTTAGAAACAACTTCCTGTTTTTTATTGGTTGCCATTGGACAGTTCCATGCGATGTGACCAACTTCTTGACATCGATAACAGGTTCTTGTCTCCTTTTTCTGATTAGCTCCATTCTTTTCAAACTTTTGTTTTTCTGCAAAGAACTCTTTGTTCGATTGTTTCCAGAATGACCTCTTTTTTTCTTCTTCAGAACTTGACGCTAAAACAAATATTGTTTTTGTTTTAGAAATTTTCTCATTTTTCTGATTTTCCGGTGGAATAAAGTCTAAACCTTTCTTTTTGAAATTACTGTTATGGTTTGGTTTCTTTTGAAAACCAGAACCAGAACTGTAACCATTTTTCTTGTTCAATCTTTGTTGAACTCTTGAAGTGTATTTTTTAGGTTTTTCAGTAAGATTTACATCTTTTATTTCAGAAATATAAATTTATGTTAATTTGAAAACCATTTTAATTTTTTCAGTTTGAACACTTCTTATTGGAAATTCATCATCAGAATATAATTTGTCTGAATCATTCAAAGTATATGCCACTTTGATTGGTTCATCATTCAAATTATTTTTTGATAACAGAAATTCTTTATTGTAAACCCTTTTGACCGATGTTTTTAAACTGTTGACCGACGAACTCGAACTCTCAGATTCAGACTTTGACTCTGACTCCTCATCTTTATTAACTCAGACTCATGATCAATTGATGTGTGTAAAATGCAACATATAAAACACATCAATTAAGGCATAAAACTAACCCTTTTTAAGTACTAATGTTGGAAAAAGAGTGTTTTTTGTCTTCCTTTTGTATTTTCAGGATGAAATGAGCTCAAAATCACAAAAGAAGCAAAAAGGACCACTAATTCTACCATAAATACAAGAAAAGGAACAAAAGTAAACTGCCCGGACCCTCAACGGCACCTCCCAAGACAAAGAGAAGAGAACAGAAGTCTGAACACGCCCCGTGTCCAGCGAACACGGGGGCGTGCCCAGGAAGCAGCAGAAAAGACAAACCAGTAGAAGCTTCCATTGCTCACCACGGGGCCGTGCCCAGCGGACACGGGGGCGTGTTGAAAGTACAGCAGGCGCATTAATTGTAATTCGCAATTACAATTAATGAAGAGAGAGAATGTCAGACGGGCACGGGGCCGTGTCCAGCGGACACGGGGCCGTGTCCAGCGTTCTGTTCAGCCTATAAATAGAGGAGCTTGGCTTCATTCTCTCTCATCCCTTGGCACACCACCTCTCTCACACTTCATCCACCACCCATCACCACCATAACACCATCATCCACCACCATCATCCATTGTCCATCATAGAGTGTGTGAGTCGTCTCGGGATCCAAGATTGATCGTAAGAGTTCTTGACAATCAAGGCCATGTTTGCCTAAGTCTCTTACATCACTTGGTGAAGACAAGTGTTTAGTATAATACTTTTTATTTTTAATCTTTTGCACTTTTTATTTGGTTTTGTATTAATGACTTTAATAACTAGTTACTTATGTTGAAGGTGATCTTTCCTTATCGTTTGTCCGTGGTGTCTTGGCATTATTTTACTGTCTATATAAAATAAAAGATTTGCACCATTCATATCTCCACGGTCTATATGGAGGTATGTTGGCTACCTGGTCGGGGGTTAAGGGAACGGTTTGGTAAAGGTCTTGCCCTTGTTCAGCGTTTAGAGGTCCTGCTTGGGACCTGGGTCAAATTTAGTAGGATCTCCTTCAATACCCATAGGTATTGGATGGCGGGGATCCAAACTCTTTGACCCCCTCATAAGCTAACTACTATTAATACTATAACCCGGCTATTTAGGACTGTATCCCTGCTGACTCAGACTACTTAGTCGAGGGTAACGTCACCGCCGAAAGCGGGGCCTACCATAATTTGCATTAATAACTTAATTCATTATCTTTCAATAATCCGACCCTTTAGGATTGTATCCTTGCTGACTCAAACTACTGGGTTGAGGGTAACGTCGCCTTCAAAAGAGGGGCCTACTACAATAACTAAGATAATCTCTTAAACAAGTGCAAAAGTGCGAAAATAATCAAAGGTTATACTAATACACGTGTCGGATCCAAGTGATTCATCTTGTCTATCTGTTTTTATTTTATTTTATTTTTCAGCATTTAGTTAGTTTTTATTTTCTTAGTTTAAAACATTTTTCTAACTTTTTGATTTGATTAGACGTTGAGGATAAACCGGTATTAAAAGCTCTTGTGTCCTTGGACGACCTCGGTATCTTACCAACACTATACTACGTCCACGATGGGTGCACTTGCCCATATGTGTGCTTAGTGTTAGTAAATATCGTGTTTTATAAATTTAAAACTTGGCTAAAAGTGTAAAAAGGGCTTAAATAAACATCTAAAAACATATATACACTAACACGCATCAAGTTTTTTGGCGCCGTTGCCGGGGACACAAGGATTTTAAGAAAGTTAGGAATCAACGGCCTAATCATCTTTTTATTTTTCTTTAATTTTTAGGATTTTTTTTAGATGTTTCAGCTTCTGCAGAGCTCAGCACGGGGCCGTGCCCGCTGAACACGCCCCCGTGCCCAATCATTGGAACTGGCAATCCTGTTTTATATCAGACAGTAGGCTGAACACGGGGCCGTGTCCACTCAACACGCCCCCGTGCCCAAGATTCAGTTGCTGAAAACAGAACCGTTTGATCCCGGCGGTTGGTAACTTCTGATACAAACATGAGTAATAGTGATTCTTTTTACTTTCGGCACTCTTATGGTTTGTGGTGTCAAATATGTGGAGGCGAACACGAGGAATTAAAATGTTTCTTCCTCACTTATAGGCCACACTATATAGACCCACCAATTCCTTGTAGCCTTAAGAGGGGCGAAAGTAAAAACAAACACTATTTCTCCCTCGAATGCGCCCAACCGGATATTCTAGGAGATATGCTCCTTGACGAGCTATTTCAACTAGAAGAACTACTTCTAAATTGGTCAAAAGAACTTAGGAAGGATTTCTTAGATCCATCCCAAGATGATGACCATGAGGAAATGTTGGAACCGCATTCTGACAACCTCGTTGCTCCCAAAAATACCTTTCTTCCTAGACAAGACTTGGACGATAGTCGTCCCTGTGCCGATTGTGCCGTGAAGGACTCCCCATCGACCTCGTTCGGTGCATACATAGACCTGAGCGATTCGGCATACACCTTCTTTAACGAGAGCCCGGGAAAGGGTTGGACTTGTCCACCTAGAATGAAAATAGGAATTACCCTCACCGACAACCTCTTGCGTTCTCGCCTTAGTATAGGACAATTAAGGTATCTTAGGCACTATGGGGTTGTTCCAACAAGTCAGGAGCCACCCGATAAGAATTAGCTCCTTAATAAAGACAAAACTTCATAAATCAGCTTTCCGACACGGGGCCGTGCTCGGCCAACACGCCCCCGTGTCCATCAAAAGATTCCCTTCTGATCATGACGTCAGAATACGGACAAACTGTGTCAGAATTTTCTCTGCACACGGGGCCGTGTCCAGCGGACACGGGGCCGTGTCCAGCAGGCTGTCGTTTTCTATAAATGTAGCCAAAAATCCTGCACATTTGGACCAACTTGGGGACAGAGATTTGAAGGAATCTTCTCTCAAACAATCCTAGGTAAGTCTAAAAGAAGTTTCCAACAACCCATCTTGTCCTTTCCTCTTCTAGACATTTCCTTCTTCTTCATCTTTCTTCAAGAACTACCATGAAAAGTTTGAATTTTCAATCTTTGTGGTAGGGAACAATGAGTTTTGATCATAGAATCTTGGTAAAAACATGTTATGTAACATTGTTTAAAGTTATTTGCTGACAAAAAGCTTGCATAAACTCAGGAAATAACTTAAAAACCCAAGATTCCTTGCTCCAAAATTCTGCAGAAAGATGAACACGGGGCCGTGCTCAATGAGCACGGGGCCGTGTCCAGAAACTATTTAGTCTTATAAACTATTTTTGGTTTATTTTTCGTAGAATGGCGAGTGAAAACAGCGAAACATCATCCGTTCATTCCTCAAACAGCCGAAGGGGAAGGAGGCCCTCCGTTGAAGCCACACTTGTGCACTACGTGATAGCACTAAGAGAGGCTCTCGACGAAATGACATCCGTAGAGGAGGTCCTCATTGACCGTATCAACGATCTTACGATGGGATTGGAAAGCAGCTTCCAAGAGATTAACCTTTTGCACCAAAGGTTAAACATTTTGGTGGCACCTCCTATGGAACCAGTCCTTCCACAACAAGACTGGAACTTAGCACTCGGTATTAACAACCCTACCGGGTGGGGAGACATCCCCGCGGAACCTCCTATGGAAATCCCACAAGAAGTCCCGGCGGAAGTTGAAACTCCTCAAACAAATGCAAACGAGCCTTCCTTCCTCCTTCCAAGGGAGGTAGAGGAGTGGCTTGCCGACATATGAGGAGAAACGCATCCGAAAGTTGGAGCTCTACAAAGCCTTATCTAACCAAGATCAGTAGATTCTTGGAAATTTTGCTAAAATTAAAATAAAACATAGGGCTAGAACTCCATAAGCTTACTATCTATGTAACTTTTATCTTTATGTATTATCTCTCTATTAGCAATGTTACGATGGTTTTTATGGACTCGTGGTGGTAATGGATGAAAAAGGGAACGAGAAAAAATGGAACCATGCAGAAGAACAGAACAAACCGACAAAAATCTCCACAACAGAAGGCTCCACACGGGCCGTGCCCAACCAACACGGCCCCGTGCTGAGCCCCCTGCAGGAAATCACCCAGTTCAGGTAACTGGACACGGGCCGTGTTCAGCGAACACGCCCCCGTGTCCAGGCTTCTGTTTCAATTCTATAATTTTTGTTACTGGCACTTGACCACGGGGCCGTGCCCGGTCAACACGGGGCCGTGTCCAGAGTGCCAGTAACACAAATCTTTGTTTTTAAACACACTTTTACATATTCTAATCAACCAAAAACTTTATTTTTGGACACATTGAGGACAATGTGTAATTTAAGTGTGGGGGGGGGATGCTAAAACCTTGGAATTTTGCAAAATCCTAAAACAAGCCTTACACAAAACTCTATTGGAACCGCTAAACACCCCAAAATTTTTTCAAAAAACTTTTTCATTTTTTTTATTTTATTTACTTGTCTTAGTTTAAGTTGGGAATAACAAGTTATAAAAGGGTTATATTTTTACAAACTTACAACCGATAGCGTCGTGATAAAAAGAACTAACATAAGAAAATTATGAAACGGTATAACAAGTCTAGCTAAAATTCGATTATATATGCTTGGTCACATTAAAAACCCATTCCCACAAAAAGTGAGTTTTGAGCCTTTATTGAGCATAAAAATACACATATTTAGATTAAATGCTCATTTTTCGTTTCTTGTGTGAATAGCCGCTCGGTCTTTACAAATCTAGAACTTGCCACGACGATACATTCCCGGTCCTTACCAACTTAAACCCAAGTAAGTAAATGATGGAGGCACTAGGACTAACTATTTTTCTTTCAAAACCATTATTTTTCATTTTTTTTACCTACCCAAAATCCCCCTAGAAAACCCCTTTGAGCCTAAACCTTTCATTTCATTACCCCCAAAACAATTTTTTTACCCACCAAAAACCTTTTTTTTAGTAACAAACTCGGTTTTTCATAAACATACCCTTTACGTGACAAAAAAAAAAAAAAAAAATGATGAAGTCAAAAACAAACATAAGCTACAAAAAGCTTGTTTGGAGAAATACTTCAAAAATAAATGTCACTAAAAATAAGGTATTTCACGAAAACCGACACTTGTTACAATTTTCGCCCTTTTTACTAACCAACCACCCACCTTTAAACCCAAGCCTTCACCCCAAAAGACCTCTTGATATTTACAAAGATAAAAAGTTAAAAAGGAGGAGGATTGATCGCTTGGCAAGCATATGGAGAATGTAAATCCGTGCCGCTCTCGAGCGATTCACTTAAATATACACCTTCAGCCGAGTGATTGAGTGATCTCCCGTGAGGTATGTGAACTTGTATATAAATGGAATTTTAATAAGGCATGCTATGCCCAAATAAGTAGTTTATCTTATGAAAAGTTCAAAATAAACCATGACGAATAAGATTGTAAGTAAAATAAAAATAGAACCTATACAAACCTTGGATTCCCGACACTCTAGGACAAGTTAAAAAAAAAAAAAAAAAAAAAAAAAAAAAAAAAACTTCTCTTCTACCTATTCCATTTGGGAGTGTAAGCCACATTAAAAGAGTTTTGCTTGAGGACAGGCAAAAGTTCAAGTGTGGGGGTATTTGATGTGTGTAAAATGCAACATATAAAACACATCAATTAAGGCATAAAACTAACCCTTTTTAAGTACTAATGTTGGAAAAAGAGTGTTTTTTGTCTTCCTTTTGTATTTTCAGGATGAAATGAGCTCAAAATCACAAAAGAAGCAAAAAGGACCACTAATTCTACCATAAATACAAGAAAAGGAACAAAAGTAAACTGCCCGGACCCTCAACGGCACCTCCCAAGACAAAGAGAAGAGAACAGAAGTCTGAACACGCCCCGTGTCCAGCGAACACGGGGGCGTGCCCAGGAAGCAGCAGAAAAGACAAACCAGTAGAAGCTTCCATTGCTCACCACGGGGCCGTGCCCAGCGGACACGGGGGCGTGTTGAAAGTACAGCAGGCGCATTAATTGTAATTCGCAATTACAATTAATGAAGAGAGAGAATGTCAGACGGGCACGGGGCCGTGTCCAGCGGACACGGGGCCGTGTCCAGCGTTCTGTTCAGCCTATAAATAGAGGAGCTTGGCTTCATTCTCTCTCATCCCTTGGCACACCACCTCTCTCACACTTCATCCACCACCCATCACCACCATAACACCATCATCCACCACCATCATCCATTGTCCATCATAGAGTGTGTGAGTCGTCTCGGGATCCAAGATTGATCGTAAGAGTTCTTGACAATCAAGGCCATGTTTGCCTAAGTCTCTTACATCACTTGGTGAAGACAAGTGTTTAGTATAATACTTTTTATTTTTAATCTTTTGCACTTTTTATTTGGTTTTGTATTAATGACTTTAATAACTAGTTACTTATGTTGAAGGTGATCTTTCCTTATCGTTTGTCCGTGGTGTCTTGGCATTATTTTACTGTCTATATAAAATAAAAGATTTGCACCATTCATATCTCCACGGTCTATATGGAGGTATGTTGGCTACCTGGTCGGGGGTTAAGGGAACGGTTTGGTAAAGGTCTTGCCCTTGTTCAGCGTTTAGAGGTCCTGCTTGGGACCTGGGTCAAATTTAGTAGGATCTCCTTCAATACCCATAGGTATTGGATGGCGGGGATCCAAACTCTTTGACCCCCTCATAAGCTAACTACTATTAATACTATAACCCGGCTATTTAGGACTGTATCCCTGCTGACTCAGACTACTTAGTCGAGGGTAACGTCACCGCCGAAAGCGGGGCCTACCATAATTTGCATTAATAACTTAATTCATTATCTTTCAATAATCCGACCCTTTAGGATTGTATCCTTGCTGACTCAAACTACTGGGTTGAGGGTAACGTCGCCTTCAAAAGAGGGGCCTACTACAATAACTAAGATAATCTCTTAAACAAGTGCAAAAGTGCGAAAATAATCAAAGGTTATACTAATACACGTGTCGGATCCAAGTGATTCATCTTGTCTATCTGTTTTTATTTTATTTTATTTTTCAGCATTTAGTTAGTTTTTATTTTTCTTAGTTTAAAACATTTTTCTAACTTTTTGATTTGATTAGACGTTGAGGATAAACCGGTATTAAAAGCTCTTGTGTCCTTGGACGACCTCGGTATCTTACCAACACTATACTACGTCCACGATGGGTGCACTTGCCCATATGTGTGCTTAGTGTTAGTAAATATCGTGTTTTATAAATTTAAAACTTGGCTAAAAGTGTAAAAAGGGCTTAAATAAACATCTAAAAACATATATACACTAACACGCATCATCAATGTCAGACGATGTGAATGTGACGTCAATATTGTCTGGTAAATCATTAGTTGTTTCGGACTTTAACTTTATATTGACTGCCGTTTTGACTTGTTCCTCATTTGGTTTTCTGGGAGAACAACCTTCCCAGATCGGAGGTGGACACTTGTTATAATTTGCACTTTGTTTCTTACCAGTATCCGTATCTTCCGACTTCTTATCTTGAAAAGCTTCAAAACCTGCAACAGTAGGATAAATTCTATCAATCAAATAATCAAAACTTGAATAACTTTGCAACAATCGTCTGATTCTTTCATTCTCTATCTTTTCAGTCTCCAACTCCTGCTTCAACTTTGCACACTCTTCAATATAGTGATTGATAGCCTTCTGCTTAGACATCATTACTACATTCATCATTGTTAAAGCATCTTCTCTTCCTGAGTTTGTCTTTTGCAAACTATTCACCGTTTTGTTCAACACATCATATGATTCTTTCACATACTTAACATCGAACAATAATTTTTCTTTCATCTTGTCAAGCTTACTAAACTTCTTGTCTTTCTCTTCACAATGTTTGCATGGTTCCAAACATTTTAGACAAGGTTTTGTGACTTCTACAATCGTTTCAATCTCAACAATCTTCTCAGCAATTTTAACTTCTTCACTCTGTTCAGACTTCTCTTCCTGAGCAACATTCTCGCATTTTACTTTTTTCTGATCTTTTGCTGCTCGCTTCTCCTTTAGTTTCTCCAATCTACTGCAAAATAAAATTTGAAACTTTCAGTAGATAATTGAATTTTTCCAATGTTTATTTGTTTAATTTCTTCTTCATCATCACTGCTATCAGTTGATGATTGAATAAAGACTGGTATCTTTTCTGAACTATCATCTAAAAAACAGATTTTTCATCTTGACTTTTCTCATCATCTGCAAACACATCCGTCAATTCTTTCATCAACTCTGGCTCTTGAACGATTTGTGCAATAAATGCTCTAAACTTTGAGTTACTTTCAGCTGGAATATATTTGTCCCAGCTAAATCCCTCTGGCAATCTTTCATCTTCTTGATTGACTAGATAAGCTTTCTTCTTTCCATCTTCAATCAAATTAGCACTGGATGATGACGGTTGTTGAGCAACCTAATGATATATTGCTTTTCGATAATAATCATTATTCCCGAACGGATTTTGAGCTCAACCAGCTTCTCGGTTGGTACATTCCCTCTTGAAAAGTCCTTTTTCCCTGCATCGAAAACAAGTAACTTTAGATTTATCAAAGCCTAAAGTAGAAACATTAGCATCACGGAAATCATCTCTTCCGGTAATTTGCTTGAATTTCTCAGCTCTTCTCAACACGCTTGCTAAACACCACTTAATATCCATAAGCTCCATCTCCTCAGCATCAATCTGATCGTAATCCTCTTTTTTAGCATAGGATTTCCGATTCTTCCCACAACCAAACCCTCATATGATTCCAACACGGTAACAAGTAATGCCATATGACTTTTAGCAACTTCTTCAGAGAAATTCTGACCATTCTGAAGATGCAACGCGATATTGCATTGTAGCACATGACTATTACCATTGTTTGAGCTTTGAGACTGATAACTTGAGGTTGAAACATTCGGATTAACACTCGAGTATGAAGAAAATCCACTGTTGCTGATTGGACTTTGATTGAATGATCTGGATGAGTTTTCTGCGCTGAAAGCGGTTTGGATCTTTGGACTTGCTTCAACATTCTGAACACTGATGTGTACGAAATGCAACATATAAATTACATCAATTGTGGCATAAAACTAACCCTTTTTTAGTACTAATGTTGGAAAAGTGTGTTTTTGTCTTCCTTTTGTATTTTCAGGATTAAATGAGCTCAAATGAGCAAAAGAAGCAAAAAGGCAGCTAAATCTAACATAAATACAAGAAAAGGAATAAACGTGGCATGCCCGACCCCCCGACAGCATCCCCCCAAGCAAAACAAGAGAACAGAAGGCTGAACACGCCCCATGCTCAGTGAGCACAGGGGCGTGCCCAAGTGTCAGCAGAAAAGAGAAAGATGTAGAAGCTTCTATCGCCCACCACGGGGCTGTGCTCAACGGACACGGGGCCGTGGTCAACTATAAGATTCGCAGAATCCAGGCAAATCTTGATAGTACAGATACGCTTCTGCACACGGGGTTGTGCTTAGCGGACACGGGGGCGTGGTCAACTAATGCAGACAAACTGCAATTAATGAAGAAAGAGAGAAGGATGGACACGGGGCGAGCTTCTGTTCAGCCTATAAATAGGAGTGCTTGGATCACTTGCAACTCATCCCTTGGCACACCACCTCTCTCACACTTCACCCACCACCCACCACCATCACAACACCATCATCCACCACCATCATCCATTGTCCATCATAGAGTGTGTAAGTCGTCTCGGGATCCAAGATTGATCGTAAGAGTTCTTGAAAATCAAAGGCCATGTGTGCCTAAGTCTCTTACATCACTTGGTGAAGATAAGTGTTTAGTGTAATACTTTTTATTTTTAATCTTTTCGCACTTTTTATTTGGTAATAACTAGTTTCTTATGTTGAAGGTGATTCTTCCTTATCGTTTGTCCGTGGTGTCTTGGCATTATTTTAATGTCTATATAAAATAAAATATTTTCACCATTCATATCTCCACGGTCTATATGGAGATATGTTGGCTACCTGGTCGGGGGTTAAGGGGACGGTTTGGTAAGAGTCTTGCCATTGTTCAGTGTATAGATCCTGCAAAGGACCTATGTCAAATTTAGTAGGACCTCCTTCAATACCCACCGGTATTGGATGGCGGGGGTCCAAACTCTTTGATCCCCTCATAAGTTAAACTACTATTAAAACCTTAACCCGGCTACTTGTATCCCTGCTAACTCAGACTACTTAGCCGAGGGTAACGTCACCTTCAAAAGAGGGGCCTACCACATTATGCATTAATAACTTAGTTAATTATCTTTCAATAATCCGACCCTTTAGGATTGTATCCTTGCTGACTCAAACTACTGGGTTGAGGGTAACGTCACCTTCAAAAGAGGGGCCTACTACAATAACTAAGATAATCTCTTAAAATGTGCAAAAGTGCGGAAATAATCAAAGGTTACACTACATACGAGTCGGATCCAAGTGATTCATATTGTCTATCTGTTTTTATTTTTATTTTATTTTATTTTTCAGCATTTTAGTTAGTTTTATTTTTCTAGTTTAAAAATATTTTTCAAACTTTTTGATTTGATTAGACGTTAAGGATAAACCGGTACTAAAAGCTCTTGTGTCCTTGGACGACCTCGGTATCTTACCAACACTATACTACGTCCACGATGGGTGCACTTGCCCATATGTGTGTTTAGTGTTGGTAAATATCGTGTTTTATAAATTTAAAACTTGGCTAAAAAAGTGTAAAAGGGCTTAAAATATACACCTAAAATATATTACACTACACACGCATCAAGTTTTTGGCTCCGTTGCCGGGGACACAAGGATTTTAAGAAAGTTGGGAATCAACGGTGTTGGATCATCGTTGACCCTGAATGAGTCGATCAGAAGAGTCGTTTTCCAATTCAAAGGCGGAATCAGTGAATTAGATGCTCAAACTAAATATAATGCTTCACTTTATTGATTCTGATAATGTTTACAACCTGGAAGCAATTTGGCAGCACTTCGTTACAAGTTCTGAGCCGTTACAAATGAAACAACCATGCACCCTATTTATAGAGTTTCTGGATCGCCTTTGTGGACATGCTCTATGAGCGATCCAGATAAGTTGTGTGGTTCGCTTTTATGGACAATGTCCATATAAGCGGTCCACAATGCTAATTCACCAGTTCTCATTTCTCGAACCTCGTGCACTAGTTATTCTAACCTATCCTATCCTATTACATGATACAAGACGAAGTCAATAGACGTAATGCACCAACAGACTCCCCCTCGGATATTGACGAAGTCTTCAGTGAACATTCTCTGTTATGCCACCTCTTCAGTCTTTATCATCTTTGCCAATTTGTTCAGATTGCAACCATATAAGAATCCGTCAATCTTTCACTTTGATCATCTTTACAACTTCATCATCAGTAGGCTCCCCCTCTCGTCAAGCTTCCGTGCTTTTAGAGATCATCACCTTGCTTTTCAGTTACAAGCTCTTCTTTACTTACAACTTATCTTCAGACTCCCCCTTAAACTCAGTTCTTTGGGATCGTAATCTGAATCTTTCCTGTAATTCTCAAACATTCAAAAGTAACAATATTTTCAAAATCATTAAACATGTTCTCTAATACACTCCCCCTGTCAACAAACTTAATTCCCTCACAAATTATCATTCAAGTTCAAATTAATGACCTTGAAGATATCACCCATGTTTTTGAAAATTTTCCAAGAAATTTCAAGTTTCAAATTAATGAACTTGTTTTGTTTTCAGAAACACAATCAGCATACTAAGATTTTGAAACTCAGCAATTCAGACATCGGTTTATCGAAAATAAAGCAGAAATCAAATTTTTTTTGTATTTTCTGAAAATATAAAGCAGTAAAGAAATATGTACAAACAAATTTACAGACAATATTTTTGTTTGAGTATTCGTCAGAGGATCATATCAGTTTTTGACAAGTCACAAGTACCGTTGAGCTTCGTTACACATTAAGAATTAAACAATTCACTTAGATTGTCAATATACTGATCCACTTAAATTTTCATACAAATTTCAACTAATTCAGGATACGATTTAGATGTTTTAAGACTTAAACTCATTCATGTGTCCCACCTCTTGAATATACTCCCGTATCCAGAATCCCAATATTCAGTCTTACAGGTAAGAATACTACAATGATGTCTGTACATAAATTAGGGTATGCGAGAACTGAGGGATCTCAGGTCAGAACTTCCGTTCAGCAGAGAGATATCAGCTTCGACTTAGCAATGTGTTCCCTTTAGAGAATATTTTAGCTACAACAACTGATTATCAATTTTATCGTCTAATCAGCTGAGGGCTTTATGCTATGTTTCAAGCATTTTGGTGAAAGTATTAGCCAGGGACTAGGTCAGAACCACCGTTCAGCAGAAGTCCCGGAATAATACCCCAGACATCATAGAGTATAAACACCTAGTATATCAGAATACGAGACCTTTCAAACGAGATTTCAGGGGTTACCTATATATCCAAGTAGTGTTCCCCACGAAATAAGCAAGTTTGAATTTAGGTTTATATCCCGAAAAAGCTTACTAAATGTATAAAAACCTATCGACATATCATCAGTGAGACTGTTTAATGCTATTTAATCATTACATTTCTTTAGCATACTGTAACTGTCTACTGATGTACTATCATTTCCTCTTTTTACGCAAGACTCAAATTTTTGATTTTATCATGTTTTTGTATTTTTCAAATTTTCTAATGTTTTTGTATTTTCTAACAATATATCTCCCCCTAAAATGCAAAACCATTAAAGAAATTTGACAAACCGAAACTGATAGCTTTGTCTCGCCATCCATTTTCTGCTTCTCATGCTCTGCTTCGCAGAAAATATAACGTACCCCCATGATTTACAACCCATTGATTTTGACCATTAGAAAACCATTGTTCAACCTGTGAGTAATCATGTTTGTTCCGCCGTGAGGGTTTCGGCATAGTGTAGGTCCCTCTTCGGAGGATGACGAACCTAAACCTTGTTATACAAACCCACTAGCGAGTGCGGAATCCAAGCTAGCAAGCAAACCGGGTTGAGACAAGCACAAACACAAACACACAAGGATTCACCGATTAACACCACTGTATTAATACGAATGAAGGTTCCGGTTACAAGCACAATGTTTACAAATCTAACTTGCAAACTAACAAGCACAATGTTTACAAATCTAACTTGCAAACTCTCTAGTGTGTGTGTGTGTGTTTGGATAGATGCTCTCTAGCTCTCTCTATGTGTGCATCTATCTCACAAGTCTCTCAAGTCTCTTGTCTTATCTTCCACACAACACACTACATGGGTATTTATACCCACACACAGCAGGTCTGGTCAAAGGATTAGACAGACTGTCCGAAGGACTATCTGTCGACCACAATTGCCATCGAAGGATCCATATATACTTCGAAGGATAGCATATCCTTCGAAGTCCATCAGTATCCTTCGTGGTTTATCTTTCGAGCCAATCGAAGGATAGACATAATCCTTCGATTGCTCATCCTTCGACTCAGACACTTCACATAATATATTTCTAACTGTTGAGCCAAGTCAAACCAGGAGGACGGTTGACTTGGTCAAACTTACAGGACTGACAAAGACATCGTTTACATATAGACCGAATACAGACAAAGTACAGACATAAGTGCATCAACAATCTCCCCCTTGGCTGTAGCTTTGTCTTTATCTTCTATAGTTGTGAACTCATTTCGAACTTCGATGGTCTTTGGTCTTCGAGTTCTCGTTCCGTGAGTCGTGTCCACAAATATGTATCAACAAACTCCCCCTTGGACACTACTCACAAGATTCGCCTTGATGTCTTCAATGTCGGAGGATCTTGAAAGTCTTCACATCTTGAGAGCAGAGAGTGTATCAACAAACTACCCGTATCATATAGGAAGTGTGTTGACAAACTCCCCCTTAACATAAGCTCCCCCTTGAGTTATGCTCGTGAAATACTTTATCTTTATGAAGTGAGATCCTTGTGGTGTTGATGATGGCCAGCGGCAACTCGATCATCTTCATCAGTTGAGTGCCTTCACGTCGTGTCTTCATTCCGAAGCTTGTCATCGACCATGTTCTCCTAGCCTTTAGAATCTGCACATGCAAGAAATCTAAACGCGTAATGAGAACAACTGCTTGGAATATAGTTAATCATAAACAAGTGACACACGGATGACCATGTCACAATCAAACACCGTCCGACAGTTTGAAAGTTTTTCAAATTTATCAATTTCAGATTTCAACTTTCAAAACATGCAAATTTCGACCGTTTATGAAGATTTAGTCATTTCGGTTTTCGTTCAGGTTTCAGGCAACGAAGACTCGAGTTCCAACATCGTACGATCGAAAATAAATTGAAATAAAATCTTTTTGGCTTTTATAAAGTTTATATTAAAACACACCTAAAATCTTTTTGGTATTTTTGACTTTTCTAACTGTAAATACTGAAAGCAGTAAATAAATATATACATACATTCTTTTTGCGAGTTTCGAGGGTAAGAGAATCATATCAGTGTACGGTCATGCCAAAACACTCTTGTTGTTCAGTTAGTTAACATTAAGATAAGCATCCTATAACAATTATCGGTATTGTTGTCCACTTAAGCTCAACTTATCAGATGTAATCATGTTTAGAGGATACGTTAATGTATGATTTATACTTACCGACCGGTGTTCATCCACATCACGACACATTCCCGTATCAAGGTATGCACGAGAGTTCATCTTACCGGTGAGTATACCGATTATCATCTGTTTGACCGTATATGATGTGAGATTCTCACTTATTTTGATTTGAAAACAAGCCCTTTGTGATAGAATCACTTATTGATGAGGAACTTGATTTTCATATGCATGAGGGCACAGGAGCAAGTCCGTGAACAGGTCAGTACTTCCGTACAGCAGAGAGACGAACTTGACTCCCGGATAAATGTGATATTTTATCACTTATTTGATTTGGACATGTGATTGTTTATCACTTATTGAGGTCGAATGCAGTATGTAATATGCACACGTATGTATAGTATCATGGAAGATCTTGACTTGCGTCCCCGTTATTTTTCGGTAAAAGATACAACCATGATACCCAGATGATAAGCAGCATAAAGACCGAATATCTCAGAACCTCGGCAATCTCTCAAACGAAATTTCGGTACTAAGACCATATGCCAATGAATGGTTCCCACCTGGTCTTCAGTCGGTTTAAGATTTATATCACCCTGCACACTTTAAAATGATTGTGAGCCTACCGATACATCTTATATAGAGCTGCTTATCGTTTTTCATTTAAGGTTTAAAGAGATTTGGATAGACCACTGATGTACTATCATTTTCTCTTTTGCTCGCCAGGAAACTCATTTTTGATTTTCTATTGTTTTTGTGTTTTTGAAATTTTTCGATGTTTTTTGGATTTTCATATTTTTGGATTTTTGGATTTACTCCCCCTAAAATCAATAAACTAAGAGAAATTTAAAACACAAAGATATTTACAAAAATGATTTTCCGATGTTGGTTTTACTCTTGCTTGACCTTAATGCCGGTTACCCAAATTAAGTTTTTATCAGAAAAGATTTATCTAATTTTGGGAAAATCAGTTGGCACATCGGTAAGCGGTGCGGACCATAACAACATTGACGAGTTTCATAAAGAAACAATCACGTGTGAGGTGATATTCGAGATCAACGTGTCAGGCCAAAGAGTGTTGTACAAGACGATATAATTCATATAGCAGCCTAAAAATCAACAAGTATAGGAGAGAATAGAAATTTAAAAACCGTATACTGCAACTGCTTCGTGCATTGCAAGGAATCTGATCACTCTCCCAAACTGGACATCCACTGGATGTGGACTTCAAGGTCGATTTAGAAGCTACTGAAAAATTTCTTCACAGCAACACAATCAAAAACCTTTGGTTCCGGCTGGTCTTCCACATTGCACCAGCGAAAGGTCTTTGTCTTTCTCTTTCAGAAGCGGTGTGCGGATGTTCAATCTACACCACGACATCTGCACATCATTCATTGTATTCTTTCCTGAGAACCTGATTAAAAACCATAGCAACCAAATTTTGGCGCGTTCTTCATTTGGTCGAATTTTGCAACTTCATTCAGCCACATTCTTTCATCAGACATTTTTGTCTTCTTTTCTTTTTCCTTTCCTCTCTCTCCATCAATGGCAACAACATTCTCCTAGACATGCCAATATTTCGGAGCCTTATGTCGCCAATCTTGTGCATGGACACTCCACTATCAACAATCCTGAAACTATTAATAGTTCCTCCTGGAACATCCTGCACACTCATTCAGAGATTAGTTGGAGAGGGGGACCCAAGCCTTCACAGACTTGGGTCGTCCGTCATCATCGAGAATTGTAACATCTATTTCCCGATGATTCGGAATTGATGTAGCTCCCCCTGAAACAGTCACCGGTTTTGGTATCCAAATTTGTTTCTGTTTTTCATGTTTAACATCCGATTTAACAGATTTTGTTTGGATGACCTCCGGTTTTAAAACTTTTTCAACTTCTTTTCTTTGTTTCTTTTTCTGTTTCTTTTCTCGTTGTTTAACAAAACGAGGGTCCTGTTTTGGTGAAACAGATCTTTTATGGTAACTGTTACCATGGGGGGCATCAACTTTTGACTTTCTCTTGGTGAGATATGGACAATTCTTAATGATGTGTCCATACTCGCAGCATTCAAAGCATGATCTCCGCTCAACAAACCTCGGAGTATCATAACTGTAATAGGTGGATGATGAACTTCGTGATCTTGAGGTACTTGGTCCTACATCACAACCGTTTGTGTGTTGTGTATAGTTGTTTTGACTGTTTCTTTTCAAAATTTTACTTTGTTTAACAAAATCCTTATTGGATTTGCCTTTGAAAGTATCAATTTTATCAGTCCCTCTTGATTTCACGAAGTTTATCTTCCGATCCTTTTTCTTGCTTTCGCCCTGTTTGCCTTTTCTATTCTCTTGGGCGGCATGATTTTGTTCACGGGGATCATCAACCTTTGCTTTCAACTTATGAAGATATGGACAATTTCGAATTATATGTCCAATTGTACCACATTCAAAACACATTCTCCGCTCTACAAACCTCGGAGAAACGTGTTGATGACCCGACTGAGAACCAGAAACTGAACTTTGTGATTTAGATGTGCTAGGACCTAAGTCACATCCATTTGTGTGCTGGGTATAATTGTTCTCATCATTTCGCTTTAAAATTCTAACTTGTTTTATGAATTCAATGTTAGATTTATTTTGAAATGTTTCCAGTTTGTCCGTACCCTTTGATTCAACAAAGTTCATTTTCTGTTCTGTTTTCTTGACCGGAGCTCTTTTGTTTTGCACCCTAGGAACCTTAGGTTGCTCAACCCTAGATTGTATAATTTTGGGTTGTGCAGCTTTAGGTTGAGAAGCTTTAGGCTGTTCAACCTTAGGTTGCTGAACCCTTGGTTGTTCAGTTTTAAGCTGCTGAACCTTTGGTGCTTGAGCATTCTTGCTTTGAGCTCTCTTTTCTTGTACCTGCCCTTTACCTTTTCCAGAATTCACTTGTTGTTTTCGCTCAGTTGACAGTTTTTGATTTCCGTATTGTTTTCTAATTACTTCACACGGAACGGGTTCACATTGAGTAACAGTGATTTTGTTACCTTTGTTTCCCAAAAACTTGTCAGTTCTTCCTTCAAAAATTTTCTCAATTAACTCTTGATTTACGTTTTTGATTGGAAAATCCTTGTCAGAATAAATTTTACTGTCTCCCTTGAGCGTATACAACAAGTTATTCTTTTCAATGCTAGGTACATTTGGCTTCATTGCCTTTGGTGTTTCAATCTTACTTGGTTTCACCGGGGGATCACACAAGATGTGATTCTCAATTGGAATTTCAGGTGCAACCAAGTTAGACTGTGGTTTCTCATTTTCTTCAGTTTCATCGTCTGAAGAATCAGCATCCTCAATGATGGGAGGACTCTGTTCCTTAACAAACGATGAAGTTTCCACCTTTTCAGACACAGTTTGTCCCGAGGATGATGCACCTGCTTTGAACCCAAGGCCTACTGCAAACTCATCGAGATTTAGTTGCACTGTAGGTTCAAACCGGGGCATTTCCTCGTGATCAGGCATCTTGGAATAGTTGTGATTCATTGGAGGAGGACATGATTTGAATCCTACCCCAGTGAATTTCTCATCCTTCTTCTTCTTTTGCACATCAATAATGTGATCTAAAACATAGCGGGAATTGGAATAACTTTCCAATTTCTGCTTGATTGTTTCACATTCACACTTTGCTGTGGCCAGCTCAACCATCTGTTTCTCAATTGTGTCAATTAAGTTGTTATTAGCATATTGTTTTCTTAAAACAGCCTTTTGAAGTTCAGAAACATCATGCTTAAGTGACTTAATTGTTTCTTTAAACTCTTTTTCATTTTTGGTTAAAAAGAAGTTAGCTTCAGATGCTTTAGCAAGATCAACAATCAACTCTTGATTGTGTTTGTGTGTGATCTCAAAAAGACTTTCCTTTTCTGCATATTCAAGACATTTAATACATTCAACAGCAGCAGAAATAGAGTCAGGTTTAGAATCACATACCTGACTGGAATCACTCTCAGGTGTTGGCTTTTCTGCATCAGAATTAATAACCTCCCTTGATGATTCACATTTAGATCCATCCTCGCTTGAACTTGAAGTTGTATCACCCTCAACTGAAGTTGAAACATCTTCATCTGAACTTCCGTCATGTTCAGAACTGTCATCATTTCCCGAGGATTCACCATTGCTTGCATCTTTGACAATTTCTGCATACAACGCCGATTTTGTCTGACTACTGTTCTTTGGATCAAGAGATGATGGTTCAACAGTAGAACGATGGTGTTGTAAACCAACTGGGGGTAATGGATTTCCATACAAGTCTGTGGTTGTAGCCGGCTTTACAGGAACTTGTATTGGATTACCAAAACAATCTGTTGTTATTTTCGATTCACTTTGCCTTTGATTTGTAACAGATGCCCACTGATTTGCAGATATCATGGCAGTTGAACGTGGGGTAATAGCCTGCATCCAAGCATTCTTGAAATCTTGATCAGATTGAGAAGTAGATGATTGCGTATTAGATGAATACGGATTCAAAGACCATGCGGATGGATCCCATTGACCGTTTATTCCCATTTCTGCAGTTATTCGAGATGATGTGGGAGATTCGGCCCTTGATGGAGATACAATTTGTACACGTGTAAAATTTGTACACGTGTATTTTCACTGTCGAAGGATCAACCGAAAGATCACACGAAAGACAAACACCAAACCGGTCTCGAAAAATTATCTTTCGTAATTTGATACAAACGAAAGATGAACGTTTGTAGATTTTGGACTATTGATATCAAAAGCCCATGACGGTGCTCAGTCAAAATTTCAAACTTTTATAATTCTTTATATTTATTTTCTTGTGGGCCGATTCCTTGGGCTGAGAACACCGACAACACACAACCAACCAATTTGTTTCACTTAAATGGTGCACACCAATCAACAAAAGGCAGTTCTTTTGGGCGGTTCTTGGGTTTTCTGACCAAAAACAACAAGGATCTTTAATTGTTTATTTCTAGTGGAGTTGCCTTGGGTGGTGATCGCAAAAACCAACAATACAAACGATTATTGGTTACTTGGGCGGTGCCACAAACTAATAAATATCCCTCCCTTTTTATATGTGGCGGTGCATTGGGAGATGAATACAAACAGCAAACAACAAAAGTAATGGCTTATCGGGGCGGTGCTTAGGGCCGTGAACACCAATCAGCAAACAACAAAAAGATCAATTAGTGGTCAAATAGGGCGGTTCCCCAATCAACAATTAAATAGTCCCTTTGGGCGGTTCCTTGGGCCTTGAACACACACAACAAATAACAACACTTAGTGGTCAATTGGGCGGTTATCACACACCAACAAATATCTTATCCTTCGATATTGTATGATGATAGAAATTATTTAATTTCTAGTGGGGGGCGGCGCACAACAAGAACAAACAACTGAATTCTATTTGTCACTTTGGGCGGTTCACAAAACTCAACAAAATGTCTTTTCTAATTGAAGCACATGGGTCGTTATAATCACATGGGCCGTTAACTTCTAAACTTGGGCTGAGAACCAAAACAACAACCAATTCAAATTTAATTGGCCAATTTGGGGCGGTGAAAAGGTTGATGATCACCTAGGCGGTGCACTACAATCAACGAAATGCAGTGCTTCAGTTTTTTTTTTTTTTTTTATTTTCTAGTGGGCGGTGAACACAAATAATAAAAGTGCTGGTTTTAATTTAAACACAATGATTAGATATGATCAAATGGCGGTGCACATGGCAACAGACAACAAAAATTATTTTCTTTCTTGTGGGCGGTGACACTTTATATTCTTAGTGGATGCCTTGGACAGTGATCCTACACAAAAATCAACAAAAGTTAATTTTTAATTATGTTACCCAAACCTTTTTCTTTGTAGGTCCCTATAATATCTTGGGCAGTGCACAAACAACACAATGATGGTGCACAGCAGTCGATAAAATTGGCGGTCCTTTGAAAAGTAAATTTTTCGTTGACTTTGTTGAAATAATGATGATCTTTCAAAAGATCTGACCCTTCGAACCTGTTTGGGTTGACCCTTCGACACTGTGAATATCCTTCGAGATTTTAGCTTGATCTTTCGAGACAAAAAGGTGGTTGACCCTTCGAAACAGTTGATCTTTCGAACTATGAAGATATCTTTCGAAATATGAAGATATCAAGAACTTCAAGAACAGCAGCAGGTAGTTTTCCAGATCTGACGAAAAACAACCCAAAATTTGAACAAAAACCCGGTTTTAAACAAGGAAAAGAGCCCTGGCTCTGATACCACTTGTAGGTCCCTCTTCGGAGGATGACGAACCTAAACCTTGTTATACAAACCCACTAGCGAGTGCGGAATCCAAGCTAGCAAGCAAACCGGGTTGAGACAAGCACAAACACAAACACACAAGGATTCACCGATTAACACCACTGTATTAATACGAATGAAGGTTCCGGTTACAAGCACAATGTTTACAAATCTAACTTGCAAACTAACAAGCACAATGTTTACAAATCTAACTTGCAAACTCTCTAGTGTGTGTGTGTGTGTTTGGATAGATGCTCTCTAGCTCTCTCTATGTGTGCATCTATCTCACAAGTCTCTCAAGTCTCTTGTCTTATCTTCCACACAACACACTACATGGGTATTTATACCCACACACAGCAGGTCTGGTCAAAGGATTAGACAGACTGTCCGAAGGACTATCTGTCGACCACAATTGCCATCGAAGGATCCATATATACTTCGAAGGATAGCATATCCTTCGAAGTCCATCAGTATCCTTCGTGGTTTATCTTTCGAGCCAATCGAAGGATAGACATAATCCTTCGATTGCTCATCCTTCGACTCAGACACTTCACATAATATATTTCTAACTGTTGAGCCAAGTCAAACCAGGAGGACGGTTGACTTGGTCAAACTTACAGGACTGACAAAGACATCGTTTACATATAGACCGAATACAGACAAAGTACAGACATAAGTGCATCAACACATAGTCCATCACCACTTATTCTAAGTAAACTAATATCAAACATCCCAAACATCAAACCAAACCAACACAACCAACAAACATACACCAATTATCAAACACAATCACAAATTCATGCAAAACAACAAACAAACTCCCTGTATGACCAAAACCAGGGATCTTCAACCTCTTCCTGTGCAATACTCTCACAATCTTCATCAGCATTTAACACCTGCACATTCAAACTTTATCAAATACACAAACAATTTGTCATAAAAATTTCAATCAATAAAGATAGATGCCGATTCATGCTTCGCGATCCAGGAAGCTCTGGCAATTCCAACTACTTAATCAAACATGGTGTCCACCCAGGCCTCAGGAGCCTTAGGTGTAACCTTGATTCTAGCAACCTGAATTTTGAAATTTTCAGCCTTAAGCGGTGGAAAATTTGCATTATAAGCAACCACATCTGAAACCTCAGACGTTTTCACCTCAGAAGTTGAACCTTTCGTTTCAGTTTTTGGTTTCCAAATTTGTTTATGTTTCTCAATTTTCATGCCAACATTCTCATCTTTCATCAAATGAATACTTTTCTTAACATACCACACTTGACCTTCCGGAGTACCTCTTTTGTAAAAATTTGTTTCTTTCTGAACCTTTTGAGTTTGAACAACATTTTTAGGTTTCCAAATCTTTTGAGGTTTTATCACATCAACCGATGTTTTCCGACTCCAGGGTGTGTGAGAATTCCAGGTCTGTCTAGAGTTAAACCTGTTCGGGTTTGATTTCCAATTTTGATTTGAGGCAAACTTGTTTGTTGTAAACCTCCAAGTTTGTCTCGAATCAAATCTGGTTGACCTCGGTTTCACACTCTCAGATTTCTGTTTTTCAACATCAACAGACTTTGGATTTGGACATTTTCGTGCAACATGTCCAATTTGATCACATTTAAAACAAACTTTCTTTGACACATCTTTTGGCTGTTGTTGTTTCTTTTTCATGGCCTCAAACTCCGCATTAGATTGTGTTCCAAGTTTGAGTTTTTCTTCTTCAGTGAAACTTTTTCCTTGAACAAAATTCATTTTTGTCTGAAAATTTGACCTTTCAGTTCTGTTTCGATTATGTTTCTTCTTATACCCCAAACCAGACTTCATGTTTTTCTTCTTAGAACCAGGTTTGTTATACGACCTTTTAGAACCTTGACCAGCATACTTCAAAATCTCAGATTTCTCAATTTCGACCATCTTGAAAACTTTGTCGATTTTCTCTGAAATCACATTCTGAATCGGGAAAACCACATCTAAGTACAATTTGTCCGATTCAATCATGGTATAAACCAATCCTTTTGAATCATCATTCAAATTCTTCTCAGATTTCGTGTCTTTCAGATATCCATCATAAAGATTTCCTTCATCTTCATCTTGTGATTCAGACTTTCCTTTCAAAACACTATCAACCACCTTACTCACCACCTCTGAATCATCAGCATCATCAGATTTGGTGTAAGTAACATCGATACTGTCAGGTAATTGGTCAGCTATGTTCAAACCCTTTGCCACCTTTTCCTCATCATAAAAAGTATAATTGTCTCTCAATGGTGGTGGTACCTGATGATATTCTGAACCAATACCCTTTTTACAAACATTAGTATCTTTGTTATCAGGTATGATATTGAAAATACGTTCAAGAATGTACGAAGAGTCATGATAACTTTGAAGTTTTGTAACAATCTTTTCTTTTTCAGCCAAGACTTGTTTAAGATTTGCAATTTCATCAACACGTTTGTTTAATTCAATTTGCTTTTCTTTAAATTGTCTTTCATATATTTCTTTAGTTGTTAAAGTTTCAGACAATCTTTGATCAAAACTTTTGACTTGGCTCTTCAAAGTATCATAAGCTTCTTGTACTCTCTGACTTGACCATTTTAAAGAATCATACTGTTTTTGTAACTCTAGAAACTTAGATTCTTTCTCAATACAATCAACACATTTTGTATCACATTTTTCTTTCAAAACTGTATTTTCTTTTTCAAAATCATTACACTTTTGTGTTAATTTCTCAACTTTTAATTTTAGACTTTGCTCTGTGTCAATCCTTTCTTTACATTTTAGTTTTAACGCATGTTCAAGTTTGTTCATTTCATTATCTTTTGTTTTGATTATTTCTTCTTTTTCAATACAGGCTTTGCACTTTTCAATGCAATTCCTGCACTTGTTTTCTTTTTCAACAACCAATTCAATATCTGGTAGTTCAAAAGATTCCGTTACCTTAGTAATTTGCACCTTGGCATGATCAGCTGCCTTTGTCTCCTGTATCTTCTCAACTTTTTCTTCCATCTCTTTCGGCTTTTGTTCTTCCTCAGCCTTTTGATTCTCTTCACCAGCAAACTTTGCAACAGTCTTTACTTCTTCAATCATCTTCTTCAACTCTTCTTCTTTTCTCTTCTTCATCTCTACCACCTTCGGTAGACTTGTTTCAAAGACTTCTCTCAACTTGTTCATCAACTCTGGCAAATAGCTGCTATCAGAAAGCCTTTTTGTGTTGAAAACACGCTCACTTGGAAACACATTAGTCACTGCATCAAAATCAACTTTTGACGGATCTACCACTGGATTCCCCTGTGGATCCAAGTAACACTCCAACTCTTCATTCCATCTCTTGGCTCTCTGTGCTTCATGAAATGGTTCATACAGCTTGCCAATTTCCCATCTTGCACTATCTTTTCTCCACCATGTATCATGATCATCTTTTGCCACGAATGCATAACCAACCGCATCCTGTTCTGGAAGAACTTCTTTGCTCCAGTCATAGCCTTCATCATCATAAATGACTGCTAGAGCCCTTGATTTTTCTTCCTGCTGTTTCAACCTTGGTGGTTCAGACTTATTTTGATGATAAATCGCTTTCTTGTAATAGTCTTCGTTGAACGGATTTTCAGAAGCTTCAGCAACATATGAATTTCTGCACTCGCGCTTGAAGTGACCTTTTTGTTTGCATTTAAAACATGTCACTTTGGATTTGTCAAAACCCGGTTTAGTAGATGGTCCTCCAATTGACTTCCTCCCCGTAATTTCCATGAACCGTTGTGCTCTACGAACTGCACTGGCCATGCACCATCTGATATCCATCAGTTCCATCTCCTCTGGATCTATTTGATCATACTCTTCTTTTGTCAAGTTGGTATTTCCAATCTTCCCTGCGACGAGGCCTTCATACGATTCCAATACAGATGCTAAGAAAACCATCTGTTGTTTCGCTGATTCTTCACTGAAGTTCTGCCCATTCTTTAAATCGATTGCAATATTACACTGAAATACATTCTTTGAAGCAGTTTGATCTGAAGTGTTTGAAGAAGCACAACTGTGAAAACCACTGTGAAGACTTTCATTGTTAACTGAGTTCGAACTTTCTGCAGAGAATGCTGTTTTTGGAGAACCAGCATTTGGTACACTTCCTCTGTAATAAAGTTCCACATTCTGCTGATACCCTGGACTGTTGACTTTAGATCTCTTCAACTCCAATTCATGACTTTCAAGCCTTTCAATCAGCAAATCAATCTTTAACTCATCTGGCTTGATTGTATTCTTCAGCATAAGAGCAAAATATTTCCAATCTTGATCATTGGGCAATGCATCAAACAGTTTATCCACCATCAATTCTTCAGAATAGTCTATGTTGTATCTAACCAACTCCATTTTCAGATGTCCAAATCTTTCTAACATCTTACAAACAGATTCATTTTTCATGCAATTGAACACTTCAAACTCTTTGCGCAACAACTTTTTCTTATTCTTTACAATCTCGTTACTTCCAACACACTTTCTCTCCAATGCTTCCCACAATTTCTTTGACGTTTTTTCTTGTTCAAGCAATGAAATAATATCCTCTCTTACTGACTGTTTAATCAAAGTTATCATTCTGTATTCAGCAACAACATTCTTTACATCTTTTTCTGTATAATCTTTCTCCTCGATTAACTCTCCTTCTGCTTTTTCTGGTGCTTGATATTCAGTTACTAACTTCAACCAGCTTTCAGGAGCGAAAGCTTTCACCCATCCTTCAAACCTGTTTTTCCACCAATTATAGTCTTCAACTTTCATCAATTTTGGTGGCTTTTGTTGACTTCCGTACATATTTTCGAATTTCAAGTTATCCGAGATCTCTTTTGAATACTCTTTCAACTCAGCTCTTCTATCTGACGATTCAGAAGTGAACGCGTTGTAGAATGTATTGTAGAATTCTTCACCGTTGTTCGACATTTTTTGATCTCCTGAAAATCAATAACCTGGAGCAACCAAACAAACTGAATCAGTTAAAACAATATCAAGTAAATTGAAATACACAAACACTCGATGTCGTGTAATAATCTTGACACTTGAACGAACACAGATTGATCGAACGAGCAAAACCAAACTTGACAAATAAGCGAAACTGATTGGACAAATAAGCGGCCCAAGTCAGATGAGCGGACCAGGAATGGTCACAAAAGCGAACTGAACTTTTTGACTAATAAGCGATCCAGAACCTTTGACAAATGAGCGATCCAGAATTTGTCACATGAGCGAGTCACAATGTCTGTTCGAGCGGTTCGGGATATGATCGTTCGAGCGATCCAGGCTATGATCGTTCGAGCGGTCCAAGTTGTGTTTGGAGCGGTCCTGATATGGTCGTTCGAGCGATTCAGAGGGTAAAAATTGTTCAAAAGAGCGATCCTCGATGTCCAGTAAAGCGGTCTAGATATGTTCACTCGAGCGATTCAAGGCAGTTTTTGGAGCGGTCCAGATGCAAAATTGTACCTAAAAGCGGTTCATACTATGTCCGAAAAAGCGAACCTACATTCGAAGGCTGTTTTGTCCATTTTTAGTTCGAGTTTTAGTCTTAAAGTTTCAAGGGTTTGTTATTGTCCAATAATACACGTCCTGTGAAAAATTCGTCCGATTTTAACCATGGAAACTCGTTTAAATCGAAAAAGAAGATGTAGAAGACAGAAAACGGATCAAATTTGAGCTGAACTCTTCTTCCTGAGCTCTGATACCACTTGTTGGATCGTCGTTGACCCTGAATGAGTCGATCAGAAGAGTCGTTTTCCAATTCAAAGGCGGAATCAGTGAATTAGATGCTCAAACTAAATATAATGCTTCACTTTATTGATTCTGATAATGTTTACAACCTGGAAGCAATTTGGCAGCACTTCGTTACAAGTTCTGAGCCGTTACAAATGAAACAACCATGCACCCTATTTATAGAGTTTCTGGATCGCCTTTGTGGACATGCTCTATGAGCGATCCAGATAAGTTGTGTGGTTCGCTTTTATGGACAATGTCCATATAAGCGGTCCACAATGCTAATTCACCAGTTCTCATTTCTCGAACCTCGTGCACTAGTTATTCTAACCTATCCTATCCTATTACATGATACAAGACGAAGTCAATAGACGTAATGCACCAACAAACGGCCTAATCGTTTTTTTCTAAATTGTTCTTTTCTTTTTAGAATTTTCGTAATTTTTCAGCTTCTGCAGAATTCAGCACGGGCCGTGCCTGCTGAACACGCCCCGTGCCCAATCATTGGAACTGGCAATCCTGTTTTAAGTCAGACAGCAAGCTGAACACGGGGCCGTGCCCACTCAACACTCCCTCGTGCCCAAGATTCAGTTACTGAAAACAGAAGCGTAAGATCCCGACGGTTGGTAATTTCTGACACAAACATGAGTGATACTAATACTTTTTACTTTCGTCACTCTTATAGTACGTGGTGTCAAATATGTGGAGGCTCTCATAAAGAATTAGAATGTTATTTTCTAAATTATAAGCCCCACTATATAGACCCATTGTTTTCCTGTAGCCTTAAGAGGGGCGAAAGTAAAAATAGTCCCTATCTCTCCCTCGAATGCGCTCAACTGGACCTTCTAGGAGAAATGCTTCTTGATGAACTATTTCAATTAGAAGATCTAATTCTTAATTGGTTAAAAGAACTTAGGATGGATTTTATTAATTCATCTCAAGACGATACCCAAGAAGAATTGTTGGGATCGCTTTCAAACAACTCCGATGTTCCCGATTTATTACCTCTAACTCTAGCGAGGACTTGAACGATAGTCGTCCCTGTGCCGATTGTGCCGTGAAGGACTCTCCATTGACTTCGTTCGGTGCATACATAGACCTGAGTGATTCGGCATACACCTTCTTTAACGAGAGCCCAGGAAAGGGTTTGACTTGTCCACCTACATTTAGCATAGGAATCACCCTCACCGACAACCTCTTGCGTTCTCGTCTTAATCTAGAGCAATTAAGGTATCTTAGGCACTTTGCGGTTGTTCCGTCCAGTAAGGAACCACCCGATACGGATAAATTCCTTAAAAATAGACAAACTTCATAAACAGCCTTTCGACACGGGGCCGTGCCCAGTCAACACACCCCCGTGTCCACCAAAAGATTCCCTTCTGACTTTTTGTCAGAATACGGACAAAATGTGTCAGGACTTTGCCTGCACACGGGTCCGTGTCCAGCCGACACGGGGCCGTGTGGACACGGCCCCGTGTCCAGCATGTTGTCGTTTTCTATAAATGCAGCCAAGAATCCTGCACATTTGGACCATCCAGGGACAGAGATTTGAGAGGATCTTCTCACATACATCCTAGGTATTTTCTAAAAGAAGGTTCTAACAACCATCTTGTCCTTTCCTCTTTTATCCATTACCTTCTTCTTCATCTTTCTTGCTCCAAAACCTCCATTAAAGCTTGAGATTCCAAGCTTTATTGTGATGTTTGTTGAGTTTTGTTCAAGGAATCTTGTTAAAAATAAGTTGTATAACATTGTTTTAAGTTGTTATTGCTCAAAAATGCTTCATAAGTCGGAAAAATAATTTGAAACTTCGAGATTCCTTGTTCCAAAAATCTGCAGAAAGGTGAACACGGGGTCATGCTCATTGAGCACGGGGCCGTGTCCAATTTACTGTTTCATCGAAATAAGCTATTTCTGGTTTGTTTTCGTAGAATGTCAAGTCAAAACAGTGGAACCTCTTCTGCACATTCCAGAAACAGTCGAAGAGAGAGAAGGTCTTCAATTGAAGCTACTCTCTTACGCTACGTCGTGGCATTACGGGAAGCTCTTGATGAGATGACTTCGGTAGAGGAGGTCCTGATAGACCGTATAAATCATCTTACGGTGGGGCTGGAAAATAGTTTTCAAGAAATTAACCTCTTGCACCAGAGGTTAAACATTCTTGTAACACCTCCCATGGAACCAATCCTCCCTCAAGTGGATTGGAACCTAGCACTTGGAGTCAACAATCCTACCGGATGGGACGACATTCCAGCGGAACCTCCACTTGAAGATTTACAAGAAGTCCCGGTGGAAGTTGCACCCCCTCAAACCGATGCCAATGAGCCCGCCTTTCTCCTCCCAAGGGAGATTGAGGAATGGCTTGCCGACGTGTGAGGAACCCATGCCCGGAGAAAGAAGTTCTTCAAAGCCGTATCCATCCGAGAGAATTATCTTTTCGGAAATTTTGCTATTTAGAATAACTCTTAGGCTAGAACTTCTTGGTTTAAGCTTCTTGTGCTTCGTTTAACTTACTTATCTAAATTATTAACTTTTTAGGATTATGTAATTCTCTCTATGACTTAAATGAAATGATGGTTTTAGTTAAATTGGTGTTTAGATGATGTTGTAATGGATAAAACACACTCGGGATGGTGAAGGATAACAAGGGAAACTTGCACCAGCGCCCCATGCACGAAAACAGAGCCATCCGACAAATTTTTCTTCGTTACAGCAAGTTCAGCAAGGGCCGTGCCCGCCCAACACGGCCCCGTGCTGCACAATCTGCAGAAAATGCCCAGTTCAGGTAACTGGACACGGGGCGTGCTCACTGAACACGCCCCCGTGTCCAGGCTTCTGTTTCTTTTTACAAACTTTTGTTACTGGCACTTGAACACGGGGCCGTGCCCGGACACCACGGGGCCGTGTCCAGACGCCCAGTAACATAAAATTTTGCTTTTTCACATATTTTTACACATTCAATAAACCTAAAAACTTATTTTTGGGACACATTGAGGACAATGTGTAATTTAAGTGTGGGGGGGGGGGGATGCTAAGACTTTGAATCTTACAAGTCCTAATTAACAAGCCTTACACAAAACTCTATTAGAACCGCTAATCACTCCAAATTTTTTTCAAAAATTTTCAATTTTTTTTTACTTGTCTAGGTTTAAGTTGGGAATTTCAAAATTCTAAAAAGGTCATATTTTTACAAATTTACAACCGATAGCGTCGTGATAAAAAGAACCAACATAAGAAAATTATGAAACGACATGACAAACTTAGTTAAAATTTTATTATATATATACTTGATCACATAAAAACTCATTCCCACAAAAGTGAGTTTTGAGCCTTTATTGAGCATACAAATACATCTTTAAACTAAATGCTCATTTTTCGTTTCTTGTGTGAATATCCGCTTGGTTCTTTCGACTCTAGAACTTGCCACAACGATACATTCCCGGTCCTTACCAACTTAAACCCGAGTAAGTAAATGATGGAGGTATTAGGACTAACCCTTTTTATTTCTACACCATTATTTTTTTACCACCTACCCAAAATCCCCCTAGTTAACCCCTTTGAGCCTAAACCTTTTCATTTCTTAACCCAATTAAAAAAAACCCTTTTACCCACCAAAACCCTTTTTCATTTTAAACCCTTTATTTTAGTAACAAAGCTCGGTTTTTCTTATGACTTGAAAAAAAGATGAGGATGAAGTCAAAGAAATAAACAAACAAGTTTATCAAAAGCAACTTTGTTTGAAAGAAATGCTTCATCAAAATAAAAAGTTTTGAAAAATATCGAGTCTTATGAAAACCGACGTTTTTTACGTTTTTCGCCCTTTTACTAACCACTAACCCAACCACCCACCTTTAGCCCAAGCCTAACCCTTCACCCAAAAAGTCCTCTTAATATTTACAAAGGTGTATAGTTAAAAAAGATGAGGATTGATTGCTTGGTAAGCTTATGATAGGAGTAAGTTCCATGCCGCTCTCGAGTGATTCACTAAAAATACACCTTCAGTCGAGTGTTGAGTGATCCCCCGTGAAGTATGTGAACTTGTATATAAATCGAATTTTAAAAAGACATGTTATGCCCTAATATGTAATTTATCTTATGAAACGTTTTTAATAAATCATGACGAATAGGATTGTAAATAAATAAAAATAAAACTTAATAAAGAATCTTGGAAATCCTGATACTCTATGACAAGCCCAAAAACCTTCTCTTCTTTTTGGGAATGTAAAGCCACATTATAAAGAGTTTTGCTTGAGGACAAGCAAAGATTCAAGTGTGGGGGTATTTGATGTGCACAAAATGCAACATTTAAATTACATCCATTGTGGTATAAAATTAACCCTTTTTTTAGTACTAATGTTGGAAAAAGTGTGTTTTTTTGTCTTCCTTTTGTATTTTCAGGATTAAATGAGCTCAAATGAACAAAAGAACCAAAAAGGCAGCTAAATCTAACATAAATACAAGAAAATGAACAAACGTGGCATGCCCGACCCCCCGACAGCATCCTCCCAAGCAAAACAAGAGAACAGAAGGCTGAACATGCCCCGTGCTCACTTGGTGAAGACAAGTGTTTAGTGTAATACTTTTTATTTTTAATCTTTCGCACTTTTTATTTGGTTATGTATTAATGACTTTAATAACTAGTTTCTTATGTTGAAGGTGATTCTTCCTTATCGTTTGTCCGTGGTGTCTTGGCATTATTTTACTGTCTATATAAAATAAAAGATTTTAACCATTCATATCTCCACGGTCTATATGGAGATATGTTGGCTACCTGGTCGGAGGTTAAGGGGACGGTTTGGTAAGAGTCTTGCCATTGTTCAGTGTATAGATCCTGCAAAGGACCTGGGTCAAATTTAGTAGGACCTCCTTCAATACCCACCGGTATTGGATGGTGGGGGTCCAAACTCTTTGATCCCCTCATAAGTTAAACTACTATTAAAACCTTAACCCGGCTACTTAGGACTGTATCCATGCTGACTCAGACTACTTAGGCGAGGGTAACGTCACCTTCAAAAGAGGGGCCTACCACATTATGCATTAATAACTTAATTAATTATCTTTCAATAATCCGACCCTTTAGGATTGTATCCTTGCTGACTCAAACTACTGGGTTGAGGGTAACGTCACCTTCAAAAGAGGGGCCTACTACAATAACTAAGATAATCTCTTAAAATGTGCAAAAGTGCGGAAATAATCAAAGGTTACACTACATACGAGTCGGATCCAAGTGATTCATCTTGTCTATCTGTTTTTATTTTTACTTTATTTTTCAGCATTTTAGTTAGTTTTATTTTCTAGTTTAAAAATCTTTTTCTAACTTTTTGATTTGATTAGATGTTGAGGATAAACCGGTACTAAAAGCTCTTGTGTCCTTGGACGACCTCGGTATTTTACCAACACTATACTACGTCCACGATGGGTGCACTTGCCCATATGTGTGTTTAGTGTTAGTAAATATCGTGTTTTATAAATTTAAAACTTGGCTAAAAAAGTGTAAAACGGCTTAAAATATACACCTAAAATGTATTACACTACACACGCATCAACACCACCTTTGAAATACATCTTTATATCTTGTTGACCACTTGGATTGTTCATTCTAGCGATCTTTTGTTGTTCAAGATCTTGTCCTTCAAGTTTTTCAATGAAGTGAGCAGTTGACAATCTATCATATTCTCTAGTGTTCTTTAAGATCATCAGATATGTACCCCATTCATTCTGAGGTAAAGCATCAGCTAATTTGTCAACCCATTCTTCTCGATCTTTGTTTATATCTAACAAGGACATTGAGCGCACTAAATGACAGTATCTCTCAATCAGTTTCTTAGTAGTTTCATCCTGCAAACTAGTAAACAAATCAAATTCTTTCTTTAATAATGATTTCTTACTCTTGATCATCTTCGTACTTCCTTCAAACTTAATTCGAAGTGCTTCCCAAATCGAACGTGAAGTACCATCGTATTGAAGTAATATGAAGATGTCTTCTTTCACAGCTTGCTGAAGTAGACTAATCATCATTTTTTCTGCCTTGTACATGTCTCTCTCTTTATCCGACAATTCAGAAATAGTTTTGATAACTCCCACATCTGAACGAGGTTTAACATACTTAGTTTCAATACACTCCCACGACCTTAAATGATTTGCTTGAACCCAATTTTCGAACTGGTCTTTCCAACAATAGTATTTTTCAATGCCCATCAACTTTGGAGGTTTCTGTAACGTTCCTGTTTCATTTTCCATGTTCACGTTCTGAGCAACGGTAACCGGAGTACCCGGAGCGGTAGCAAACGCATTGTAGAATTCAGAATCCATGTTATGGTACGAACTATCAAACAAACTGATGTAAAAGTTTCAAACGAACTGATTTGATGCGAAATGGATCAAACGTATGACCTGAACTTGATTTCACACGAATTGAGTCAAGTTTGGTGCGTTCTGGATACCATAAGGTTCAACTCGTACGAATTGATGATCTTTCAAACGCATTGGGTCACTTTCATGCGAACTGGACCATTTTGTTATGACCTGGGTCAATTTTGTGACAACCCTCAAAATTCCATGTACTCCGTACAACTTATTAATGATAATTAAAGTGCTTGATGACTGTGTGGAATTACTTAACTACTTTCTGATTTCTGTGTTATACTTACATGTGCTTGTTAACATACTGGTAGCGTACAAAAAAGTTACTAAATAGTCCTGTGTGTTTTCCTAAGTGTTAGAAATTAAAAGTGTTACAAAAATATACATAAAAGACGCGTTACAGATTAATTAAACACTTTAACGGAACAGTATCAAACCGAATAACCGAACATTACCCGGGACACCAAAAATAATGCTAGAAGCATTTTTTCTATTTTTTTCTAAACTAGTTAGGATCCCTGAACATCCTAACACACTATATTATTACACAACACTTAAACACTTAAACACTTAAACTAAACACTTAACATCTAACTAACTAAACTAACTAGCATTAGAACTCAACTAAACAACCCCTTCCCCCATGCATACGGTTCCAAGGTGGCCCCGTCCCACCCTTGATTTTATTTGAATTACAAATTAGATCATGTAGGATCTTTTGAGACATAATAACCAAGGGATCATGTGTTAGCATGGATTATAAGAATGCAACAAGGACTAAACTTCATTTCATCATCACACCAACAACACCAAAGCTCTCTCTTCTCTCCTTCTTGGCTTTGGCCGAACCCAAACCACCACACCATCACCATCATTTGTTCATCTTCTTCCAATCTACAAGCATCCCAAGGTGCACCAAGGTGAATCACGAAGTGTGGAGCTTTCGAATCATCAAGGACCTTCTCTATTCGCTTTTAACCACCACTTTTCAACACTCGAACTCCATTAGCCTTGAGCTAGTAGTAAGAACTTAGATCCGTTCATTTTTCATGATTATTAAGTGGTTAATAGTTATTTGATGATGAGAATCCATGAACACTATAGGGTCATAAACAAAGTCTTGAACAAAAAGTAACATGATGATGAAATAAGATGAAAACATGATGTTAATATGATGTTGTTATGATTCTTGTTGATTTCCTGATAATTTGCTGGTTAATATTGATGTTTGATGTTGTTGTGATCACTAAACATGTTAACAGAATCAATCGAACATGCGTTAGAAGGTAGGGAACTAAATCAGAAAGCGGGTTGGTGTTTACAGCCAACTTTAGTTGGCTGTAACCAGACCGTAACTTAACGAAAAATGTATTTTCTGAAGTCTAGATGTATGTATTATGAAATACGGTTCTATTGGCACTGGAATCATAATTTTTGGACTTCGTTTACTATTTTTAAAGTGTCGTTTTGTAACAGCAGCTAAAGCTGCATTTTTGCTGCTGAAAATATGTGTTATATTCTTCATCATAACTTGAAACCTGAGTAGAACTAGGTCACGAAATTGGTACTGTAGATGGACAATGATGTCTAGTAATTGTCCCACTGGAATTTCGTCAATCCGACTTACAATGAATTTTTAATGAATTATTCCGTGGACTGCAGTCAGAAAGTAATGAATCTGATTGCAGTCCGGAAAATGAATTTTTATAAAATATTGGCGATGAATTGGATGCCGAGATTTTTACACAATAATATTTGGATAGTTTAACACCTTCTCTAAAAATTTGGGAATTTTTGAAGTAAGATAACTATTTTATTAAAACTCCCGAAAACAGCCCAGTTTTGAATATAAAAGCTGAAACGACATTAGTAGTAATTTGTGTGTCTAAATGTCGAGTATATTATCTGAGGATGATCTAACATGTTATATGTCAATGAAAGTAATATGTGCAATATCGTGTGCTTGTTCTTGACTAGCTATATGAGCGTGAACCGTTAAAGTGATGCATGATATGTGATAGACGCGTGTAGGAACTTTGTGCTTATTTGAAGTCACTAATAAACTAACTGGTAATCATATTAGGACGTGATCGACCGACCTTGACTGTTAGCTATATTTGAGAATCTAACGGAGCAAACCAAGGTGAGTTCACACACTTTCTAAGGCATGGGATCCCCGGTGGTTGGGAATGGGTTAAAGAATTTAAAGCGGAATCTACATCTCCTCCTTGGGTAGGATATGTACGGCCATCCTCCATAGGTAGGATGCCAATATTAATCCTGCGTATTCTCCTTGGGTAGAACTACGTACGTTCGTCCTCCTTGGGTAGGACAACAACCTTAAACTTACTAGACAAAATTCTATCATGAAGTCCCTCAATTTATATCGACTTAATCGCCGAGGCCAATGGTGAGCGGGTCATTAGTTAATAGCGCTATTAGGTTTAACAAACCTCACACCGTGCTAGTCGGACGGGCGTGTACTAATGGACTATGGCAAACTATCAGTGATGATAGACACTGATGTAGGGCACAACTTATTTGCGTTAGTAGTCGATATGGTACGGTCTAGTGGTTCACATGGGGAAGCCCCCACTGATCATGGATATGGTTTGGGTAACAAAGAATGAACTGGTTAATCATGCTTTCAACTACGGGGTAACCCCCACGGCAATTACGCCAACGAAAGACAAACCACGTTTTCAGAAACAACTTAAAACTAATCAACCAACCGTGAACTCACTCAACTTTGTTGACTCGTTTTTACATGCCTTACAGGTCGTTAAATGCTTGGAGCTTGCACGAGGAAGGAGTCGTTGTGGGATACGGACTGTTATGTTCCGTATTTAATATTTAATTCCTTTTGAACTTATTAAACTTACGCTTTAGACTTTAAACTTATGAACTATGGACTTATGTTTTTGGGTTTTACTTTTAATGCTTCCGCTGATTAATTCGAACTTAGTTAACTAGCTTTGGTCACCAATTGTATTGTGGTTGATTTTATTTACTTATTACGTTGTTCAATATGACTGGTGGCTCGATCCTGGTCATGTCACGCCTCCAAGCGGTGATACTCCGCATGGTGGATTTTGGGGGTGTGACATATTGGTATCAGAGCCATTGGTTATAGTGAACTTGGTTTTAAAAAGGGAAAAGCTGTTTGATAAAACCAGACTATAACCGGTATAGTGCTCAACGATCCACAACGACGCTTCGCTCTACGTGCAAGACTCGACACAATAGGTGGTATGATTTATGTTATATTGTCGGTTAGGCAGTTCACACTGTGCATTAATAAACGTGATAATTGCTATTTGAACCCCGTGTGCTTACTTTCTACTGTCGTCCCACACTTACGCACTTTCGCGACACTTTTCTCATTTTCGTTGCTTCGTTATGAAGATCATGAACGGACGCGGAGGGCGTATCAACCTAACTCAAGCCCAGCTGACGGCTTTGATCAACGAACGAGTTGCTGAGGCACTCGCAGCTGTTCCTGCAGGAGGTATAACCTGCCATATCAACCCATCTTAGGACGTTTTGATCTTACCTTCACAAACCAACCCTCGTGCTTAACCTTGTCATTTATTCTCGCGCGATAGGTCAACCTGCACAGCCTCCTGTATGTACATTCAAAACCTTCATGGATTGCCGACCTAGTACTTTCAGCGGCACAGAAGGAGCTGTAGGTCTTCTTCACTGGTTCGAGAAGCTCGAGTCTGTTTTCGAGATGTGTGAATGCTTCGAAGACCGTAGGGTGAAATATGCTACTGGAACACTCGAAGGTGCTGCGTTAACCTGGTGGAAGGCACAGGTTTAACTGCTTGGGTTGGCGGTTGCTAATGCCACCCCATGGAACGGTTTCAAAGAATTGATTAAAGAAGAGTACTGCAGTCGTGACGACATCCACAAGCTGGAGGTGGAATTTTTCAATCTGAAGATGACGGGGTCTGAGATCGAGGCATACACGAAAAGGTCAAACGAGCTACCCATCTTGTGTCCTACAATGGTGGACCCTCCCATCAAACGCATTGAGCTGTACCTTAAGGGCTTGGTGCCAGAAATTCAAAGTCACGTAACCTCAGCTAATCTTGGCACCATACAACAAATCATCAAGTTGGCTCATCGTCTCACTGATCAGGAAGTTGAGCAGAACAGGCTACCCAAGCGTGTTAGCGCTACTACTCCTGATGCTCCTAGTGACAATAAGCACAAGTGGGATGGAAATTCGGGCAAGGGTTCTACTTCAGTTCAGACTCAGCAGCGAAAGACCGATGACCACCAGAGTCCTGGTCAGCAATCATCTGGTAGTCAAGGACAGGGTGGATACCGAGGAAACCACCCCAAGTGCAATCGGTGCAACAAGCATCACAGCGGGCAGTGCAACAAGGGTCGTTGTCAGAGATGTCACAAGCTGGGCCATGAAGCTAAGGATTGCAGGAGCCCGCGTCCTGCGAATCAGAATCACCAACAACAACAAGCTCCACAGAACCACCAGCAGCAGCAACAACAGGGCAATAAAGGATGCTTTCAGTGTGGCACTGAAGGCCACTTTAAGAGGAACTGCCCTCAGCTGAACCAAAATCAGAACAACCAAGGAAACGGGAACCACAATGGAAACAACAATGGAGACAATAACGGAGGTAACAATAATGGCAATGGCGCCCGAGGTCGTGCCTTCGTGATTGGTCAGGGTGATGCAAGAAACGATCCCAACATTGTGATGGGTAAGTTTCTTCTGGACGACTTCTTTGTTACAGTTTTATTTGATTCGGGTGCCGATACTAGTTATGTGTCCTTAAAAGTTAGCTAATTGCTTAAGCGCACTCCAACGCTTCTGAACACCAAACACACGGTAGAAATAGCAAACGGTAAAAGTCTTGAAGCCACACACATAGTTAAGGACTGTAACCTCGTCCTAGCTGGTCAGACCTTCTCCATCGATCTTATTCCTATCGTTCTGGGTAGTTTCGATGTCATTATTGGGATGGATTGGTTATCTCGTCAGCAAGCGGAAATTATTTGCAACGAGAAGATTGTCCGCATCCCTTGTCCTGGTAAAGAACCCCTCGTGATTCGTGGCGACAAGAGTGGTGCTGTTGTGGGCATCATCTCTTTCCTTAAGGCCCAGAAGTGTTTGCGAAAGGGCCACACTGCTATTCTAGCTCTCGTTTCTGATACATCCTCGGAAGAGAGGAAGATAGAAGACATACCTATTGTACGTGATTTTCCTGAGGTATTTCCTGAGGAATTACCTGGTCTCCCACCTCATCGACAAGTCGAGTTTCAAATCGAGCTAGCTCCTGGAGCAGCGCCCATAGCTCGAGCACCATATCGTCTAGCTCCATCAGAACTCGAAGAACTGTCCACGCAACTACAAGAACTCTTGGAAAAGGGTTTCATACGTCCTAGCTCTTCGCCTTGGGGAGCTCCAGTTTTGTTCGTAAAGAAGAAAGATGGTACCTTAAGGATGTGTATTGACTACCGCGAACTCAACAAGGTGACAGTGAAGAATCGTTATCCTCTTCCACGCATTGATGATTTGTTCGACCAATTGCAAGGGTCGAGTTATTAATCTAAGATTGATTTGAGATCGGGATACCATCAGCTGAGAGTCCGAGAGGAGGACGTCTCCAAAACAGCATTCAGAACCCGTTACGGCCATTACGAGTTTCTGGTTATGCCTTTCGGATTAACGAATGCACCTGCGGTCTTCATGGATCTCATGAACCGAGTGTGCAAGCCTTACCTGGATAAGTTTGTCATAGTGTTCATCGACGACATTCTGATCTATTCTAAGAGTCAGGAGGAACACGAGCAGCAACTGCGACTTATCCTGGAACTTTTTCGAAAAGAGCAGTTGTATGCCAAGTTTTTGAAATGTGACTTCTGGCTTCGCGAGGTCCACTTTCTAGGCCATGTGGTAAACAAGGATGGGATTCATGTAGATCCATCCAAGGTTGACTCGATCAAGAACTGGCCTGCACCCTGTACACCAACAGAAATCCGCCAATTTTTGGGCTTGGCAGGGTATTACAGAAGGTTTATCAAAGATTTCTCCATGATTGCGCAACCTCTCACTTCACTGACTCAAAAAGGTGTCACCTATCGTTGGGGTGATGCACAGGAGTCCGCATTTCAACACTTGAAGGATAGACTTTGTAGCGCACCCATCCTCTCATTGCCTGATGGCACATAAGATTTTGTGGTTTATTGCGACGCTTCCATCCAAGGACTTGGTTGCGTGTTGATGCAACGTGACAAGGTCATTGCCTACGCATCACGCCAACTTAAGGTTCACGAAAGGAACTACACTACTCACGATCTGGAACTTGGAGCAGTTGTTTTCGCGCTTAAGATATGGAGACATTACCTGTACGGTACCAAGTGCACCATTTACACCGATCACAGGAGTCTTAAGCATATCTTTAAGCAAAAGGAATTGAATATGCGACAACGCCGATGGGTCAAACTCTTGAATGATTACGAATGCGCGATCAAGTATCATCCGGGCAAAGCCAATGTTGTGGCCGACGCCCTAAGCCGAAAGGATACTATACCTAAGCGTGTACGTGCGTTACAGCTTACCATTCAATCTAACCTTCCCGCTTAGATTCGCGATGCTCAGGTTGAAGCATTGAAAGCTGAAAACATCAGGGCTGAGTCCCTACGAGGATCGAGGCAACGGCTAGAACAAAAGGAAAACGGCGCCTACTATGTTAACAGACACATCTGGGTTCCACTTTATGGAGACTTATGCGAGCTTGTGATGGATGAAGCACATAAGTCTCGTTATTCAGTGCATCCTGGTTCGGATAAGATGTACCACGACCTAAAGACTACATACTGGTGGCCTGGTATGAAAGCCAACATAGCAACCTACGTCAGTAAATGCTTGACTTGTGCTAGAGTCAAGGTCGAATACCAGAAACCGTCAGGCCCACTTCAACAACCAGAGATACCTAAATGGAAATGGGAGCAAATTTCCATGGATTTCGTTACTGGCCTGCCTAGATCTCAACGCGGAAACGATACCATTTGGGTGATCGTGGATCGACTGACCAAGTCTGCACACTTTCTAGCCATCAAGGAAACGGATAAGTTTTCTACTCTAGCAGACATCTACTTAAAGGAAATAGTATCAAGGCACGGAGTGCCCACCTCCATCATTTCTGATCGTGACGCGCGTTTTACTTCTGAACTGTGGCAAGCCATGCACAAGTCTTTTGGCTCACGTTTAGATATGAGCACCGCTTATCATCCACAGACGGATGGGCAATCTGAACGCACCATCCAGACCCTTGAAGGCATGCTTAGGGCATGTGTAATCGATTTTGGTAATGGTTGGGAAAAGCACCTTCCGCTAGTGGAGTTTTCGTATAACAACAGCTACCACACCAGCATCCAGGCCGCTCCGTTTGAGGCATTGTATGGACGGAAATGCCGTTCACCTCTTTGTTGGGCAGAGGTTGGCGACAGTCAAATCACTGGCCCAGAACTTGTAGTAGATACAACCGAGAAGATTGCTCAGATACGACAACGAATGGCGGTAGCTCGTGACCGTCAGAAAAGCTATGCTGATAAGCGAAGAAAGCCACTCGAGTTCCAGGTTGGGGATCGAGTGCTACTCAAAGTCTCACCTTGGAAAGGTGTGGTTCGTTTTGGCAAACGAGGCAAGCTCAATCCGCGTTATGTCGGACCATTCGAGATCATTGAGAAAATCGGCAAGGTCGCCTACAGTTGAATCTACCTGAAGAACTCAGCGGAGTTCACAATGTTTTCCACGTGTCAAATCTGAAGAAGTGTCTGTCAGATGAGACCCTCATAGTTCCTCTCAAGGAGCTCACTATCGACGACCAGCTACGATTCGTCGAGGAACCAGTAGAGATTACTGATCGAGATGTTAAAATTCTCAAGCGCACCAGAATACCTCTCGTCCGAGTCCGTTGGGATTCCCGTCGTGGCCCAGAGTATACCTGGGAACGAGAAGACCAAATGAAACTCAAGTATCCCCAGGTGTTTAAGAAAAGTGCAACCACTACTGAGGTTGAAGCTACTGCAGAATTTCGGGATGAAATTCCAAATCAACGTGGGGATGATGTGACACCCCAGGAAAACTAGGAAACCAACGCAACATAACTAGCTTCCTCAGTAACCACGAGCTAAATTTCGGGACGAAATTTTCTTAACAAGGGGAGAATGTGACAACCCTCAAAATTCCATGTACTCCGTACAATTTATTAATGATAATTAAAGTGCTTGATGACTGTGTGGAATTACTTAACAACTTTCTGATTTCTGTGTTATACTTACATGTGCTAGTTAACATACTGGTAGCGTACAGAAAAGTTACTAAATAGTCCTGTGTGTTTTCCTAAGTGTTAGAAATTAAAAGTGTTACAAAAATATACATAAAAGACACGTTACGGATTAATTAAACACTTTAACGGAACAGTATCAAACCGAACAACCGAACATTACCCGGGACACCAAAAATAATGCTAGAAGCATTGTTTCTATTTTTTTCTAAACTAGTTAGGATCCCCGAACACCCTAACACACTATATTATTACACAACACTTAAACACTTAAACTAAACACTTAACATCTAACTAACTAGCATTAGAACTCAACTAAACAACCCCTTCCCCCATGCATACGGTTCCAAGGTGGCCCCCCCACACTTGATTTTATTTGAATTAAAAATTAGATGATGTAGGATCTTTTGAGACATAATAACCAAGCGATCATGTGTTAGCATGGATTATAAGAATGCAACAAGGACTAAACTTCATTTCATCATTACACCAACAACACCAAAGCTCTCTCTTCTCTCCTTCTTGGCTTCGGCCGAACCCAAACCACCACACCATCACCATCATTTGTTCATCTTCTTCCAATCTACAAGCATCCCAAGGTGCACCAAGGTGAATCACGAAGTGTGGAGCTTTCGAATCATCAAGGACCTTCTCTATTCGCTTTTAACCACCACTTTTCTACACTCGAACTCCCCTAGCCTTGAGCTAGTGGTAAGAACTTAGATCCGTTCATTTTTCATGATTATTAAGTGGTTAATAGTTATTTGATGATGAGAATCCATGAACACTATAGGGTCATAAACAAAGTCTTGAACATAAAGTAACATGATGATGAAATAAGATGAAAACATGATGTTAATATGATGTTGTTATGATTCTTGTTGATTTCCTGATAATTTGCTGGTTAATATTGATGTTTGATGTTGTTGTGATCACTAAACATGTTAACATAATCAATCGAACATGCGTTAGAACGTAGGGAACTAAAACAGAAAGCTGGTTGGTGTTTACAGCCAAATTCAACACTGGAATCATAATTTTTGGACTTCGTTTACTATTTTTAAAGTGTCGTTTTGTAACAGCAGCTAAAGCTGCATTTTTGCTGCTGAAAATATGTGTTATATTCTTCATCATAACTTGAAACCTGAGTAGAACTAGGTCACGAAATTGGTACTGTAGATGGACAATGATGTCATAGTAATTGTCCCACTAGAATTTCGTCAATCCGACATACAATGAATTTTTAATGAATTATTCCGTGGACTGCAGTCAGAAAGTAATGAATCTGATTGCAATCTGGAAAATGAATTTTTATAAAATATTAGTGATGAATTAGATCCCGAGTTTTTTACACAATAATATTTGGGAATTTTTGAAGTAAGATAACTATTTTATTAAAACTCCCGAAAACATCCCAGTTTTGAATATAAAAGCTGAAACGACATAAGTAGTAATTTGCGTGTCTAAATGTCGAGTATATTATCTGAGGATGATCTAATATGTTATATGTCATGAAAGTAATATGTACAATATCGTGTGCTTGTTCTTGAGTAGCTATAGGTAGAATGTTTATATGAGCGTGAACCGTTAAAGTGATGCATGACATGTGATAGACGCGTGTAGGAACTTTGTGCTTATTTGAAGTCACTAATAAACTAACTGGTAATCATATTAGGACGTGATTGACCGACCTTGACTGTTAGCTATATTTGAGAATCTAACCAAGCAAACCAAGGTGAGTTCACACACTTTCTAAGGCATGGGATCCCCGGTGGTTGGGAATGGGTTAAAGAATTTAAAGCGGAATCTACATCTCCTCCTTGGGTAGGATATGTACGGCCATCCTCCATAGGTAGGATGCCAATATTAATCCTGCGTATTCTCCTTGGGTAGAACTACGTACATTCATCCTCTTTGGGTAGGACACTTACTAGACAAAACTCTATCATGAAGTCCCTCAATTTATATCGACTTAATCGCCGAGGCCAATGGCGAGCGGGTCATTATTTAATAGCGCTATTAGGTTTAACAAACCTCACACCGTGCTAGTCGGACGGGCGTGTACTAATGGACTATGGCAAACTGTCAGTGATGATAGACACTGATGTAGGGCACAACTTACTTGCGTTAGTAGTCGATATGGTACGGTCTAGTGGTTCACATGGGGAAGCCCCCACTGATCATGGATATGGTTTGGGTAATAAAGAATGAACTTGTTAATCATGCTTTCAACTACGGGGTAACCCCCATGGCAATTACGCCAACGAAAAACAAACCACATTTTCAGAAACAACTTAAAACTAATCAACCAACCGTGAACTCACTCAACTTTGTTGTTGACTCGTTGTTACATGCCTTACAGGTTGTTAAATGCTTGGAGCTTGCACGAGGAAGGAGTCGTTGTGGGATACGGACTGTTATGTTCCGTATTTAATATTTAATTCCTTTTGAACTTATTAAACTTACGCTTTAGACTTTAAACTTATGAACTATGGACTTATGTTGTTGGGTTTTACTTTTAATGCTTCCGCTGATTAATTCGAACTTAGTTAACTAGCTTTGGTCACCAATTGTATTGTGGTTGATTTTATTTACTTATTACGTTGTTCAATATGATTGGTGGCTCGATCCTGGTCATGTCACGCCTCCAAGCGGTGATACTCCGCATGGTGGATTTTGGGGGTGTGACAAATTTCAAGCGAAATGGAAGTCCAATACGTAAGAACTGATATCTTTAGTGCGAAATGGAGTCCAATTCGTGTGAATTGAAGGTTCAACTTGTGCGAAATGGACTTTTTGATGCGATCTGGGGATCAATTTGTGCGAATTGATGATGACATCACACTAATTTCACACGATCGAACGGGTTTTTGACAAAATTGCACAAGATTTAGGTCGATTTTAGGTCTAATTCTTTCAAGGATTGATTAAAACTGTGTTTCACTTATAATATGTGAAAATCAGTCCACTTTAACCGTAAAATCTCCGTTAATTTTGAAAAAACGTGAAGAAAGTGAGTAGAAATCAGAAATTATGATGAAATCAAGCTGAAAATGGTAAGAACTCTTCCTCTTGAGCTCTGATACCACTTGTAGGATCGATGTACAACCTAAATGAGTCTTTCAGAAGAGTTCTTGATCAATACGAGAGGCGGAAACAGACGTATTGATGGTGAATCAGCTTGATTTACACAAAGAATCACTTAAACTGTCTCTTGTATTGATTTCAGAACGATTTACAGGCCTGGAGACACTTCGGCAGAGCTTCGCTACCGGAATCCAAAGTCACAAACGAAATGATCAAGACACCTATTTATAGGCCACCCATTTCGCATGGAATGGACATGCCTAATTCACACGAAATGGCATTTCGTGCGAATTGGCCTTACCAGTTCGTGCGAAATGGCTCCATCTTACATGATTTTTGTTTTTCTCGTTCTACGTGACTTGGTCTATCATTCTAGTTACAAGACTCGATACAAGACGAAGTCGACAGATATATGCACCAACACAATTCTAACCTTCTTTTGCATTATCAAATTCAGGCGGTTTTTTTCCTTCTTGTTGATGCATATGTCTGTTTCCTACGTCATCGAATCATATCTAGTCTGTAATAGGAATCTACATGCAAGAATATTTGATTGTGTATAATATGCAAACTTCTTGAGAAGTTAACCTTCGTGAGAAGTTAACCCTCATGAGAAGTTAACCCTCGTGAGAAGGTAACACTCTCGTGAGAAGGTAGATTACCCTCGTACGAAGGTAAAACATCTAGTTCGTACGAAGGTAGATTCTACCTTTGCACGAAGCTCACTTCGCACGAAGTGAGATGTCTATAAATAGTAGTGCTTGGGTCTTGAGTAGGTAACATTTTGTAGACTGGACGGCGGAGATCTGTCCAACTGTTTTCTGGATCTTGTACAAGTTGAACTATTGAATGAAACAGACAATTGATAAATTGTAATCTTGTTAAACATGTCGCCTAACTCTAGAACGGATTCCGCATGTTTAAGACTAGGTTACTCAAGTTAGGACCTGAGCTTTCAGATCCAAGAAGGGACTACAAGTGGTATCAGAGCTTGGAGGCCTGATTTGAAGACATTCATCAAGATTCTATTTCTTTTCTACTCATTTTTTCATCTTTTTATCATTTTTCAAAGATTGAACGGACAAAATGGCCTAATTTTCTCAAGGATTACGTAAAATCATGTTATTACTGTCACACCCCCAAAATCCCACACGCGGAGTACCACCGCTTGGAGGCGTGACATGACCAGGATCAAGCCATCAATCATATCAAACATAGTATTTAATAATCAAAAGTAGTTAATACAATTCACAAAGATATGACTGATGTTTCGAAACCAAACATTGTTTAAATAGCGGAAGCATAGTAATAAAATTCTCAAATGTAGTTATGAGTTCAATTAACGTTCGCTATCCAATTCCCACAACGACCTGCTCCTTCCTTGTGCAAGCTCCAATATGTACCTAAGGTCCTGCAAGGCATGCAGCAGATAATCAACAAACTAGTTGAGCGAGTTCACAGTTTATAGTTTAGTTTGGGTAATAGTGCGTTTGTTCAATTAAGTTTCGTATCGTATCAGTTCCATCGCGGCCTCACAGGCATGTGTGCGAAGATTATGTTCGTTAGTTCGCGACCGTAGTCTTTACCGACCAGGGTGTGTGCGAAGGCAATTGATCAGTTCGTTCGCGACCATAGTCTTTACCGACCAGGGTGTGTGCGAAGGCAGTTGAGTAGTTCGTAAGCATCAACAGTTTAATCGTTCGTTACAGTATCAAAGTATGCACAAGTAATCATCCAACCCATTCCCACCCTGGGAACCCATGCCTTGGCTGTGTGAACTCACCTTGGTTTGCTCGGTATGCTAAGTTATGCACTCACAAGTAATTAATCACGTCCTATTGTATACACGTATAGTAAATCAGTTCATGGTCGAAATGTTACGCATGCAATTAATTGTTCACATAGCAGTTAGTTTGCATATCGGCACAGCACGTAATATGGCACGAATACGTTCATCACTAAGCATGGCATGTCAATTAAATCAACATATGTTCTATTGTTCCAGACATTATTCAAAACCCTAATATCTTTCGAATCAAATCATTATCTTTCGACATCAGTTAACATAATCATCAAAATGATCCTTCGGTCCGAAGGTTATGTTTCGAACTAACACTATCTTTCGACCCAAGTTATCTTTCGGTCAAACTAGGTTTCGGTCAATTAATGGTTCGGTCAAACTATCTGTCGGTCAAACTATCCTTCGGTCACTACTACTATGATTCGAAGGATAGGTATCTTTCGGTCCAACAGTGGTTCGATCAATAAGTATCCTTCGGCTAGTAACAGTTACGTTTATCCGATTAACCCTTAACACAATTTTCACAAATCTGCTAACATCAACAAGATCAAACAAGCATACTTCTCATGTTTATCAAGAACCCTAATCTGAATAACCAGATCATTCAAGCTACAAGATTATTCAAACCATCCGATTTACACATATGTTTTGATTACATAAACTTGTCCGATTACAATATCCAGCCGATTATTAATCTGGTTAACATACATATCCACTTCGTATACAAATCCGAGGAACATCCAAATTCTACCAATCATTCACAACCGAAAAACATACAACCCTAATATCTTTAAAACATACATACTATCCGATCACGATATTAACAATTTGGTTAACATATATCCGACTAGTATACGTATCCGATAAATCATACAATCCACATATTACAAGTAAATCGGTAAATCATATAATCACATACACCTTAAATACTAACCGGAATTGAGAGCAAAAAGGGAATTGTTCAGCAAATAATCTCCGGGTGTTTGTAATTGCCGTCACACACGAACTGAAAACTAGGGTTTTTCTTTGAAAATAACCATCAGTTTACATGCACTCCTATATATACGTATCACAGTAATGGGCCAAGCCCAACAGAACAACTGGGCCGAAACATATCGAAGGATATGTTTCGAGCGCGAAGGATATGTTTCGAGCGCGAAGGATATGTTTCGAGCGCGAAGGATATGTTTCGAGCGCGAAGGATATGTTTCGAGACTTCATATGTTTCGACATCCTTCGATTCATGCATCATGTTTCGTGGAACATCCTTCGTAGGTTGGGCCATGATTCACACTAACTAGCTAACATACAGTACAAGTTTCACAATATGGAACCCATTATACCCAATCAAACAATTATGCACAATCAAGCAATCAAACATATATATATACTTTCATATCAATCAAATGTGAAATTAAGTAATTAGTCAAACACATGCTCGTGTAATACGTATGAAATCAATCTTAGAAATTCGAGTTGTCACATTATCCCCAACTTAAAAGAAATTTCGTCCCGAAATTTGGTACGCACTTACTGAGGAAGCTAGGTATCGTTCACTGGTTTTCCTGGGGTGTCACATCATCCCCCCGTTGATTTGGAATTTCGTCCCGAAATTCAGTAGTAGTAGCTTCAGCCCCAGAAGTGGATGCATTGGTTTCGAATAACTGGGGATACTTTTCTTGCATCTGATCTTCGCGTTCCCAGGTATACTCTGGACCACGCTGGGAGTTCCAACGAACTCGAACAAGAGGGATTCTCTTGTGTTTGAGGACCTTAACATCCCGGTCCGTGATTTCAACTGGTTCCTCGACGAACTGCAACCGCTCGTCGATAGTGAGTTCCTTAAAAGGAACTATAAGGGTCTCATCTGATAGGCATTTCTTCAGATTCGACACGTGAAATACATTGTGAACTGCACCGAGTTCAGCTGGTAGGTTCAACCTGTAGGCTACCTTGCCAATCTTTTCTGTAATTTCGAACGGTCCGACGTACCGCGGATTGAGTTTGCCCCGTTTACCAAAACGTACCACACCCTTCCAGGGTGAAACTTTCAATAAAACCCGGTCCCCGACCTCAAATTCCAATGGCTTTCTACGCTTATCCGCGTAGGCTTTCTGACGGTCACGTGCTGCCGCCATGCGTTGCCGTATCTGTGCTATCTTTTCCGTGGCGTCCACAACAATATCTGGACCCGTAATTTGACTATCCCCCACCTCTGCCCAACAGAGAGGTGACCGGCATTTACGTCCGTACAATGCCTCGAATGGAGCGGCTTGAATGCTGGTATGGTAACTGTTATTATACGAGAACTCCACCAAAGGGAGGTGCTTTTCCCAGCCGTTGCCGAAATCGATAACACACGCTCGAAGCATGTCTTCTAGAGTTTGAATAGTTCGCTCAGACTGCCCATCCGTCTGAGGATGATATGCTGTGCTCATGTCTAATCGTGAGCCGAAAGATTTGTGCATCGCTTGCCAAAGTTCTGACGTGAATCGTGCATCGCGATCCGAAATAATAGAGATGGGCACTCCGTGCCTCGAAACAACTTCTTTCATGTAGATGTCTGCTAGGGTAGAAAACTTATCCTTTTCTTTGATAGCCAAGAAGTGAGCAGACTTTGTGAGCCGATCAACGACCACCCAGATAGTGTCATTCCCACGCTGGGATCTAGGTAGGCCAGTAACAAAATCCATGGAAATTTGCTCCCATTTCCATTGTGGTATTTCTGGTTGCTGAAGTAGGCCTGATGGTTTCTGGTACTCGATTTTAACCCTTGCACAAGTTAAACACTTGCCGACGTAAGTTGCGATAAGAGCTTTCATGTTTGGCCACCAATAAGTTGTTCTGATATCGTGGTACATCTTATCCGACCCTGGATGTACCGAGTAGCGAGACTTGTGCGCTTCATCCATCACAAGTTCGCGTAAACCGCCATAAAGTGGGACCCAAATACGCCCCGTTACATAGTAGGCGCCGTCTTCCTTTTGTTCCATTTGTTGCCTTGAACCGCGCAAGGCTTCAGCCTTGACGTTTTCGGGTTTTAGTGCTTCTATCTGAGCAGCTCGTATCTGTGCAGGAAGACTGGACTGAATGGTAAGCTGTAGCGCTCGCACGCGCTTAGGTAGAGTGTCTTTCCGACTGAGGGCATCAGCCACAACATTGGCCTTCCCTGGATGATACTTGATGGCACATTCGTAGTCGTTCAGTAGTTCAACCCATCTTCGTTGACGCATATTCAAATCTTTTTGCTTAAGGATATGCTCGAGACTCCTGTGATCGGTGTAAATCGTGCACCTGGTACCGTACAGGTAGTGTCGCCATATCTTAAGCGCGAAAACAACAGCTCCCAGCTCTAAATCGTGCGTCGTGTAGTTCCGTTCATGAACCTTGAGTTGCCGAGAAGCGTAGGCTATCACTTTATCACGTTGCATCAATACACAACCAAGCCCCTGTATCGATGCGTCACAATAGACCACGAAGTCATCCGTGCCCTCTGGCAATGAAAGAATAGGTGCGCTGCAAAGCCTATCCTTTAAGTACTGGAAAGCGGTCTCTTGCGTATTACCCCATCTGTAAACGACACCTTTCTGTGTTAGCATAGTAAGTGGTTGCGCGATCTTGGAGAAGTCTTTAATAAATCGCCTGTAGTAACCCGCCAAACCCAAGAATTGGCGTATTTCCGTCGGTGTACGTGGTGCTGGCCAGTTTCTGATCGAATCAACCTTGGATGGATCGACATGAATCCCATCCTTGTTCACCACATGGCCTAAGAAGTGGACTTCACGAAGCCAGAAGTCGCATTTTGAAAACTTTGCGTACAGTTGCTCTTTTCGAAGAAGTTCCAAGATAATACGTAGATGCTGCTCATGCTCCTCCTGACTCTTGGAGTAAATCAAAATGTCGTCGATGAAAACGATGACGAACTTGTCGAGATACGGTTTGCACACCCTGTTCATGAGATCCATGAAGACTGCAGGTGCGTTTGTAAGCCCGAATGGCATGACCAGAAACTCGTAGTGACCGTAGCGAGTTCTGAAAGCAGTTTTGGAGACGTCCTCATCCCGGACTCTCAGCTGATGATACCCTGACCTCAAATCGATCTTGGAATAGTAACACGACCCTTGCAACTGGTCGAATAAGTCATCTATGCGTGGAAGAGGATAACGGTTCTTCACCGTCACCTTGTTGAGTTCACGGTAGTCGATACACATCCTGAACGTACCGTCTTTCTTCTTCACAAATAACACTGGAGCTCCCCAAGGCGAAGAGCTTGGACGAATAAAGCCCTTTTCCAAGAGCTCTTGTAGCTGCTTCGACAGTTCTTCCAGTTCGGTTGGAGCTAAACGATACGGTGCGCGGGCTATTGGTGCTGCTCCAGGAGCTAACTCAATCTGAAACTCGACTTGACGATGAGGAGGTAAACCAGGTAAATCTTCAGGAAACACCTGAGGGAAGTCACGTACAACTGGGATATCCTCCAGCTTCTTTTCCTTTGCTGATGCATCAGTAACGAGAGCCAGAATGGCAGTATGCCCCTTTCGTAAACATTTCTGCGCCTTCAAGTAAGAGATGATGCCAACCACAGCACCACTCTTGTCGCCCTGAACTTCGAGAGGTTCCTGACTGGAGCGAGGAATACGTATAACCTTTTCTTTGCATAAGATCTCCGCATGATGTTGGGATAGCCAATCCATACCGATGACGACGTCGAAACTACCCAAAACTATGGGTATGAGATCAATCGAGAAAGTCTGACCCGCTAGAACAATACTACAACCCTTGACTACCTGTGTGGCTTCTACACTTTTACCATTGGCTAGTTCTACGACGTGTTTGGTGTCTAGGGGTGTTGGTGTACGTTTTAATAATTTACCCATTTTCAGTGACATATAACTTGTATCAGCACCCGAATCAAATAAAACAGTAACATAAATATCGTCGAGAAGAAACTTACCCATAACCACATTGGGATCATTCACTGCATCTCCTCGACCCAACACAAAAGCACGACCACGAGCTTCATTGCCGTTGTTGTTGTTGTTTCCCCCGTTGTTGTTGTTACCATTACCCTGATTGTTGTTATTCCCGTTGCCCTGGTTGTTGTTGTTATTGCGATTCTGGTTCAACTGGGGACAATCGCGTTTGTAGTGACCTTCAGCCCCACACTGGAAACACCCCCGGTTTCCACGCTGTGGCTGCTGCTGCTGATTCTGTGGAGCTGGCGGTGGAAGTTGCTGGTTCTGATTCACTGGTCGCGCGCTTCTACAATCTTTGGCCTCATGGCCCATCTTGTGGCACCTTTGACATTGACTCCTGCGACATCTTCCACTGTGGTGTTTGTTGCACCTGTTACACCACGGGTGATTTCCCTTATAACCACTATGTCCCTGACTGCCCGATGACTGCTGACTCGGACTCTGGTAATCGTTGGTGCGACGTTGCTGAGTTTGGGATTGAACAGACGCTGATCCCCTGCTGGAATCCCCGTCCCACTTTCTTTTATTCTCGCTGGGTGTGGCAGAAGTAGCAGCAGTGGGAGTGACTGAAGTAACAGCTGTAGCAGTAGCGCCGACACGCTTCGGCAGTTTATTCTGATCCACTGCCTGATCGGTGATGCGGTGAGCGAGACGCTGTATTTCCTGGATATTGTTGAGGTTAGCCGAGGTAACGTGGCTCTGTATTTCTGGCACCAAACCTTTGAGATACAACTCGATACGCTTGTAAGGAGGGTCCACCATAGTTGGACATAACACAGCCAACTCATTCGATCTCTTGGTGTAAGCTTCGATTTCCGAACCAACCATTTTCAAGTTATACAACTCATCCTCCAACTTGTGAATGTCTTCTCTAGTGCAGTATTCCCGCTTGATCAGTTCTTTGAAATCGTTCCAGGGTGTGGCGTTAGCAGCTGCCAACCCTAAGATCTGCACTTGTGCGTTCCACCAAGTGAGCGCAATCCCTTCAAGTGTGCCAGTGGCGAACTTCACCCTGCGAGCCTCAGGGCATTCACACATTTCGAAAACCGACTCGAGCTTTTCAAACCAGTGGAGGAGTCCAACTGCTCCCTCCGTGCCACTGAACGAGCTAGGACGACAGTCCATGAAAGTCTTGAAGGTACACGCAGGTTGTTGCTGAGCGGGTTGACCTATTGTGTACGAATAGGGCAAAGTTAAGTACGAGAATTAATGTAGGATCTAAAGATCCTAGTGTCTATACTGCAGGGTATACTACCTGCTTGGGCGGCTGCAACTGCCGCAGCAACGAGAGCCTCTAGCTGGGCTTGAGTCATGGTAATTCGTGCGGCCATTGATCTTCACATCAAAGGCAACATAAGTGAGAAAGGTTCGCGAATAGTGCGATGACAGAAGAGTGTAAGCACATAAGTATTCTCATGCAATGACAAGTTGTGAGCAAAGTAATGTAAGCATACTACGAGCAAAGTTCTATGCAATTCTAGCATGTAGGCAATAAACATAAACCTTATTACCTAGGATGTTGAGTCTTGCACGTGGAGCGAAGCGTCGTTGTGGATCGTTGAGAGCACTGTTCTGGTTATAGTCTGGTTTTAATAAAAACGTTTTTTCCCATATTAAAACCAAGTTCTCTATAACCAATGGCTCTGATACCAATCTGTCACACCCCCAAAATCCCACACGCGGAGTACCACCGCTTGGAGGCGTGACATGACCAGGATCAAGCCATCAATCATATCAAACATAGTATTTAATAATCAAAAGTAGTTAATACAATTCACAAAGATATGACTGATGTTTCGAAACCAAACATTGTTTAAATAGCGGAAGCATAGTAATAAAATTCTCAAATGTAGTTATGAGTTCAATTAACGTTCGCTATCCAATTCCCACAACGACCTGCTCCTTCCTTGTGCAAGCTCCAATATGTACCTAAGGTCCTGCAAGGCATGCAGCAGATAATCAACAAACTAGTTGAGCGAGTTCACAGTTTATAGTTTAGTTTGGGTAATAGTGCGTTTGTTCAATTAAGTTTCGTATCGTATCAGTTCCATCGCGGCCTCACAGGCATGTGTGCGAAGATTATGTTCGTTAGTTCGCGACCGTAGTCTTTACCGACCAGGGTGTGTGCGAAGGCAATTGATCAGTTCGTTCGCGACCATAGTCTTTACCGACCAGGGTGTGTGCGAAGGCAGTTGAGTAGTTCGTAAGCATCAACAGTTTAATCGTTCGTTACAGTATCAAAGTATGCACAAGTAATCATCCAACCCATTCCCACCCTGGGAACCCATGCCTTGGCTGTGTGAACTCACCTTGGTTTGCTCGGTATGCTAAGTTATGCACTCACAAGTAATTAATCACGTCCTATTGTATACACGTATAGTAAATCAGTTCATGGTCGAAATGTTACGCATGCAATTAATTGTTCACATAGCAGTTAGTTTGCATATCGGCACAGCACGTAATATGGCACGAATACGTTCATCACTAAGCATGGCATGTCAATTAAATCAACATATGTTCTATTGTTCCAGACATTATTCAAAACCCTAATATCTTTCGAATCAAATCATTATCTTTCGACATCAGTTAACATAATCATCAAAATGATCCTTCGGTCCGAAGGTTATGTTTCGAACTAACACTATCTTTCGACCCAAGTTATCTTTCGGTCAAACTAGGTTTCGGTCAATTAATGGTTCGGTCAAACTATCTGTCGGTCAAACTATCCTTCGGTCACTACTACTATGATTCGAAGGATAGGTATCTTTCGGTCCAACAGTGGTTCGATCAATAAGTATCCTTCGGCTAGTAACAGTTACGTTTATCCGATTAACCCTTAACACAATTTTCACAAATCTGCTAACATCAACAAGATCAAACAAGCATACTTCTCATGTTTATCAAGAACCCTAATCTGAATAACCAGATCATTCAAGCTACAAGATTATTCAAACCATCCGATTTACACATATGTTTTGATTACATAAACTTGTCCGATTACAATATCCAGCCGATTATTAATCTGGTTAACATACATATCCACTTCGTATACAAATCCGAGGAACATCCAAATTCTACCAATCATTCACAACCGAAAAACATACAACCCTAATATCTTTAAAACATACATACTATCCGATCACGATATTAACAATTTGGTTAACATATATCCGACTAGTATACGTATCCAATAAATCATACAATCCACATATTACAAGTAAATCGGTAAATCATATAATCACATACACCTTAAATACTAACCGGAATTGAGAGCAAAAAGGGAATTGTTCAGCAAATAATCTCCGGGTGTTTGTAATTGCCGTCACACACGAACTGAAAACTAGGGTTTTTCTTTGAAAATAACCATCAGTTTACATGCACTCCTATATATACGTATCACAGTAATGGGCCAAGCCCAACAGAACAACTGGGCCGAAACATATCGAAGGATATGTTTCGAGCGCGAAGGATATGTTTCGAGCGCGAAGGATATGTTTCGAGCGCGAAGGATATGTTTCGAGCGCGAAGGATATGTTTCGAGCGCGAAGGATATGTTTCGAGACTTCATATGTTTCGACATCCTTCGATTCATGCATCATGTTTCGTGGAACATCCTTCGTAGGTTGGGCCATGATTCACACTAACTAGCTAACATACAGTACAAGTTTCACAATATGGAACCCATTATACCCAATCAAACAATTATGCACAATCAAGCAATCAAACATATATATATACTTTCATATCAATCAAATGTGAAATTAAGTAATTAGTCAAACACATGCTCGTGTAATACGTATGAAATCAATCTTAGAAATTCGAGTTGTCACATTATCCCCAACTTAAAAGAAATTTCGTCCCGAAATTTGGTACGCACTTACTGAGGAAGCTAGGTATCGTTCACTGGTTTTCCTGGGGTGTCACAATTACAAACCCTTGAAAGAATTAAACCTAAAACCAACCGAAATCATGGTGAAAACATAAAAAAACGTGAAATCTTAAAGCTCACTTCGCACGAAGCTTACTTCACACGAAACTCATTTCGCGTGAAGTGAGATTTTCTTCGCACAGAAAGTCTAACTTAGCACAAATCATTTGCAAACCAAGTTTTTAACGAAATGGAAGAAGTTATGATGAAGTTCCAGAAGATTCTTATCATTGCTATTATGATGAGGGAGAATTTTAACAAAATGCTTTTCAAGCATTTATGCCTCCTGATGTTTATAATGCTTTCTTTAGTGATCAAGGAAATTGTCAAAAATAAGCAATGTGAAGAAGAAATGATTGCTGAGAAAGTAATGATGGATCGGTTAAATGAGGAAGAAGAAACTTTTTGAAGTTGATCAAAAATTTAAAGTTGAGAGAGTATAGGAAAAGAAGAAAATTGAGATAGTTGAGAAAGGAAGACTGTGCATAAAATGTTTATATAACCTTAATATTAGCTTAAAAGGGGTTAAAAGTGACAAAACATGACAATGCAAGTCTAGGGGCCAAATCTGCCAAAAAGCAAAACTTGGCCCCAAGGACCTGCTTGCGGACCGTATGCACACACCCCTTACGGTCCGTAAGGGCTGCCCAACACAGCAGAAATGTGTCACCTTCTTGTTCAAAGCCTTGCTCTCCAAGCACGCGATTTTTCCAGCTTCAAGCCTTCATTTGACATGTGTTAACACCCTCCTAAGATCATGACACCTCAAGGACACATGGATTAATCTTAGACACTCAAGAACACTATAAACAACAAGTGAATTTCTCATTTCAACTTGCTTATTTCTCATTCTTCTTCTCCCACTTTATTGGAGCTTGTTTCCAGTCATTGGAAGCCTCATACTCTGAGTTCTTATAGTGTTCTTCAACACAAGTAAGCACTCTTCTAGTTCTCTCATTATTTTAGCAGTTTTGAGCCCAAAGTCAAACAGTTTGACTTTCGGTTCTGATCATTTTTGGTCAAGTCAAATTTCAATTAAACTTTGCAACGTGATCGTAATCACAAAGGTTATAATCCCTTGCGATTGCACCTTCTGATTACCACGTTTACTAGACGAAATGACGAGTCAAAGTTTTAGTCAAAGATGCGCATAAGTGCATTTTACGACGAAATGGTTTACGGGTTTACCAAATCAGTTTTACAACTTAATTAGACATGTTCCAGCATGTCTAACTCATCATTTCTTGTTTAGTGCTTTTATTTGGGTCGTAAGTCAAGTGGTTTCACCACCGCTTTGACTTTCGAATCCGACCCGTTTGGTCAATCTCAGGATTCGATCAAGCACATTTTTGTGACCATAGTTGTATATGGAATAACCATCTGAGGTTATACCTTATGGTCATATGGTTTGATTAGTTATATGATGAGTCGCTTTTATGTTCTTTTAAATTGACCAAAATATCTTTTTTGCGCATAAATTGGTTTTAAGCATATGTAACCAAAGTTTTGACATCTAAACTGATGTTATAACATAATCAAACTTGTTTTGGCATGTAAGACTCATCATAGGACATATTTGACCATCCGATCTTGTAATTACGCTTATAACCCTTTAAAGTAGCGTAAACTACTTTAACGAGTCATAACGGGTCAAAAGCACTCAGGATCCCTTTCAAATCAAAATGTTATGTTTGTTAAACCATATCATATGAGTCCCAACACTCGTTTGGTTTATAATACTTCATTCTATCTGAACCCTCCGATTAAAGTCTCGACACACTAACATAGTTATCCGACAAATTAGGACAAGTTTGAGCTTTGTTTATTCCATTGATCATGGACTCCTACGCAATCCCAAGTGAGTACATAGTTCCCCTCGTTTACGTTTTCTAAATGTTTTGGGGTGATTCATATGTGCCTATCATTATTTTCATGATTTCAAACCTATATGATTCTATATACATGGTACTTTATCCTTTAACGATTTGAAACTGTTACCTATGGCTTAAATAATGATTTTCAAAATTTGTAAGACCCTTGTTGGTGCGTATTTGTATTCATGTCTAAAATACATTCATTAACAATGATCAAGCCGATTGGTAGTATGATATAGCGCTATAGGACTTGACACCTCATTCTCGCTCCCAAGGTTTGTTTGGAAGTTTGATTAGGGAATGTCAGAAACCAAGTTTACCCCAAACAGATTTACCTTCGTGGTAGATTTATAACGTCAGTGAATAAGGTTTGAATGTATTACCAAACGACCACAATGTGTTTATACAAAGTTTTCCAATTAAGCCATAAGATTTGTCTTTATTGATTTCATAAAACAAAGTATATTTCTTGTATACTATAAGCTTTGTTATTCATAGAGTTAATTGCCTGGTTGGTCCCTGTGGTTTACAAAAATTGCAGACTTGGTCCTAATGGTTCACTAATTACACACTTGGTCTCAGTGGTTGTAATTTTTGCACTCGGGTGGTCCTTAACACTAACCTATGTTAAATTTTCCAGTTAAGTTTTTGTGAATAGACAAAATTATCCCTGAACAATTAAAATAAATAAAACAAAAAAGAGATAGGCCCACCCCTCATCTTCTTCTCCCCCGTCTCTCTCTAACCCACCACCACCACCGCTTCACCTTCAACCCACCATCCCCACCACCTCTTCCACCTCCACCTTCAACCCACCAACCCTAAAGCACATACGAAACTAAAATCCTAATGCAGTCAAATCGCACCTATAGCCAAATCAACAATTATTATTATTATTATTATTATTATTATTATCAATCATCAACCAACAGTATCAAACAACAACCAAAGCTAAACAACAACAATAATTCCAAAACCATAAACCTGATCAACATTATCCCTCTAGGCTTCCGTTTTTATCCAACCGACGAAGAACTCATATCGCACTACCTTTATTCGAAGGTTTTGCGATTCGAATTTCGTCGCTCGAGTGATCGGTGAAATTGATTTGAACAGAGTAGAGCCATGAGAGCTTCCATGTAAGTACTCTGTTTTCCTCTGTTATTTTGTTAATGATGAATTTTGTTAATTGGGATCAAAGTTGGTGTTTGGGTTTGTAGGTAGGGCGAAACTCGGTGAACAGGAATGGTTCTTTTTCTGTGTTCGAGATCGAAACCCGACTGGATTGAGAACGAACAAAGCAACAAAAGAAGGGTATTGGAAAGCTACAGGAAAAGATAAAGAAATTTATAAAGATAAATCTTTGGTTTTCTTGAAATCTTGAAATAAAGCTCACATTTTGTTTGTTTTTATTAATAATTAAGGGTAATTTGGTCATTTAAAAAGACTTAACTGAAAAATTTAACATGGGTTAGTGATAAGGACCACCCGAGTGCAAAAATTACAACTCTTGGGACCAAGTGTGTAATTAGTAAACCATTAGGACCAAGTCTGCAATTTTCGTAAACCACACGGACCAATCAGGCATTTAACTCTTATTCATAAACCAAAGGATATTTTGATATACTATCAATTCTGTTATTCATAAACCAAAGTATATTTGATATACTACCAATTCTCTTATTCATAATCCAAAGTATATTTTGATATACTACCAATTCTCTTATTCATAAACCAATGTATATTTTGATATACTACCAAACCTATTATTCATAAACCAAAGTATATTTTGATATACTATCAATTTTATTATTCAAAAACCAAAGTATATTCTAATATACTACCAATTCTCTTATTCATAATCCAAAGTATATTTTGACATACTACCAATTCTCTTATTCATAAAACAAAGTATATTTTGATATACAACCAAACCTATTATTCATAAACCAAAGTATATTTTGATATACTATCAATTTTATTATTCAAAAACCAAAGTATATTTTGCATATGCTACCAATCATTTTTATAAAAAAAAACAAAGTATTTTAGATACCAAATTTTTATCAAGGATTCATGGCTATTTTTAAATTGTTTAATCCTTTTCTTTTAATATCCAAAGCCATGAATCTTAATCACAAAACCTATGTTACTCACAGGCATTTTTATGCTGACGTTTTATTTTCACATATGTTTCAGGTTCTATTATGTGACGATTGTTAACGCATGCTACACATAGGATGAACTCAGGCCATGGCTTACTTTAAAATTTGAAAGACAATTGTTTATATTTGTTTGATTGTTTCAAAACAATGTAAATCATTAATTCAATGAAAACAAAGCCTTATGTACCATGTGTTATGAAACAATTTCATGTAACGTGACTCCCTGATGTTTCCGCCGCGGTTTGTTGTATTACACGATCGGGGTATTACAGAGATTGGTATCAGAGCACTGGTTATAGGGAATTAGGTTATTAGTAATACTTTTGACCTAGTCTATAACCTTCCTATGACCCTAACGCGAGATTTCTTGCGTTTAGATTCTTAATATAATACCATCGCCTATCCTTAGATGATTACCAAAAACAAAGCATAATACATCCATGAAAGTCAAGTTTTTCCAAAACTTCACAAGAAATCATCTATCCTTAGATGATTTGTTTTTGGGCTTTTATGCCTTCAAAGTTTTCAAAATCTCGTCAAAGAGTAGGCCAATCACCATCATACTCTGGGACATCATCCCACTCCACGTCCTACGACAATGGTGGGTCTGTGCACGGTTCTTTGCCTTTTATCGTCCCCCCAGCTGCCGCACTTGATTGACCGAAGGTTAGCCCAACGTAGGGGCCGTTGACGCCGCAAACAGAGTAATTAAACAGTGGGACTTTAGGATCCGGTCCTGGTGGGCGAAAACCACGCGCAGTAGTAGTAGAGTGGAATCCATAATTACTGGTGTTTGTGGGAACCGCATTGGCAGGCAGGGATGTCCTCGTGGGCGAAAACTACACGCAATAGTAGCAGAGCCGAAACCACAAGGGCCGGGGTTCGTGGGTACCGGTTTTGCAGGCGTGGGGAACCTAGGAGGGTTGCACCAGCTCCTGTTAAAATTGATGGCCCATATGGGCTGGATCCCACACTTAGACAAGTTTGCCCTCCTGATCCCAGACCTGCACCCTGCTTTTACGATCAGTCATCACCCTGCTTTTTGAACACAAATGACAAACCTGAAAAAATAATATAAACACAAGAGCTTGCGAAATTTCAAAAGAAACAAGGCTTCATATGCAGATTATGGTGGGCTGGATGTTGAACAAATAGGTGGTGTGCATAAAAGAAGTTTGCACGTGAAGGATCTTGAGAGCAACAAATAGTTGGCTAAATAAGTAATAGGTAATTTTTGGATTGGTCCATAACAAACTAGGACCGATGAACAAGAAGTCGGTGATTGTTTTGTTAGGTATTATTAATAATCGCACAAAGAAAAAAATAAAGAAAAACCTATTATTCCATTCAGAAGCAAGAGATCAGAGGCTGCTATTACAAATTACGAAGCACACCAGGGACGATTTTTCAAGTGTTCGAAGAGAATGAAGCTTTGGGGTTTGAAGAATTTAGCAAAAAGTTTATTACTCTTGTTCGGTTAGACATCGTTTATTATTTTGAGGTTATTTAAACTTGATATACTTGATATGTTTGCTGAATTTTATGACTTAAAAGTTATTTTTGTTTCATTTCCGACTATGAGTAGCTAAACTTGTCATGGTTGCTTAGGTTGATGAAGGGGTATGGTCCCAAAAAGCCGCGCATACCTTCTTCCAAGTCGCGCGTAGGACCATACTCCTAAATAAGCAAGATCTTCAATCTCAACCTCGCGCGAGTTACTTCATTAAAGACTGACCTCGCGCGAGGTCAAAACAAGAATGAGCGTTAAAATCAACACTTAGCATTCTGATAAGAATCTTCATTACCTGTAATCCTGCGCGAGCTAGTTCCGTGCACAGCAAGGGTCGCATAAAAGTTGTAGCGCATGACCACTTCAGAAGGTACAAAAGGTACAAGTGGCAGATAAAAAGAGCCAATCCGTATCCTCCAGGCTCTGCTCAATCGTGCTCCACGATCGTCTGACATAAAGGAGACAAAAAGTACCTAAGGACGCCTACGTGGCACCAATCAAAGGGCAGAGACACCTGCCCCACGATCTCCACTTACCTGCTGATGGCAGAGGGACAACAAGGCTGACAGCAGTGACACGTGGCTCCATTCAAGGTGCGCCCGCACCGGAGAACTTCTAGAAGCCACTAACCGTTTTCACCAGTGAGACAAGGAGCATATCCGCTACGTTGTCGCCTTCTGGCCCAAGGCCCATCAGCCCACATCCTCTTACACCTCTCCGGCTATAAATAGAGACCTCAGTTCACAGGTTAAACATTCTATTCCCTCTACTCTCACTCTTTACTCCCTTTAATCTCATCAAAAGTAGATACTTATTCTCACGCCAGAGTCTGGTTAATAGGGAAACCCCCATATTCCCCTTTTAACGAGCTAACTGTGTTTCTGTTTTGCAGGATTAACCGTTCATTAAGGAGCTCAGGAAACCAAAGAAGATTAACCCTTATGGTTGAAACATAAACCAAATTAATTAACAATAAAATTAGTTACGTGTTTCTTCATTGCCGCCCACCGGTTTTCTACAAAATCACTTTCATCTTCTATTTTTTGAGCTTTCGTTGTTTTTTCCTTCGATCATGGCTGGTCAAGGAATCGTTCACGAGTTTGGTTTTGGAGCAAACTCTAATGCAGTGTTGGGAGAAGACAATCAAAATGTCCAAGCCCAACATGTGGAAGAAATAAGTGAAATCGAAGTAACCAACACGGGGGGACCCCGTGCGAGTATCACTTGCATCACTCAGACGGTAACCCCCGAAAACTATAGTGCTGGACCTTCGAATCCAGCTCCACCTCAGAACATTTCAGCGCTACTAGGGCTACCTGAAGGCGAAACTCCAGCCTCGTGGTACGCCAAGCAAATTTCCACAATCAATGCGGCGTATCAATCTTTGAGCGCATAGCAAGCAGTTTTAACGGCAGAACCGTCCTTGGTTACACCTCAGGGCCAGAGTCAGGGGGCGCGCCAGATACCCCCACAGCAAAATATCCAAGAAAGAGCTAACAGACCTCCCCCCACGAGAAGGCTGAGCATTCACAACACGCGCAACACACGGGGAGAGACATAAAGCTATTATGACTATCCGTCACATGTCCAAAGAGGTCCAGTTCATAGCCGGCTCACGCCGCGCAACATGAACAACGAATGGGACGATACTGACCCAAATGATCCAACATGGCAAGACGATGAGGGTTCTTCAGTCTTCAACCGCTTACAAAGGAACCATGAATACTACAAGCCAAGACAACATGTTGGATACAGTGAAGAGGCAGAGTGAGACTTTCGCCGCGCCTATCGACCAGCTGAAGTTTTAGAACATTCAAAGTTCATCCCAAAGATCGCGCTGGCGCCACTATCAAGAGAAAAATTACCTCCAACAGTTGGAAAGTTTAATGGGTTGACTGATCCTGATGATCACGTCAGAGTTTTCACAAGCGTTGGTTGCATGGGAGGATGGAATATGCCCATGTGGTGCCATTTGTTTATTCAAATTTTTACAGGGGCTTGCTCGCGCCTGGTTCGACAGCCTCCCTCCGGGAAAGATCAAGTCGTGGGTTGATTTCAGAACACAGTTTGTGAATCATTTCAGTCAACAAAGACGTTACCAGCGCGACACAGCCGAGGTAACAGACATTTGGCGCAGAGAGAACGAAGGTTTAGAAGATTTCATCACTCGCTTTAACAAAGAGTGTCTGGAAATTGGTGGTGTAAGCGAGCAACTCATGCGCGCTCACTTCAAGAAAGCCATTCGCTGTGATAGCCTTATCAGGACTATCACAGGAAAAGATGGAATGCCCAAAGAGTGGGATAAGCTCATGGAAGCCGCGAAGATAGTTGCGCAAACTGAAGAGTCACTGGCTGGCAACAAAAACTCTTATAGCGAGGATCGATTTTCTAAGGGAAGCTCGCACGATAACAACAGACGAAACAAAGGCAAAAACCCTGGGTGGAGAGCCAACCACTCCAGCGGTTGTGACGAACGACCTCGTTATGAGGAACGATCTCGCTACAAAGAAGACGCGCGAGACACTATCGATCGCATTGGGTACAGGAAGGCGGTCAGGAATGAGAATCGAGAAAAGCATTGGACTCCGCTCATAAAGACACCTAAAGAGGTGCTCATGATGGAGAACCATGATTTTAAGGCGCCAAGGCCTATGACCAACAAGAAGGGGCAAGACCCCAACCTGTATTGTGACTTCCACAAGGATACAGGTCATCTGACTGATGACTGTATCAGCTTAAGGCAAGAAATCGAAAAAGCACTGAAAAGTGGAAAGCTGGGTCATCTAGTAAAGAACGTACGCAAAGGGACACGTCAGATTCAGCGCAACGATGATGGAAGAGACAAAAAGGTCAGACGCTTAGAAACACATATGGTCAACAGACCAAGATATAGCGCGAGAGATAAAGGCAAGCGACCTTTCGAACCAGCATGGCAAGAGCAACAGGATATCTTCCCGGTGGTGCGCGGGGGTCCACGCGCAACGCGCCCCATCGTTATTACCGGCATTATCGACCATTACGAGACAGAGAACGTATTCATTGACCCAGGAAGTACAGCAGATATCATCTATGAGCAATGCTTTAATCAGTTCGACGATGAAGATAAAGCAAGACTTGAGCCGGTCGATTACCCTTTGTCGGGATTCTGCAATGAAATGGTCTTCCCACTAGGCCAAATCAGCTTCCCCCTCACGCTTTCTGACGGGAAGCACTCAAGAATAACAACGGTCAACTTCATGGTGATGCCTGTCAAATCAAGGCATGATGTTTTGATTGGGAGAGAACCCCAAGGAGAGCTCAACATGGTAACTTCCACGCCTCACTCAGCAATCGGGTTTCCAACCGAGACGGGGGTGGCAATTATCTATGCAAAAAAGGAAGTAATGTCGGCAGATGAGATGCGCCCAACCAAAGCGCCAAAAGTCTCAGCAACAGAACCAGAAAAATGGGTTTTAAAACGCAAATACCCAGAACAAACGGTGACGATAGGCCACGCTATCTCATCAAACATCCGAACGCACCTCAAACAGCTTTTGTTCAGGAATATAGATATTTTTGCCTGGACTCCGAAAGACATGACCGGTGTCCCGTGCGACGTTACCAAGCACTGTCTGAACACTTATCCCTCCATTAAACCAAAAGTAAAAAGAAGGCGCAGTTTAGGGGCGGATAAGACCAAAGCAATGAACGAGCAAGTCTGCGAGTTGTTGAAAGCAGGAATTTTAAGAGATGTGCGCTATCAGAGTTGGGTGGCAAACCCCGTAATGGTAGAGAAGTCAAACGGAGGATGGAGAATGTGCGTCGATTATACCGATCTCAACAAGGCATGCCCTAAAGATTGTTACTTTTTGCCTGAGATTGACAAAAAGATAGACTCTCTCGCACCATACAGATGGAAATGCTTCCTAGATTGTTACAAGGGGTACCACCAGGTTCAAATGAAGCTCGAAGACGAAGACAAGATAGATTTCAGAACCGATCTCGGCATCTTCTGTTATACAAAGATGTCGTTCGGTCTCAAGAATGTCGGCGCGACATACCAGCGCCTGATGGATAAAATCTTCGCTGATGATATTGGAAAACACATCAAGGTCTACATCGATGATCTGGTAATCAAGAGTCCCGAAGAGGACCAAATGCTAAAGGATATTGAGAAAATGTTCAACTCGTTGAGAAGTGTGAACATGAAGTTGAATCCTGCCAAATGCTCATTTGGTATGGAAGAAGGGAAGTTTTTAGGCTTCATAGTCACAAATGGCGGTTTCAAAGTAAACCCAGAGAAGGTTCAAGCAATAGAGCGAATGTTGTCGCCAAAAACAATCAAGGAGATGCAACGATTAGCCGGCCGTTTAGCCACGCTCAACTGTTTCCTATCAAATCACGCCGCAAAGTCATATCCTTTTATGAGCACCTTGCGCAACTGCGTCAAGAAGCAAGAATTCAAGTGGACACCCGAGGCAGAAGCCGCATTCCAGCAGATGAAGGAATGTTTAATAAAGCTCCCTACTCTGACCGCGCCGTACAAGAAGGAACAACTCATACTGTATTTATCTTCTTCGGATAAGGCAGTAGGGTCGGTATTGATGGTAGAAAGAAACGGGGTACAAGCTCCAATTTATTTTGTCAGTAGGGTGCTTACAGATCCAGAAACGAGATATTCAACAATGGAAAAGTTGGTGTTGGCGTTGCTTCATGCTTCTAGAAGGTTGCGCAGATACTTTACAGGGCATGTAATCACAATACTTACCAACTTTCACATCGGCACAATATTGCAAAAACCAGAGACGTCTGGGCGGTTGGCAAAATGGGCGATCGAACTGGGGGGCCACACCATCTTGTATAGGCCGCGCCCAGCCATCAAGGGTCAAGTCTTGGCGGATTTCGTCACAGAAGTCCCAGTGGAAAAAATCAAAGATTGCGAGATTGTTGAGACTCCCATGAAAGACACATCTAATGAGTTGTGGTTACTATACACTGATGGGGCATCAAATGAGGACGGGGCAGGAGCGGGGTTGCACCTTGTGAGCCCCGAGAAGCATGAATTTACATACGCCATTAAGTTGGATTTCAAGAACACTAACAATGAGGCGGAATATGAGGCATTCCTGGTAGGCTTATGCCTCGCCATAAAAATGGGGGCTCAAAATCTACAGGCACATGTCGATTCGCTTTTGATCGCCAGTCAAATCAACGGAATCTATGATGCAAAAGGCGAAGTTATGGCCTTATATTTGGATCAGGCGAAAGAATTGCTTCAACAATTCAAGTCATACAAGGTAGTTCACATCAATCGCTCTGAAAACAAACCAGCAGACGCCTTGAGCAAGCTCGCTTCAACTTCCTTTCAACATCTCGCCAAAGATGTAAGGATTGAAGTACTCAAAAATCTATCAGTCCTGTTGCGCCAGGTAAATGTGATCGAAATAAGGCAACCATCTTGGATGACCCCTATAATTCAATATCTGCAAGAAGGAATACTCCCAGATAGCAAAGCAGAGGCAAGGAAGATTCAAAACAAGGCCCTGCATTATGAGATGAATGGTGGTATTTTATACCGAAAGTCCTTCTTGGGGCCCTTATTGCGCTGTGTGGACCCCCAAGACGCGAATTACTTGATTAGGGAGATTCACGAAGGGATCTGTGGCATCCATGCAGGCCCACGCATGGTTGTCGCGAAGATTATGAATGCTGGTTATTACTGGCCAGGGATGCATGTCGATGCTCTAAGGGAGTTACGCAAATGTGACTCATGCCAAAGACACTCCCGAAAACCCTGCGCCCGAAGAACGATCTCATCCCTGTATCCACTGCTTGGCCTTTCCAACAGTGGGGAATTGATATGGTAGGACCTTTCCCTGATGCTCCGGGAGCCGTGAAGTTCATAATCGTGGCCGTCGATTATTTTACCAAATGGGTGGAGGCCAAAGCTCTCGCCTCAACTACTGCAATGATGGTGCGCAAGTTTATCTGGGAACACATCGTCTGCAGATTTGGGCTCCCACTCAAAATTGTCACCGACAACGGCACCAACTTTGCGTCAGAAGATCTCCAGAAGTGGATGAAAGAGATGAAAATCGAACACACTTTCACCTCCTAAGCATCCTATGGGCTCATCGAACCATGCCGAAAACAAGTACTGACGAAACTCCCTTTAGCCTAGTCTATGGCTCGGAGGCAGTTATCCCAACTGAAGTTGGACTCCCATCACCGCGCTTGACAGCAGTCAACACGGTTGATAACGAAGCAGAGCGCCGTCTCGACTTGGACCTTCTGGAAGAAAGGCGTGAGATTGCGCGAATTAAAGAAGCCAAGTACAAGACACAGCCGGAAAGGTACTATAATGCGAGGGTGCGCATTTGTACTTTCACTCCTGGAGGATATGTCTTCAGAGACAATGAAGCTTCAAACGCTTAACGCCCAGGAAAACTAGCACCCAAATGGGAAGGCCCATACTTGGTACACGAGGTGCTAGGGAAAGGGGCATACAAGTTGCGCACTATGGATGGATACATCATCCCACGCACATGGAATGCGCAACAACTGCGCAAATGCTATATGTAACTACTCTCGGACTTGCGCCTTTAATTTCTCATGTTGGCCACGCGCCTTTTTTAAGTTTCTATGTTGGCTAAACGCCCTACTTATACGCAATGTATGTCGGCCTAAGCGCCTATTTTTCTTAAATGAATGAAAGCATATGCCTTATGTTTTCTTTTGTCATGCTGACTTCTACGTTACAAATGCATGTTAAACTTTTGATTAGCACGAAAACACTTCAGTTACGAGCTCTTGAGTCATGCCTCCAAGGTCCTCCGCGAACACAGCGCGAGACCGGGCAGTTACACTCGCACAAGAGCCACACTTACTTTTATTCGCGCTAACTTAACCAAGGTTTCTAACAACAGTGCAATAATTGTAACTGGACAAAGGAAAAGCAAACCTAAACATTATGTTAAACAGGCGCAACCGCGCAACGATTACATGGAAAAATTAATATATCATCAGTACGAACCAAACAAGCGCGACCGCGCAAACAGCTACATATAACGTCCAAAAATAAAATTACAAGGCACAGCCTATCAACCCTATCTATTCATGATCATCACCATCATGTTGACCATCACCATCACCACCATCGCCCGCCACCTCCTCTTCATCAGATAATTCAACAGTTATCGGGGGGTCGAGAATGGCCTTTAGACGCTGGCACCAGTCGTCATGCTCTAAGGCCTTTGCCACTAAGTCCATAACAGGAAATGATAGATGATCGTAAGCATTTTCAGCGCGAGCCAACTCGACATCAACTTCACTGGTCACAGAGCAATGGCTAGTGTCAAATTCTTGACCAAACATCTCTTCAAAATGTTGCGCACATTCCAGATAACCTCCACGGTGACCAACCGCGCGAGAGGCATCTATTAGAGCAGCAACAGCTCCATCTAACTCACCAGCGTTTAGGATAGAATTAACCATCTACACCAAAAGAAACATATGAGAAATCTGGTTTAGCAAATAAAACCTAAGTTAAAACAAAATAAGAGGACAATACCAGAACTAATCCCCTGCCACGCATCCATTCAGCTTCGGAGACCAGCGTGTCAACAATGCCCTGGGCCTCAGCGTAGTTATTCTGTGCCACATTAAGGGCAGATGAACTTATGGCACGCGCTTCCTCGGCCTTTTGCTTGGCCTCCTCAGCAGAAGCAACTTTTCCTTTCTCGGCTTCAAGATCAATCTCCAAGGACTCACTTTTGTCAACTTGTTCTCGCAAGCGACTTTTTAACTCTGCAATTTCAACATCCTTGGCAGCCAGATCTTTATCCTTACTGGATAATGTAGCCTTAAACTCATCCTGAAAAAGATTAAAAAAAACTTCGTTTTACAAGCAAAAACACGGGAACATGAAAGGATAACGCTTTACGCACCTCAGCTTGCTCCTTAGCAGCTTGCGCATCCTCAACCTTCCCTTTCAACTCCGTAACTTGACCTTCAAGATTGGTAATTTTAGCTCGAGCCGCGTACATGCGTTCGTTGTCTTTCGCATAGATCTTCTTCCAGTCAGCACGCTCCTTCGCTAAAAGGTCTTCAGCAGCTCGAAGTTTGCTCCTAAGGCCCTCGCGGCTCCATTCCTTTGACTTCCTGTTAGCTTCGAACTTGGCCTTCTCCTCATCAAACTTAGTATTAGTCTTCTCAAACTCCTTCACCGGCCTCACAAGGCGCTCATGATACTTCTCCCATTCTGCTCGCTCCTTGACCATTGTGCGCCATTCACGTACAATCTGGTGGTTGGCAGCGCGAGTATTGGCTTCTCCGACCACGTAGGCTTGATACAGCCCATCGTGACTCCGCGCACTTTGACGATTAACCTCACCAGGAGGGAATGAGTTCAAAAACCAATCTCTGCAAGGGCCAAACTCATTAAATGTATCTTTCTGCTTCAAGCCCCAAGGAGCTTGGTGGGGAGCATTGTCGCGCGCCTCCTCGGTGTAAGTTTTGTAGTAGATATCACCAAGGGTATCCTTCGGGCCAATGTTTTATGGCATAAACCCTGCAGCGCCACCAGAGCTCGCACCACCTGCAGCATGCGGACCTGCTCCCCCAGCGCTAGAATGGACCTTAACGGAATGTGGCGGGGCATCAGGTTGCGCAGTTTGAGTAACTTTCTCAATCTCAGGTTCCTTCCTCTTCTCATGATGGGGTTGCTCAAGCCCCGTGATATGAACAACCTCCGGACCCTGCGCTTTATCACTAACAGTTGCAGCAGCAGCCCTTTGTTAGTCCCGAAAAACCCGTGACATCACTCGACGGTTCAATCGAACGCGGAATATAAGATCAAACTGTATGAACAAAAAGAGATTTTTTATTAAAGAACTCAGTGCCGCTGCTTAGATCGCACACAGTCTCGAAGACTATCTGGTACGATCTCCGAGAACCTTGCACACTGTCACACCCCCAAAATCCACACGCGGAGTATCACCGCTTGGGAGCGTGACTGACCAGGATCAAGCCACCAATCATATAGAACAATGTATATAGTAAAAGTAAATGTCATTTAACCAAACCAATCCATATGAAAGGTATTCAAAACATAAGTGTAATAACAAAGTTTAGCGGAAGCGTATGAGTAAAAATCCAATCATAAATAAAGTATGTAACGTCATAATGTTTAATCAAGCATTCACAATCCTTGTCCACAACGACCGCGCCTCCCAGTGCAAGCTCCAGGTATACCTAACGACCTGCATGGCATGTAACAGAGTCAACAACTAGTTGAGCGAGTTCACAGTAAGTAAGTTCGTAAAAGTAAGTTCGTTTCGTAACGTGTGGCTCTACTGGGCCAATAGTATGTTCTATTAGTGGGGGCTTCCCATGTTTGCATATACACTAGACTAATTGTAACCATAAGTGTTCTTCTTAATCCCGAGAACAGTAGTACGTACAAGGTTTACGTAGGTTTTACGTAAGTGTCCTTCACAAACCGAGGACAGTGGTACGCGGGGGTTTACGTAGGTTTTACGTAAGTGCCTGACACAACCCGAGGCAGTAGTGAGTATAACTTTACGTAGGTTTTACGTAAGTGTCCTTCGTAACCTGAGGACAGTGATGTGTACAAGTATACGTAGGTTTTACGTATGTATCCTGCGCATCCGAGGACGATGGTAGATAGTCTAGTAACAATGTAAGTACAAATCTATTCCTTCAATCCCATTCCCAATCCCCGGGAATCCCATGCCTTGGTAAGAGTGTGAACTCACCTTGGTTTGCTCGGTATGTTAGTGCTTCTAGTGTAAATAAATGATTAGGTCCGTTACACACGACCTAGGGTACACTGCACATAAACTCGATGTAAGTGTCTACGCTCAATTAGGGTTTTCAATTCCTTAATGTCCAAACAGATCAGCATGGCATAGATTGCATATACATACAATAACGTGTAGTGACATGCATACAGTGGCATATAAATATATACAGTAACACACTTAAGAACAGAACTGTAACGCCCCGCGTTTTCATACTTCCTAAATTTAGAAACCATCGTTTGTAAAACTATTTTTGGAAACTTCGTAGTCTTGAAATCGTTCTTTCATTAAAAGCGATGTAATATCCGAGACTTGGATCACGAATAAAACTCGTATTTTGCTAATTACATGATATTCATACTTTATATATGCTCATACGTTCAATTTCGTGGAACAATTGATACTTATTCGTAATTCTTGGAAACTATGTACTAAACTTATAATTAAACTAAACTTATGCCCAAAACGTGTTTTGAACGTGAACGACACTTGATTTTGATGCTTACACGATTAATTATACTTGGTTATACTCCTCATACTTTATTCTACCTCAAACTATGTTTTTATGGCAAATAAAGTCCCTAAACTACCTAAAAACCTACAGATATCAAACTACAGGGACTAAAATGTAATAAAACAAACTTGTTTCCAGATCAGAAGGCCTGGGCGGCCCGCGTTAACTTGCCTGGATATCTCAGGCGGGCCGCGTGGCAGTCCCCAGATCAGAAGACATGTGCAGTCGTGACCAGATTCATTTTTGAGCGGGATTTCTTTGTTTAAACCGAGTTTAGCCTTAATTATCCCCCCCAAAACAACCCTAATCACTCCCCTATAAGTACCCAAGGTCCTCCAAGCACTTGAACACTTTCAACACTCTCAAATCTCTCCTAAACACTCTCTAGTTCTTGCAAGAATCTGCATTTTCGGACAGATTCATAACCTTGCACAAAAGTGAGCATAACTTGCTCATTTCTTAACGAAATTACTTGATTCTTCTTCCTACCTGCTTGGATAATCATGGAGTTTGATTCCTTGACTTCTCCTGGGAGAAATCAGACCTGGAATTGCTCCGAAATTGTCCACAAACTTTCTGTTTTGTTTCAAGTTCTTCAAAAGTTTGTTTAAACTCATCCAACTTGTGTCTAACACATCTCACACCTATGTCCTAATGCTTACAACCTCAATTATGGTTGGTTAAGCTTAAAAACAAGGTTGAGACACTATAAATCAGAGGTTAAAACCTCAAATACTTTCTGTTTTGTTAGGGTATTTAACACACAAATCATGTCAAGCTTAGATCTTGATGAATGAGTGATTATGGAACAACTTGGGTTGTCCTACATACAATCCTCACATGATTTGTTGATTTCTCTATAGTTAGGTTGTTTATGTTATTGTGCTAATCCTAGTTCGTGACCCTCCTTGGTTGTTTTTACATCAAGTGAAGTGGTGAACATTCAAGGGGTTCCTAAATGGAAGCATGTTCTTCCTACCCCAAACATGACATCTATGATAACACGAGGTGCCTAAATGAAGATCCTAATCTTCTACCTCCTACTTGAATTATTGGATTAAATAATATGTAGTACTTAACCTAGATATATATATACACTCATTCGAACCTTTGATGTTGAACTCGTGTTTATATGTTAAAGTAGTAGAACATCACCTAAGACCTAAACCTTGTTGTGATTCTTATGGGTGTTCAACTCATGAAAACATTATCATAACCCTTGTGGTTACCAAGTGTCATACAAGTGTTAAGTGGAGAAGATGATTATTTTCACATGCTATTCTCATATCTTACTTTATGTTGTTTTAAATACCGAATCTCGACTCTAAGCATACTTGAACTTTAACCCTACACATTCAATCTTCTAACCTCATCAACTCGTCAATAATTGGATAATTGGAAAGCATATGCAAACTTTGTGAGTATACTCGTATTTCCCCTTTTTACTTTTACCACTTTTGGGGTGTAACATGTTTACCCATCAACAAACTTACACATGAACATTTTGCTTAAACACATGAACATTCCTAGAACATGCTTGTATACGTGATGGCTTGATACTTTAAACTTGGGTGAAACTTATGTGTTGAACTTATCATTAACTTCGTATGAGCCAAACCGTGACATATGTAGCGCTATAGGATTAACGACCCACCCGTAAACTTGAGGTTATGTCATGAGCATGTTGCGTTTCCTTGGTTTGATATGTTAGACACATGCCATCTTTATTGTTTATCTTGAATCACATGCTTGCTATGGGGAATTGTTCGAAGCTTATCTTTTGCTATGTATGTACCAAACTTGTGTACTCGCCTTTGCTTTTGCATTGAACTTTATTTTAAACATGTTACAGGTTGAGGATGATGATGCTATGAAATGAAGTAGCGTTGTTGCTTAGATACACATATAGACGTTTAGGTTTAATCGTTGTATCAATTTTGATTATGTTGTATTGTATTTCCTTTGAACTTGACGTTATTTGATTTCTTTGTAATGTTGACAAATGAATTGTGAAATGAAATCGGTTTATTAAATATTGTTGCAAATAGCGTTATGAAGTCTCTTGCAATCTTCACACTTCGTCTCATCCCGATTGTCACACCCCCAAAAATCCACACGCGGAGTACCACCGCTTGGGAGCGTGACTGACCAGGATCAAGCCACCAATCATATTGAACATATAAATAAATTGTAAAAGTTTCCATCAATACGACAGGTGTTTATCACAACTAACAAAAGTAAATATAGCGGAAGCATTAATGTAGAAAACCCAACATAAGTATTAACGTTTGATATGTCAATAGTGTTTAATAATTAACCACGATCCTTCGCCCACAACGACTCGCCCCTCCTTGTGCAAGCTCCAAAAGTACCTAAGGTCCTGCAAGGCATGTAACAGAGAGTCAACAACTAGTTGAGCGAGTTCACAGAAAGTAAATACGTAAGAGTAAGTTCATGAGTATCAGGTGGCTCTACTGGGCCGATATTGGTTTCTATTGGTGGGGGCTTCCCATGTTATTTATCCACTAGACTATGCGTTACCATAAGTGTTCTGCATATCCCGAGAACAGTAATACGTACAATTTACGTAGGTTTTACGTAAGTATCCTTCACAACCGAGGATAGGGGTACGTGGGGGTTTACGTAGGTTTTACGTAAGTGCCTGACACAACCGAGGCAGTAGTGAGTATCCGTTCACGTAGGTTTTACGTGAGTGTCCTTCGCAACCTGAGGACAATGAGTAACTTAGGTATACGTAGGTTTTACGTATGTATCCTGCACAACCGAGGATGATGGTATGGTAGTCTAGTAATGGTATCCGTATGAATTTATTCAACCTTATCCCTTCAATCCCATTCCCAACACCCTGGGAATCCCATGCCTTGGTAAGAGTGTGAACTCACCTTGGGTTGCTCGGCAGATACACAGACAAGTTAAATCAAGCTATTTGGTGGTCAACCACGTCCTACCATGGTTACCATATAAAGTTAGGTTCGTATTCGAATATAGCACATAGGTTCTACACGTATTGTGGCAATTATAATCATGGCATGCACAAGTATTCATAGCAGTCCAATAGCAGACACGTAACAAGTCAAAGTATCTGGCCCAATCAGTTGGGCTCGTAACAGTAAAGGCCCAATAGCGTACATGTGTTGTCGATCTCGAGTCGAGACTATCGATCTCGAGTCGAGACTAGTCGGTCTCGAGGTGTTTTAGTTTTGAAGTCTCGAGTCGCAACTGGGATGGTCTCGAGTTGTTATGGTCTAGTCGAGACTACACGGTCTCGAGTCGCAACCGGACCCGCAACCGTGGTCTCGGTTTGTGTTGTTTGTGTTGATAAGGTAGTCTCGAGTCTAGACTAAGGGCTCTCGACTCGCAACCCTGGTCGAGACAGCGTGTAACAGATTTCCATATTTTGCAGCTCAATCAATTCCTAAATATCAGCAAACATCTTGGCAATTTCGAAAAACAGATCAACCAACACAATATCCAAACATACGGTTAACCTAATATCGATTAAACAGGCCATCACATCATGAACTCGTATGAACCCTAACCCAATCAACATGAACAATATTCACATGAACAATAATCTATCCATTTATATGAACATCAACCTATATACGCATAACCGAATTTCGTGTGCACAATTTTCCATCGTTTACTAGCATGCATAACCCTAATGTAAACATATACAATCAAACAATCACAACATCATCTAATATAAACTAACCGATTATATCATCAGCATCACCAAGCATGAAATCGGTAAACATATACTAACCGGGTTAGAGGATTGAAATAAGTGAGGTCTCGAGTGAACAAGGGTGATCCGAACAAGGAATGATCTTCGATCGCCAAAGGGTTGTTGCCGTCGGTTTGAGAGAGAGAATGAGAAGCTAGGGTTTGTGAACTTGTGTGTGTAATAGTGTTTTGTAAAAAAAATGTGAGATGGTTACAACCATCTCATGTGTTATGCGTATGAGGAGAGTGGGCCGAACCCTCTCTTGGGCTGCCCGTTGATCCGTGTGCAAGGAATAAAGCCCGAATGAGCTTGTGCGGTCGTGTGTGGGTTGTGCGGTTTGGGCTCGATTATCACAACATTCAATAACATACAAACATGCACATAATATCCAGCATAACATTCAATAAAACCAAGTTCACATAATTATATAACGTTACACAAGATAGGTCTAAAGTACGAGTTGTCACATTATCCCCAACTAAAAAGAAATTTCGTCCCGAAATTTGGTACGCACTCACTGAGGAAGCTAGGTAAGTTGTATCGTTCACTGACTTTCCTGGGGTGTCACATCCTCCCCCCGTTGATCTGGAATTTCGTCCCGAAATTCCGCAGTAGTAGCTTCAGCCTCAGTAGTGGTTGCATTGGTTCCGAATAACTGGGGTACTTTTCTGTCATCTGGTCTTCGCGTTCCCAGGTGTACTCTGGGCCACGTCTGGAGTTCCAACGAACTCGGACAAGAGGGATTCTCTTGTTTTTGAGGACCTTCACATCCCGGTCCGTGATTTCAACTGGTTCCTCGACGAACTGCAACCGCTCGTCGATAGTGAGTTCCTTAAAAGGAATTATGAGGGTCTCATCTGACAGGCACTTCTTCAGATTCGACACGTGAAATACATTGTGAACTGCGCCGAGTTCAGCTGGTAAGTTTAGCTTGTAGGCCACCTTGCCTATTTTCTCAATGATCTCGAACGGTCCGACATACCGCGGATTTAGTTTGCCCCGTTTGCCAAAACGAACCACACCCTTCCAGGGTGAGACTTTGAGTAAAACCCGGTCCCCGGCCTGAAATTGCAATGGCTTTCTACGCTTGTCCGCGTAGGCTTTCTGACGGTCGCGTGCTGCCGCCATGCGTTGTCGTATCTGCGCAATCTTTTCTGTGGCGTCCACTACAATCTCTGGACCCGTGATATGACTATCCCCCACCTCTGCCCAACAGAGAGGTGACCGGCATTTACGTCCGTACAATGCCTCGAATGGAGCGGCTTGTATGCTGGTGTGATAACTGTTATTGTATGAGAACTCCACCAAAGGGAGGTGCTTTTCCCAGCCGTTGCCGAAATCAATAACGCATGCCCGAAGCATGTCTTCAAGAGTTTGGATCGTTCGCTCAGACTGCCCATCCGTCTGAGGATGATATGCTGTGCTCATGTCTAATCGTGAGCCGAAAGATTTGTGCATCGCTTGCCATAGTTCTGATGTGAATCATGCATCCAGATCCGAAATGATGGAGGTGGGCACCCCGTGCCTCGAAACAACTTCTTTGAGATAGATGTCTGCGAGAGTGGAGAACTTATCCGTTTCTTTTATAGCTAGGAAGTGTGCAGACTTGGTGAGTCGATCCACGATTACCCATATGGTATCATTCCCACGCGGGGATCTGGGTAGGCCTGTAACAAAATCCATGGAAATTTCTTCCCATTTCCATTGCGGTATCTTGGGTTGCTGAAGTAGGCTCGCTGGTTTCTGGTATTCAACCTTGACTCTCACACAGGTCAAGCACTTGCCAACGTAAGTAGCGACGTGGGCCTTCATGCTAGGCCACCAATAAGTAGTTCTGATGTCGTGGTACATTTTGTCCGACCCTGGATGTACCGAGTAGCGAGACTTGTGAGCTTCATCCATTACCAGCTCGCGTAGACCGCCATAAAATGGGACCCAAATACGCCCCGTTACATAGTAGGCGCCGTCTGCCTTCTGTTCTAGTCGTTGCCTTGAGCCGCATAGGGCTTCAGCCCTGACGTTTTCTGGTTTCAATGCCTCTGCCTGTGCATCTCGTATCTGTGCAGGAAGGCTAGACTGAATCGTAAGCTGCAGCGCTCGCACGCGCCGAGGTAAAGTGTCTTTTCGACTGAGGGCGTCAGCCACAACATTGGCTTTGCCTGGATGGTACTTGATGGCGCATTCGTAATCGTTCAGTAGTTCGACCCATCGACGTTGACGCATGTTCAATTCCTTCTGCTTGAAGATATGCTCGAGACTCCTGTGATCGGTGTAAATTGTGCACTTGGTACCGTACAGGTAGTGTCGCCATATCTTGAGCGCGAAAACAACAGCTCCCAGCTCTAAATCGTACGTCGTGTAATTTCGTTCATGTATCTTAAGTTGACGCGAAGCGTAAGCGATAACCTTATCCCGTTGCATCAATACACATCCAAGACCCTGGATGGATGCATCACAATAGACCACAAAATCGTCCGTGCCCTCTGGCAATGAGAGGATAGGTGCACTGCAAAGTCTATCCTTTAAGTGCTGAAAAGCAGTTTCCTGCGTGTTGCCCCAACGGTAGGTGACACCCTTCTGTGTCAGTAGTGTAAGCGGCTGAGCGATTTTTGAGAAATCCTTGATAAACCGTCTGTAGTACCCCGCCAAGCCCAAAAATTGGCGTATTTCCGTTGGTGTACGTGGTGCAGGCCAGTTCCTGATCGAGTCTACCTTGGATGGATCGACATGAATCCCATCCCTGTTCACTACATGGCCTAGAAAGTGGACTTCACGAAGCCAGAAGTCGCATTTCGAAAACTTAGCGTACAGCTGTTCCTTCCGAAGGAGTTCCAAAATAAGGCGTAGATGTTGCTCGTGTTCCTCCTGACTCTTTGAGTAGATCAGTATGTCGTCGATGAAAACAATGACGAACTTGTCAAGATAGGGTTTGCACACCTTGTTCATAAGGTCCATAAATACGGCAGGTGCGTTCGTTAACCCGAACGGCATGACAAGAAACTCGTAGTGGCCATAACGAGTTCTGAATGCGGTTTTGGAGACGTCCTCATCCCGGACTCTCAGCTGATGATAACCAGACCTCAAGTCTATCTTGGAGTAGTAACACGACCCTTGCAACTGGTCGAATAGGTCATCTATGCGTGGAAGAGGATAACGGTTCTTCACCGTTACCTTGTTCAGTTCCCGGTAGTCTATGCACATCCTGAAGGTACCGTCCTTCTTTCTCACGAACAATACTGGAGCTCCCCAAGGCGAAGAGCTTGGACGAATGAAGCCCTTTTCCAAGAGCTCTTGCAGCTGCTTTGACAGTTCCTCCAATTCTGATGGAGCTAGACGATATGGTGCGCGAGCTATGGGTGCTGCTCCTGGAGCGAGCTCGATTTGAAATTCGACCTGACGATGAGGCGGTAAGCTAGGTAAGTCTTCAGGAAACACCTGAGGGTAGTCGCGTACAACTGGAATATCCTCCAGTTTCTTTTCCTTCCCTGATGCATCTGAAACGAGTGCCAAGATTGCGGTGTGACCCTTCCGCAGACACTTCTGAGCCTTCAAGAAAGAGATGATGCCGACCACTGCACCACTCTTGTCACCTTGAACTTCGAGAGGTTCTTGACCAGAACGGGGAATGCGAATAATCTTCTCACTGCATAAGATCTCTGCCTGATGTTGGGGTAACCAATCCATCCCTATGACGATATCGAAACTTCCCAAGACTATGGGAATAAGGTCGATGGAGAAAACTTGACCGGCTAAGACGATACTACAACCCCTGACTATCTGCGTGGCTTCTAAACTCTTACCATTAGCTAGTTCTACGACGTGTTTGGTGTTTAGAGGTGTTGATGTACGTTTTAACAATTTACTCATTTTCAAAGACATGTAACTTGTATCCGCACCCGAATCAAACAAAGCAGTAACATAAATGTTGTCGAGAAGAAACTTACCCATAACGACGTTGGGATCATTCCTGGTATCACCCTGCCCCAACACAAACGCACGACCCCTTGCCTTGTTGCCGTTGTTGTTTCCCCCGTTGTTGTTGTTGCCATTGCCCTGATTGTTGTGGTTGTTGTTGTTCTGGTTCCTGTTTAGCTGAGGGCAGTGCCTTTTGAAGTGACCTTCTGCACCACAATGAAAACATCCCTTGTTGCCCTGCTGCTGATCCTGCTGTGCTTGTGGCTGCTGCTGATTCTGATTCACAGGCCGAGGGCATCTACAATCCTTGGCCTCATGACCCATCTTGAGGCATCTTTGACAGCGACCCTTGTTACACTGGCCACTGTGGTGTCTACCGCAATTGTTGCACTTTGGGAGGTTCCCTCGATATCCGCCCTGCCTGTGATTACCTGAAGAGTGCTGGCTGGGACTCTGATAACTGTCAGTCTTTCGCTGCTGGGCCTGAGACTGAACTGAAGCTGATCCCTTGCTGGAATCCCCATCCCATTTTCTCTTACTGTCACTGGGAGTAGCAGGAGTAGCTGAAGTAGTAACGGTAGCAGTAGCGCTGATACGTTTAGGCAGTCTGTTCTGATCCACTGCCTGGTCTGTGATGCGGTGAGCGAGGCGTTGTATAGCCTGGATGTTATCAAGATTAGCCGAAGTAACATGGCTCTGGATCTCTGGCGCCAACCCTTTGAGATACAACTCAATGCGCTTAACTGGAGGGTCCACCATAGTTGGACACAGCACGGCCAGTTCGTTTGACCTTTTGGTGTAAGCTTCAATTTCCGATCCAGTCATCTTCAGATGGTACAACTCATCTTCCAACTTGTGGATGTCTTCCCGAGTGCAGTACTCTCTCTTGATCAGTTCCTTGAAATCATTCCAGGGTGTGGCGTTAGCAGCTGCCAACCCTAAGATCTGAACTTGGGCGTTCCACCAAGTTAGTGCTATTCCTTCTAGCGTGCCAGTGGCGTATTTCACCCTGCGAGCCTCAGGGCATTCACACATCTCGAACACAGACTCGAGCTTTTCAAACCAGTGGAGGAGTCCAACCGCCCCTTCCGTGCCACTAAGTGTACTTGGACGACAGTCCATGAAGTTCTTGAAAGTGCAGACTGGTTGCTGTGCTGGTTGACCTATTGTGTACGAATAGGACAAAGTTTAATTACAAGGGCTAGTTTAGGAGTGTAGGATCTAAAGATCCTAGTGTGTGCTATAACCACAGGATATACCTCCTGCTTGTGCGGCTGCAAGTGCGCAGCAACTTGAGCTTGAACGAGAGCCTCTAGCTGGGCTTGAGTCATGTTAATTCGTCCAGACATGATCTTCATTGTAAAAGTAGCGTAAGTGAGAATGGTTCGCGAGTAGGGCGATGACAGAAAAGCGTAAGCACGTAGGTATTCTCATGTAATAAAGTCATGTGTATCTAAGCGTAATACAAGCAAAGTTCTATGTAATTCTAGCAAGTAGGCAATAAACATAAACCTTATTACCTAGGATGTCGAGTCTTGCACGTGGAGCGAAGCGTCGTTGTGGATCGTTGAGAGCACTGTTCTGGTTATAGTCTGGTTTTAATAAAACGTTTCCCATATTAAAACCGAGTTCTCTATAACCAATGGCTCTGATACCAATCTATCACACCCCCAAAAATCCACACGCGGAGTACCACCGCTTAGGAGCGTGACTGACCAGGATCAAGCCACCAATCATATTGAACATATAAATAAATTGTAAAAGTTTCCATCAATACGACAGGTGTTTATCACAACCAACAAAAGTAAATATAGCGGAAGCATTAATGTAGAAAACCCAACATAAGTATTAACGTTTGATATGTCAATAGTGTTTAATAATTAACCACGATCCTTCGCCCACAACGACTCGCCCCTCCTTGTGCAAGCTCCAAAAGTACCTAAGGTCCTGCAAGGCATGCAGCAGAGAGTCAACAACTAGTTGAGCGAGTTCACAGAAAGTAAATGCGTAAGAGTAAGTTCATGAGTATCAGGTGGCTCTACTGGGCCGATATTGGTTTCTATTAGTGGGGGCTTCCCATGTTATTTATCCACTAGACTATGCGTTACCATAAGTGTTCTGCATATCCCGAGAACAGTAATACGTACAATTTACGTAGGTTTTACGTAAGTATCCTTCACAACCGAGGATAGGGGTACGTGGGGGTTTACGTAGGTTTTACGTAAGTGCCTGACACAACCGAGGCAGTAGTGAGTATCCGTTCACGTAGGTTTTACGTGAGTGTCCTTCGCAACCTGAGGACAGTGAGTAACTTAGGTATACGTAGGTTTTACGTATGTATCCTGCACAACCGAGGACGATGGTATGGTAGTCTAGTAATGGTATCCGTATGAATTTATTCAACCTAATCCCTTCAATCCCATTCCCAACACCCTGGGAATCCCATGCCTTGGTGAGAGTGTGAACTCACCTTGGGTTGCTCGGCAGATACACAGACAAGTTAAATCAAGCTATTTGGTGGTCAACCACGTCCTACCATGGTTACCATATAAAGTTAGGTTCGTATTCGAATATAGCACATAGGTTCTACACGTATTGTGGCAATTATAATAATGGCATGCACAAGTATTCATAGCAGTCCAATAGCAGACACGTAACAAGTCAAAGTATCCGGCCCAATCAGTTGGGCTCGTAACAGTAAAGGCCCAGAAGCGTACATGTGTTGTCGGTCTCGAGTCGAGACTATCGATCTCGAGTCGAGACTATCGATCTCGAGTCGAGACTAGTCGGTCTCGAGGTGTTTTAGTTTTGAAGTCTCGAGTCGCAACTGGGATGGTCTCGAGTTGTTATGGTCTAGTCGAGACTACACGGTCTCAAGTCGCAACCGGACCCGCAACCGTGGTCTCGGTTTGTGCTGTTTGTGTTGATAAGGTAGTCTCGAGTCGAGACTAAGGGCTCTCGACTCGCAACCCTGGTCGAGACAGCGTGTAATAGATTTCCATATTTTGCAGCTCAATCAATTCCTAAATATCAGCAAACATCTTGGCAATTTCGAAAAACAGATCAACCAACACAATATCCAAACATACGGTTAACCTAATATCGATCAAACAGGCCATCACATCATGAACTCATATGAACCCTAACCCAATCAACATGAACAATATTCACATGAACAATAATCTATCCATTTATATGAACATCAACCTATTTACGCATAACCGAATTTCGTGTGCACAATTTTCCATCGTTTACTAGCATGCATAACCCTAATGTAAACATATACAATCAAACAATCACAACATCATCTAATATAAACTAACCGATTATATCATCAACATCACCAAGCATGAAATCGGTAAACATATACTAACCGGGTTAGAGGATTGAAATAAGTGAGGTCTCGAGTGAACAAGGGTGATCCGAACAAGGAATGATCTTCGATCGCCAAAGGGTTGTTGCCGTCGGTTTGAGAGAGAGAATGAGAAGCTAGGGTTTGTGAACTTGTGTGTGTAATAGTGTTTTGTAAAAAAAATGTGAGATGGTTACAACCATCTCATGTGTTATGCGTATGAGGAGAGTGGGCCGAACCCTCTCTTGGGCTGCCCGTTGATCCGTATGCAAGGAATAAAGCCCGAATGAGCTTGTGCGGTCGTGTGTGGGTTGTGCGGTTTGGGCTCGATTAACACAACATTCAATAACATACAAACATGCACATAATATCCAGCATAACATTCAATAAAACCAAGTTCACATAATTATATAACGTTACACAAGATAGGTCTAAAGTACGAGTTGTCACATTATCCCCAACTAAAAAGAAATTTCGTCCCGAAATTTGGTACGCACTCACTGAGGAAGCTAGGTAAGTTGTATCGTTCACTGACTTTCCTGGGGTGTCACACCGATGTTTCCGCCATTGGTTGGGGTGTGACAGATTGGTATCAGAGCCATAACTATAGGGAATTAGGAAAAGTAGGAATGCTTTTACCTAGTTTATAGTTTTAGAACCTTATTCGTAAGTTTTGCTTGAACTACTACGTGATACTTTATTGGTTTCTTATTTATGCTCTTTTAAACATGTATATCACTCGTGAGTAATATTTGACATGATATTCTTATCCATTAATGCTTGTCTTATTAAGTGTTAATACTTGCTTCATTGTTCGATTCTTTATGTGTTACTCTAAACATATTTCTCTATGTGTTAATACATGTTTTATCATTTCGTTATCCAAGCACCATTCTTGATATGCTTTCTTATGTGTTTATACTTGTTTATGTATTTCCTTTGACATACACTTCCCTCATACATTTTCTCGGTATTTTCTAAATCCGAAAACACTCATAATACACAAACGAGACGACTTCACCAAAATAGGCGTGAAATCCACAATTTGGTGAATGACTCTCAATCCTTCTACTTTTCTTTCTACATGGAATTCACCACCAAGTTAGGAGTAAAATCCTCACCTTGATGGAGAAATTCGAATTTCAAATTCTAGTGGACCCTTGTCAAAGTGTCAAAATTAACTTTTGACCCGACGAGTACCAACCACACTTAGGATACTAAATCGCCAAGTTAGGGGTGAAACCCGCACCTTGTCGACTAGTTCCATTCTTTGATTTTCATAGCTCCTGCCAAGTCTCGAAATTTCAATTGATTTGGGACATGTAGTAACCGGAAGGGTAAATACCGTTAACCGACTGGTCGGCGAGAGTATTTCACCTATTAGGCCAAAGCATGCTTCTCAAATTCGAAAGGCTTTTGGAGCCCTTTGGTTTGTCAAAGTTCCGTTTTGGAACCATCCAAATTTTAATCAGACATGTGTTTCTATTATTTATCTTATACATATGCATGATTTCATAAAATTTTATTTATATTTCTTACAACAACACACATCATTGAGATAGGAGTGATTTCCTTACCTTGACGATTAGCTCCACTCCGTCTTTTCTTAAAAAAAAAAACGACCTCACCAACGAGTTTGGGGTGATTCCCTTACCTAGGTGATCGTTACCAACACGTTTCTTCAAAATATTCATTTATGCAAAACCCAATCATATTTTATACCTAGATCATTTATCATTTATCAACATACCTACTTATATAATTTCAAAATACATTGTTTCATCAAACGTACTCCTTATCCTACAACCTATTTTCACTTAACTCATATACACAAGACTCTTAATCATGTCTTAAACGTTTTACTACACGAATTTCCAAAGCTTACGAAATGCTACCTATCAATTTAACCGGTCCAATGAATCTCTTGCCCATGAACTTCATATTCGACTTAATCACTAAAACGCACTCACGTTATATCATCATACTAGAGACTTCCATTCTTAATCGAAATCGAACCAACCTTTCTCAATTACTTATAAGATCTTATAGATGTTATATGATCGTTCTACCAAATACTCTTTTCAAACATCAACACATCATTTGTTAGAACTTTTAACAATCACTAAGTTATTTGCTAAAATTCTTTTCGAAGGATCCTCGTTTCCACAAGAACCTCTTAAATTCATAATTTCTTGTTTGATGAAATGAACTTACTTTTGATTGAAAACCTTTTTCCTACACCAATTTACAAAACTCGTGGGCAAGAAGACTTCTTGGAGACCGACCATCCTTGGATTACGTAAACTCTTTTAAAACAAAAGTAGCATTTCCATTCTTTACAAAATGCATTATGCTTAACCAATGAGTACCTTATATCCTTTTTACATATGCAACTATATTCTACATTTCAAACCAAGCTCAATCTAATTTTGATACGATAAACTCAACGTTTCGTTTAAACAACTATACACACGCTCCATCCTACACGTTTTAGTCATTTTAACGCGACAAATTCATTTATAATCGTCCGAATTTACGTACTTAACCTTTTGGACAATTTTATACGCCTAAATCCGTGATGTCCCAACATACACTATATACCTAAATTTAAATATTCATACCTACCCTTACATTCATACGTTTTATGCCTATACTTATAATCGTATTCATACTTATACTCATACGTTTCATGTTTTACTTATACTCATACGTTTCATGATTTTACCTATACTCATATATTTCATGTTTTCACTTATACTCATACGTTGTGAGCTTATACATATACACATACCACTCGTACGTGTTATGTCGATACACATGCTTGCGTGTTTATTCATACCTAAACTTATACTTATGCTCATACTTTCATTCATACTCATGATCCATACATTCGTACCCATACGCGAGCATAATCCGAGTGATTCGCTTGCGTGGGTCACATACATACTTAAGCATGGACTTGCTTACATACTACATTCTTACACATGCACAATCTTAATTTTCAAATTATGGATACCCTAATTCATACACAACTAGTACAAGCTATGCGGATCAGGCGACGATCAATATAATCATGGGTGCACACGGGATTATAGTGATAGGCGTACGAGAACCATAGAGTGTACTACTGTGTATGGTAAGACACGGAACGTAACAGGGCACCGAATACGGAACGGACGTAATGTGGTTAAAACATGGTGGATACGCCGCTGGTACTTCCTATATATAAGTGTTTTCACCAGATTACCAAATTTCGTAAAACGTGCCTTGAGAAATTCAGTGTTTTGCAGACCTTTTGGACCTAATACAACTTCACGCAACTCACAAACGCATTATATCCGATTATCCATGACGAGACTTCATCCTTAACACACTACGTTCATCTATCCAACACTTATGCTATTCTCATACTTGTACTCTTTAAGAGTCATCCGTTCATTCTATACTCATATTATTCTCCTTATCCTTTTAGTTCATACAAACCTCGTTCGCAATTAAGCTTGTTTAAACATTCGAGTCCTAACTTACCTTTAAAATAGTCTTCCTATACTGGATTCTTGTGTAACTGTACTTAGTATACCTTTAAAGCTTTATTTAAGGTGCCAAACCTTCTCGTTTCACTCAATAAACAACCATCTACAAATGTGATTCCGTTACCACGTCCCATCAAAATACAAACCGTTTGTCATCATGTTCTCTCTTAATACGTCACCTTTTTAAATACGTCGCCAATTTAAGTTACTCAAAGCTGTTAGACTCACTTCACCTGTATACGCACCTACATATTTTCAACTATGTCAGACACCTCAAATTATTTTAGGCAATAAACTCACTCACAAATTTACCTTATCGTTCTCCAAAGTTTTGTGCCTTTCAAAATATTTCAAAATTTTCAAGTCTCAAATTTTGACTAAAACTCTTCTAGTCTACCTCTTGAATAAATTTCGGGACGAAATTTCCTAAAGGAGGGGAGACTGTAACGCCCCGCGTTTTCATACTTCCTAAATTTAGAAACCATCATTTGTAAAACTATTTTTGGAAACTTCGTAGTCTTGAAATCGTTCTTTCATTAAAAGCGATGTAAAATCCGAGACTTGGATCATGAATAAAACTCGTATTTTGCTAATTACATGATATTCATACTTTATATATGCTCATACGTTCAATTTCGTGGAACAATTGATACTTATTCGTAATTCTTGGAAACTATGTACTAAACTTATAATTAAACTAAACTTATGCCCAAAACGTGTTTTGAACGTGAACGACACTTGATTTTGATGCTTACACGATTAATTATACTTGGTTATACTCCTCATACTTTATTCTACCTCAAACTATGTTTTTATGGCAAATAAAGTCCCTAAACTACCTAAAAACCTAAAGATATCAAACTACAGGGACTAAAATGTAATAAAACAAACTTGTTTCCAGATCAGAAGGGCCGGGCGGCCCGCGTTAACTTACCTGGATATCTCAGGCGGGCCGCGTGGCAGTCCCCAGATCAGAAGACATGTGCAGTCGCGACCAGATTCATTTTTGAGCGGGATTTCTTTGTTTAAACCGAGTTTTAGCCTTAATTATCCCCCCAAAACAACCCTAGTCACTCCCCTATAAGTACCCAAGGTCCTCTAAGCACTTGAACACTTTCAACACTCTCAAATCTCCCCTAAACACTCTCTAGTTCTTGCAACAATCTGCATTTCCGGACAGATTCATAACCTTGCACAAAAGTGAGCATAACTTGCTCATTTCTTAACGAAATTACTTGATTCTTCTTCCTACCTGCTTGGATAATCATGGAGTTTGATTCCTTGACTTCTCCTGGGAGAAATCAGACCTGGAATTGCTCCAAAATTGTCCACAAACTTTCTGTTTTGTTTCAAGTTCTTCAAAAGTTTGTTTAAACTCATCCAACTTGTGTCTAACACATCTCACACCTATGTCCTAATGCTTACAACCTCACTTATGGTTGGTTAAGCTTAAAAACAAGGTTGAGACACTATAAATCAGAGGTTAAAACCTCAAATACTTTCTGTTTTGTTAGGGTATTTAACCCACAAATCATGTCAAGCTTAGATCTTGATGAATGAGTGATTATGGAACAACTTGGGTTGTCCTACATACAATCCCCACATGATTTGATGATTTCTCTATAGTTAGGTTGTTTATGTTATTGTGCTAATCCTAGTTCGTGACCCTCCTTGGTTGTTTTTACATCAAGTGAAGTGGTGAACATTCAAGGGGTTCCTAAATGGAAGCATGTTCTTCCTACCCCATACATGACATCTATGATAACACGAGGTGCCTAAATGAAGATCCTAATCTTCTACCTCCTACTTGAATTATTGGATTAAATAATATGTAGTACGTAACCTAGATATATATATATACACCCATTCGAACCTTTGATGTTGAACTCGTGTTTATATGTTAAAGTAGTAGAACATCACCTAAGACCTAAACCTTGTTGTGATTCTTATGGGTGTTCAACTCATGAAAACATTATCATAACCCTTGTGGTTACCAAGTGTCATACAAGTGTTAAGTGTTGAAGACGATTATTTTCACATGCTATTCTCATATCTTACTTTATGTTGTTTTAAATACCGAATCTCGACTCTAAGCATACTTGAACTTTAACCCTACACATTCAATCTTCTAACCTCATCAACTCGTCAATAATTGGATAATTGGAAAGCATATGCAAACTTTGTGAGTATACTCGTATTTCCCCTTTTTACTTTTACCACTTTTGGGGTGTAACATGTTTACCTATCAACAAACTTACACATGAACATTTTGCTTAAACACATGAACATTCCTAGAACATGCTTGTATACGTGATGGCTTGATACTTTAAACTTGGGTGAAACTTATGTGTTGAACTTATCATTAACTTCGTACGAGCCAAACCGTGACATATGTAGCGCTATAGGATTAATGACCTGCCCGTAAACTTGAGGTTATGTCATGAGCATGTTGCGTTTCCTTGGTGTAGAACCCGTGAGGATCTCTCAATGATATCAAACTTTAACTTGTGAAAGCGCGGAAATCAATCGCAAGTCGATTCAAGAATATAAACTAATAAACAATATGAAATCAATAATCAAAACACAAACCGATAACTTGCATTCAAAGACTTGCTAAGACTGATACAAGAAATCGCCTAGGAACTCGGTTCCTCTACTTGATGTCGCCCTCAACTGTTAACCAAAACAACAACCTCAAACAATGAGGTAAATGTTGTTTAAATACAAAACCAACTGGGCCGAAACCTAAGCCCATGCGACACCCACCATACTAGCCCAAACCTTACATAATTAACCCAAAACATAAGAACTAAACAAGTACATAATCAACCCCTAAACTATGCTAACCTACATGAATAAACCTTCGGGTTCCAACAATCTCCCCCTAGGTTTATGCATGAAGGTTCTTCTGACTTCAATTGCCTTGATCACCACCACTTATACGATCCTTATATCCACCGAATCCCTTCTTTTGAATATGCAGAACAGACGCTACAGCAGACGTCCAACCCTTAGCAATTTCTTCATATTTCTCTGTAGCTCTGATTTGATTGCTTGCCAACACTTCCAGATCTTCAACCGCAAGATTCAACAAGTCAATTTGATCTACCAAACAATAACTTGCATCTCCATCACAAACAATCACCGCTTGCCCAAGACGTTCATCGTATGCCCAAAAGTGTAATGTCTTCAGTGCTCCTTTGGGTATCTTTCTCACTAACGGGATTGTCTTCTCTTTATCTGTAGCTGGCCAATGCACAATCTTCATACGTTTGTTTGTGTAAGGATCTCTAATCCCTTTAGCTGGTCTAACAATGGAATCTGCCGTACGCATCGAGGGAAAACCTTTAGCTACTTCCCTCTTCAACCTCTCAAAGAATGCATATCCAGGACCACCAGGCTTATCATCCACATAAGGAGCATTAGACAAGTCTGTCAAATCCACCTTAGTGAAAGACTGAAACTGTCCTGAACGTTTGTACCACTCGACAGGTCCAACTTTTCTTTTGATCCACCATCTCTTGCGATCATGATCATATCCCCAGCTAACTACACCAGAACGATTTCCAACTTTATCATAGAGAGTTTCACCAACATCCATTAAATGATGAGTTGCATGAGCGTCTTCATCATCTGGATTCGCATTCTTGTTCTTCAAGATCACTAACTCTCTTTTCTTTTTCAACCTTTCTGCCTTCTCTCTGTCTGCAACTGGATCTGTAACTCTTGTGAAATATTTTTCCATTGCAGCACTTCTTTCAGCATCATCCTTAGCCATAGCTTGTCTTCTGTTTTCAACATCAGTTGGATCAGAAAATTCTTGCCCAAACTTCTTTTCAAGCTTTCCTCATAAATCATAAACAATGTTGAACAACAAGCTAACGTCTCCTTGAAGTTGTTCAATCTGTTGATCTTTCTTTACAATAGTGTCTTCAAGCTGAATAATCTTTGCATCTTTATGAATCGAATCTTGCTCAAGCACAACCATTCGTTTCTTCATATCTCTCATGCTGATAAATTCATCTTCATCACTTGAATCACTATCAAATGGCATTCTTAGTGGTTCTTCAGGCCTTTTACCACTAGAACTACCAGGTTCTTCATGAACAATTCCAGAAGGTCCAGCATCAACAATTTCAGAGGGCCCAGCTTCATTGTGAACTTCAACATTGGGCCCAGTTTCATTTTGAACTTCAACATCCATCGTAGCTATATCACCTCCTTGAGTATTAACGTCAAAATCAAACATATTCTCTGCAGTGGTGGTAGTATCGCTAACATTCTTTTCAAAATCGAAGTCATACAAACCTTCGTCATCATCAGCAACGTTTACGGATTGATCTTTTCCTTGTTCAACAAACATTCCAGGTCTAGGATCCCTCCTTTTCCTTTTTAATGGAATAGAATCAGAATCCCTTGGGCTTTCAACAGGCTCTTCAGTTGATACTGACAGATCGGAAGGAGGATTTCCCATCTTGTCAGTTACTGACTTTATTAGCATAGCCAAGCTTTCAGCAGTAATCACTGGATTAACCGTAGAAACAGCATCAGCATTAACTTCAGGAGGAAGTTCTATGTCATCATCAGAGTTACACATTATCTCAACACCTTCATCGTCAGAGTTAATTGTAATACGCTCTGGCTCAGGCTCACCTTCAACTCTCCTTGGAATATCATGTTCTTCAGCAACAATAGCACGTGCAGTTGCAGATCGTGCCATCACTGGATTCTCACCAATATCTTCTGTCTCTGCGAACTGACCAAATTTCTCCAATTCGATCAAACCTTCAAACTTTTTCTTGGTTCCTTTCTTCGTAGTGAGAGCACCAAAACATGAAGGACCCATAGGCTTTAACTCCAACGTATTACCAGATCTCTTCAATTCAGGATAACGCTCATTCAAAATCATCTGCACAAATCTTGGATACATAAGAAATTTATCCTTCCGAAGCCCAATTGCATTTCTCTTCATTGCTTCCAAGATATATCTAGAATAATTAAACGGCTCATTTGTAATCACACATATCAATGCAGCAGTCTGTGTGGTATTCAACTGATCAATTCCCCCTCTATTTTCTGTCATGCACAAAAGGAACATGTGCAGTAATAGACGCCAGTAAGGATGCACAAACTTCTTAACCAGGGGAGGAAACTTTCCTTCATAACTTAAACGAGGCAAAATTGCTTCCACAGTTCCAGTAGGAAGTTCTATAGGATCTGTTTCCTGATCATTAAACTTCAACACATCTCTAATAATCTGCTCAGTCACTATAACTTTCGTCTTTTCAATCTCAGCAACTATAGCTCCCTTTCCTTCAACGATTTCAACTTTAGCAGTCTTCCAAAAGTCTTGAATAAGGCTTTCATAAACAACTGGATTCTCACGTAGAGCATGAACAATCCTGCATGTATTTAGGCCTTTGATCAACGACGTATACAACTGCTTGTGCTTCACTGGTGGAGGTGCTAAATATCCAACTTGATTATGAGAAGATATAAATTTTAAATCTATTTTCTGCACACAACACAAATCAAATAAGTTTCCAACTTTCGAATATAACAGTGATAAAAATAAAAACCAAAACAAACACTGTTACTGTTCACTCGAGACCATGAGTCGCAACCAAAAGGTCTCGAGTCGCAACCATGAGTCGCAACCAGCAGATTACGAGTCGCAACTATGAGTCGCAACAAACAAAATTGAGTCGCAACCATGAGTCGCAATCTTGATATTGCGACTCGTAACCACTGGTTTCGAGTCCTAAGTGTTTTGATTGCGAGTCAAAACTTCATCGGAAACATCATCGAAAACTTCAAATCCTCATCGGAATCTTCAAAAATTCATCGGAATCTTCATCAGACATTCATAATCTCCTGCAAAACTTGAATGATGACGTCATTATACCTTGATGATTAACAAAGAAGATTGCGAGTCGCAATCGGAAACCAGTCGGAACAGTTGATGAATGCCGGAATCTTGAGAGAGAAAATATGATCTGATTGCGAGTGCACAAGGTTATGACTCGTAACCTCCTTTTATACTCAACAGTTGTCATGGGCCCATGTCTTATGGACTTGGGCCTTGTGGACATGGGCTCAAAAACAGATTTATCAATTAATTTTTTTAACCCATTTCAAAATCTGATTTAGTAAAAACAATCCATTAAACCTTTTGAGCAATGTTTGCAAAATAAAACCAAAAAAAAAAATTAAATAATAAAATATTATTTACAAAAATAAATCAGGAAATTTGCATAGATACTCAGGGATCAAATCACAAGGTTTCGGGCTTGACTTCACTTATCAACACTGATCTACTACAGGATGATCTAGACAACTGCCAGTATGTTTGTCCTCTTAAACTCATCTCCCTAGACCTTTTCCATATAACTGCCTGTATCTCATTTTATCATGTTTTGATATTTTTAATAATGATCACCCAAACAAATACTAATCAAATCCTGGAATTATGCACAGCTCACTCTATCATGCAAGCAGTTTCCCTACCACATATTTCACAAGTCCAATCCAAATTTCTGAAATCTTAACTGGGAATAGATTGAGAAGAGAACAGAATAGATCTTAATCAGAGATGGTGTAATATACAAATCAAATGAGTTTTCTCAATTTGATATAGGTTTCATGGGTTTCTTTTGGGCACTTGAGGGCCTCTTTCGGGTGTTAATTGATCTACAGATCGACAACGTACAGCTAGGTCAGCATGTATCTGGATGCAGCAGAAGCTGTAGTTGCCTAGCACCTCCAGGTCAGCATGTATCTGGATGCAGCAGAGGAGGTACACGACTTTTTCAGATAAGATTTCAGAATCAGATCAAAATTGTGTGTATCGGGAAAAAACATACAGACATTCAAATAGACATGAGCTAATTCCAAGTGATTTTCTTTTCTGAGGTCATGTACTAGTTTAGTTCTGAACAGAAACAGCTAATGTTTCCAATCTTAAGGATAGAGCCTACCAACACATCATACTAGAGTCAAACTTTTTCGATACTGGTCTTACATGAGTCAGCCCTCGACCATAATGTGAAAATTCATTTCATTTCCCAGTCCAGCCACACTTCCTTTTGTACTTCTTTTTGTATTTTTCAATTTTTAATGTTTTTGTATTTTTCGATTTTTCTCCCCCTAAATTTGAGCATAAATAAAAACTACCTAAGAATAGAAAACTTTATGAACAAATTTACCTACGAAAAACAAAAGCATGCTCAATCAGTAAAACGGATCATTTTTAGAAAATCCACAAGCACTCTGAATTTCGAGCTGCTGACAGGTTTAGTGAACAAATCGGCAGCATTTGCATCTGTGTCGATTTGTTCAAGAGTAATAAGACCTCTGTCAAAACAGTCTCGAATAAAATGAACTTTAATATCAATGTGCTTGGTTTTGGAGTGAAAGACAGGATTTCGAACAATTTGTATTGCAGCATCATTATCGCAGTAAATAGTAGTGTTAAGATAAGTCAAACCATAATCCTGCAATTGATGTTGCATCCACACCACTTGAGAGCAAGAAGCAGAAGCAGCAACATACTCGGCTTCAGCTGTAGATATCGCCACTGTTTGTTGTTTCTTGCATTGCCAAGAAATGAGCCGATCACCCAAAAATTGGCATCCCGCAGATGTAGATTTCCTGTCACTGTCAGTACCTCCAAAATTGCTGTCAGAGAAAGCAAACAAGTCAAAATTGGAATCCCTCGGATACCACAGTCCAAACCGATGTTGGCCTTTAAGATACCGAAAGATCCTTTTAACAGCAGTAAGGTGAGAAGTTTTAGGATTAGCCTGATAGCGTGCACAGTTGCAAACAGCAAACATGATGTCCGGACGGCTAGCTGTGAGATACATCAATGACCCGATCATGGACCTATATTGACGTTGATTGACAGACTCTCCTTCTTCATCTTCAGTCAATAGTGGTCTCTCAGCCATAGGTGTTTCAGCAGGCTTTGCGTCCGTGAATTTAAATTTTGCCAGCACATCATCCACATACTTCCCTTGATGAATAAGAATTCCTTGCGAACTCTGCTTGACTTGTAGACCCAAAAACAGTGTCATCTCCCCCAGAGCACTCATTTCAAACTTCTTCTTCATAACTCTCTCGAACTCCTTGCAAAGATCCTCACTTGTAGATCCGAAAATGATATCATCAACATAGATTTGAACCAAGATTTGATCACGTCCTACTTTCTTGATGAACAGAGTCTGGTCTATGGTGCCACGCGTATACCCATGAGCCAACAGATGCTCTGTTAGTGTGGCATACCAAGCTCGAGGAGCCTGGTGTAACCCGTACAGCGCCTTGTCTAGCTTGTAAGCGTACTCAGGATGGTCTGGATGCACAAACCCTGGCGGCTGCTCGACAAAAATTTCTTCCTTCACATCTCCATAGAGAAACGTGGTCTTGACATCCATCTGATAAACAGTGAATCCCATGTATGACGCGTAAGCCAAAAAGATCCGGATGGCTTCAAGTTGTGCAACCGGAGCATATACTTCATCATAATCCAGTCCTTCAATTTGTCTAAATCCCTGAACCACCAGCCTTGCTTTGTTTCGAACGATGACTCCTGCAGAATCCTGCTTGTTTCGAAATACCCATCTAGTTCCAAGCTTACGTTTTCCTGCTGGCAACTTGACGAGCTTCCATACTCCAAGTTTTTCAAACTGGTTCAGCTCTTCGTGCATAGCATCTACCCAGCCAGGTTCCTGCAAAGCTATATCAATGGTTTTAGGTTCGATTTGAGAAAGATAACAAGAATATAAGCAAGTGTTAATGGTTCCTGATTGACTCCTGGTCAAAATTCCTGCATTTACAGGACCAATCACATTCTCGATTGGGTGATTGCGTTGAACGCTCGTAGGTATGGCCAAATCAGGTACAATCTCCTCTTCAGTGGTGGTGTTGCTAGACTCCCCCTCATTAGGTGCTGTAGTAGTGTGAACTACAGGAGAAGTGACAACACAGTCCTCAGGAATTGGTTCAGGAAACAATGCAGAGTCACTAGTTGATGCACCCTCAGGGGATCGAGTGACCATCGGAGATGGTGTAGGATGTTGCGTAAACACCATTCCCGGTGGATCAATGGTATGATGCCTCACGTTGTCTTGCATCTGTTCTTCGTCTTCCGTATCTTCAAACGACAATGGTTGTTTGGGAATAGACACACCTGCAACTGAAACATCACTTGACAAAATGTTAAATGATTTAAACAGAGCAGAATAATCGTATAACCAATCTGGACCAACTCTAGCGTCCGTGGCATTCTCTTCAAGCCATTCAATGTTGCACGACTCGACGACCTTTTTAGTTACTTTGTTGTATACCCTATAAGCAGAGCCTTTAGCGTATCCAACAAAGTAACATTCGTCACCTTTGACTTCAAACTTTCCATTGGAGTCCATTAGTAATAATACACATGGACAACCAAAGATACGAAAGTGTGAAACCGAAGGTTTATGTCCTTCCAGAATCTCATAAGGGGTTTTCATGTGACGTTTGTTTACTAAAGCATGATTCTGGATATAACAAGCCGTGCTAACAGCCTCGGCCCAAAAAAAGCTAGGAAGCTTTGAATCAGCCAGCATAGTATGTGCAGCCTCAATGAGAGTACGATTCCTTCTTTCAGCTACTCCATTTTGTTGTGGAGTTCGAGGCGCACTGAACTGACGATCGATTCCCTTATCAACACAGAAAGTATCCAAAGTAACGTTCTTGAATTCTGTCCCATTGTCTGATCGAATAACCTTCACCTTAGTACTCGCTTGATTTTCAGCCAAAGTAATGAATTGTTTTACCAAGACAGCAGTTTCATTTTTGTGGCTGAGAAAATACACCCAAGTGTAGCGAGAGTAATCATCGACGATTACCAGACAGTAAGCTTTCTTCCCAATACTCAGCACATTCACTGGACCAAAAAGATCCATGTGAAGTAGTTCGAGTACAGCTTTTGTCGAGGGTACTGGCTTAGTCTTATGAGGTTTTCGATGAGCTTTCCCTTTCGCACAAGCAACACATTTCTCCACCAACATGAAGTCCTTGATTGGAAGATCACGTACCAGTTGACCTTTAGCTAGACGGTTCAGATTTTTCATATTCACATGCCCAAGTCGACGATGCCACAGCAGACCATCATGCTCTGAAATTTTTGAAAATAGACAAGTGATCTCTTCACACGGTTTCTTGTTCATATCAATGACGTAAGCATTTCCCTTTCTTTCAGCTGTCATTAAGAACCAGTCTTCTGGAATTACAATCCCAGGCTTAAGAACATGACATCCCTTCTTCGTGAAATGAACTGAATTCCCTCGATCACAGATCTGTGAAATACTTAACAGATTGTGTTTCAGTTCTGGAACATAATTAACATTTTCAAAGCTTAAGACCCCGTTTCGAACAGTTCCTTTTAACGTGATTCTTCCTGACTCTCCTCCCGCAAATGAGACATATCCACCATTAAACTCTTTGACATTTACCAGTTGGGATAGGTCTCCTGTCATGTGCCTGAAACAGCCACTATCCATGTACCAGAGGCGCACGGTAGTCCTCCACAGCTGTTCCTGCATGATTAGCGGGATTAGTTAGATTTAGGAACCCAGCCCATAGTGGATCTGGGTTTTCCTTGTGCATCGATATACGTCACCCTCTGCCAAACTAAATCATCTTTATTCAGAAATTTTGAAACATTCCTTTTGGCGACATTTTGATGATATGATTTCATTGAATTGGATTGCATGCCATTAGCTTTAGGTTTCCAAAACTGTCTTGACCAGTTAGAATTGAAACTTTCAAAAGCGTTACCAAAAGAATTACTTCGATTACGCTGAAAATTTGTTTGTCTATTCTGATATTGATTGTAGCGTTTGGCTGCATTCCAATCCTGATCAGAAGGTCTAGTCCTATGATGATAGTTGTTCTTCATCGTCTTAGTCGTTGCAGACATCATGGACTCCGAACAGTGATATTGGTTAGACGTGACCTTCTGATTTCGCCCTGATGTTTTCTTATTCGGTGTCCTTGGGAGTTTACCACAATTTCTGGCAATGTGACCAGCAATGCCACAGTTAAAACATGTTTGACGTTTCACATTTTGAATATTCTTGACATTTTGACTCTGTTTGCTTGATTTCGTGTGATTCGATGTTTTAGTTTTCTGAACATGTTTGACTTGTGGTTTTTCTTTAGACAAATTTTCTTCTAATGATTTCTCTTTTAGATCAGCATCCTTTTCATTGTTACTTAATCTTGATTCCGAATTTGAACATGTACGAGTTTCATCCAAATGCGTTTTATCAAGGCATTTATCATCTGAAACTGATTCAGGTTCACTTCCCGAACAAGAAGAAGTCTCAACAGCATGCTCTTCCTCAATGCATTTGTCATGTGAAACTGATTCAGGTTCCTTTTCTGAGCCTGAAGAAGTTTCATCAACGTGCATTTCCTCAGAGCATTGATCTTGTGACACAGATTCAGGTTCATTATTTAACACAGTTTCCAATGGGGTCCCACTAGATTCAACATTAGGGACACCCACTGAGACAGATTCAGAAGAAGAATCAGGACACTCTTGATTTTCTTGAGAAGTCGTTTCAGTGGTTTCACTGAATGCATCCTGAGGGACCTCGCCTGTAACATTTTCACAAGCTGAAACATTAGAGATGTTAGGATCACAAGCATTAGCTGAAAAACAATCACCACACTTATTGTTCAAATCATCCACACAAACATTATCAGTTTTGCCCAAAACAACAGGCTCACAAGATGAAACATAAGCTGAAAACGACGCAAACAAAGAACTAGTAAAAGCAATGTCAGACTCAGTTGGTTCAGAATAATGTTCAAAATATGGTTCAGAAACATTTGAAATAACTACAGGTTCACTCCCATGAACGTCACCACACTTTAATTCAGAGCTATCATCTGCACATGACGATGAAACGTTAGGATCAATTGTCCCTTTATGAACAAAATTCAAGGGTGTAGACTTTTGTGGCTCAACATGTCTGTTATGGACAGACGATTTGTTGTTATTTGAACCATAGGTCATTTTACTTTCGTTCAGCATCTCCTCCTCAGTCATTGGTAAATAAGTGTAATTATCATTGTACGGAGGAGGAGTCTGATTATAACCCAATCCCGACCCTTTCTTTTTAGAATATGCTAATTGTTGATCACACAGATTTTTGACTAATTTACTGGAGGAATCGAATTTTTTAATGTTTAACTCATTAATTTGGTATATATCCCTAACATTCTCCAGTTCTTTAGTCACCTCACACAGTTTTTCTTTGACTATGATGAGTTGGGCCGTAGCTACACTAACATCGTCCTTGAGTTGAACGATGTCCTTACGCTGAGCTTCGATTTTCTCTTTGAAAAGTTTTTCGTTTTTCGTTAAAGTGAAATTTTTCCGTTTAATTTCATTATAGTCTTCGATTAGCTCAGCGTTGTGAATTCTATAAGCCTCAACTCGTTCCCTACATTCAGGAGTGCAGAAAACAGAAATTACCTCTTCTTTCATGAGACCTTTGACAGGTGCTGACAGGATTTGAGTCATGAATGAAAAATCATCAGCTGCAGTCTCTTCCTCTGGCTTTGGGCCATGTTCGCTTGAAGTCATGAAAGCAATGTTGGATGTAGCAGTTTGATTCTCTGGAGCTGATATGTTCAGACGCTCAATTTCTGAAGACCAATCAAAGTTGACGTTGGGCTGCACCACCAGTGCTTGTGCTAATCCTTGCGGCTGTGGACTTCCAGAAGCGGCAGCATCTGCTATACTTGTAGTGGTCACAAGAGCTCTTTCTCGATTAGGAGTTGCAGGTTGAGCAGGAGTTGCAGGAGTTTGATCTCTGTTTACAAGTGGCTTCGGGCAGTTTCGAGCATAGTGTCCTTCCTCATGACAGTTGAAACAACGAAGATTAAAGGGCACTTTAGCAGCTCCATTCCATGCATTTCCCCACCTGTTTTTACCTGTTCTTTTCACAAACTTTTGGGCTCTGAAGGCTGCCATTGCCATCTGCCAGGTGATATCCATTTCTTCAACATCATCTGGATGAATCTGTGTCAGATCATCAGGACTCCACTTTGGTGGATCAAGCTTTCCTGCAATGAAAGCATTCAGACAGTTGATCACTGACGCTGCTATATCCAGTTTTTCCTTTGATTGATTTGCGAAGAAGGCCATCATTTCGTTGTTTGCAGCGGAGGCAGAGGTAGGAGCAACAGTAGAGACATTTCCAGCATTTTGAATTGAAGCAGGAGAAGCTGGAGAAACGACTTGATTTGAGGATCCAGATGAGTGCACCTTTGCTGAAGTTGGAGAAGCGGATGAAGTATTGCGAAACATCTGAAAGCCTCCTTGAGACAATAAGGCTGTGTTGCTGTTGTTGTTGGAGGAAGCGGGAGCAATGGAGAAACCAGCAGCTAGCATACTGTTCTTGTAATTTGTTTCTCTTTGCTTATCATCCAGTTCGCATGCCTTAATGTGAGAGATCATCTTTGACAGAGTGCATCTAGCTAGGTCTTTTGTCTTCTTGATCATAGCAACATGATGATCCCAACTCTTTGGTAGTGCATTGAGAAGTTGTCGATTTGAGGATGCATTTGTTGTATGAATTTCTTCCATTTGCATTTGAGTGACTAACTTCACGAATCTCTGAATCTGATTGTCTATCGTTTCACCATAAATATGGTTGAAGTTGTTGAAGTTTTGTTGCAGCAAATTTCTTCGGCTCTCTTTCATGTCTTCGTTTCCTTCATATACCTCGATCAGAGAATCCCACAATTCTTTGGCAGATTTGCAGGTGCGAAAACCAATAGCAATATCAGGACCCAAACTCATGGTTAAGTAGGAAAGAGCTCGATCATCTTCTTCAACAATGAGCAAATCATCTTCAGTGTACTGATCTCGAGGCTTCTTTATTTTGACATCTGGTTCTGTGGGGCTTTCCATCATAATCTCCCTAGGTCCTCTTAAAATACTTCGCCACAACTTGTAATCCTTAACCTTCAGATGCTGTTCAAAGCGCCACTTCCACTCGGGAAAATCATTAGCATCAGTTAGCCTGGGAATGCGTGTTGTAGTTCCAAGCTTTGAGTCCAATTCTTGTTGTTGATTAAGGGCAGTCAATTCACTGTTGTTTGATGACATGTTTAATTAATCAGTTAATTAATTAATTAAATTTTTTTTAAGTCCAAATGTCCGTAGTTCAGTGTCGTTGCGAGTCGTAACAGCTGGGGTTGCGAGTCAAATCCACTGTGGTTGCGAGTCGTAACTGCTGAGGTTGCGAGTCGAAACTAAAACAGAATGAGCCGAAACCGAGGTTGCGAGTCGTAAAAGCTTTGGTTGCGAGTGGAGACTGAACTGATGGTTGCGAGTCGCAACTGAAACAGGATGAACCAAAACCGTGGTGAATGCGAGTCGAAACCAAAACGTGATGAACCGCAACAGTGATGGTTGCGAGTCGTAACCAGAACGTGATGAGCCGCAACTAGATGGTTGCGAGTCGAAACCTACAAAAGAATAAACGATAAGATCTGTTTACTCTCAATCCCGATTTTTCAGCACTTCCAAAATTCAAAGATATTGTAATCTTTGAATCTGTTGACCACCAACTTCCCGTAAATTCAGCAAACACCTTTTTCAGAAATCAACAAACCAAAATCAGTAAAATTTTTAATGAATCGGTCATGAACAGTTTGAATATATCACTGCAAAAACACGCAACAAACAGATCAGTAGCACACACGATTCTTGAATCCGAATGATATCAAAACCGAGCCCTTGAATGGCTTCAATGGCTCTGATACCAATTGTAGAACCCGTGAGGATCTCTCAATGATATCAAACTTTAACTTGTGAAAGCGCGGAAATCAATCACAAGTCGATTCAAGAATATAAACTAATAAACAATATGAAATCAATAATCAAAACACAAACCGATAACTTGCATTCAAAGACTTGCTAAGACTGATACAAGAAATCGCCTAGGAACTCGGTTCCTCTACTTGATGTCGCCCTCAACTGTTAACCAAAACAACAACCTCAAACAATGAGGTAAATGTTGTTTAAATACAAAACCAACTGGGCCGAAACCTAAGCCCATGCGACACCCACCATACTAGCCCAAACCTTACATAATTAACCCAAAACATAAGAACTAAACAAGTACATAATCAACCCCTAAACTATGCTAACCTACATGAATAAACCTTCGGGTTCCAACACTTGGTTTGATATGTTAGACACATGCCATCTTTATTATTTATCTTGAATCACATGCTTGCTATGGGGAATTGTTCGAAGCTTATCTTTTGCTATGTATGTACCAAACTTGTATACTCGCCTTTGCTTTTGCATTGAACTTTATTTTAAACATGTTACAGGTTGAGGATGATGATGCTATGAAATGAAGTAGCGTTGTTGCCTAGATACACATATAGACGTTTAGGTTTAATCGTTGTATCAATTTTTATTATGTTGTATTGTATTTCCTTTGAACTTGACGTTATTTGATTTCTTTGTAATGTTGACAAATGAATTGTGAAATGAAGTCGGTTTATTAAATATTGTCGCAAATAGCGTTATGAAGTCTCTTGCAATCTTCACACTTCGTCTCATCCCGATGTTTCCGCCATTGGTTGGGGTGTGACAAGAACAACAACCTTGGACCCCTTTAATGATTGAAAACTCAGACAGTACATTATTCATGAAATTCGGACCTTATGGCATTCCATAATACTCAGACATGTTGTGCATAAATGAAACTCAGACCATGCAAGCATCACAAAGTCGGACCATATGCATCTTATGAAATTCGGACAAGCATCACACTTTAAAACTCGGACAAGATCATTCTCTTCTTAAAACTCTTAATGTTCGGACATGTATTTCTTGTTTAAAAGATCGGACATGCTCACCTCACAAAAACTCAGACCTAGTGTCCTCATTACAAAAGTCGGACCTAGGGTCCTTATGCCAAAAAGTTGGACCATAACATGAGCATAAACTCGGACCAACACAACCTTTACAAAGATCGGACCTACACATTATATAATCAAAGGCCGGACTATGTTTAATCAATCAAAGTCGGACTATGTTTAGTCAATAAAAGTCGGACCCCACACTCCCCCCATGAAACTCAGACCAACATTAAATCCTTGAAATTCGGACATATGATCATTCCATAAACTCGGACTCAAGAATCCATTACACAAATTCGGACCCCATGCTCTCAAAATTCGGACCATATTCATGTATATCATTCTCAAAAACTCAGACTAAACATATTTACAAAATTAGGACTTCATAACATTTGAAAAGTTCGGACTATTCATTATCTTAACAAAGTTCGGACTTCATGAATAATCAAAAGTCGGGCCAACCATCAATCATGCGAACATTCATATGCAATGTAACAGTTACGTTTGCAGAAGACTACGATCAAAAACCCTAATTTCATACATTGCATTGCAGTAATCTAATCAACAATGAACATTTTTATCATATCAGACATATTAGTGTTATGCTAGTGATTACACAACTAATCATATTCATTTCACAAAAATCAGAATGATCAATAAACACGGAGCTATTGTTTGTAGAACTAGGGTTTGCAAGAATCAAATAACCAATGATTGACAACAAATCATTAAACAATTACCTTGGATTGATTCTAGATGGATTGAAAGATCGAGATTGATGATTGAGAGCTTGTGCCAATGATGAAGAAGATGATTGTAGGAGAGGATTGGAGGATGTGAAAGTACGTATGTTGATTTTTGTGTGATGATTAGTGAAGGAGATTAGGGTTAAGAGTTGTTAAGGTTTCACTAACTACTCTACTCACCCCTAAGTATCATCTTTTACATAAAACACACCCATCACAATATAATTTACAGTTTCATCACCAAGTTCATGTATTTGTCAAATCTTTCGTAAATAACACATAACTATGCACAATCACAATACACTTTATCAAACCAAAATGTATACAGTTACAAAGCAAACCAATTGTGCAAGTAAACAACTAAACAAACTGTGAACGTGCAATAAATGCGAAAGTGAAATCTCGGAACCTCGAGTTGTCACATTATCCCCAACTTGAAAGAAATTTCGTCCCGAAATTTATCATGCGGTTACTGAGGAAGCTAGGTAAGTTGTATCGTTTACTGGTTTTCCTGGGGTGTCACATCATCCCCCCGTTGATTTGGAATTTCGTCCCGAAATTCTGTAGTAGCTTCAGCCTCAGCAGTGGTTGCACGGTTTTCGAATAACTGGGGATACTTGAGTTCCATTTGGTCTTCTCGTTCCCAGGTATACTCTAGGCCACGACAGGAGTTCCAACGAACTCGTACAAGAGGTATTCTGGTGTTCTTGAGGACCTTAACATCCCGGTCCGTGATTTCTACTGGTTCCTCGACGAAGTGCAACTGTTCATCGATAGTGAGTTCCTTCAAAGGAACTATGAGGGTCTCATCTGACAGACACTTCTTCAGATTCGACACGTGAAATACGTTGTGAACTGCACCGAGTTCAGCTGGTAGGTTCAGTTTGTAGGCCACCTTGCCTATTTTCTCGATGATTTCGAATGGTCCAACATATCGTGGATTGAGTTTACCTCGTTTACCAAAACGAACCACACCCTTCCAGGGTGAGACTTTGAGTAGCACTCGATCCCCAACTTGGAACTCGAGCGGTTTCCTGCGCTTATCAGTGTAACTTTTCTGACGGTCGCGAGCTGCCGCCATACGTTGTCGTATCTGTGCAATCCGTTCAGTAGCATCAACTACCATTTCTGGACCTGTGATCTGACTATCCCCCACCTCTGCCCAACAGAGAGGTGACCGGCATTTACGTCCGTACAATGCCTCGAACAGAGCGGCTTGTATGCTGGTGTGGTAACTGTTATTGTACGAAAACTCCACTAAAGGGAGATGCTTTTCCCACCTGTTGCCAAAATCGATAACACATGCCCGAAGCATGTCTTCTAGGGTTTGAATCGTGCGCTCAGACTGCCCATCCGTCTGAGGGTGATAAGTTGTGCTCATGTCTAACCGAGAGCCAAAAGATTTGTGCATTGCTTGCCATAATTCCGAAGTGAATTGTGCATCCCGATCCGAAATAATAGAGGTTGGCACTCCGTGCCTCGAAACAACTTCTTTCAAGTAGACGTCTGCTAAGGTAGAGAACTTATCCGTTTCTTTGATAGCCAAGAAATGAGCAGACTTTGTGACTCGATCCACGATCACCCAAATAGTATCATTCCCACGCTGGGATCTAGGCAGGCCAGTAACAAAATCCATGAAAATTTCTTCCCATTTCCACTGTGGTATCTTGGGTTACTGAAGTAGGTCTGAGGGTTTCTGGTACTCCGTCTTGACCCTTGCACAGGTCAAACACTTGCCGACGTACGTTGCGATGAGGGCTTTCATGCTTGGCCACCAATACGTAGTTTTTAGATTGTGGTACATCTTATCCGAACCTGGATGTACCGAGTAGCGTGACTTGTGTGCTTCATCCATCACAAGTTCTCGTAAACCGCCATATAGTGGGACCCAAATACGCCCCGTTACGTAGTAGGCACCGTCTTCCTTTTGTTCTAATCACTGCCTTGAACCGCGTAAGGCTTCAGCCTTGACATTTTCTGGTTTCAATGCTTCTGACTGAGCATCTCGTATCTGAGCAGGAAGACTAGACTGAATAGTAAGCTGCAAGGCTCGTACACGCCTAGGTAGAGTGTCCTTTCGACTGAGAGCGTCAGCCACAACGTTGGCTTTGCCTGGATGGTACTTGATGGCACATTCGTAATCATTCAGCAGCTCGACCCATCGTCGTTGACGCATGTTCAATTCCTTCTGCTTGAAGATATGCTCGAGACTCCTGTGATCGGTGTAGATAGTGCACTTGGTACCGTACAGGTAGTGTCTCCATATCTTAAGCGCGAAAACAACAGCTCCCAGCTCTAAATCGTGCGTCGTGTAGTTCCGTTCATGAACTTTAAGTTGCCGTGAAGCGTAAGCAATGACTTTTTCCCTTTGCATCAATACACAACCAAGACCCTGAATCGACGCGTCGCAATAGACCACAAAATCGTCCGTGCCCTCTGGCAATGAGAGGATAGGTGCACTGCAAAGTCTATCCTTTAAGTGCTGAAAAGTGGTTTCCTGGGGATTACCCCAACGATAGGTGACACCCTTCTGTTTCAGTAGAGTAAGCGGCTGTGCAATCTTTGAGAAGTCTTTGATGAACCGTCTGTAGTAACCCGCCAAACCCAAGAATTGGCGTATTTCCGTTGGTGTACGCGGTGCCGGCCAGTTCCTGATCGAATCTACCTTGGATGGATCAACATGAATCCCATCCTTGTTTACCACATGGCCCAAAAAGTGAACTTCACGAAGCCAAAAGTCGCATTTTGAAAACTTAGCATACAATTGTTCCTTTCGAAGAAGTTCCAAGATAAGACATAGATGCTGCTCGTGCTCCTCCTGACTCTTGGAGTAGATCAGGATGTCGTCGATGAAAACAATCACAAACTTGTCTAGATAAGGTTTGCACACCCTGTTCTTTAGATCCATGAAAACTGCAGGCGCGTTCGTTAGCCCGAATGGCATGACTAGAAACTCGTAGTGGCCGTAGCGAGTTCTGAATGCTGTCTTAGAGACGTCCTCATCCCGGACTCTCAGCTGATGGTAACATGACCTTAGATCAATCTTGGAGTAGTAGCTCGACCCTTGCAACTGGTCGAATAAGTCGTCAGTACGAGGAAGAGGATAGCGGTTCTTCACTGTGACCTTATTCAGTTCGCGGTAATCAATGCACATCCTAAAGGTACCGTCCTTCTTTTTCACAAATAATACTGGAGCTCCCCAAGGTGAAGAGCTAGGACGAATAAAGCCCTTATCAAAGAGCTCTTGTAGTTGCTTTCACAGTTCTTCCAGTTCGGTTGGAGCTAATCGATACGGTGCGCGGGCTATAGGTGCTGCTCCTGGGGCTAGCTCGACTTGAAACTCGACCTGGCGATGAGGCGGTAGCCCAGGTAAATCTTCAGGAAACACTTGAGGAAATTCACGTACAACTGGGATATCCTCTATTCTTTTCTCTTTCGATGATGCATCAGTAACTAGTGCCAAAATGGCAGTGTGACCCTTTCGCAAACATTTCTGAGCCTTCAGGAAGGAGATGATGCCAACCACAACACCACTCTTGTCGCCTTGAACTTCAAGAGGTTCTTTACCAGAACGAGGAATACGGATGATCTTCTCCTTACATAGGATCTCTGCTTGCTGCTTGGATAACCAATCCATACCAATGACGATGTCGAAACTACCCAGAACTATAGGAATGAGGTCGATGGAGAAAGCTTGACCAGCGAGGATGAGATTACAACCCTGAACTATGTGTGTGGCCTCTAGATTTTTACCATTAGCTAACTCTACGACATGTTTGGTGTTTAAGGGAGTTGGTGCACGTTTTAACATTTGGCTAACTTTCAGAGACACATAACTAGTATCCGCACCCGAATCAAACAATACAGTAACATAAAAGTCGTCAAGAAGAAACTTACCCATAACAACGTTGGGATCGTTCCTGGCATCACCCTGCCCCAGCACAAAAGCACGTCCCCTAGCTTCGTTGCCATTATTGTTTCCCCTATTGTTGTTGTTGCCATTGCCCTGATTGTTGTTATTGTTGTTGTTGTTGTTGTTGTTCTGATTTCGGTTTAACTGAGGGCAGTGTCTTTTGAAGTGACCTTCAGGGCCACAATGAAAACATCCCTTGTTGCCCTGTTGCTGATTCTGCGGTGCTTGCTGTTGCTGCTGATTCTGATTCGCAGGTCGCGGACTCCTACAATCCTTGGCCTCATGACCCATCTTGAGGCACCTCTGACAGCGACCCTTGTTACACTGGCCACTGTGGTGTCTGTTACAGTTGTTACACCTTGGAAGGTTCCGTTCCCTCGATATCCACCCTGCCTGTGCTGCCCGAAGATTGCTGACTAGGGCTCTGATAATTGTCAGCCTTTCGCTGCTGGACCTGAGACTGAACAGAAGCTGATCCCTTGCTGGAATCCCCCTCCCATTTTCTCTTGTTGTCACTGGGAGTAGCAGGAGTAGCAGAAGTGGTAATGGTGGCAGTAGCGCTGATACGTTTAGGCAGCTTGTTCTGTTCCACTACCTGATCCGTGAGGTGATGAGAAAGGCGTTGAATAGCCTGGATATTGTCAAGATTAGCCGATGTCACATGGCTCTGAATTTCTGGTGCCAACCCTTTGAGATACAACTCAATACGTCTAATAGGAGGGTCCACCATAGTTGGACACAGAACAGCCAGCTCGTTTGACCTTTTAGTATATGCCTCGATTTCCGACCCAGTCATCTTCAAATGAAAGAATTCCACTTCTAACTTGTGGATGTCGTCGCGTGTGCAGTATTCCCGTTTAATCAGCTCCTTGAAATCATTCCAAGGAGTAGCGTTAGCAGCTGCTAATCCCAAAAGTTGAACTTGCGCATTCCACTAAGTCAGCGCAATTCCTTCCAGAGTACCAGTAGCGTATTTCACCCTGCGAGCCTCAGGGCATTCACACATTTCAAACACAGACTCGAGCTTTTCAAACCAATGGAGCAGTCCCACTGCTCCCTCCGTGCCACTGAACGTGCTTGGACGACAGTCCATGAAATTCTTGAAAGTGCAAACAGGTGGCTGAGCGTGTTGACCTGTTGTGTATATAAGAATAGGACAAGGTTAAACACAGGAGTTGGTTTAGGAACGTAGGATCTAAAGATCCTAGTGTGAGTTGCGACTGCAGGGTATACCTCCTGCTTGTGCGGCTGCAAGTGCCGCAGCAACTTGTTCGTTGATAAGAGCCGTCAACTGGGCTTGAGTCATGTTAATACGTCCAGCCATGATCTTCATAGCAAATGTAACATAAGTAAGAGAGGTTCGCGAATAGTGCGATGACAGAAGAGAGTAAGCACACAAGTGTTCTCAAGCAATAACGAATAGCATACAATGTAATCTAAGCATACCACGAGCAAAGTTCTATGTAATTCTAGGATGTAGGCAATAAACATAAACCTTATTACCTAGGATGTTGAGTCTTGCACGTGGAGCGAGGCGTCGTTGTGGATCGTTGAGCACTGTACTGGTTATAGTCTGGTTTTAATAAAAACGTTTTCCCCCTTATTAAAACCAAGTTCTCTATAACCAATGGCTCTGACACCAATCTGTCACACCCACAAAATCCACACGCGGAGTATCACCGCTTGGGAGCGTGACTGACCAGGATCAAGCCACCAATCATATAGAACAATGTATATAGTAAAAGTAAATGTCATTTAACCAAACCAATCCATATGAAAGGTGTTCAAAACATAAGTGTAATAACAAAGTTTAGCGGAAGCGTATGAGTAAAAATCCAATCATAAATAAAGTATGTAACGTCATAATGTTTAATCAAGCATTCACAATCCTTGTCCACAACGACCGCGCCTCCCAGTGCAAGCTCCAGGTATACCTAACGACCTGCAAGGCATGTAACAGAGAGTCAATAACTAGTTGAGCGAGTTCACAGTAAGTAAGTTCGTAAAAGTAAGTTCGTTTCGTAACGTGTGGCTCTACTGGGCCGATAGTATGTTCTATTAGTGGGGGCTTCCCATGTTTGCATATACACTAGACAAATTGTAACCATAAGTGTTCTTCTTAATCCCGAGAACAGTAGTACGTACAAGGTTTACGTAGGTTTTACGTAAGTGTCCTTCACAAACCGAGGACAGTGGTACGCGGGGGTTTACGTAGGTTTTACGTAAGTGCCTGACAAAACCCGAGGCAGTAGTGAGTATAACTTTACGTAGGTCTTACGTAAGTGTCCTTCGCAACCTGAGGACAGTGATGTGTACAAGTATACGTAGGTTTTACGTATGTATCCTGCGCATCCGAGGACGATGGTAGATAGTCTAGTAACACTGTAAGTACAAATCTATTCCTTCAATCCCATTCCCAATCCCCGGGAATCCCATGCCTTGGTAAGAGTGTGAACTCACCTTGGTTTGCTCGGTATGTTAATGCTTCTAGTGTAAATAAATGATTAGGTCCGTTACACACGACCTAGGGTACATTGCACATAAACTCGATGTAAGTGTCTACGCTCAATTAGGGTTTTCAATTCCTTAATGTCCAAACAGATCGGCATGGCATAGATTGCATATACATACAATAACATGCAGTGACATGCATACAGTGGCATATAGATATATACAGTAACACACTTAAGAACAGAACAACAACCTTGGACCCCTTTAATGATTGAAAACTCAGACAGTACATTATTCATGAAATTCGGACCTTATGGCATTCCATAATACTCAGACATGTTGTGCATAAATGAAACTCAGACCATGCAAGCATCACAAAGTCGGACCATATGCATCTTATGAAATTCGGACAAGCATCACACTTTAAAACTCGGACAAGATCATTCTCTTCTTAAAACTCTTAATGTTCGGACATGTATTTCTTGTTTAAAAGAACGGACATGCTCACCTCACAAAAACTCGGACCTAGTGTCCTCATTACAAAAGTCGGACCTAGGGTCCTTATGCCAAAAAGTCGGACCATAACATGAGCATAAACTCGGACCTACACAACCTTTACAAAGATCGGACCTACACATTATATAATCAAAGGTCGGACTATGTTTAATCAATCAAAGTCGGACTATGTTTAGTCAATAAAAGTCGGACCCTACACTCCCCCCATGAAACTCGGACCAACATTAAATCCTTGAAATTCGGACATATGATCATTCCATAAACTCGGACTCAAGAATCCATTACACAAATTCGGACCCCATGCTCTCAAAATTCGGACCATATTCATGTATATCATTCTCAAAAACTCTGACTAAACATATTTACAAAATTCGGACTTCATAACATTTGAAAAGTTCGGACTATTTGTCACACCCCGACCACGTAGGACAACAAACCGTGGCGGAAACATCGGGGAGTGTTGTAACAGAAGCAATCGTTTCACAACCATGGATACAAAAAGTGTTTCGTTTTATTGATAATATTAAGCATTGCATTTTCTTAACATAGAATAAACAAGTTTTATATTGTCTATCATAGTTATTATGTCACTAAGGCCTCGTCCAAATTCTATGTGACGCATGCATCCTAGCAGTCATTCAAGCATCAACACCTGAAACATATGTAAAAACTTAGTCAGCAAAGAAATGCTGGCGAGTACATAGGTTTTATAGGAGTGTCGAATTCATGGCTAGTTTAAGTGTTGCAATACCTTATTTAAAACTTTGTTTTGAAAAGAGTATAATATTGAAACTTAATTGACCAACTCGAATCAAGTGGGTAATAGTTTATAAAACCTCATAGCCATGATTCTTAACCCAAAAACATTTGCTTTAGAACACCAACTTGTAAAACATCTTGTAAAAGCTCGTTAAAAACTCGTATAGTTTATATCTCTTAGAAAACATCGTTGTGTGATATCGTTTCAAAATCGTTTACCCAAGTGAACTAAATAACGCCACGACATGTAATATGATGAAAACACTTATATATAAGAAGTACCATCGGCGTATCTACCATGTTTTCACCACATTACACCCGTCTCGTTATCTAAACACTTAACCAAAAAACAATCGCTTATCGAAATCGTTTAACATCGTATCCAAGTCGTTCCCAAATCGTTTACTCGTTTCACCTCGTGTATCTCGTTTCAAATCGTTTAACTCGTCTCAAAATCGTATTCGTTTTAATAGTGAACTACTTTTGGTCGTCTCGCTAATAACATTCAAACCTGTGTGACTCGATTATTGTTCAACTCGTTTTCGCATTAACAAACCTCCAAAGGGTAAGTTAACAATTATCAGATTCAGTCGTTACCCACAACCCCCACACATAACCATGGGTGCAGTGCAATAACGGGATTTGTCAGATCCTATGGTACCATAACCTAATACTGGTCGGCTTGATCAATGCTAATGAATGTCATTCGTTATGTAATTACAACCAACAAGTCGTGTACACCTTATCGAAATCGTTATTAGTTTTGCATAAACCACCTTAATCGTTGTGAAACCATCGTTAAAATATCAAAATCGTTTTGATACATATGAATCACCCCAAAACAATTGAAGACAGTAAAATAGGGGAACTATGTACTCACCTTGGGTGCGTTTTTAAATGTTAACACAATCCCTCAAATTGTTTACACGTCCTAAATAAAGTAAGGATGATTTTAATAATCAAAATTCACATAAATACCGAAGTTTCTCCGATACTTAGAATTTTCACATAACTTTGAGTTTTCTCGAAAAGTTATTATTTTTGATTATTTTGGTGTATTTGTATATATACATATACTCAAGCGTAATACGCATAATCTTGTCAACACTAACACATCATCATACACATATTGTAAAACACATAGCACATTGTGACACATTAAATTTACTTATGAACAACCCATTCTAGTTATGTTGAAAAACACTTATTTTAGCGTTTCGGTAACATTTTTGGACGTCGGAAGCCACATATGACTAACCAAACACAAAGTAAACTTAATATGAGTTAAAATACTTATTTTTATACCAAAAATATCAGTTTGGTTACTGATCTAAAACAGTTTTGTAAAAGTCCTCCGAAAAGGCGATTTTTAACCGTTTTACCGCATAGTTTTGCATCAAACGTTACCCGAACCATCCGAAATCGAAACGACTTGAAATTTTGACACAACCCATGTTATTTACTGAATAAAATAATGGTTATACTCACAATAGTGCAGGTCTTAAATAGAGCATATAAATCACGCAAATCTCACATATTTTATCACTTTTTAAGCTATATGTATAACATGCAATGCTACCAAACCTATGTCAAAGTTTTATGCCATTATATTACACCAAATAATGTTATTTTTAGTGCTTGTAACCTGATCTAAAACATTTTTTTTCATATAACCATTTTTCATCATCTCTTGAGCTTTAAATCAACATATTTTCACATGTACAAGTGTCTAAAGCATATCAACATTTTATATGAGTTTAGATGCATCAAATATGTGCTATATTCATGCTTATTTGCTGATATACTTGAACACTTAACATATCATATATAGATCATCAATCACTTGCATTTATACTATTATTCTAGAACATGCAACAACATAAACAAGTACTTAACAAGAAATCAAACTTCAAGACTCATACACACATATATATATGTACGGTTATACATACATACATATCACCACCATTTTTTTTATTTGTTTCAAGACCCATTTCTTTTAGATTTCAAGTTTAGTGAAAAATTCCAAGATTCAAGAGAAACTTCCAACCATCAAGAACAAAGTATATGATTTAAACATAAACTTTATACCTTCAAGATTCAAGTGAGTTTTTGATGAGATGGAGCTTGAAATCACTTGAAATCACCTTGGAAACTCCTTTGGATCTTCACACCAACTTGAAACTAGCTAGAAGGGTGTTGAATATGAAGAACAAAGTTTGAAGGTATGAATATGGTGAGAGAGAGGGAGTGGACGGTTTGGGGAAGGGAAGAGAAGGTGTAGTTTGAGTGTTGTGTGAGGTGAAGTGTGAAGTAGGGTTGTGTATATATATGCCATAATCTAAATCAAATCTTTCAAGATCACAAGATCTTAAAATATCTTGAGATATCCAAGAAAGATCATATAGAAATATAGTGCAAGATTTGGGAAATATTTGGTGGGCCACACATATATATGTGACCGTAAATGTATATGGGGGAGGGGTTTAGAGTGCAACTTTGATGGTATATTAGATAAAAACAGGTGTTTAACTGGATACCGGGTATTTTATCTAGCGTTTAAATCCCGGTTTATGGCGCTCTAAATTATTTTTATTTTTCTATAAAAATAATCTTGCCAAAATATTACTGAAATAAATTTCAGTTGTCAAGACTGGCTGCGTTGTCCGCGTTTCGCAGTAAAAGCACTGTGTCGCGCAGAAACACGCGGTACGTGCTTAAACTTGGAAAATAACGTTTTTAAGCGTTTTAATTTATTTTTCAACACGAACCTGATTAAAATAAGATTTTAATCATAACAGAATATTTGTGGGATTTAAATATTATCCGGGCGGTCACCAACGTTCGTTTCGCAGTTTTGTTGTAATTAGTTCTTTAATTCAAATAGTCATGTTTTTGCCATACCGAATCTTTCAAAACTTATTTCTAAGTTATGTAAATGATATTTAGGGTATGTTTGGCTTACGTCACAGTTCCGGAGTGTATGTTGCGTTAAACTGATTGCGTTTAAGCACCAGTTTGCGTATAACCTTCCAGAAGGTGATCTAAAGCTTGAAATCGGAATCGAATCAAATTGTCAAACACAAATACACATATATTAACACTAAAGCGCATTGTTTTATTGATAATCACCATTGTTTTACATCGTACAGAGATTACAGAACACAGTTGTCACAGTCTCCCCTACTTTAGGAAATTTCGTCCCGAAATTTTATTTAGAGGAAACTTGTGAAAGCTTGAAACATGAAGTCGAAAAGATAAAACAACACCGGTTAGGGTTCCGAACTTCTAGTAACTTTAAATAACATTATGCTTGCAAGGCAAGAGGGACACTTATATACAAGTATATGAAGCGTCATTGGTGCGTCCACCGTACCTTCATTACATTGTTCACATTTTGTTATTGTTGTCACTATTGGTTCTTACACATGATAAATCTTACTGTGGTTTCTGTGCACTGAATTTTTATAATTATGTACACGTCCATAATTACGTCATCCTTGCATAGTTCACACAGTGCATTTAATAATGTGTAGGGGAAAAACCATGTGAATGAACCTGTGATGAGTGTGACTGGGCCCTCATAGGGTCCTTTTAGCTGTATCATCACATGCCACTCTTAACCAGATTCTGAATCACTCTTTAACTAGACCACTCAAGGGTCTATTTTCGAATCATGGAATTGTACTATATAATCCAAGGGTCTTAACTACCACCTAGAAACCCATTAAGGATTTAAGATAGTACCTTTTGATATCCTATTATGAATCCCTCATATGAGGATATGGAAGATTCTATGAGGATTTGGATAACGAAAATCGGATCTCATAATAAAAGAGAACACCTAAACACATAATCGCATTAATCGTTTATCTTGACCTTTAATTTGTTATCTTTGGACACGGGTATTTAAAGCATCCCAGGAATCAAATCAGGGCTCCGGTTTGAAATTCCATGGGCTTGCGTCCCAAATCTGCATAACTCTTTTGACGGCTTCTAGCGGTCACAAGATTATCGCGGATTTTCTTGATTTTGTCCGTTGTTTCCAGAACGAGCTCAGGTCCAGTAAGCTGAGCTTCACCGGCCTCGTTCCGACAGACAGGTGAACGACATTTTCGACCGTAGAGAGCTTCGAATGGTGCCATTTTAATGCTAGCATGATAACTATTGTTGTAAGAGAACTCGATCATTGGCAGATGAGAATCCCAATTACCACCAAAGTCTATCACGCATGCTCTAAGCATATCCTCCAAAGTTTGAATTGTCCTCTCGGATTGACCATCTGTTTGGGGATGATAAGCAGTGCTTAGATTTAGTTGGGTTCCCATAGCAGATTGCATGGTTTTCCAGAAATGAGATGAAAATCGAGCATCACGATCAGAAATGATATCCAAAGGAACACCATGTCGTGAAACAATCTCATCAACATAAATCTTTGCAAGTTTATCAGCAGATAGGTCTTCGCGAATCGGGAGAAAATGAGCTGACTTCGTTAATCGATCGATAACAACCCAGATAGCATCGTGACCTTTAGAAGTACGCGGTAGCTTAGTGATGAGATCCATCGCAATGCTCTCCCACTTCCAAACCGGTATCTCTGGTTGTACAAGCAAACCAGAAGGTCGTTGATGTTCAGCCTTGACTTTAAGACAAGTTAGGCATTTCGATACGTACAAGGCAACATCTTTCTTCATACCAGGCCACAAGAACTTAGTACGAAGATCCTTGTACGTTTTATCAGCACCAGGATGGATAGAATATCAGGACTTGTGAGATTCGTCCATCACTAGGGTGCGGAGATCGTCTTGTTTCGGAATCCACAAACGATCCTTAAAATAAAGCAAACCATCGCTTTTTGCTTCGAGTTTAAGCTCAAGCTGATGTGGTAATTCCATAACCAACAACTTCTGTGAAACACAAAATTGCTGAGCTTGAAGAACACGAGATTGAAGATCAGATAGTGTTTGAACAGAATGAAGCTTGACTCGCTCTTTTCGACTAAGCGCATCGGCCACGACATTCGCCTTACCAGGATGGTAGCGAATTTCGCAATCGTAATCGTTCAGGAGTTCAACCCAACGTCGTTGCCTCATGTTCAGCTCTTTCTGATTAAGAATATGCTGAAGACTTTTGTGGTCTGTGAAAACCACACACTTCGTTCCATAGAGGTAGTGTCTCCAGATCTTAAGCGCGAAAACCCCAGCTCCTAACTCGAGATCATGAGTTGTATAGTTCTTCTCGTGGATTTTCAGCTGTCGAGATGCATATGCAATAACTTTACCTCGTTGCATGAGGACACAACCAAGGCCTAAGTTGGATGCATCGCAATAGACAACGAAATCATCGTTTCCCTCGGGCAGAGATAGAACAGGAGCATTACATAATTTCTGCTTCAGCGTTTGGAACGCTTCTCCTTGCTTGGGTCCCCACACAAAAGGCTTATTCTTTTGAGTCAAAGCAGTGAGTGGAACCGCAATCTTCGAGAAATTAGAAATGAATCGACGATAATAACCAGCAAGACCAAGAAAAGATCGAATCTTCTGTAGGTGTCGTTGGCGTACTCCAATCCTTAATAGCAACAATCTTGGATGGATCCACATGAATACCCTGCTCGTTGACTATATGACCTAGAAACTGAACTTCTTTAAGCCAGAATTCACACTTGGAGAATTTAGCGAAAAATTGTTCCTTCTTAAGGAGTTCCAACGTTAAGCGAAGGTGTTGCTCGTGATCGGCTCGAGTCTTCGAATAAATGAGGATATCGTCGATGAACACAATAATGAACCTATCTAAATAAGGTTTACAGACCCTATTCATTAAGTCCATAAAGATAGCTGGAGCATTCGTCAAGCCAAAAGGCATGACTGTGAACTCGTACTGCCCATATCTCGTACGGAAAGCAGTTTTGGGAATATCTTCCTCGAGAACAGGAAGTTGATGATACCCAGAACACAGATCGATCTTAGAAAAACATGAAGCACCTTGCAGCTGGTCAAAGAGATCATCAATTCGAGGTAGGGGATATCGATTCTTGATGGTAAGCTTATTAAGCTCACGATAATCGATACACATTCGAAAAGACCCATCTTTCTTTTTCACGAAGAGGACAGGAGCTCCCCAAGGTGAATAACTCGGACGGATGAATCCTTTATCAGATAACTCTTGAAGCTGTTTCGATAACTCTTGCATCTCTAACGGTGCAAGACGATAAGGTGCTTTCGCAATCGGGTTGGCATTAGGTACAAGGTCGATATGAAACTCAACTTGACGAACTGGAGGCAAACCAGGCAGTTCATCGGGAAACACCTCTGGATAATCCCGAACAATCGGAATATCCTGGATACTCTTACTTTTGCTTCTCTCCTCGGTGACATGTGCTAGAAAAGCAACATATCCCTTTCTTAAATATCTTTGGGCCTTTGTACACGACATAAGCTTCAAACCGCCAGATGGCTTCTCTCCACGAACTTCCAAAACATCGCCAGACGGAAGAGGAATACGAACAATCTTATCGAAACAAACCACCTCAGCGTGGTGTTTGGTTAACCAATCCATTCCAATGATGACGTCGAAGCTCCCAAGTTGCATTGGCGTGAGGTCGTTGGGAAAAAGATGGTTATCAAGGTTTAACTGACAATCACGAATAACAGAATCGAGAACAAGAGGTTTACCAGTAGCAACTTCGACAGATAAGGGTTTCCTTAACTTAGTTCTAGGTATCGCAAGCAAAGGTCCAAAAGATAACGAAACAAAACTACGATCGGCACCAGAATCAAAAAGAATAGATGCGGGTTGATTATTAACAAGAAACGTACCGTTGACAACCTCATTGTCGGCCCTCGCTTCGTTTGCATTTAAATTGTACGCTCGTCCATGGGCGGGATTCGCGTTCGCATTGACATTCGGATAAACAAGAAAGGTATTGAAAACATCGACAGAACACAAGGAAGGCGATCATTTGTTCGTTACCTCAAACAAACAAATGACACGCAGTGATTAATCAAAGTAAATGAATCAAAATAATGCGTCGTGAAGACATGCTCGCCTATAAGTGAACACTCACCCCAAGAGTTCCCAGGTAAGAGTGACTGGTCCGATTATGTGGATTTGTACGAACACTCTAGCCTTAGACAGAAAACTCAGGGTACAGGCATTCACTCTTCCAGTTTGCACGTGTTCACATTATTTTAACCCAAACTTTGACGAGATTTTGAAAATTCAAAAGGCACTAAGCCAAATATGAATCAAACTGGAAGGGTTCAAAACCATAAAACAGAGGGTTCAAAACCTAGTAATCAATCATCCTAGAACAGATGATTAATTTTCGAAGCAGATTCGGATTTGTGTTCTTGTTGTGGTTATCACCTAAGGATAGGTGACGGTATTGTTTTAAAATCTAAACACAAGTAAACTTGTGTTAGGGTCCTAAAGTTATAGTCTAGGTCAAACATTACTAATAACCTAATTCCCTATAACCATTGGCTCTGATACCAACTCTTCTGTCACACCCCGACCACGTAGGACAACAAACCGTGGCGGAAACATCCGGGAGTGTTGTAACAGAAGCAATCGTTTCACAACCATGGATACAAAAAGTGTTTCATTTTATTGATAATATTAAGCATTGCATTTTCTTAACATAGAATAAACAAGTTTTATATTGTCTATCATAGTTATTATGTCACTAAGGCCTCGTCCAAATTCTATGTGACGCATGCATCCTAGCAGTCATTCAAGCATCAACACCTGAAACATATGTAAAAACTTAGTCAGCAAAGAAATGCTGGCGAGTACATAGGTTTTATAGGAGTGTCGAATTCATGGCTAGTTTAAGTGTTGCAATACCTTATTTAAAACTTTGTTTTGAAAAGAGTATAATATTGCAACTTAATTGACCAACTCGAATCAAGCGGGTTATAGTTTATAAAACCTCGTAGCCATGATTCTTAACCCAAAAACATTTGCTTTAGAACACCAACTTGTAAAACATCTTGTAAAAGCTCGTTAAAAACTCGTATAGTTTATATCTCTTAGAAAACATCGTTGTGTGATATCGTTTCAAAATCGTTTACCCAAGTGAACTAAATAACGTCACGATATGTAATATGATGAAAACACTTATATATAAGAAGTACCATCGGCGTATCTACCATGTTTTCACCACATTACACCCGTCTCGTTATCTAAACACTTAACCAAAAACCAATCGCTTATCGAAATCGTTTAACATCGTATCCAAGTCGTTCCCAAATCGTTTACTCGTTTCACCTCGTGTATCTCGTTTCAAATCGTTTAACTCGTCTCAAAATCGTATTCGTTTTAATAGTGAACTACTTTTGGTCGTCTCGCTAATAACATTCAAACCTGTGTGACTCGATTATTGTTCAACTCGTTCTCGCATTAACAAACCTCCAAAGGGTAAGTTAACAATTATCAGATTCAGTCGTTACCCACAACCCCCACACATAACCATGGGTGCAGTGCAATAACGGGATTTGTCAGATCCTATGGTACCATAACCTAATACTGGTCGGCTTGATTAATGCTAATGAATGCCATTCGTTATGTAATTACAACCAACAAGTCGTGTACACCTTATCGAAATCGTTATTAGTTTTGCATAAACCACCTTAATCGTTGTGAAACCATCGTTAAAATATCAAAATCGTTTTGATACATATGAATCACCCCAAAACAATTGAAGACAGTAAAATAGGGGAACTATGTACTCACCTTGGGTGCGTTTTTAAATGTTAACACAATCCCTCAAATTGTTTACGCGTCCTAAATAAAGTAAGGATGATTTTAATAATCAAAATTCACATAAATACCGAAGTTTCTCCGATACTTAGAATTTTCACATAACTTTGAGTTTTCTCGAAAAGTTATTATTTTTGATTATTTTGGTGTATTTGTATATATACATATACTCAAGCGTAATACGCATAATCTTGTCAACACTAACACATCATCATACACATATTGTAAAACACATAGCACATTGTGACACATTAAATTTACTTATGAACAACCCATTCTAGTTATGTTGAAAAACACTTATTTTAGCGTTTCGGTAACATTTTTGGACGTCGGAAGCCACGTATGACTAACCAAACACAAAGTAAACTTAATATAAATTAAAATACTTATTTTTATACCAAAAATATCAGTTTGGTTACTGATCTAAAACAGTTTTGTAAAAGTCCTCCGAAAAGGCGATTTTTAACCGTTTTACCGCATAGTTTTGCATCAAACGTTACCCGAACCATCCGAAATCGAAACGACTTGAAATTTTGACACAACCCATGTTATTTACTGAATAAAATAATGGTTATACTCACAATAGTGCAGGTCTTAAATAGAGCATATAAATCATGCAAATCTCACATATTTTATCACTTTTTAAGCTATATGTATAACATGCAATGCTACCAAACCTATGTCAAAGTTTTATGCCATTATATTACACCAAATAATGTTATTTTTAGTGCTTGTAACCTGATCTAAAACATTTTTGTCATATAACCATTTTTCATCATCTCTTGAGCTTTAAATCAACATATTTTCACATGTACAAGTGTCAAAAGCATATCAACATTTTATATGAGTTTAGCTGCATCAAATATGTGCTATATTCATGCTTATTTGCTGATATACTTGAACACTTAACATATCATATATAGATCATCAATCACTTGCATTTAAACTATTATTCTAGAACATGCAACAACATAAACAAGTACTTAACAAGAAATCAAACTTCAAGACTCATACACACATATATATATGTACGGTTATACATACATACATATCACCACCATTTTTTTTATTTGTTTCAAGACCCATTTCTTTTAGATTTCAAGTTTAGTGAAAAATTCCAAGATTCAAGAGAAACTTCCAACCATCAAGAACAAAGTATATGATTTAAACATAAACTTTATACCTTCAAGATTCAAGTGAGTTTTTGATGAGATGGAGCTTGAAATCACTTGAAATCACCTTGGAAACTCCTTTGGATCTTCACACCAACTTGAAACTAGCTAGAAGGGTGTTGAATATGAAGAACAAAGTTTGAAGGTATGAATATGGTGAGAGAGAGGGAGTGGACGGTTTGGGGAAGGGAAGAGAAGGTGTAGTTTGAGTGTTGTGTGAGGTGAAGTGTGAAGTAGGGTTGTGTATATATATGCCATAATCTAAATCAAATCTTTCAAGATCACAAGATCTTAAAATATCTTGAGATATCCAAGAAAGATCATATAGAAATATAGTGCAAGATTTGGGAAATATTTGGTGGGCCACACATATATATGTGACCGTAAATGTATATGGGGGAGGGGTTTAGAGTGCAACTTTGATGGTATATTAGATAAAAACAGGTGTTTAACTGGATACCGGGTATTTTATCTAGCGTTTAAATCCCGGTTTATGGCGCTCTAAATTATTTTTATTTTTCTATAAAAATAATCTTGCCAAAATATTACTGAAATAAATTTCAGTTGTCAAGACTGGCTGCGTTGTCCGCGTTTCGCAGTAAAAGCACTGTGTCGCGCAGAAACACGCGGTACGTGCTTAAACTTGGAAAATAACGTTTTTAAGCGTTTTAATTTATTTTTCAACACGAACCTGATTAAAATAAGATTTTAATCATAACAGAATATTTGTGGGATTTAAATATTATCCGGGCGGTCACCAACGTTCGTTTCGCAGTTTTGTTGTAATTAGTTCTTTAGTTCAAATAGTCATGTTTTTGCCATACCGAATCTTTCAAAACTTATTTCTAAGTTATGTAAAGGATATTTAGGGTATGTTTGGCTTACGTCACAGTTCCGGAGTGTATGTTGCGTTAAACTGATTGCGTTTAAGCACCAGTTTGCGTATAACCTTCCAGAAGGTGATCTAAAGCTTGAAATCGGAATCGAATCAAATTGTAAAATTGTCAAACACAAATACACATATATTAACACTAAAGCACATTGTTTTATTGATAATCACCATTGTTTTACATCGTACAAAGATTACAGAACACAGTTGTCACACTATTCATTATCTTAACAAAGTTCGGACTTCATGAATAATCAAAAGTCGGGCCAACCATCAATCATGCGAACATTCATATGCAATGTAACAGTTACGTTTGCAGAAGACTACGATCAAAAACCCTAATTTCATACATTGCATTGCAGTAATCTAATCAACAATGAACATTTTTATCATATCAGACATATTAGTGTTATGCTAGTGATTACACAACTAATCATATTCATTTCACAAAAATCAGAATGATCAATAAACACAGAGCTATTGTTTGTAGAACTAGGGTTTGCAAGAATCAAATAACCAATAATTGACAACAAATAATCATTAAACAATTACCTTGGATTGATTCTAGATGGATTGAAAGATCGAGATTGATGATTGAGAGCTTGTGCCAATGATGAAGAAGATGATTGTAGGAGAGGATTGGAGGATGTGAAAGTACATATGTTGATTTTTGTGTGATGATTAGTGAAGGAGATTAGGGTTAAGAGTTGTTAAGGTTTCACTAACTACTCTACTCACCCCTAAGTATCATCTTTTACATAAAACACACCCATCACAATATAATTTACAGTTTCATCACCAAGTTCATATATTTGTCAAATCTTTCGTAAATAACACATAACCATGCACAATCACAATACACTTTATCGAACGAAAACGTATACAGTTACAAAGCAAACCAATTGTGCAAGTAAACAACTAAACAAACAGTGAACGTGCAATAAATGCGAAAGTGAAATCTTGGAAACTCGAGTTGTCACATTATCCCCAACTTGAAAGAAATTTCATCCCGAAATTTAGCATGCGGTTACTGAGGAAGCTAGGTAAGTTGTATCGTTTACTGGTTTTCCTGGGGTGTCACACACACAATCCCCAGGATTGTCTAGTACAAGGTTCTCCTTTGGGGCTACATGATTACAAAATAGAGAGCTCTACCACTAATAATCTAATAAGAATATTTATAGGAGCCTCTACGCTATTGGCCCACATGGCCTAGCCACATGAGATATCACTCGACGGTTCAATCGAACGCGGAATATAACATCAAACTGACAAGAACAAAAAGAAATTTTTCATTGAATAACATAGTGTCGCTGCTTAGATCGCACACAGTCTCGAGGACTGTCTGGTACGATCTGCGAGAACCTTGCACACAATCCCTAGGATTATCTGGTACAAGGTTCTCCTTTGGGGCTACATGATTACAAAATAGAGAGCTCTACCCTAATAATCTAGATAAGACTATATATAGGAGCCTCTACCCCATTGGCCCACATGGCCTAGCCCAAGCCCAAATGCTAATCTAAACCATATAAACATAAATAAAAGTAATAAAGATAAGCGTAAAACTTTTGGACCTAACAATCTCCCCCTAGTTTTATGCTCTCTTTATTACGGTTTAGACGATCTCCAACCTTGGGTCTTCTCTTTTAGTGGCCCAGCAGTGAACAAGACCATCCTCCATAAATCTTCCGGTCCAAGCAAAAAACTGATTCTAATATGCTCCAAAAATTTTCATCACTTTATTTGCAACATACGAGCTACCAGAAATTTTACCATACTTGACCAAGTCCATGCCCAATTTAAACCAACAGAGAAATCGGCCTAACTTATTTCCAATGTGTGGCCCATATTGGAGATTTAAACATACCCTTCGAAAATGTTACAAACACTCAAAATACAAGTGTCACTTGCATTATCTATTCATGTGGGCCCAATCAATTACAAACACTCAAAATACATGTGTCACTTGCATTATCTATTCACGTGGGCCCAATCAATTTAGAAAAGAAAATAGAGTAAACTGCAATTTTACCCCCTGGGGTTTAGGGTGATTGGCACCCTTACCCCCCCCCCCTAACGAAATAATTGCAATTTTACCCCCCAACGTTTGCTGTTATGTCACAACCTTACCCCCGGGCTTCAAATTTGTTAACTGATCTGTTGACTATAACTTGAAATGACTATAATGCCCTTTCATATTACCCCCTGTGTTTTGTTCACTCTGTGATATTACCCCCTGCCACCACTGCCACCACCATTCACCACCACAACCACTACTGCCACCGCCATTCACCACCACAACCACCACTGCCGTAACCTCCACGTCGAAACACAACCATCATCTCGACTCAGGATCAAAATGTCTACCAGTTACAATCGATACCCATTTAACAACCCATTTAACAATCTCACATCAAACCCAAAAGAAACTCCCATATCTGACTAAATTCAACCTTAATTGAAGAAGAGGATTTAAGGCTGTTTGATTGCGGCATATAACTATCTGATGGATCTAAGTTTCCAGAGATCAGATCTGATTATATATAATGGTTTCTGGATGTGTTTACTGAAGATTCTTCATTTACACAATGATTTGATGTTTTAGAAACCCTAATTATGGTTTAAATCTCGTAATCCTGAAGGATTAAGGAACGCTTGTTTCTACATAGGGCGTATACTCACGAAGAACTGCATAAACCTTTGATTTTGACTCGATTAATCGAACGTCGTCTTGACTTTGATTCGATCTGTGATGTTTCACTACTTGTTTGTAGAAGAACTCATCGAATCTTGTGTTGAGGACTGGGATAAGAAGAATTATAGATCTGTTTCTATAAAGAACTAATTGGAGGGTTGAATCAAACATCTCATCATTTATTAACTAAATATAATTTAATTAATCTGATTTGGCTTGTTATTATGGTTCTCCAGATCTATAATATTGTCCATATGAAGTATGGACAGATGTTTCAAGAACTAAATGAAGGATTTAGTTTTAACTTATCTTCTGGAGTTCCTTGATGTTGGGAATGCCCACAATTGTGGGTCCTTGATGTTAGGAATGCCAACAATTGACGTGAAGATAGGGTAGATTGATTTTCATGATATGATTATTGCGAATTCTAATAAGCTTTGAAGATGTTTAATAATAAGTGGTCTTGATTTACAGAAGGTGATAATAGAATGGACCTCGATCTCGTTAAGTTTATCAACTCAGATCTCACATGGCGGTGGCAGTGGTGGTTGTGGTGGTGAATGGCGGTGGAAGTGGTGGTAGGGGGTAATATCACAAAGTGAACAAAACACAGGGGGTAATATCACAAAGTGAACAAAACACAGGGGGTAATATGAAAGGGCATTATAGTCATTTCAAGTTATAGTTAACAGATCAGTCAACAAATTTGAAGCCGGGGGGGGGGTTGCGACATAACAGCAAACGTTGGGGGGTAAAATTGCAATTATTTCGTTAGAGGGGTAAGGGTGCCAATCACCCTAAACCCCAGGGGGTAAAATTGCATTTTACTCAAGAAAATATGCAAGCAGAACTTCAATCACCTGCTGTAGAAGCTTCTCGGCTGGAATGTTGGCCCCACAAAATTCACAAACAATTCTAGTCATTGATTCCTTCAATCATCTGACGGTGCACAATGACTTTCTTCAACATTCTTTTGATGATGATGATGTGACATCATCATCTTCAACCATTCATATCATCAGACAACAACAGAAACATTCATCTTCATCATCATCAGATTTTCATTATCATCGCTCCACATCTTCCATTCGAGATACCTTCCTTCAAACCTCATCATTCGAAACGATTTTATCCAAAACCATCTTAGATATCTCCTTCAAATACCCATCATCATCCTTCGTTTATCACAACCGACAATCTCCATTCATCATTCCTCCGCCGTTCTCCGATATCTCCATTTCATTTCCTGACACCGGCGATAACTACTTCATCCTCGACGGAACCTGCAACTCCTTCATCTTCTTCGTAACATCAGCTCCTCCATCGTCTCCGACGTCCCGCGTCTACCATAACATCATCAACCGCTCATTTTCTCATCCGTCATCACTATAACCTTCATCTTCTCCGACGACATCTCCGATAACAACCTTTGACCACCTTCACTGTTCCATCACCACTACCGAACAACCACATCAACCTTTGTTATGAAAACAGAACTCTCTTATTAGACAACCTGCAACTACCGTTCGTCGTCTCCGACAATAATAACACCAGATCTTGAATTTCTTCAGATCTGTGAATGAACATCAGATTTTATTAACCGATATCTCCATTTACGAAAACACATCCCCCGACACTGTGCAATGCTTCTTCTTGTTCTTCGAGTGACATCAAAACCGAGCCTTTGAAAGACTTCAATGGCTCTGATACCACTTGTTAGACCCGAAAAAACCCGTGATATCACTCGACGGTTCAATCGAACGCGGAATATAAGATTAAACCGGCAAGAACAAAAAGAAATATTTTATTAAAGAACTTAGTGCTGCTGCTTAGATCGCACACAGTCTCGAAGACTGTCTGGTACGATCTCCGAGAACCTTGCACACAATCCCTAGGATTGTCCGGTACAAGGTTCTCTATTGGGGCTACATGATTACAAGAATAGGAGAGCTCTACCACTAATAATCTAATAAGACTATTTATAGGAGCCTCTACCCTATTGGCCCATATGGCTTAGCCTAAGCCCAATTGTTAATCTAGACCAAACAAACATACTAGAACATAATAAAGATGAGCGTAAAACTTTGACCTAACAATCTCCCCCTAGTTTCATGCTCTCTTTATTATGGTTAAGACGGACTCTAGTCTTGGGTCTTCTCCTTTTTAGTGGCCCAGCAATGAACATCAACGTATCTCGGATGAAAAGGTTATGAATGTGATGTCGGACAAAATGATATTCATTCATCACGGATTGTATCTGATGTATGATGGTGTCTCTGATGAGTGATAATGATGGAACCAAAATCTTGATCTCGGACGATGAAACGTATCTCTGATGACACTAGTTGATCTCGAATAATTAAGTGAATATCCAGTTGTTGGGCTTAGAGCACTCAAGAGCTGTTGGGCTTCAATATTACATACCTGGGCTCCAACAATTTTATTTGGCCCAATGAACTTATCTGTTAGACCCGAAATTTAAAGCTTCTCGGCAACACTGTTGGCCCTACAAAATTCTGCACCAATAATAATGGCTGACCATTGATCATACACCTCCATCTAATGGTTGAGAATTATTAGGGTTGTTAAATTCCATGATGTGATATTATGTGCAGCCGTCAACAATATTCCTCCTGATGTCAGCATCATAAAATCCAACAATCATCTTCGTTCACCATTCATCGTCCCTGTTCATCGCAGTTCTCCGTTCACCATGACTGTGCTACCTGCAACTCATCCTTACACTAGCTTTGTCACACTGTTAACCATCATTCATCTGCTGGAGAACCACTAACAACAGTCATCATCACTGCACACATCACAGTCATCTCTCTGTTTCAAGTTCATCTTCATTTCCGGTCACCTGCAACTATCTCCGGCCACCGGTCACGAAGAAGAAGCAGTTTGTGACGAAACAGAGCGAACCCATCTCCACTGCATATCATTTCCACCATCTAATCACCTCATCGATCCAACCAGATCATCATCATTTTCATCAACATCTCCTCCGATGACCATCACGTACACCACCATTACTTCCTACGTCAACCATCAACCACCATTTGCCACCGTGGTAACCACAGCGCCTCTGAACTCTGGCTTCTGACACCCTCCGTCACAACCGCCGCCGTTCACCGTCACTGTTCACCATCGTCCTTCGGCGACCACCATCGTACAGCCACCACAACCCCTTGACTTCTCCGCTTTCTTCCATCTTTTCCGATCAGCTGTCGTCGAACCGACACCATCTTCAACGGCGACCGAAACGGTACCAGATTTCAATGGCTCTAATACCACTTGTTAGTCTCGAAAAAACCTGAGATATCACTCGACGGTTCAATCGAACGTAGAATATAACATCAAACCGACAAGAACAAAAAGAAACTTTTAATTGAATAACATAGTATCGCTGCTTAGATCGCAGACATTCTCGAGGACTGTCTGGTACAATCTGCGAGAACCTTGCACACAATCCCTAGGATTGTCTGGTACAAGGTTCTCCTTTGGGGCTACATGATTACAAATTAGAGAGCTCTACCCTAATAATCTAGATAAGACTATATATAGGAGCCTCTACCCTATTGCCCCACATAGCCTAGCCCAAGCCCAAATGCTAATCTAAACCATATAAACATAAATAAAAGTAATAAAGATAAGCGTAAAACTTTTGGACCTAACACCCCGGGATCCTTTGTATCAGCTCCAACAGCCGTTTCAACAGGTTTCTCCTTGTTTTTCTCCTTCTCTTTCTCCCCAGCCTTTTTCTTCTCCTCAGCAGACTTCTTCTCCTTATCGGTTTCTGCCCCAGCCGCCTTGAGGGGTTTGATGGTAACCCTAGGCCTTTTCAGAGCTGACTCTGAGGGTTCCGTGATGACGACACCCTTCTTTTCAGGGGTCTTCTTTTTGGACTCTGCAGAAACGGTATGTTAAAAAGAGATAACAAAGGAACGCAAGGTAAAAGCAAGAAACTAACCAGGAGAAAATCTTATAAAGAGAGCGTAAATTGCTTTGTTTTCTGATCAGGGGGACTCCACCAGGCTTTGGCACTACCGAAGCACCAACCGCAGCCTCTCTGCTCCTCTTCCTGATCAACTGTACAGCAAGCTCCTCCGCTTCCTCTTCCTCCTCTTCTTCATCATGCGCAAGAGAAGACGGAGTGGCTTCAGCATCTGGGTTGCGAGAACCCGCGCTTCCTGAGCTCTTTGAACCAGCAGCTCCTATCTTTTTCTCGCCTGCGCGTGACAAACCTTCAAGTGAGTCACTGATAACCACATAATCTTCCAAGTTACTCTGGCGAAAGCGTAGAGTACCTTTTCCAGCAGCAACAGGCGCCGCCCGACTACTTCCGCCCTTCTTGCTGGTGACATCAGCATCAATGGCAATAACCTTCTTCTTTTTGGGTTTCTTCTTCTTCTCTTCGGGATCGATACCCAAGTCGCGCAGCACACCTACAAAGATGGTAGACCAGGAACTTAACTCTCTATTGGAAGAACCGACAGACTCCTTGCTGGAAAGATAGACAATCTCTTTCCCAGTAGAAGTCAAAACGCGTAGAGGTCGAGGGTTAGGTATATGGGCACCTTCGGTTGTAGTAGGTGGATCGGCGAAAGCATCAGCAACTGGATACATGAAATGACCTTTAATCTGGTCATACCAGTATTCCTCCCCAGCTTTAAGCGGGTGCACACCCATAGACCCACCAAAAGTGGGGAAGGCAGCTTGCGATAGATGCGCCTCTACACGCGAAATCATCTAGTTAAGAACAGGCTACAAAAAAAGAAAGTAAAGATTCAAGTAACTAACCTCTATCCTGAAATTTCAAAACCGGGACGTCTTCGCTGTCTGCCGGCCATTGGTCACTCATCCGCGCCGCTACCAAGATATTCTCACCAAACACTCGGTTCGGGGTGGCAGTAAGCTTCACGTACCAAGCCTCCTTCTTGGGAATCGCCAGATATTCCTTCACAATCGGCTCGGACCAGGCGCGGAAAGTCATGGCGATCGGTATTACCTCCTCACGAATAAAAAAGAATTTTGGTTTCCAGTCATGGAAACTCTTAGGAGGGTTCAACAGTATCTTCTTCGCACCCCCTCGACTGGCGAACGAGTAGAATCCCATGTTTCTGATCAATTGGTAAAAGGCTCTGAACCTTTCCACAGTCGGCTCTATGTCATGAGATCGACAAAGAAATTCGAAATGTCGAACCATGACCATCCCAGAAGGACTCATTTGTGAAATATGGAACCCATAGAACTGAAGAATGTGGGCCAGGAAATTCGTCGCCGGCAACCGGAAGTTGCCATGATGAAAGAAATCTTCAAACAACGTAATATACCCCGGCGGTTCATCGGCGGCCGTCTGATTCTGACCGGGGTACTTGGCATCCCATTCCGGTGGAAACCGGAAACTCCTTGTGATTTGCTCGAACAGCCCCAAGTCCCACCTAAGGACGGGAACTGGGCCTTCCTCACCGGGATTCTCTTCCGGATGTTCTTCAGCCATCGATGATAAAGCAGAAAGTTTGAATATCTACTCAAGATACTTGAAGATCTGCTAGTGTTCTTCACGATTTTGAAGATTCAAAGAGTATACGATAAGAGAAGAAGGAAAATATGGCAGCAGAAGTGGGGAAAGTAAATTGCCTTCACCCCTTATCGGATATATACCCATCGCATTTAATTCGATGGGTAAACGTGCCAAGATCGCCGCGAACATAACCAATCAGAAAACGCCACGTAAGGCGGAATTCACGGAGTAACGGTTACCACGCGCGTGTGGGCCTCACTCGCCTGACGGAAAGCCGAACCGTCAGGAGCAACTTGATGACAGCCGTGTCAGCAGTTAACTCAAACATCACAATCAACGACATTTGCACCAACCCGTCAGAATTCAAATTTCGAGAGTTTTCCCGCCCAAAGTTACTACAAACTTCATGCAGAAGCTATTAAGGCCGCGCAGATGCACCAATTACGCAATAACCCTGCGCGCCTGCGCCCAAAGGAATTTAACCACCTTGAGCCAAATCTGGTAGTTGCGCCGTAGTAACCAACAAGCAATTACACGCGCGCCGCCTACCAAAATCAAGCAAGCATTTTTAATCACTAGCACTTCTTTTTTCTATGTCCAGAGCTCCAACCACTCACTCCGCGCATGGTGCAGCACTGGACTGAGGGGACTTGAAGGGGTATGGTCCCAAAAAGCCGCGCAGACCTTCTTCCAAGTTGCACGCAGGACCATACTCCTAAATCAGCAAGATCTTCAATCTCAACCTCGCACGAGTTACTTCATTAAAGACTGACCTCGCGCGAGGTCAAAACAAGAATGAGCGTTAAAATCAACACTTAGCATTCTAATAAGAATCTTCAGCACCTGTAATCCTGCGCGAGCTAGTTCCGTGCACAGCAAGGGTCGCATAAAAGTTGTAGCGCATGGCTAATTCAGAAGGTACAAAAGGTACAAGTGGCAGATAAAAAGAGCCAATCCGCATCCTCCAGGCTCTGCTTAATCGTGCTCCATGATCGTCTGACATGCAGGAGACAAAAAGTACCTAAGGACGCCTACGTGGCACCAATCAAAGGGCAGGGACACCTGCCCCACGATCTCCACTTACCTGTTGATGGCAGAGGGACAACAAGGCCGATAGCAGTGACACGTGGCTCCATTCAAGGTGCGCCAGCACCTGAGAACTTCTAGAAGCCACTAACGGTGGACACTAGTGAGACAAGGAGCGTATCCGCTACATTGTCGCCTTTCGGGCCAAGGCCCATCAGCCCACATCCTCTTACAGCTCTCCGGCTATAAATAGAGACCTCAGTTCACATGTTAAACATTCTATTCCCTCTACTCTCACTCTTTACTCCTTTTAATCTCCTTAAAGCAGATACTTATTCTCACGCTGGAGTCTGGTTAAGAGGGAAATCCCCATATTCCCCTCTTAACGAGCTAATGGTGTTTCTGTTTTGCAGGATTAACCAGTCATTAAGGAGCTCAGGAAACCAAAGAAGATTAACCCTTATGGTTGAAACATAAACCAGACTAATTAACAATAAAATTAGTTACGTGTTTCTTTAGTTGATGAACTAGACGAATTATTTAATTGAATAACTTTGGTTTGGAATGAATGTGTTGATTTACATGCTATAACTTAGAAAACCGATTCTAATTAATTGTGTGTTGGTGTTGATTGGTTTGATAATATATTTATTGGTTCCATTACTTTAGATACTTAGAAATATATGTCACACCCCGACCACGTAGAACATACAAAACGTGGCGGAAACGTCGGGGAGTGTTGTAACAGAATCAATTGTTTCAAATCCATGGCAATTGAAGTTTCGTTTTATTAATCAAACATGAAAGTTTACAATGTTTTAAATAAGAACCCAAGAGTACATAACATAATTTAACTAGTTATTGTCTTGTTTTAAGTCACTAAGGCACAGGTCCGCCTAAGTATGTCTTGATAAGTCCTATGCATCATCTCCTGAAAACACATGTGAAAATAGGTACGTCAGCATAAAAATGCCTGTGAGATACATTGGTTTTGTGAAAACGGAATTCATGACTTATGTTTGAGAAAATGTTTAGTCATGAACCTTGTAATTTGCTTTGTCTTGTAAATCATTTGAAAAACGATAAGATCAGATGATATGTATAAATAAGAGAACACTGTATGGTTAAACGGATAACCATGTAAAATGAGTTTGTATAAGATAAGTCGTTTGTAAATCAATGTCTCGTGAAAAGTGTGTTATTTGTATAAAATGTTATATGTCTCAAATTGAAATGATTCAAGTAACGCTACGATATGTAATACCATACAAGCACTTATATATAGGAAGTACCAGCGGCGTATCCACCATGCTTGTATCATATTACACTAGCTTTGTCACACTGTTAACCATCATTCATCTGCTGGAGAACCACTAACAACAGTCATCATCACTGCACACATCACAGTCATCTCTCTGTTTCAAGTTCATCTTCATTTCCGGTCACCTGCAACTATCTCCGGCCACCGGTCACGAAGAAGAAGCAGTTTGTGACGAAACAGAGCAAACCCATCTCCACTGCATATCATTTCCACCATCTAATCACCTCAACGATCCAACCAGATCATCATCATTTTCATCAACATCTCCTCCGATGACCATTACGTACACCACCATTACTTCCTATGTCAACCATCAACCACCATTTGCCACCGTGGTAACCACAGCGCCTCTGAACTCTGGCTTCTGACACCCTCCGTCACAACCGCCGCCGTTCACCGTCACTGTTCACCATCGTCCTTCGGCGACCACCATCGTACAGCCACCACAACCCCTTGACTTCTCCGCTTTCTACCATCTTTTCCGATCAGCTGTCGTCGAACCGACACCATCTTCAACGGCGACCGAAACGGTACCAGATTTCAATGGCTCTAATACCACTTGTTAGTCTCGAAAAAACCTGAGATATCACTCGACGGTTCAATCGAACGTAGAATATAACATCAAACCGACAAGAACAAAAAGAAACTTTTAATTGAATAACATAGTATCGCTGCTTAGATCGCAGACATTCTCGAGGACTGTCTGGTACAATCTGCGAGAACCTTGCACACAATCCCTAGGATTGTCTGGTACAAGGTTCTCCTTTGGGGCTACATGATTACAAATTAGAGAGCTCTACCCTAATAATCTAGATAAGACTATATATAGGAGCCTCTACCCTATTGCCCCACATAGCCTAGCCCAAGCCCAAATGCTAATCTAAACCATATAAACATAAATAAAAGTAATAAAGATAAGCGTAAAACTTTTGGACCTAACACCCCGGGATCCTTTGTATCAGCTCCAACAGCCGTTTCAACAGGTTTCTCCTTGTTTTTCTCCTTCTCTTTCTCCCCAGCCTTTTTCTTCTCCTCAGCAGACTTCTTCTCCTTATCGGTTTCTGCCCCAGCCGCCTTGAGGGGTTTGATGGTAACCCTAGGCCTTTTCAGAGCTGACTCTGAGGGTTCCGTGATGACGACACCCTTCTTTTCAGGGGTCTTCTTTTTGGACTCTGCAGAAACGGTATGTTAAAAAGAGATAACAAAGGAACGCAAGGTAAAAGCAAGAAACTAACCAGGAGAAAATCTATAAAGAGAGCGTAAATTGCTTTGTTTTCTGATCAGGGGGACTCCACCAGGCTTTGGCACTACCGAAGCACCAACCGCAGCCTCTCTGCTCCTCTTCCTGATCAACTGTACAGCAAGCTCCTCCGCTTCCTCTTCCTCCTCTTCTTCATCATGCGCAAGAGAAGACGGAGTGGCTTCAGCATCTGGGTTGCGAGAACCCGCGCTTCCTGAGCTCTTTGAACCAGCAGCTCCTATCTTTTTCTCGCCTGCGCGTGACAAACCTTCAAGTGAGTCACTGATAACCACATAATCTTCCAAGTTACTCTGGCGAAAGCGTAGAGTACCTTTTCCAGCAGCAACAGGCGCCGCCCGACTACTTCCGCCCTTCTTGCTGGTGACATCAGCATCAATGGCAATAACCTTCTTCTTTTTGGGTTTCTTCTTCTTCTCTTCGGGATCGATACCCAAGTCGCGCAGCACACCTACAAAGATGGTAGACCAGGAACTTAACTCTCTATTGGAAGAACCGACAGACTCCTTGCTGGAAAGATAGACAATCTCTTTCCCAGTAGAAGTCAAAACGCGTAGAGGTCGAGGGTTAGGTATATGGGCACCTTCGGTTGTAGTAGGTGGATCGGCGAAAGCATCAGCAACTGGATACATGAAATGACCTTTAATCTGGTCATACCAGTATTCCTCCCCAGCTTTAAGCGGGTGCACACCCATAGACCCACCAAAAGTGGGGAAGGCAGCTTGCGATAGATGCGCCTCTACACGCGAAATCATCTAGTTAAGAACAGGCTACAAAAAAAGAAAGTAAAGATTCAAGTAACTAACCTCTATCCTGAAATTTCAAAACCGGGACGTCTTCGCTGTCTGCCGGCCATTGGTCACTCATCCGCGCCGCTACCAAGATATTCTCACCAAACACTCGGTTCGGGGTGGCAGTAAGCTTCACGTACCAAGCCTCCTTCTTGGGAATCGCCAGATATTCCTTCACAATCGGCTCGGACCAGGCGCGGAAAGTCATGGCGATCGGTATTACCTCCTCACGAATAAAAAAGAATTTTGGTTTCCAGTCATGGAAACTCTTAGGAGGGTTCAACAGTATCTTCTTCGCACCCCCTCGACTGGCGAACGAGTAGAATCCCATGTTTCTGATCAATTGGTAAAAGGCTCTGAACCTTTCCACAGTCGGCTCTATGTCATGAGATCGACAAAGAAATTCGAAATGTCGAACCATGACCATCCCAGAAGGACTCATTTGTAAAATATGGAACCCATAGAACTGAAGAATGTGGGCCAGGAAATTCGTCGCCGGCAACCGGAAGTTGCCATGATGAAAGAAATCTTCAAACAACGTAATATACCCCGGCGGTTCATCGGCGGCCGTCTGATTCTGATCGGGGTACTTGGCATCCCATTCCGGTGGAAACCGGAAACTCCTTGTGATTTGCTCGAACAGCCCCAAGTCCCACCTAAGGACGGGAACTGGGCCTTCCTCACCGGGATTCTCTTCCGGATGTTCTTCAGCCATCGATGATAAAGCAGAAAGTTTGAATATCTACTCAAGATACTTGAAGATCTGCTAGTGTTCTTCACGATTTTGAAGATTCAAAGAGTATACGATAAGAGAAGAAGGAAAATATGGCAGCAGAAGTGGGGAAAGTAAATTGCCTTCACCCCTTATCGGATATATACCCATCGCATTTAATTCGATGGGTAAACGTGCCAAGATTGCCGTGAACATAACCAATCAGAAAACGCCACGTAAGGCGGAATTCACGGAGTAACGGTTACCACGCGCGTGTGGGCCTCACTCGCCTGACGGAAAGCCGAACCGTCAGGAGCAACTTGATGACAGCCGTGTCAGCAGTTAACTCAAACATCACAATCAACGACATTTGCACCAACCCGTCAGAATTCAAATTTCGAGAGTTTTCCCGCCCAAAGTTACTACAAACTTCATGCAGAAGCTATTAAGGCCGCGCAGATGCACCAATTACGCAATAACCCTGCGCGCCTGCGCCCAAAGGAATTTAACCACCTTGAGCCAAATCTGGTAGTTGCGCCGTAGTAACCAACAAGCAATTACACGCGCGCCGCCTACCAAAATCAAGCAAGCATTTTTAATCACTAGCACTTCTTTTTTCTATGTCCAGAGCTCCAACCACTCACTCCGCGCATGGTGCAGCACTGGACTGAGGGGACTTGAAGGGGTATGGTCCCAAAAAGCCGCGCAGACCTTCTTCCAAGTCGCACGCAGGACCATACTCCTAAATCAGCAAGATCTTCAATCTCAACCTCGCACGAGTTACTTCATTAAAGACTGACCTCGCGCGAGGTCAAAACAAGAATGAGCGTTAAAATCAACACTTAGCATTCTAATAAGAATCTTCAGCACCTGTAATCCTGCGCGAGCTAGTTCCGTGCACAGCAAGGGTCGCATAAAAGTTGTAGCGCATGGCTAATTCAGAAGGTACAAAAGGTACAAGTGGCAGATAAAAAGAGCCAATCCGCATCCTCCAGGCTCTGCTTAATCGTGCTCCACGATCGTCTGACATGCAGGAGACAAAAAGTACCTAAGGACGCCTACGTGGCACCAATCAAAGGGCAGAGACACCTGCCCCACGATCTCCACTTACCTGTTGATGGCAGAGGGACAACAAGGCCGATAGCAGTGACACGTGGCTCCATTCAAGGTGCGCCAGCACCTGAGAACTTCTAGAAGCCACTAACTGTGGATACTAGTGAGACAAGGAGCGTATCCGCTACATTGTCGCCTTTCGGGCCAAGGCCCATCAGCCCACATCCTCTTACAGCTCTCCGGCTATAAATAGAGACCTCAGTTCACAGGTTAAACATTCTATTCCCTCTACTCTCACTCTTTACTCCCTTTAATCTCCTTAAAGCAGATACTTATTCTCACGCCGGAGTCTGGTTAAGAGGGAAACCCCCATATTCCCCTCTTAACGAGCTAATGGTGTTTCTGTTTTGCAGGATTAACCAGTCATTAAGGAGCTCAGGAAACCAAAGAAGATTAACCCTTATGGTTGAAACATAAACCAGACTAATTAACAATAAAATTAGTTACGTGTTTCTTTAGTTGATGAACTAGACGAATTATTTAATTGAATAACTTTGGTTTGGAATGAATGTGTTGATTTACATGCTATAACTTAGAAAACCGATTCTAATTAATTGTGTGTTGGTGTTGATTGGTTTGATAATATATTTATTGGTTCCATTACTTTAGATACTTAGAAATATATGTCACACCCCGACCACGTAGAACATACAAAACGTGGCGGAAACGTCGGGGAGTGTTGTAACAGAATCAATTGTTTCAAATCCATGGCAATTGAAGTTTCGTTTTATTAATCAAACATGAAAGTTTACAATGTTTTAAATAAGAACCCAAGAGTACATAACATAATTTAACTAGTTCTTGTCTTGTTTTAAGTCACTAAGGCACAGGTCCGCCTAAGTATGTCTTGATAAGTCCTATGCATCATCTTCTGAAAACACATGTGAAAATAGGTACGTCAGCATAAAAATGCCTGTGAGATACATTGGTTTTGTGAAAACGGAATTCATGACTTATGTTTGAGAAAATGTTTAGTCATGAACCTTGTAATTTGCTTTGTCTTGTAAATCATTTGAAAAACGATAAGATCAGATGATATGTATAAATAAGAGAACACTGTATAGTTAAACGGATAACCATGTAAAATGAGTTTGTATAAGATAAGTCGTTTGTAAATCAATGTCTCGTGAAAAGTGTGTTATTTGTATAAAATGTTATATGTCTCAAATTGAAATGATTCAAGTAACGCTACGATATGTAATACCATACAAGCACTTATATATAGGAAGTACCAGCGGCGTATCCACCATGCTTGTATCATATTGCACATGCCTCGTTACTTAGATCACTAGCTCAAACCAAACCATCAAGATGAAATGTTTAACAACGGTAGAAATGTTTATGTATAGTCAAATGTCTAGTGTCAACTGTAAGTCATGTCAACGGATACAACTGGTTTACACGGTTCAATGGTTACAAACGGTTCATATAATCGAAGGGTTAAGACGGTTCACATAGTCAAATGGTTACAACGGTTCAAAATGTAGTATAATGTGTTCATATGCTGGATGAGCATATGCAACAGAAATGCAATGTGAAACAATGTACTACGTATGCACACAATGGGCGTACGTAGCATGAAATGTATTGTAGAGTACAACGGTTCAAAATGTAGTATAATGTGTTCATATGCTGGATGAGCATATGCAACAGAAATGCAATGTGAAACAATGTACTACGTATGCACACAATGGGCGTACGTAGCATGAAATGTATTGTAAAGCAATGTACTAAGTACGCACACAATGGGCATACATAGCATGAAATGTATTGTAAAGCAATGTACTAAGTACGCACATAATGGGCATACATAGCATGAAATGTAGTGAAATCATGTACTAATATGTACTAACGAACGTAGCAGGTATATGATGTGAAAACATGGAAAACATGAAAGTAACAGGTAGGCACATGTGTTTCACCCCAAAACAATTTGGAAAACAGTAAAAGAGGGGTTCAATGTACTCACCTGAGATTGCTTTGAAGTTCTTGTGTAATAATCACACAATTCTAGAGATCACGGGATATCAAACGGCACCTAATAGGTAGCTATATTAATATACCGGACCAAAATCGGAAGGATCAGATAGTATGCGGGTTCGTAAACCAAACGAGTATGGAGACTCGTGTAATATGGTTTAACAAAGCCTACATACTAAAATGAAACCTATCCTAAGTGCTTACGGTCCATTACGACCCGTTTAGGTAGCTTATGCTACCTTAACGCGTCGTCCGCGTAGAACGCGTTTGGAACGCCTAACATCGTGGCCATAAGGTATAACCTCGGAAGGTTATAGCTATGGTCACCTAATGTGTTTGGTCAGATCCTAACGATTGACCAAATGGGTCGAGTTCGAAAGTATAAGCGATGGTTTAGATCGCTTACCTTACGACCCTATATAAGCACTATACTAAAAGTGACGAGCTAAGCATGTTAGAACATGCTTAACTAAGTTTAGAAAACAGGTTTGGCATCAAAGCAAACGGCTTTGATGCTCACGAGTAGTTTGGTTACAAAATATGCAAGAATGCACATTTTGGCCGAAACTACGACTCGTCACTGAGCCTAGATAACGTGGTAATCAGTAGGTATAGTCACTACGGACTATAACCATCGTGATCACGCTCACGTTATGAAGTTCCATGAACTTCGTGTTGACCATAGGCTGGTCAATGCAGAAAGTCAACAAAACGTTGACTTTCGGACTCGAAAAGCGAATAAAAGAACGAAAGAATACTTACGGAGGGTCCCCGAATGCTAATCTAGATCAAAATGGCCCAGGTATGAAACAAAGGTTCCAACTTAGAGCTCTTGATCAGATTGTGTGGGTTTTTGCAAGAATGGGGGTGGGTATTTATAGTATTTCCTGAACTGTTAGGATCGTTTCTTGAAAATCGTGATTGAATCTTGCGCGTACACTTGTCGTAAACTTGTGGTTACTGAAAATACCCCTTAGTGAGCTGAAAGGGCAAGTTTAAAACATGTGGTTGTGGTTAAACCAGCTGAAATTTGCTGACTAGCTGATCTTATCTATTATGGTTGTCTGACGCGCCCCGCGTAAGGATTTGAGCAATCCTTACGCGCCCCGCCTGAGGGTCACAGACCAGAATTTTCAGTTTTAGTCCCTGCACTTCAGAAACATGCAATTTGGCCCATTTTTGGCACTTTTATGCCCCGTTAACCTCATTTCAAGGCTCTAAGATGAAGTTAAAGTGTAGGGGACTTGAAATATGCTCAAAAATATTCCGGATGTCAGTTCATTTGGCCGTACGATCGCGATGTTCGGTTAATTACGACGGAATGCGCATAAGCGCGAAAGACGATCCAAATGACGCGACGAATGGATTTTTCTCAAGCCAAACACTAAGGCATAATATTATAATGCTTGCATAAATTTTTGGATGTCCGGATGTATTCAGAACGTAAGTTATGCGCGAAAGTGCAAACTTGTGCACTTTTTGACACTTTTAGTCCCTGAATGATCCAAAAGTTTGTTTTAGCATACCAAACCCCTCAAAGCCTATTTCTAAGCTATGTAAAGGATATTTATGGTATGTTTAACTTATGGACATGTTTCGGAATGTTCGTTACAGTTCAAATTGGCATACTTTCGCAGTTTGTCAAGTTTAGTCCCTGTAAGCGAATTAACTTGTTTTTGCCATACCAAAGCCTTCAAAAACTTATTTCTAAGTTATGTAAAGATTATTTAAGGTATGTTAAGTATATGTTGATGTCCCGGAGTATTTGTCGCATTAAACTGAGTACGTTTACGCACCAGGTTGCGTATAATTCTCAAGAAAGCGATGTAAAGTTTGAAATTGAACAAGAATTGATATGTGCAATAGATACACATATTTATACAAGATCCCAAGTATGAAATACGATATTTCATCGGCTTGGTATTTGTTTGATGGTCGCGGTGACACAGGTGTCACAGTCTCCCCTACTTTATGAAATTTCGTCCCGAAATTTATTCGTAGGAGTCTATTTGTGACTCTGCCAAATAACCATCAGCGTTATGCAAAGTAATATCCTGTCATTTCCTTGTGACACCTGTGTCACCGCGACCATCAAACAAATACCAAGCCGATGAAATATCGTATTTCATACTTGGGATCTTGTATAAATATGTGTATCTATTGCACATATCAATTCTTGTTCAATTTCAAACTTTACATCGCTTTCTGGAGAATTATACGCAACCTGGTGCGTAAACGTACTCAGTTTAAATGCGACAAATACTCTGGGACATCAACATATACTTAACATACCTTAAATAACCTTTACATAACTTAGAAATAAGTTTTGAATGCTTTGGTATGGCAAAAACAAGTTAATTCGCTTACAGGGACTAAACTTGACAAACTGCGAAAGTATGCCAATTTGGACTGTACCGAACATTCCGGAACGTGTCCATAAGTTAAACATACCATAAATATCCTTTACAAAGCTTAGAAATAGGCTTTGAGGTGTTCGGTGTGCTAAAACAAACTTTTGGATCATTCAGGGACTAAAAGTGTCAAAAAGTGCATAAGTTTGCACTTTCGCGCATAACTTACGTTCTGAATACATCCGGACATCCAAAAATTTATGTAAGCATCCTAATATTATTCCTTAGTGTTTGGCATGAGAAAAATCCATTCGTCGCGTCATTTGGATCGTCTTTCGCACTTATGCGCATTCCGTCGTAATTAACCGAACATCGCGACCGTACGGCCAAACGAACCGACATCCGAGATATTTTTGAGCACATTTTAAGTTCCCTATACTTTAACTTCATTTTAGAGCTTTGAAATGGGGTTAACGGGGCTTAAACGTGTCAAGAATGCATCAAATACCAAGTTTTGGGGCTGCAGGGACCAAAACTGTAAATCTGCCAAACTAAGGGCTTACGGACCGTAAGCTGTCACACCCCCAAAATCCACACGCGGAGTATCACCGCTTGGGAGCGTGACTGACCAGGATCAAGCCACCAATCATATTGAACATGCAATTAATATCAAGTAAAAATAAAAGTAAACCATCCATTCAACACGAAAGGTGTTCAAACAAAACCATAGTTTCAAAATGTAGCGGAAGCATAGTAAATAATCCAGTAGTAGTTAACAGTTTTAAGTGTCATAATAGTTCAAAAGAAAAGCCACGATCCTTGTCCACAACGACCCGCTTCTCCAGTGCAAGCTCCAAGTACCTCACGATCTGCAAGGCATGTAACAGAATGATCAACAAACTAGTTGAGCGAGTTCACAGTTAATAGTTTAGTTTGGGTAATAATGCGTTCGTTCAATTAAGTCTCATATCGTATCAGTTCCATCGCGGCCTCACAGGCATGTGTGCGAAGATTAGGTTCATTAGTTCGCGACCATAGTCTTTACCGGCCAGGGTGTGTGCGAAGGCAATCGATCAGTTCGCGACCATAGTCTTTACCGACCAGGGTGTGTGCGAAGGCAGTTAAGTAGTTCGTTCGCGACCATAGTCTTTACCAACCAGGGTGTGTGCGAAGGCAGTTCGACAAGTATCATTTAAGCATGCACAAATAATCATCCAACCCATTCCCACCCTGGGAACCCATGCCTTGGCTGTGTGAACTCACCTTGGTTTGCTCGGTATGCTAGGTTATGCACTCACAAGTAATTAATCACGTCCTATTGTATGCACGTATAACAAATCAGTTCATGTTCGCAATGATACGCATGCAATTTAATGTTCACATAACAGTCAGTTTGCATATCGGCACAACACGTATTGTTTCACATCAAATCATCAGCTAGTGCACACGAATACCAATGTTAACATTCAACACCAAGCATGGCATGCCAAATAAATCAAGCATACATTCAATCATTCAAAGTATGTTCATAACCATATATCTTTCGATCCACTCTTATCTTTCGACACATCAGTGATCTTTCGACAAACAGTTATCATAGTTATCTTTCGGACCAAATGTTATGTTTCGAACCTACCGTCATCTTTCGACCAACTGTCATCTTTCGGTCAACCTAATTATGTTTCGGTCAATGCTATCCTTCGGTCAATGCTACTAGGGTTCGAAGGACAAGTATCTTTCGGTCACAACTATGTTTCGAATAACTAACATCTTTCGACAAATAACAGTTACGTTTATTCCAAGTTTCCAAGTTTATCCAATTACCAATTAACACCAATTTCACCAATCAACTAACATCAACAAGATCAAACAAGCATAATTCCCGTGTTTATCAAGAACCCTAATCTGAATAACAAGATCATTCAAACTATCCGATTTACACATAGGTGCCGATTACATAAACATGTCCGATTACAATATTCGGCCGATTATAAACCTGATTAACATAAACATCTTAACAACCATGACAATTCAATCCAATTACATTTGCTAAGCCTACCATATCCGATTCATAACAACATACCAACATATTGCAATACTAACATACATATCCGGTTATCATAGCCGATCCACAAAACATTATCATTGAACATCATCAAAACAGATCCGATTAACATACTAACAATATATTGCAAGACAATTTATTAATCACGAAATCAAAGCATCATAAACAACATCACACACTAACCGGAAATCTGGATTACGGAATGAAATCCTTCGAACAGAGAGTAGGTTTGCTATATGCCGTCACACACACACAAGGGAACTAGGGTTTTCGAAACTAACTGTTGACTTACATGCATTCACGTATTTAAATCGTATCACAGGAATGGGCCAAGCCCATCAGAAAGACCGGGCCGAAAGATGTCGAAGGATAGGGTCCTTGGTCGAAGGATATGTTTCGAGATCCTTCGAACCGGAAGTTGATCCTTCGAATCGAAGGATATGTTTCGAGATCCTTCGAACTGTATGCCATGTTTCGTGATCTAGACTAAGTGTTTTAATAATAATTCTAATATTATTTTCTACCACAGCAAGTAATCACATATAGGCAAAATGACAATACATTTCATTAAAACACAACGCGTACAATTTCGAGTCCACAATCCAAACAACTAAACAGTCAAAGTCAACGCGCATTTAATGCGAAAGTAAAAGTCAGAAACTCGAGTTGTCACATTATCCCCAACTTAAAAGAAATTTCGTCCCGAAATTTGGTACACACTCACTGAGGAAGCTAGGCAAGTTACATCGTTCACTGGTTTTCCTGGGGTGTCACATCATCCCCCCGTTGATTTGGAATTTCGTCCCGAAATTCAGTAGTAGTAGCTTCAGCCTCAGAAGTGGATGCATTGGTTTCGAATAACTGGGGATACTTTTCTTTCATCTGATCTTCGTGTTCCCAGGTATACTCTGGACCACGCTGGGAGTTCCAACGAACTCGAACAAGAGGGATTCTCTTGTGTTTGAGGACCTTAACATCCCGGTCCGTGATTTCAACTGGTTCCTCGACGAACTGCAACCGCTCGTCGATAGTGAGTTCCTTAAAAGGAACTATAAGGGTCTCATCTGATAGGCATTTCTTCAGATTCGACACATGAAATACATTGTGAACTGCACCGAGTTCAGGAGGTAGGTTTAATCTGTAGGCTACTTTGCCAATCTTTTCTAAGATTTCGAATGGTCCGACGTACCGCGGATTCAGTTTGCCTCGTTTACCAAATCGAACCACACCCTTCCAGGGTGAAACTTTCAATAAAACCCGGTCCCCGACCTCAAATTCCAATGGCTTTCTACGCTTGTCCGCGTAGGCTTTCTGACGGTCGCGTGCTGCCGCCATGCGTTGTCGTATCTATGCTATCTTTTCTGTGGCGTCCACAACAATCTCTGGACCCGTAATTTGACTATCCCCCACCTCTGCCCAACAGAGAGGTGACCGGCATTTACGTCCGTACAATGCCTCAAATGGAGCGGCTTGAATGCTGGTGTGGTAACTGTTATTGTATGAAAACTCCACTAAAGGGAGGTGTTTTTCCCAGCCGTTGCCGAAATCGATGACACACGCTCGAAGCATGTCTTCTAGAGTTTGAATCGTGCGCTCAGACTGCCCATCCGTCTGAGGGTGATATGCTGTGCTCATGTCTAATCGTGAGCCGAAGGATTTGTGCATCGCTTGCCAAAGCTCTGACGTGAATCGTGCATCGCGATCCGAAATAATAGAAGTGGGCACTCCGTGCCTCGAAACAACTTCTTTCAAGTAGATGTCTGCTAGTGTAGAAAACTTATCCGTTTCTTTGATAGCCAAGAAGTGAGCAGACTTTGTGAGTCGATCAACGATTACCCAAATAGTGTCATTCCCACGCTGGGATCTTGGTAAGCCCGTAACGAAATCCATGGAAATTTCTTCCCATTTCCACTGCGGTATCTTGGGCTGCTGAAGTAGACCAGCTGGTTTCTGATATTCAACCTTGACTCTCGCACAGGTTAAGCATTTGCCAACATAGGTGGCGATGTGGGCCTTCATACTAGGCCACCAATAAGTAGTACTGATGTCGTGGTACATTTTATCCGACCCTGGATGTACCGAATAGCGAGACTTGTGAGCTTCATCCATTACAAGTTCGCATAAACCGCCATAAAGTGGGACCCAAATACGCCCCGTTACATAGTAGGCGCCGTCTTCCTTTTGTTCCATGCGTTGCCTTGAGCCGCGTAAGGCTTCAGCTTTGACGTTTTCGGGTTTCAGAGCTTCCATCTGAGCAGCTCGTATCTGAGAGGGAAGACTAGACTGAATAGTAAGCTGTAGCGCTCGCACGCGCTTAGGTAGAGTGTCTTTCCGACTGAGGGCATCAGCCACAACATTGGCCTTGCCTGGATGATACTTGATGGCGCATTCATAGTCGTTTAGAAGTTCAACCCATCTCCGTTGACGCATATTCAAATCCTTTTGCTTAAGAATATGCTCGAGACTCCTGTGATCGGTGTAAATCGTGCACTTGGTACCGTACAGGTAGTGTCGCCATATCTTAAGCGCAAAAACAACAGCTCCCAGCTCTAAATCGTGCGTCGTATAATTCCGTTCATGAACCTTGAGTTGCCGAGAGGCGTATGCAATAACTTTATCCCGCTGCATCAATACGCAACCAAGCCCCTGTATCGATGCGTCACAATAAACCACGAAGTCATCCGTGCCCTCGGGCAGTGAGAGAATAGGTGCGCTGCAAAGCCTATCTTTTAAGTACTGAAAAGCGGTCTCTTGCGTATTACCCCATCTGTAAACGACACCTTTCTGTGTTAACATAGTAAGTGGTTGCGCGATCTTTGAGAAGTCTTTAATAAATCGCCTGTAGTAACCCGCCAAACCCAAGAATTGGCGTATTTCAGTCGGTGTACGCGGTGCTGGCCAGTTTCTGATCGAATCAACCTTGGATGGATCGACATGAATCCCCTCCTTGTTTACCACATGGCCTAAGAAGTGGACTTCACGAAGCCAGAAGTCGCATTTTGAAAACTTTGCATACAGTTGCTCCTTTCGAAGAAGTTCCAAGATAAGACGTAAGTGCTGTTCGTGCTCCTCCTGACTCTTGGAGTAGATCAAGATGTCGTCGATGAAAACAATGACGAACTTGTCGAGATAGGGTTTGCACACCCTGTTCATAAGATCCATGAAGACTGCAGGCGCGTTCGTAAGCCCGAATGGCATGACAAGAAACTCGTAATGTCCGTAACGAGTTCTGAAAGCGGTTTTGGAGACGTCCTCATCCCGGACTCTCAGCTGATGATACCCTGACCTTAAATCAATCTTGGAATAGTAACACGACCCTTGCAACTGGTCGAATAGGTCATCTATGCGTGGAAGAGGATAACGGTTCTTCACCGTCACCTTATTGAGTTCGTGGTAGTCGATGCACATCCTGAACGTACCGTCTTTCTTCTTCACAAATAACACTGGAGCTCCCCAAGGCGAAGAGCTTGGACGAATAAAGCCCTTTTCCAAGAGCTCTTGTAGCTGCTTCGACAGTTCTTCCAGTTCGGTTGGAGCTAAACGATACGGTGCGCGGGCTATTGGTGCTGCTCCAGGAGCTAACTCGATCTGAAACTCGACTTGACGATAAGGAGGTAAACCAGGTAAATCTTCAGGAAACACTTGAGGAAAATCACGCACAACTGGTATATCCTCCAGCTTCCTTTCCTTTGCTGATGCATCAGTGACAAGTGCCAGAATGGCAGTATGTCCTTTTCGTAAACATTTCTGCGCCTTTAAGTAAGAGATGATGCCAACCACAGCACCACTCTTGTCACCTTGTACTTTGAGAGGTTCCTGACTGGAGCGAGGAATACGAATAACTTTTTCTTTGCATAAGATCTCCGCATGATGTTGGGATAACCAATCCATACCGATGACGACGTCGAAACTACCCAAAACTATAGGTATGAGATCAATCGAGAAGGTCTGACCCGCTAGAACAATACTACAACCCTTGACTACCTGTGTGGCTTCTACACTTTTACCATTGGCTAGTTCTACGACGTGTTTGGTGTCTAGGGGTGTTGGTGTACGTTTTAATAATTTACTCATTTTCAATGACATATAACTTGTATCAGCACCCGAATCAAATAAGACAGTAACATAAATATCGTCGAGAAGGAACTTACCCATAACCACATTGGGATCATTCACTGCATCTCCTCGACCCAACACAAAAGCACGACCACGAGCTTCATTGCCGTTGTTGTTGTTGTTTCCCCCGTTGTTGTTGTTACCATTACCCTGATTGTTGTTATTTCCGTTGCCCTGGTTGTTGTTGTTGTTGTTGCGATTCTGGTTCAACTGAGGGCAATCGCGTTTGTAATGACCTTCAGCCCCACACTGGAAACATCCCCGATTTCCACGCTGTGGCTGCTGCTGCTGATTCTGTGGAGCTGGCGGTGGGAGTTGCTGGTTCTGGTTTACTGGTCGCGCGCTTCTACAATCTTTGGCCTCATGGCCCATCTTGTGGCATCTTTGACAGCGATCTTTCCGACACCTTCCACTGTGGTGTTTGTTGCACTTGTTGCACCACGGATGATTTCCCTGATAACCTCGTTGTCCCTGACTTCCCGATGATTGCTGACTCGGACTCTGGTAATCGTTGGTGCGACGTTGCTGAGTTTGGGACTGAACAGACACCGATCCCCTGCTGGAATCCCCATCCCATTTTCTCTTGTTGTCGCTGGGTGTAGCAGAAGTAGCAGCTGTAGTGGCAGCAGTAGCACTGATACGCTTTGGCAGTTTGTTCTGATCCACTGCCTGATCGGTGATGCGATGAGCGAGACGCTGGATTTCCTGGATGTTGTTGAGATTAGCTGAGGTAACGTGGCTCTGTATTTCTGGTGCCAAACCTTTGAGGTACAACTCAATACGCTTGTATGGAGGGTCCACCATAGTTGGACATAACACAGCCAACTCATTTGATCTCTTGGTGTAAGCTTCGATTTCCGAACCAACCATTTTCAAGTTATACAACTCGTCCTCCAACTTGTGAATGTCTTCTCTAGTGCAGTATTCCCTCTTGATCAGTTCTTTGAAATCATTCCAGGGTGTGGCGTTAGCAGCTGCCAACCCTAAGATCTGCACTTGTGCGTTCCACCAAGTGAGCGCAATCCCTTCAAGTGTGCCAGTGGCGAACTTCACCCTGCGAGCCTCAGGGCATTCACACATTTCGAAAACCGACTCGAGCTTTTCAAACCAGTGGAGGAGTCCAACTGCTCCCTCCGTGCCACTGAACGAGCTAGGACGACATTCCATGAAATTTTTGAAGGTGCACCCAGGTTGTTGCTGAGCGGGTTGACCTATTGTGTACGAATAGGGCAAAGTTAAGTACGAAAATTAATGTAGGATCTAAAGATCCTAGTGTCTATACTGCAGGGTTTACTACCTGCTTGGGCGGCTGCAACTGCCGCAGCAACGAGAGCCTCTAGCTGGGCTTGAGTCATGGTAATTCGTGCGGCCATTGATCTTCACATCAAAGGCAACATAAGTGAGAAAGGTTCGCGAATAGTGCGATGACAGAAGAGTGTAAGCACATAAGTATTCTCATGCAATGACAAGTTGTGAGCAAGGTAATGTAAGCATACTACGAGCAAAGTTCTATGCAAATTCTAGCAATGTAGGCAATAAACATAAACCTTATTACCTAGGAAGTTGAGTCTTGCACGTGGAGCGAAGCGTCGTTGTGGATCGTTGAGAGCACTGTTCTGGTTATAGTCTGGTTTTAATAAAAACGTTTTTCCATATTAAAACCAAGTTCTCTATAACCAATGGCTCTGATACCAATCTGTCACACCCCCAAAATCCACACGCGGAGTATCACCGCTTGGGAGCGTGACTGACCAGGATCAAGCCACCAATCATATTGAACATGCAATTAATATCAAGTAAAAATAAAAGTAAACCATCCATTCAACACGAAAGGTGTTCAAACAAAACCATAGTTTCAAAATGTAGCGGAAGCATAGTAAATAATCCAGTAGTAGTTAACAGTTTTAAGTGTCATAATAGTTCAAAAGAAAAGCCACGATCCTTGTCCACAACGACCCGCTTCTCCAGTGCAAGCTCCAAGTACCTCACGATCTGCAAGGCATGTAACAGAATGATCAACAAACTAGTTGAGCGAGTTCACAGTTAATAGTTTAGTTTGGGTAATAATGCGTTCGTTCAATTAAGTCTCATATCGTATCAGTTCCATCGCGGCCTCACAGGCATGTGTGCGAAGATTAGGTTCATTAGTTCGCGACCATAGTCTTTACCGGCCAGGGTGTGTGCGAAGGCAATCGATCAGTTCGCGACCATAGTCTTTACCGACCAGGGTGTGTGCGAAGGCAGTTAAGTAGTTCGTTCGCGACCATAGTCTTTACCAACCAGGGTGTGTGCGAAGGCAGTTCGACAAGTATCATTTAAGCATGCACAAATAATCATCCAACCCATTCCCACCCTGGGAACCCATGCCTTGGCTGTGTGAACTCACCTTGGTTTGCTCGGTATGCTAGGTTATGCACTCACAAGTAATTAATCACGTCCTATTGTATGCACGTATAACAAATCAGTTCATGTTCGCAATGATACGCATGCAATTTAATGTTCACATAACAGTCAGTTTGCATATCGGCACAACACGTATTGTTTCACATCAAATCATCAGCTAGTGCACACGAATACCAATGTTAACATTCAACACCAAGCATGGCATGCCAAATAAATCAAGCATACATTCAATCATTCAAAGTATGTTCATAACCATATATCTTTCGATCCACTCTTATCTTTCGACACATCAGTGATCTTTCGACAAACAGTTATCATAGTTATCTTTCGGACCAAATGTTATGTTTCGAACCTACCGTCATCTTTCGACCAACTGTCATCTTTCGGTCAACCTAATTATGTTTCGGTCAATGCTATCCTTCGGTCAATGCTACTAGGGTTCGAAGGACAAGTATCTTTCGGTCACAACTATGTTTCGAATAACTAACATCTTTCGACAAATAACAGTTACGTTTATTCCAAGTTTCCAAGTTTATCCAATTACCAATTAACACCAATTTCACCAATCAACTAACATCAACAAGATCAAACAAGCATAATTCCCGTGTTTATCAAGAACCCTAATCTGAATAACAAGATCATTCAAACTATCCGATTTACACATAGGTGCCGATTACATAAACATGTCCGATTACAATATTCGGCCGATTATAAACCTGATTAACATAAACATCTTAACAACCATGACAATTCAATCCAATTACATTTGCTAAGCCTACCATATCCGATTCATAACAACATACCAACATATTGCAATACTAACATACATATCCGGTTATCATAGCCGATCCACAAAACATTATCATTGAACATCATCAAAACAGATCCGATTAACATACTAACAATATATTGCAAGACAATTTATTAATCACGAAATCAAAGCATCATAAACAACATCACACACTAACCGGAAATCTGGATTACGGAATGAAATCCTTCGAACAGAGAGTAGGTTTGCTATATGCCGTCACACACACACAAGGGAACTAGGGTTTTCGAAACTAACTGTTGACTTACATGCATTCACGTATTTAAATCGTATCACAGGAATGGGCCAAGCCCATCAGAAAGACCGGGCCGAAAGATGTCGAAGGATAGGGTCCTTGGTCGAAGGATATGTTTCGAGATCCTTCGAACCGGAAGTTGATCCTTCGAATCGAAGGATATGTTTCGAGATCCTTCGAACTGTATGCCATGTTTCGTGATCTAGACTAAGTGTTTTAATAATAATTCTAATATTATTTTCTACCACAGCAAGTAATCACATATAGGCAAAATGACAATACATTTCATTAAAACACAACGCGTACAATTTCGAGTCCACAATCCAAACAACTAAACAGTCAAAGTCAACGCGCATTTAATGCGAAAGTAAAAGTCAGAAACTCGAGTTGTCACATAAGCCATCACCCATACGGTCCGTAAGGAGTCCCCAGTACAGCAGATTCAGTTTTAAATGCAGTTGCCTCTTCATGTAGCGAAAGGCCAAGCTGGCCCTTGTCTCTTCAGGCCAATTAGGGGCAAATCTGATGTACCATAAATGTTACAACAAGTGTATGGACAAGATCATGGCACGTTATTCAAGAAACGATCCTAACGGCTCTACTTTTCCTATAAATACCCCCGCCCCCCCTTTGGTGTAAAACCCACAAGAATCTGATCTAAAACTCTAAGTTGGAGCCATTGCTTCATACCTGAGTTCCTTGGATCGAGATTAGCATTCGGGGACCCTCTGTAAGTGTTCCTTTGTTGTTTTATCGCTTTTCGAGTCCGAAAGTCAAACTATGTTTGACTTTCTGCATTGACCAGTTTATGGTCAATGCGAAGTTCGTTGGAACTTCATAACGTGAGCGTGATCACGATGGTTATAGTCCGTAGTGACTATACCTACTGATTACCACGTTATCTAGGCTTAGTGACGAGTCGTAGTTTCGGCCAAAATGCGCATTCTTGCGTATTTTGTAACCAAACTACTCATAGGCATCAAAGCCGTTTGTTTTGATGCCAAACCTGTTTTCTAAACTTAGTTAGGCATGTTCTAACATGCTTAACTCGTCACTTTTAGTATAGTGCTTATATAGGGTCGTAAGATAAGCGATCTAAACCATCGCTTATACTTTCGAACCCAACCCATTTGGTCGATCATTAGGATCCGACCAAACACATTAGGTGACCATGGCTATAACCTTCCGAGGTTATACCTAATGGCCACGATGTTAGGCGTTCCAAACGCGTTCTACGCGAACGACGCGTTAAGGTAACATAAGCTACCTAAACGGGTCGTAATGGGCCGCAAGCACTTAGGTTAGGTTTCATTTTAGTATGTAGGCTTTGTTAAACTATATTACAGGAGTCTCCATACTCGTTTGGTTTACAAACCCGCATACTATCCAATCCTTCCGATTTAGGTCCGGTATATTAACATAGCTACCTATTAGGTGCCGTTTGATATTCCGTGATCTCTAGCATTGTTTGGTTATTATACAAGAACTTCAAAGCAATCTCAGGTGAGTACATTGAACCCCCATCTTTTACATGTTTTCGAGGAGTCAATGTGAGTACATTGAACCCCTCTTTTACTGTTTTCCAAACTGTTTTGGGGTGAAACACATGTGCCTACCTGTTACTTTCATGTTTTCCATGTTTTCACATCATATACCTGCTACGTTCGTTAGTACATATTAGTACATGATTTCAATACATTTCATGCTACGTACGCCCATTGTGTGCATACGTAGTACATTGTTACACATTGCATTTCTGTTGCATATGCTCATCCAGCATATGAACACATTATACTACATTTTGAACCGTTGTACTCTACAATACATTTCATTCTACGTACGCCCATTGTGTGCATACGTAGTACATTGTTACACATTGCATTTCTGTTGCATATGCTCATCCAGCATATGAACACATTATACTACATTTTGAACCGTTGTACTCTACAATACATTTCATGCTACGTACGCCCATTGTGTGCATACGTAGTACATTGTTTCACATTGCATTTCTGTTGCATATGCTCATCCAGCATATGAACACATTATACTACATTTTGAACCGTTGTAACCATTTGACTATGTGAACCGTCTTAACCCTTCGATTATATGAACCGTTTGTAACCATTGAACCGTGTAAACCAGTTGTATCCGTTGACATGATTTACAGTTGACAATAGACGTTAGACTATACATAAACATTTCTACCGTTGTTAAACATTTCATCTTGATGGTTTGGTTTGAGTAAGTGATTTAAGTAACGAGGCGTGTGTAATATGATACAAGCATGGTGGATACGCCGCTGGTACTTCCTATATATAAGTGTTTGTATGGCATTACATATCGTAGCGTTATTTAAATCATTTCAATTTGATACATAGAACATTTTATACAAATAACACGCTTTTCACAAGACACTGAATTACAAACAACATATCTTATACAAACTCATTTTTACATGGTTATTCAGTTAACCATGCATTGTTCTCTTATTTATACATATCATCTGATCTTACCGTTTTTCAAATGATTTACAAGACAAAGCAAATTACAAGGTTCATGACTAAACATTTTCTCAAACATAAGTCATGAATTTCGTTTTCACAAAACCAATGTATCTCACAGGCATTTTTATGCTGACGTACCTATTTTCACATGTGTTTTCAGGAGATGATGCATAGGACTTATCAAGACATACTTAGGCGGACTTGTGCCTTAGTGACTTAAGACGAGACAAGAACTAGTTAATTTATGTTATGTACACGATGATTCTTGTTTAAACAATGTAAACATTCATGTTTGATTAATAAAACGAAACTTCAATTGCCATGGATTTGAAACAATTGATTCTGTTACAACACTCCCCGACGTTTCCGCCACGTTTTGTATGTTCTACGTGGTCGGGGTGTGACATTCCTTAACGGTCATTCCTCAGAAACGAATATGAACAGAGGGAGTCATTTTCCTCAACGAGTATTCTTCAGAAATGGAAATGAAGGAATAAGCAAACGGATGTTCATTTCCTCCACGGACAAATCTTCAGAAACGAAAATGAACGGACGGAGTCATTTGCAATGGTTACTTCATCAGAAATGGAAATGAAGGATTACACAACGGATATTGATTTCCTCAACGGATAAATCTTCAGAAACGAAAATGAACTAACGGAGTCATTTTCAACGGTTGCTTCATCAGAGTTGGAAATGAAGGATTACACAACGGATATTCATTTCCCCAACGGATAAATCATCAGAAACGAAAATGAACTAACGGAGTCATTTTCAACGGTTGCTTCATCGGAGTTGGAAATGAAGGATTACACAACGGATATTCATTTCCCCAACGGATAAATCGTCAGAAACGAAAATGAACTAACGGAGTCATTTTCAACGGTTGCTTCATCAGAGTTGGAAATGAAGGATTACACAACGGCTATTCATTTCCCCAACGGATAAATCGTCAGAAACGAAAATGAACTAACGGAGTTATTTTCAACGGTTGCTTCATCAGAGTTGGAAATGAAGGATTACACAACGGATATTCATTTCCCCAACGGATAAATCGTCAGAAATGAAAATGAACTAACGGAGTCATTTTCAACGGTTGCTTCATCAGAGTTGGAAATGAAGGATTACACAACAGATATTCATTTCCCCAACGGATAAATCGTCAGAAACGAAAATGAACTAACGGAGTCATTTTCAACGGTTGCTTCATCAGAGTTGGAATGAAGGATTTCACAACGGATATTCATTTCCCCAACGGATAAATCGTCAGAAATGAAAATGAACTAACGGAGTCATTTTCAACGGTTGCTTCATCAGAGTTGGAAATGAAGGATTTCACAACGGATATTCATTTCCCCAACGGATAAATCTTCAGAAACGAAAATGAATTAACGGAGTCATTTTCAACGGTTGCTTCATCAGAGTTGGAAATGAAGGATTACACAACGGATATTCATTTCCCCAACGGATAAATCTTCAGAAACGAAAATGAATTAACGGAGTCATTTTCAACGGTTGCTTCATCAGAGTTGGAAATGAATAGGGTTAACTCTAGACACATGACAGAACTTGCTGTGGTTTCTGTGCACTAAATTCCTTAATTATGTATGCATCCATAATTACGTAATCCCTTGCACAGTCCGCACAGTTTGTTTTGTAATGTTTTGGGGAAGGATATCAAACTTGTGATGAGGGTGAATAGACTTCCATCGGGTCCTTTTAATTAGATCGATAGGGGATCTTCTTAGTTAGGCCACCAAGGAGTCCTTTTAGCTATATCATCACATGATATCCCTAACCAGATTTTTGGATCAATCTGTTTAACTAGGCCACACAAGAGGTCTAATTATGAAGGAGTACTTTATAATCCGAGGGACTTAACTATAACATAGAAGTCCATTGAGGATTTTAAGTAATACCTTTAGGTATCCTACTATGAATCTCTTGTACAAGGATATGTAAGATTCTATGAAGATTTGGATAACATAATTTGGATCACACAACAACACATAAGGGAACACATAAGCACTAAGTCACATAATTGTTTAACTTGATTATAATTTGTTATTAACTTGTTATTGATTGAATATGGATATGGAAACCAATCGACGGGTCCAAATGTTCACTGGAATCTATTGAGAAGATAGAAGGATCTCCCAAAATTCGATTTTTGATTACAAGGAATTATCACATTCGAATTTAGGTATACAACAATTTAGGACTTACGGGAAATCCTTAGGTACCCTATTAAGGATTTATAGTGGTACTTTGGGTATTCGTCTTGTGTTGTAACCTGCGCCTTGTACTTCGTTTCCTCATAATAAATGGGTACTTAGGAATTTCGTGGAAGACGCAAGCGATTATAGAATGGGAGAATTTTGGGGGTAGTTTGTTCTTAAAGGAATACGGTTTCTTGATTGTCGGTATTGTAAGGGATATGTCGTTTATACATGCAACCACAGAAATACATTGCAATGTAAATAAAAGATTTATTTATAAACAACGATAACAACTGTTTCTTGGATCTTGACAACAAAAGAAAATAATACATAAGACGTGATTATTTTCAAATGATGTTGTCTTCTAGTCAGTCAGATGCTCATCCCTGTGCTGGATTTGCATTAGCAAGCTTTGGGCAATTTCTTCGGAAATGACCCATCTCGCCACAGTTGAAACAAGAGCCTGGTAGAAAACGTCCTTGAGCAGGATTGTTGCCAGCTTGGTTTGGCGCAGCTGTAGCTGGGCAGACTCTTGCTGTGTGGCCTATAAGTCCACAAGTTTGGCATTTGCGGCACTGTACATTGGCGTGATGATGGAGGCTAGATTGGTTGCACAAGGGTGCAGTTCCATTGTATGGTTTTCTAGCAGGGGGTTGAGCTGGTTGGTTGGGGACGGCTTGACCATTGTGAGCGACCACGGCGAAGTTCTGAGAAGCCTTTCGCTTCTTTGACTTCTTAGGAGATTCAGTCTGTTCATCCATGGTCTTTGATTCCTCGATTGGGTTCGATTCCCCGACCGGTTTCTTGTCACCTTTTCGGAAAAGTTTACCTTTCCTGATCTTTGATTCAGTCAAGGTTGCAGATAGTTCAATGGCCTGTCTAACTGTAGTAGGGTTGCTACCAGTCACAATGTCTTGTATTGAGTCAGGGAGGCCATCAATGTACTTTTCAATTGCCTTATCCAAAGGTGTAACCATATCCGGGCATAACAAACTTAACTCCTCATAACGGTCCGTGTAGGCTAGATGCTCACCGCTAACTTGCTTAAGATCGTCGAACTCCGTTTCCAAGGCCCTGATCTCGTGACGAGGACAGAATTCCTTCATCATCAGAGCTCGAAGCTCTTGCCATGTTTGAGCCAGTGCCACATCGGCACCCCTATCTCTCATCACACCATTCCACCATGTCAAAGCTCGTTTCTCAAAGACACTAGATGCGAATTCTACCTTTCGCTCGTTTGGACATTGAACATGTCTGAAGGTGCTCTCTAAACTTTCGAACCATTGTAGAAGTGCAGTCGCTCCTTGAGACCCAGAAAACTTTGATGGCTTAGCCGAGTTGAACGTCTTGAAGTTGCAGGGGGCATTATGGTTGTTGTTGGCTTGGTTCCATTGAGGAAAGAGGTTTGGGAATTGAGCAGCCATCTGCTGCGCAATGATCTCTGCCAGTTCTGCAGTTGCTATCTGGTTTTCGCGTCGAGGAGGCATTCTGAGTGAGAGACAAGAAAGAAAACAAATGAAATGGCATTGGGTAAGAATAGGAAGTTACAACTACCGGCCATAATCATGGTTGATGGTCATTTGTTTGAATCCACGAAGCAAACAAACGACACCAAGGCTGAATCAAAGCAAATAGATCCTCATAGTGTATTGCGAAGACATGCTCGCCTATAAGTGGACACTCACCCCAAGAGTTCCCAGGTAAGAGTGATTGGTCCGATTATGTGGATTTGTACGAACACTCTATGTGACAACTCGTAATTTGAACCTACTTTCTGTAACGATACGTGCTTACGTGAACTATGTTAATTGAATGTTATGTTTATTTATATGTGAATGTGTGTTTATGCAAGTGACCCAACCGCACAAGATTCACGAACGCACAAGGCCATTTGGGCCACATCATAGCAATCGGATCTTAAGGGCAGCCCATTAGGGGTTTCGGCCCACTCCTCTTATACGTACAACACACACCATGAGGGGATTATTCCTCATTTGTTTGCAAAACACTTAACACACAAAGAAACCCTAGAAGCTCTCTCTCTCTCTCGTTTCTCTTGGAACCCGACGGCAACACTTCTCGACTCTCGAAGATCCTCGTGTTCGGATCGTTCTGTTCCTTCTAACCGGTTAGTGTTCGTTATCGTTGATGTTATGCATGATTAGATGATTGAATGATATTATGTGAATGATAAGTTTGAATTGAAAACATGTTAATCGGTTATAGGTGTTTGTATTCGGATGGATTAATTCGGATAGCCAACTGTTAGGGAATTCATGATAAGGAACTAGGGTTGATATAATTCATGATTAATCCGGTTGATGGTTAATAGTATATGTTTGGGGTACATGTTAGTTCTGGGAATTCGTTATTCTTATGATCCGATTGTATATCCATTATGATACCGATTCACTGTTCTTGATGATGATGATATGAATGTTGAATATTGAAATAATTGTGATTTGATTTGATTGTGAAACTGCCAAATCTGTTTGCAACTATTACGGGAATCATAAACTGCAATTAAGGAAATCAGTTACATCATGGATTGCGAGTCGAGAACTCACTGTCTCGACTCGAGACCACATAAGCGACACAAAACAGCACAACTCGAGACCATGGTTGCGGGTCCGGTTGCGACTCGAGACCGTGTAGTCTCGACAAGCACATGACAACTCGAGATCAGCTTGTTGTGACTCGAGACCCCGAAACCAGTACAACCCGAGACCACCTAGTCTCGACTCGAGATCTCTGGTCTCGACTCGAGACCATATATACGTACACTCTGCTGTTGGACTTGCACACTGTCACGAGCCCATCTGATTGGGCCGCATATTTGGACTTTGTTTTTGTGAAGCTACTGTTGAACTGCTATGCTTATACGTGAATGTGATGGTCAATACTTGTACACAACTTGCTACGATACGTGTAGAACATACGTGCACTACTTGTATACGAATCTGATCAGTATAATAACTTTGGTAGGACGTGGTTAATCGCTCTATAACTTAATTGAACTGTGTGTATCATACCGAGCAACCCCAGGTGAGTTCATTGCATTTTCTCAAGCATGCGTCCCGGTGGTTTGGGACAACTGGTAAACATTTGGAAGGGAAACTTGGGGTAAACAACTGGAACATAGAAACAATCATCTACCGGATTGCCTGTAAGGCAATGGGGTAATTAGTTGATAGCGCTATTAGGTTTGGCACCCTCACACCGGGCCGCAAGGACAGGAGTGAACTAATTACTGGGTCAACTTGTGAATACAACGCGGATATAAGACCTCCTACAGCTTGTCAAGGTTGTTTGATACCTTGACTTTGACCAATGCCTGGTTATGGGCATTGGGGTTAGGCATTCCCATCATTGACGCTGCATACGGTACAATAATCAAGTTAACAACGACATCTGAACCAAAACAACGAGTTGATTTAACTAATATCTGGTAACTTCACACGTAAGCAACACTTTGAACTCACCAGCGTAGTCTGACACACTTGTTTGCATGCTTGTAGGTCATTAACGTTTGGAACATGGACTTGCTATCTGGGAGTGCTGGAGTGGTCATGGATCGAGGCTCTTGGATTAACTTACATTTGATACATTGGTTTTAAGTATTATTATGAAACATTTGCTAAACGATTATTTACATGCTTCCGCTACACAACACTTTGGAAATTGATATTATGCTTTATTTAAGTATTTACCATTGGTTCAATGTGATTGGTGGCTCGAACTCTGATGCGTAACACGCCTCGCGGGATTTCCGCAGGTGGGATTTTGGGGGGGGTGTTACAGTTGGTATCAGAGCCACTGGTTATAGTGAACTAGGTTTTAAAACGTTTTGTAAAACCAGACTATAACCAAACAACTTCGAAAATCGATCATGACACCCAGCTCCAGATTGCAAGGTTCGTCTCTCTCTCACTTTATACATTACTTGCTTTGTAGTCACACACTCACAACGTATATGAACTGAAACATTTAACACCATAGTGACTTGATAGTGTGACACTACTCTTCGACTCATGTGAACCATAGACCTGTGATACCATCTGTTGTGTTGTTTGAACGGGGGAAACTTTGAGCGCAAGCTAAGAGGCATTGAGATAAGCATGCAAATTACCTTATTATTTTGGGTGCACACTTAATAATAACGTGGGGTGCATGCAAGTTTCAGTGAGGCTTATCGAGCGTGAGAAGGGTTCTGCCTTATTATGTGTACGAACTTGGTAGTGAATAGATATTAGTATGATACATGAATTCCACCTTGATCGACTCCTAAATCGGTTTATTCTCAACTATAGAAACATAAGTGGACGAGGACACGGACGTGGCAACATCAACATGACTCAGGCTGAGTTGACTGACTTAATCAATACCCGTGTGGCTGAGGCTTTAGCAGCCTATCAAGCTGGTACGAAATGTACCAAGTACTCTTTACTTTTACACCGCGTACACGTCTTTTCACTCCTATAATGTGTTCCCTTTCGTCCTTTAGGTCAGCAAGTGCAACCTCAACCCAACCAGCCTGCGTGTACGTTTAAAATGTTTATGGACTGTAAGCCACAGACCTTCACCGGGACTGAAGGGGCTGTGGGACTTCTGAGATGGTTCGAGAAAGCAGAGTCTGTGTTTGCTATCTGTAACTGTCCCGCTGGGGACAGGGTGAAATATGCTGCGGGTACCTTGGCAGATGGTGCCCTAACATGGTGGAACGCCCAAGTTCAGTTGTTGGGCATCGAGGCAGCGAATGCCACAACTTGGGAAGACTTTAAGGAACTGATCAGGGAGGAGTACTGTCCTCGGGATGAAGTCCAGAAGTTGGAAAACGAGTATTACGACTTGAAGATGGTTGGATCTGAAGTCGAAGCATATGTGAAGCGATCGTATGAACTGGCCGACATGTGCCCGAACTTGTCCCGGCCTATGTCTCGGAGGATTGAGTTATTCATCAAAGGGTTGCCTCCGCGTGTGAAGAGCTTGGTCACGGCAGCCCATCTCAATGATTTGACCCAGATCGTTCGTCTGACTCATAAGATTGTGGACCAAGAGGTAGAAAGCAATTCGTTACCCCCGCGTATTTCGGCCACTACTGCTGCTACACCCACTGCCACTGCGTCCGCTAATGATAACAAGCGGAAGTGGAGTGATTATGATAAAGCATCCAGTGCTGGTCAGACTCAGAAAAGGCCAGACAACAACAACAACCGCAACATCAGCCAGTCGTCTTCTGTCAATCAAGGCCAGGGAAGTGGCCAAAGTCAGGGCTCGTATGCAGGGAAGAAACCACAGTGTAATAAGTGTGGCTACCATCATTTCGGGCCATGTAGTCGCACATGTCGCAGGTGTGGTAAAGTGGGCCATGAGGCCAAGGATTGTAGGGCCCCACAGCCCAAACACCAGCAGCAACAGAACCAGCACAACCAGAGACAACAGGGACAACCGCCCCAGCAGAACCAGGGTTTTAGGAAGGGGTGCTATCAGTGTGGTGACGAGGGCCACTTTAAGCGGGATTGCCCTCAGCTAAACCAGAACGCTAACGACAACAACCGCCCGAATAATAACAATGCTGGGAACAACCACAACAACAACGGCAACAATGGGGGAAATGGTGCTCGCGGTAGAGTGTTCCAGCTTGGAGCAGGGGATGCCAGGAATGACGGCAACGTTGTAACTGGTACGTTTCCTGTTAACAATCGTATTGCTTCTGTATTATTTGATTCGGGTGCCGATTGGAGTTACGTATCCCTAGAGTTTAGTCAACGATTAGGGATAACCCCAACACCTTTAGAAGTCAAACAAGTAGTAGAATTAGTAGACGGTAAAACTATAGAAGCCTCGAATGTCCTTTTTGGATGCAAACTAGATCTCGTGGGTCAAGTGTTTGATATTGATCTCCTTCCCGTTACGCTCGGTAGTTTCGATATAGTGGTAGGCATGGATTGGTTGTCCAAGCACCAAGCGGAGATTCTGTGTAAGGAGAAGACTGTGCGTATTCCTCTCCCTGATGGAGAGTCATTATTAGTTCAAGGGCATCGTAGTGGGACGATGGTTGGTATTATCTCGGCCATGCGTGCACAACAGTACCTACAAAAGGGGTATCCTGCAATGTTAGCGTTAGTTACCAACGCTCAGTCGGAAGAAAGTAAGATCGAGGATCTGCCAGTGGTGCGAGAATTCGCTGATGTATTCCCAGAGGAGCTGCCAGGGTTACCTCCTCATCGTCAAGTAGAATTCCAGATTGATCTTGCGCCGGGAGCGGCTCCGATTGCTCGAGCTCCATACCGGTTAGCACCTGGAGAGTTGCAAGAACTGTCTAATCAACTGCAAGAGTTGTTGGACAGGGGCTTTATTCGACCCAGTTCTTCGCCCTGGGGAGCCCCAGTACTATTTGTAAAGAAGAAAGATGGGTCATTCCGTATGTGTATCGACTATCGAGAGCTCAACAAGGTGACCATTAAGAACCGCTATCCGTTACCACGCATCGACGACTTGTTTGACCAGTTGCAAGGGTCAAGTTACTATTCAAAGATCGACTTAAGATCGGGGTATCACCAGGTAAGGGTTAGGGAAGAGGATGTTCCCAAGACGGCTTTTCGAACGCGCTACGGACACTATGAGTTTTTGGTCATGCCGTTTGGATTGACCAATGCACCAGCGGTTTTCATGGATCTCATGAACCGCGTATGTAAGCCATATCTCGACGAGTTTGTTATAGTGTTTATTGATGACATCTTAGTCTATTCGAAGAACAGGGAGGATCACGAGCGTCACCTACGTCTCATCTTGGAACTTTTGAGAAGGGAACAGCTGTATGCGAAATTTTCTAAGTGCGACTTTTGGATTCGAGAAGTGCATTTCCTTGGGCACGTTGTTAACGAGAAAGGGATACATGTGGATCCTGCGAAGGTGGATGCAGTTAAGAATTGGGCGGCACCAAAGACTCCGTCTGAAGTGCGACAATTTCTTGGTCTCGCAGGGTATTATCGAAGGTTCATTAAAGACTTCTCGAGAATCGCGCAACCCCTCACCTCGCTGACACAGAAGAACACGGCGTACTCTTGGGGAACGAAGCAGGAAGAGGCCTTCTAGTTGTAAAAGCAAAAACTTTGCAGTGCACCGATCTTGTCCTTGCCAGAGGGTACCGAAGATTTCGTGGTCTACTGTGATGCATCAATTCAAGGTCTCGGCTGTGTGTTAATGCAACGCGAGAAGGTGATCGCCTATGCCTCGCGACAGTTGAAGGTTCACGAGAAGAACTATACGACTCACGATTTGGAATTAGGAGCGGTGGTGTTTGCGTTGAAGATCTGGAGGCACTATCTGTACGGTACCAAATGCACCATCTACACCGACCATAGGAGTCTTCAGCACATCTTCGACCAGAAAGAGTTGAATATGCGGCAAAGACGATGGGTTGAATTGTTAAATGACTACGAATGTGCCATCAAGTATCATCCGGGCAAGGCAAACGTCGTAGCCGACGCCCTCAGCAGAAAGGATAATGCACCTAGGCGTGTGCGAGCATTGCAACTCACGATCCAGTCCAATCTTCCTTCCCAGATACGAGACGCTCAGTTAGAAGCGTTGAAACCAGAAAACGTTCGAGCTGAAGCTTTACGTGGCTCGAGGCAACGACTAGAACAGAAGGGAGACGGTGCTTACTACGTAACCGGACGCATTTGGGTCCCATTCTTTGGCAACTTACGAGAACTTGTAATGGAAGAGGCACATAAATCACGCTACTCTGTACATCCTGGATCAGATAAGATGTACCACGACTTGAAAACTACCTACTGGTGGCCCAGCATGAAGGCTCATATAGCAACCTACATCAGCAAATGTTTGACTTGTGCTAAAGTCAAAGCAGAACATCAAAAGCCCTTGGGTCTACTTCAACAGCCAGAGATACCCACATGGAAGTGGGAACAGATCGCCATGGATTTCGTTACAGGGTTACCAAGGACTAAGGCTGGAAACGACACTATATGGGTAATTGTTGATCGCCTCACGAAGTCAGCACATTTCTTAGCAATCAAGGAAACAGACAAATTCTCTCAGCTGGCAGCAGTGTATCTTAAGGAGGTGGTTTCTAGGCATGGGGTGCCAACTTCTATCATTTCAGACCGAGATCCGCGTTTCACTTCAGTGTTATGGCAGTCAATGCATAAATCATTCGGTTCCCAGCTCGACATGAGTACCGCTTATCACCCGCAGACGGATGGTCAAAGCGAGCGCACCATCCAAACACTTGAAGACATGCTACGGGCGTGTGTAATCGACTTTGGGAAAGGATGGGAGAAGCACTTACCGTTGATAGAGTTCTCCTACAACAACAGCTACCATACAAGTATTAAGGCAGCTCCATTCGAAGCACTGTACGGACGGAAATGTCGTTCACCCCTCTGTTGGCTTGAGGTGGGTGACAGTCAGATCACAGGCCCTGAGTTTGTGCTTGAGGCATCAGAAAGCATTGTGCAAATCCGAAACCGTATGGCCGCAGCTCGCGACCGCCAGAAAAGCTACGCTGACAAGCGTAGTAAACCGCTGGAATTTGAAGTTAATGACCGCGTTATGTTAAAGGTTTCACCGTGGAAGAGTGTGGTGTGTTTTGGGAAACGCGGCAAACTAAACCCTCGTTATGTAGGACCATTCAAAATTTTAGAACGGATTGGAAAGGTGGCCTACAGGTTGGAATTACCGGCTGAGTTGGGTAATGTCCATGATGTATTTCACGTATCGCAGCTAAAGAAGTGTTTGGTTGATGAAACACTAGTGGTACCATTTCAAGAGCTGAAGATAGATGACAAATTGCAGTTTGTCGAAGAACCAATTGAGATTATGGATCGGGAAGTTAAAGTTCGTAAACACAGAGTTCACGTGGGACTCAAGACGTGGGTCCAGAGTTCACGTGGGAACGCGAGGACCAGATGAAACTTAAGTATCCACATTTGTTTCCCAAAGACCAGGCAAAAACCTAGCAAACCTAGTGTTGATACAACTAGTGAATTTCGGGACGAAATTCCCTTTCAAGTTGGGGAGGATGTGACACCCCAGAAAAACCAGCAAACGATATAACTTACCTAGCTTTAACTTATCTAGCTTTCTCAGTGAGTGCGTACCAAATTTCGGGACGAAATTTCTTTTTAGTTGGGGATACTGTGACAACTCGTAATTTGAACCTACTTTCTGTAACGATACGTGCTTACGTGAACTATGTTAATTGAATGCTATGTTTATTTATATGTGAATGTGTGTTTATGTCACACCCCCAAAAATCCACACGCGGAGTACCACCGCTTGGGAGCGTGATATGACCAGGATCAAGCCATCAATCATATCAAACATAGCATTTAATAATAATAAAAGTCATTAAAGTAGTTCATCATGACATGATCGATGTTTCAAAACCAAGTATTGTTTAAGTAGCGGAAGCACTGTTGTAAACCCAAGTTAAAAATACTGAAATGTCATAAGTGTCCAACAAAGTAATACGATCCTTGTCCACAACGACCGGCTCCTCCTTGTGCAAGCTCCATGTACCTAACGATCTGCAAGGCATGTAACAGAATGATCAACAAACTAGTTGAGCGAGTTCACAGTAAGTAAGTGCATAACAGTAAGTAAAGGGTGGCTCTACTGGGCCGATAGTAAGTTATATAGGTGGGGGCTTCCCATGTTATGTGACCACTAGACTATTCGTATCAACTACTCGTATCATCCCTGTTCTTCTTCCGAGAACAGTAGCGCGTATGGGGTGTACGTAGGTTTTACGCACGTATCCTTCACAACCGAGGATAGGAGACGCGGGGGGTGTACGTGGGTTTCACGTACGTATCCTTTGTACCGAGGATAGAAGTAAGTAATGCGTACACGTAGGTTTTACGTGCGTGCCTGACATCCGAGGCAGTGTTTGGCATATGACCACGTAGGTGTTATCCTAACCTACGGAACCGTCCTGACATCCGAGGATCATGGTAGGTGATAGTCTAGGAAAAGCATATGTACGTTCTTAGTCAATGGTAACCTTTATCCCATTCCCACGACCCGGGAATCCCATGCCTTAGTAGGAGTGTGAACTCACCTGGGTTTGCTCGGCAGACAATAAAATGCTCAAGTATACAGTAAGAGATCAACCACGTCCTATCATGGTTACTTATGCAAGTTAGGTTCGTACTCAACTATTGCACGTATAAGCTACACGTATGTATACACATATAATCATGGCAAGAATCACATATGCATGTGAACAGGTAAGAGCATAGTATTAACATTCTTGGGCGTTTCAAGACATGAGCCCAATGTACTCGGTCCAACTATCAAAGCCCAATCTAAACAGTTCAAGTATAAAACGCCGGGTCCAACAATTAGCACATAACAGCCCAATAACATGTCGGCCCGACCAGATAAGCAGTCCAATAACATAACAGTCATAAGTCCAAATCATTTGGCCCAAACGATTGGGCCCGTGACAGTGAAAGCCCAAAACAGTGCACGTGCAAAGGTGGTCTCGAGTCGCAACCAGCGATCTCGAGTCGCAACCGGGTTATGAGTCGCAACAGCTGGTTACGAGTCGCAACAGGTGGTCTCGGTTCGTCATGGTCCGGTTACGAGTCGCAACGGGACTCGCAACCATGGTTTCGGCTTGTCATGGTCTGGTTACGAGTCGCAACGGGACTCGCAACCATGATTCCGGCTCGTGCTGTTGCTGGTGTGAGGTTTCGAGTCGCAATTGGTGATACCGAGTCGCAACCGTGTGTGTAACTGGTTTCCATAATCATTCCCAACAATCATTCCGTGATTCTAGCAAACAACTTAGGCAGTTTCGGATTTCAGATCAATCACAGAAATTTATTAACAGTTTCAAATTAACAACAGATCATGTTCATAGCAAATTTCATATTATTAGGAACAGTAATAATTCATTCAAACAACATGCAATCGGATTACCATACAAGCCTTATACCGAATCCTTAACTATCATGCAACCTAGCCGGTTAACAACATATTCTCGGACCAATTAGTGTACATGCAGCCGGTTATTCCCATTCACCCAATTCGATTTTTAACAGGAACACTAACAAGAACAATAGCCTTCGACCCGGATATCATGTATTCATAAATCATATTCTTATGAACAGACTTGCATAGACAATAAATCATATAGCAACAACCCTAGATTACTATCATGCAATTCGAATACTAACAAGATCATATGAGCACGAATTCATTAACTCGATACTAACCGAGACAAGGAGAGAAAGATTCCGAATTCAAAAGCTTGAATGGGTGTTCGGCGGTTCTTGGTTCCGACTCGAGAGAGAGATCGTGTGTGTGTAATCTTGGTTGTGTGTAAAGTGAGAAGTAAAAACCCTAATTGTGTATATGCATATACGTGTGAGGTGAGGGTGGGCCGAAACCTCACTTGGGCCGTCTTGTGATCTCGAGTCCATTACATGGACCGAGTGGGTTTGCAAACAATAGTAAAGCCCAATTGATTTATGGATCGGGTGTAGTGTTGTGTGGTCCAATAACGCAACATTTAAACATTTAACTGTAACATTCATTCAATCAAATAAGGTTCACATAAACACGTATCGTTACACAGAGCAAGTCTAAAGTTCGAGTTGTCACATTATCCCCAATTAATTGGAAATTTCGTCCCGAAATTTGGTATGCACTCACTGAGGAAGCTAGGTAAACTGTATTGCTCACTGATTTTCCTGGGGTGTCACATCCTCCCCCCGTTGATCTGGAATTTCGTCCCGAAATTCCGAAGTAGTAGCTTCAGCCTCAGTAGTGGTAGCATTGGTTTTGAATAACTGGGGGTACTTTTCTGTCATCCTGTCTTCGCGTTTCCAGGTGTACTCTGGACCACGTTTGGAGTTCCAACGAACTCGAACAAGAAGGATTCTCTTGTGTTTGAGGACCTTCACATCCCGGTCCGTGATTTCTACTGGCTCCTCGACGAACTGCAACTGCTCGTCGATAGTGAGTTCCTTAAAAGGAATGATGAGGGTTTCATCTGATAAGCACTTCTTTAGGTTCGACACATGAAAGACATTGTGAACTGCTCCGAGTTCAGCTGGTAGGTTCAACTTGTAGGCTACTTTGCCAATCTTTTCGATGATTTCGAATGGTCCGACGTACCGCGGATTCAGTTTGCCCCTTTTTCCAAAACGTACCACACCCTTCCAGGGTGAGACTTTCAATAATACCCGGTCCCCGACCTGAAATTCCAAAGGTTTTCTATGCTTGTCCGCGTAGGCTTTCTGACGGTCGCGTGCTGCCGCCATGCGTTGTCGTATCTGTGCTATCTTTTCTGTGGCGTCCACTACAATCTCTGGGCCCGTAATTTGACTATCCCCCACCTCTGCCCAACAGAGAGGTGACCGGCATTTACGTCCGTACAATGCCTCGAATGGAGCGGCTTGAATGCTGGTATGGTAACTGTTATTGTACGAAAACTCCACCAATGGGAGGTGCTTTTCCCAGCCGTTGCCGAAATCGATAACGCATGCCCTAAGCATGTCTTCAAGTGTTTGAATCGTTCGCTCAGACTGCCCATCCGTCTGAGGATGATATGCTGTGCTCATGTCTAATCGTGAGCCGAAAGATTTATGCATTGATTGCCATAGCTCTGACGTGAATCGTGCATCGCGATCCGAAATAATAGAGGTGGGCACTCCGTGCCTCGAAACAACTTCTTTAAGATAGACGTCTGCGAGAGTGGAGAACTTGTCCGTTTCCTTAATCGGCAGGAAGTGTGCAGACTTGGTGAGTCGATCAACTATGACCCATATTGTATCGTTCCCACGCTGAGATCTAGGTAAGCCTGTAACAAAATCCATGGAAATTTCTTCCCATTTCCATTGTGGTATCTTAGGCAGCTGAAGTAGTCCAGCTGGCTTCTGATATTCAACCTTGACTCTCACACAGGTCAAACATTTTCCAACGTACGTAGCGATGTGGGCCTTCATGCTAGGCCACCAATAAGTAGTGCTGATGTCGTGGTACATTTTATCTGACCCTGGATGTACCGAGTAGCGAGACTTGTGAGCTTCATCCATTACAAGTTCGCGTAAACCGCCATAGAGAGGGACCCAAATCCGGCCCGTTACATAGTAGGCGCCGTCTTCCTTTTGTTCCATTTGTTGTCGTGAGCCACGTAAGGCTTCGGCCTTGACGTTTTCGGGCTTCAATGCTTCTACCTGAGCATTTCGTATCCGTGCTGGAAGGTTAGACTGAATCGTAAGCTGTAGCGCTCGCACGCGCCGTGGTAGAGTGTCTTTCCGACTGAGGGCGTCAGCCACAACATTGGCTTTGCCTGGATGATACTTGATAGCGCATTCGTAGTCGTTAAGTAACTCGACCCATCGTCGTTGACGCATGTTCAAATCCTTCTGCTTAAGGATATGCTCGAGACTCCTGTGATCGGTGTAAATCGTGCACCTGGTACCGTACAGGTAGTGTCGCCATATCTTAAGCGCGAAAACAACAGCTCCCAGCTCTAGATCGTGCGTCGTGTAGTTTCGTTCGTGAACCTTGAGTTGCCGAGAAGCGTAGGCTATCACTTTATCACGTTGCGTCAACACACATCCAAGACCCTGGATGGATGCATCACAATATACTACGAAGTCTTCTGTGCCTTCTGGCAATGAGAGAATAGGTGCGCTGCAAAGCCTATCCTTTAGATACTGAAAAGCAGTTTCCTGCGTTTTGCCCCAACGGTAGATGACACCCTTCTGTGTAAACCGCCATAGAGAGGGACCCAAATCCGGCCCGTTACATAGTAGGCGCCGTCTTCCTTTTGTTCCATTTGTTGTCGTGAGCCACGTAAGGCTTCGGCCTTGACGTTTTCGGGCTTCAATGCTTCTACCTGAGCATTTCGTATCCGTGCTGGAAGGTTAGACTGAATCGTAAGCTGTAGCGCTCGCACGCGCCGTGGTAGAGTGTCTTTCCGACTGAGGGCGTCAGCCACAACATTGGCTTTGCCTGGATGATACTTGATAGCGCATTCGTAGTCGTTAAGTAACTCGACCCATCGTCGTTGACGCATGTTCAAATCCTTCTGCTTAAGGATATGCTCGAGACTCCTGTGATCGGTGTAAATCGTGCACCTGGTACCGTACAGGTAGTGTCGCCATATCTTAAGCGCGAAAACAACAGCTCCCAGCTCTAGATCGTGCGTCGTGTAGTTTCGTTCGTGAACCTTGAGTTGCCGAGAAGCGTAGGCTATCACTTTATCACGTTGCGTCAACACACATCCAAGACCCTGGATGGATGCATCACAATATACTACGAAGTCTTCTGTGCCTTCTGGCAATGAGAGAATAGGTGCGCTGCAAAGCCTATCCTTTAGATACTGAAAAGCAGTTTCCTGCGTTTTGCCCCAACGGTAGATGACACCCTTCTGTGTCAGTAGCGTAAGTGGTTGCGCGATCTTTGAAAAGTCTTTAATAAACCGTCTGTAGTAGCCTGCCAAACCCAAGAATTGGCGTATTTCCGTTGGCGTTCGTGGTGCAGGCCAGTTCCTGATCGAGTCTACCTTGGATGGATCGACATGAATCCCATCCTTGTTTACCACGTGGCCTAAGAAGTGGACTTCACGAAGCCAGAAGTCGCATTTTGAGAGCTTGGCGTACAACTGTTCTTTCCGAAGGAGTTCCAATATCAGGCGAAGATGCTGCTCGTGTTCTTCCTGACTCTTGGAGAAAATCAGGATGTCGTCGATGAAAACAATGACGAACTTGTCGAGATAGGGTTTGCACACCCTGTTCATAAGATCCATGAATACTGCAGGTGCATTCGTAAGTCCGAACGGCATAACCAAGAACTCGTAGTGACCATAGCGAGTTCTGAATGCTGTCTTAGAGACGTCCTCCTCGCGGACTCTCAGTTGATGATATCCTGACCGTAGGTCGATCTTAGAATAGTAACACGACCCTTGCAACTGGTCGAATAAGTCGTCTATGCGTGGAAGAGGATAACGGTTCTTCACCGTCACCTTGTTCAGTTCCCTGTAGTCTATACACATCCTGAATGTACCGTCTTTTTTTTCACGAAAAGCACTGGAGCTCCCCAAGGCGAAGAGCTTGGACGAATGAAGCCCTTTTCCAAGAGCTCCTGTAGCTGCTTTGACAATTCCTCCAATTCTGATGGAGCCAGACGATATGGTGCGCGAGCTATGGGTGCTGCTCCTGGAGCGAGCTCGATTTGAAATTCGACCTGACGATGAGGCGGTAAGCCAGGTAAATCTTCAGGAAACACCTGAGGGAAGTCACGTACGACTGGTATATCCTCCAATTTCTTTTCCTTTACTGATGCGTCTGAAACAAGAGCCAAAATGGCTGTGTGACCTTTACGTAAGCACTTCTGAGCCTTCAAGAATGGGATGATGCCAACCACAGCACCACTCTTGTCGCCTTGTACTTCGAGAGGTTCTTGACCAGAACGTGGAATACGAATGATCTTCTCACTGCATAAGATTTCTGCCTGGTGTTGGGATAACCAATCCATCCCAATCACGACGTCGAAACTTCCCAAAACTATGGGAATGAGATCAATAGTGAAGGCTTGACCAGCTAGGATAAGATTACAACCCTGAACTACGTGCGCGGCTTCTAGACTTTTACCGTTAGCTAACTCTACTACATGTTTGGTGGGTAAAAGTGTTGGTGCACGTTTTAGCAGTTGACACATTTTCACAGACATATAGCTTGTATCCGCACCCGAATCAAACAAAACAGTAACGTAAATATTGTCGAGGAGAAACTTACCCATAACAACGTTGGGATCGTTCACTGCGTCACCTCGACCTAGCACAAAAGCACGACCCCGAGCTTCGTTGCCGTTGTTATTTCCTCCGTTGTTGTTGTTGCCGTTGCCCTGGTTGTTGTTGTTGTTCTGGTTCCTGTTGAGCTGTGGGCAGTGTCTCTTAATGTGGCCTTCAGCACCACAATTGTAGCATCCCTTGTTGCCCTGTTGTTGGTTAGGCTGAGCGTGAGGCTGCTGCTGATTTTGGTTCGCAGGACGAAGGCTTCTACAGTCTTTGGCCTCGTGACCCATCTTGAGGCATCTTTGACAACGACCCTTGGTACACTGGCCGTTGTGGTGCCTGTTGCAGTTGTTGCACTTTGGAAGATTTCCGCGATATCCACCCTGCCTGTGGCTACCTGACGACTGCTGGTTAGGGCTTTGATAGTTGTCAGTCTTTCGCTGCTGATTCTGGGACTGAACCGAAACTGATGCTTTGCTTGAATCCCCCTCCCATTTCCTCTTGTTGTCACTGAGGGTAACGGGAGTAGCTGAAGGAGTGACTGTAGCAGTAGTGCTGACACGCTTAGGCAGTTTATTCTGATCCACTGCCTGATCGGTGATGCGATGAGCGAGACGCTGGATTTCCTGGATGTTGTCGAGGTTAGCCGAAGTAACGTGGCTCTGGATTTCTGGTGCCAACCCCTTGAGATACATCTCGATACGCTTGTATGGAGGGTCTACCATAGTTGGACACAGCACGGCCAGCTCGTTTGACCGCTTGGTATATGCTTCAATCTCCGACCCAACCATTTTCAGATTATACAGCTCGTTTTCCAACTTGTGAATATCTTCACGCGTGCAATACTCACGCTTGATAAGTTCCTTAAAATCGTTCCAGGGTGTGGCGTTAGCAGCTGCCAACCCCAGAATTTGCACCTGCGCGTTCCACCAGGTTAGCGCGATTCCTTCTAAAGTGCCGGTGGCGTATTTCACCCTGCGTGCCTCAGGGCATTCACACATTTCGAATACTGATTCTAGCTTCTCGAACCAGTGGAGGAGTCCAACCGCTCCTTCTGTGCCGCTGAACGTGCCGGGACGGCAGTCCATAAAGTTCTTGAATGTGCAGACAGGCTGCTGCGCGTGTTGACCTGCTTGAGCTGCTGCAACTGCCGCAGCAACTTGGGCTTGAACAAGAGCCTCTAACTGGGCTTGTGTCATGTTAATTCTTCCAGCCATTGATCTTCATGTCAAAGGCGAAATAGGTGAGAAAAGTTCGCGAATAGTGCGATGACAGAAAAGTGTAAGCACATAAGGGTTCTTAAGCAATAGCAAATAGTGAGCATTGTAGTCTAAGCATACCACGAGCAAAGTTCTAAGTAATTCTAGCAAGTAGGCAATAAACATAAACCTTATTACCTAAAATGTCGAGTCTTGCACGTGGAGCGAAGCGTCGTTGTGGATCGTTGAGAGCACTGTTCGGGTTATAGTCTGGTTTTAATAAAAACTTTTTCCCGTATTAAAACCAAGTTCTCTATAACCAATGGCTCTGATACCAATCTGTCACACCCCCAAAAATCCACACGCGGAGTACCACCGCTTGGGAGCGTGACATGACCAGGATCAAGCCATCAATCATATCAAACATAGCATTTAATAATAATAAAAGTCATTAAAGTAGTTCATCATGACATGATCGATGTTTCAAAACCAAGTATTGTTTAAGTAGCGGAAGCACTGTTGTAAACCCAAGTTAAAAATACTGAAATGTCATAAGTGTCCAACAAAGTAATACGATCCTTGTCCACAACGACCGGCTCCTCCTTGTGCAAGCTCCATGTACCTAACGATCTGCAAGGCATGTAACAGAATGATCAACAAACTAGTTGAGCGAGTTCACAGTAAGTAAGTGCATAACAGTAAGTAAAGGGTGGCTCTACTGGGCCGATAGTAAGTTATATAGGTGGGGGCTTCCCATGTTATGTGACCACTAGACTATTCGTATCAACTACTCGTATCATCCATGTTCTTCTTCCGAGAACAGTAGCGCATATGGGGTGTACGTAGGTTTTACGCACGTATCCTTCACAACCGAGGATAGGAGACGCGGGGGTGTACGTGGGTTTCACGTACGTATCCTTTGTACCGAGGATAGAAGTAAGTAATGCGTACACGTAGGTTTTACGTGCGTGCCTGACATCCGAGGCAGTGTTTGGCATATGACCACGTAGGTGTTATCCTAACCTACGGAACCGTCCTGACATCCGAGGATCATGGTAGGTGATAGTCTAGGAAAAGCATATGTACGTTCTTAGTCAATGGTAACCTTTATCCCATTCCCACGACCCGGGAATCCCATGCCTTAGTAGGAGTGTGAACTCACCTGGGTTTGCTCGGCAGACAATAAAATGCTCAAGTATACAGTAAGAGATCAACCACGTCCTATCATGGTTACTTATGCAAGTTAGGTTCGTACTCAACTATTGCACGTATAAGCTACACGTATGTATACACATATAATCATGGCAAGAATCACATATGCATGTGAACAGGTAAGAGCATAGTATTAACATTCTTGGGCGTTTCAAGACATGAGCCCAATGTACTCGGTCCAAATATCAAAGCCCAATCTAAACAGTTCAAGTATAAAACGCCGGGTCCAACAATTAGCACATAACAGCCCAATAACATGTCGGCCCGACCAGATAAGCAGTCCAATAACATAACAGTCATAAGTCCAAATCATTTGGCCCAAACGATTGGGCCCGTGACAGTGAAAGCCCAAAACAGTGCACGTGCAAAGGTGGTCTCGAGTCGCAACCAGCGATCTCGAGTCGCAACCGGGTTATGAGTCGCAACAGCTGGTTACGAGTCGCAACAGGTGGTCTCGGTTCGTCATGGTCCGGTTACGAGTCGCAACGGGACTTGCAACCATGGTTTCGGCTTGTCATGGTCTGGTTACGAGTCGCAACGGGACTCGCAACCATGATTCCGGCTCGTGCTGTTGCTGGTGTGAGGTTTCGAGTCGCAATTGGTGATACCGAGTCGCAACCGTGTGTGTAACTGGTTTCCATAATCATTCCCAACAATCATTCCGTGATTCTAGCAAACAACTTAGGCAGTTTCGGATTTCAGATCAATCACAGAAATTTATTAACAGTTTCAAATTAACAACAGATCATGTTCATAGCAAATTTCATATTATTAGGAACAGTAATAATTCATTCAAACAACATGCAATCGGATTACCATACAAGCCTTATACCGAATCCTTAACTATCATGCAACCTAGCCGGTTAACAACATATTCTCGGACCAATTAGTGTACATGCAGCCGGTTATTCCCATTCACCCAATTCGATTTTTAACAGGAACACTAACAAGAACAATAGCCTTCGACCCGGATATCATGTATTCATAAATCATATTCTTATGAACAGACTTGCATAGACAATAAATCATATAGCAACAACCCTAGATTACTATCATGCAATTCGAATACTAACAAGATCATATGAGCACGAATTCATTAACTCGATACTAACCGAGACAAGGAGAGAAAGATTCCGAATTCAAAAGCTTGAATGGGTGTTCGGCGGTTCTTGGTTCCGACTCGAGAGAGAGATCGTGTGTGTGTAATCTTGGTTGTGTGTAAAGTGAGAAGTAAAAACCCTAATTGTGTATATGCATATACGTGTGAGGTGAGGGTGGGCCGAAACCTCACTTGGGCCGTCTTGTGATCTCGAGTCCATTACATGGACCGAGTGGGTTTGCAAACAATAGTAAAGCCCAATTGATTTATGGATCGGGTGTAGTGTTGTGTGGTCCAATAACGCAACATTTAAACATTTAACTGTAACATTCATTCAATCAAATAAGGTTCACATAAACACGTATCGTTACACAGAGCAAGTCTAAAGTTCGAGTTGTCACAGTTTATGCAAGTGACCCAACCGCACAAGATTCACGAACGCACAAGGCCATTTGGGCCACATCATAGCAATCGGATCTTAAGGGCAGCCCATTAGGGGTTTCGGCCCACTCCTCTTATACGTATAACATACACCATGAGGGGATTATTCCTCATTTGTTTGCAAAACACTTAACACACAAAGAAACCCTAGAAGCTCTCTCTCTCTCTCGTTTCTCTTGGAACCCGACGGCAACACTTCTCGACTCTCGAAGATCCTCGTGTTCGGATCGTTCTGTTCCTTCTAACCGGTTAGTGTTTGTTATCGTTGATGTTATGCATGATTAGATGATTGAATGATATTATGTGAATGATAAGTTTGAATTGAAAACATGTTAATCGGTTATAGGTGTTTGTATTCGGATGGATTAATTCGGATAGCCAACTGTTAGGGAATTCATGATAAGGAACTAGGGTTGATATAATTCATGATTAATCCGGTTGATGGTTAATAGTATATGTTTGGGGTACATGTTAGTTCTGGGAATTCGTTATTCTTATGATCCGATTGTATATCCATTATGATACCGATTCACTGTTCTTGATGATGATGATATGAATGTTGAATGTTGAAATAATTGTGATTTGATTTGATTGTGAAACTGCCAAATCTGTTTGCAACTATTACGGGAATCATAAACTGCAATTAAGGAAATCAGTTACATCATGGATTGCGAGTCGAGAACTCACTGTCTCGACTCGAGACCACATAAGCGACACAAAACAGCACAACTCGAGACCATGGTTGTGGGTCCGGTTGCGACTCGAGACCGTGTAGTCTCGACAAGCACATGACAACTCGAGATCAGCTTGTTGCGACTCGAGACCCCGAAACCAGTACAACCCGAGACCACCTAGTCTCGACTCGAGATCTCTGGTCTCGACTCGAGACCATATATACGTACACTCTGCTGTTGGACTTGCACACTGTCACGAGCCCATCTGATTGGGCCGCATATTTGGACTTTGTTTTTGTGAAGCTACTGTTGAACTGCTATGCTTATACGTGAATGTGATGGTCAATACTTGTACACAACTTGCTACGATACGTGTAGAACATACGTGCACTACTTGTATACGAATCTGATCAGTATAATAACTTTGGTAGGACGTGGTTAATCGCTCTATAACTTAATTGAACTGTGTGTATCATACCGAGCAACCCCAGGTGAGTTCATTGCATTTTCTCAAGCATGCGTCCCGGTGGTTTGGGACAACTGGTAAACATTTGGAAGGGAAACTTGGGGTAAACAACTGGAACATAGAAACAATCATCTACCGGATTGCCTGTAAGGCAATGGGGTAATTAGTTGATAGCGCTATTAGGTTTGGCACCCTCACACCGGGCCGCAAGGACGGGCGTGAACTAATTACTGGGTCAACTTGTGAATACAACGCGGATATAAGACCTCCTACAGCTTGTCAAGGTTGTTTGATACCTTGACTTTGACCAATGCCTGGTTATGGGCATTGGGGTTAGGCATTCCCATCATTGACGCTGCATACGGTACAATAATCAAGTTAACAACGACATCTGAACCAAAACAACGAGTTGATTTAACTAATATCTGGTAACTTCACACGTAAGCAACACTTTGAACTCACCAGCGTAGTCTGACACACTTGTTTGCATGTTTGTAGGTCATTAACGTTTGGAACATGGACTTGCTATCTGGGAGTGCTGGAGTGGTCATGGATCGAGGCTCTTGGATTAACTTACATTTGATACATTGGTTTTAAGTATTATTATGAAACATTTGCTAAACAATTATTTACATGCTTCCGCTACACAACACTTTGGAAATTGATATTATGCTTTATTTAAGTATTTACCATTGGTTCAATGTGATTGGTGGCTCGAACTCTGATGCGTAACACGCCTCGCGGGATTTCCGCAGGTGGGATTTTGGGGGGGGGGGTGTTACACTCTAACCTTAGACAGAAATCCCAGGGTACAGGCATTCACTCTTCCAGTTCGCACGTGTTCACACTATTTAGGACCCAAAACCTTGACGAGATTTTGAAAACCCAAAGGGGTTCAAAACCTTATAACAGAGGGTTCAAAACTTAGTAATCAATCATCCTAGAACAGATGATTAGTTTTCAAAGCGGTTTTGAAATTTATGTTCTTGTTGTGGTCGTCGCCTAAGGATAGGTGACGGTATTGTTTTGTGACTAAACGCAAGTAAACTCGCGTTAGGGTCCTAGGAAGGTTATAGACTAGGTCAAAGCATTACTAATAACCTAATTCCCTATAACCATTGGCTCTGATACCAACTTTTCTGTCACACCCCGACCACGTAGAACATACAAAACGTGGCGGAAACGTCGGGGAGTGTTATAACAGAATCAATTGTTTCAAATTCATGGCAATTGAAGTTTCGTTTTATTAGTCAAACATGAAAGTTTACAATGTTTTAAACAAGAACCCAAGAGTACATAACATAATTTAACTAGTTCTTGTCTTGTTTTAAGTCACTAAGGCACAGGTCCGCCTAAGTATGTCTTGATAAGTCCTATGCATCATCTCCTGAAAACACATGTGAAAATAGGTACGTCAGTATAAAAATGCCTGTGAGATACATTGGTTTTGTGAAAACGGAATTCATGACTTATGTTTGAGAAAATGTTTAGTCATGAACCTTGTAATTTGCTTTGTCTTGTAAATCATTTGAAAAACGATAAGATCAGATGATATGTATAAATAAGAGAACACTGTATGGTTAAACGGATAACCATGTAAAATGAGTTTGTATAAGATAAGTCGTTTGTAAATCAATGTCTCGTGAAAAGTGTGTTATTTGTATAAAATGTTATATGTCTCAAATTGAAATGATTCAAGTAACGCTACGATATGTAATACCATACAAGCACTTATATATAGGAAGTACCAGCGGCGTATCCACCATGCTTGTATCATATTACACATGCCTCGTTACTTAGATCACTAGCTCAAACCAAACCATCAAGATGAAATGTTTAACAACGGTAGAAATGTTTATGTATAGTCAAATGTCTATTGTCAACTGTAAGTCATGTCAATGGATACAACTGGTTTACACGATTCAATGGTTACAAACGGTTCATATAATCGAAGGGTTAAGACGGTTCACATAGTCAAATGGTTACAACGGTTCAAAATGTAGTATAATGTGTTCATATGCTGGATGAGCATATGCAACAGAAATGCAATGTGAAACAATGTACTACGTATGCACACAATGGGCGTACGTAGCATGAAATGTATTGTAGAGTACAACGGTTCAAAATGTAGTATAATGTGTTCATATGCTGGATAAGCATATGCAACAGAAATGCAATGTGAAACAATGTACTACGTATGCACACAATGGGCGTACGTAGCATGAAATGTATTGTAAAGCAATGTACTAAGTACGCACACAATGGGCATACATAGCATGAAATGTATTGTAAAGCAATGTACTAAGTACGCACAAAATGGGCATACATAGCATGAAATGTAGTGAAATCATGTACTAATATGTACTAACGAACGTAGCAAGTATATGATGTGAAAACATGGAAAACATGAAAGTAACAGGTAGGCACATGTGTTTCACCCCAAAACAGTTTGGAAAACAGTAAAAGAGGGGTTCAATGTACTCACCTGAGATTGCTTTGAAGTTCTTGTGTAATAATCACACAATGCTAGAGATCACGGGATATCAAATGGCACCTAATAGGTAGCTATATTAATATACCGGACCAAAATCGGAAGGATCGAATAGTATGCGGGTTCGTAAACCAAAAGAGTATGGAGACTCGTGTAATATGGTTTAACAAAGCCTACATACTAAAATGAAACCTATCCTAAGTGCTTACGGTCCATTACGACCCGTTTAGGTAGCTTATGCTACCTTAACGCGTCGTCCGCGTAGAACGCGTTTGGAACGCCTAACATCGTGGCCATAAGGTATAACCTCGGAAGGTTATAGCTATGGTCACCTAATGTGTTTGGTCAGATCCTAACGATCAACCAAATGGGTCGGGTTCGAAAGTATAAGCGATGGTTTAGATCGCTTACCTTACGACCCTATATAAGCACTATACTAAAAGTGACCAGCTAAGCATGTTAGAACATGCTTAACTAAGTTTAGAAAACAGGTTTGGCATCAAAGCAAACGGCTTTGTTGCTCACGAGTAGTTTGGTTACAAAATATGCAAGAATGCACATTTTGGCCGAAACTACGACTCGTCACTGAGCCTAGATAACGTGGTAATCAGTAGGTATAGTCACTACGGACTATAACCATCGTGATCACGCTCACGTTATGAAGTTCCATGAACTTCGTGTTGACCATAGGCTGGTCAATGCAGAAAGTCAACAAAACGTTGACTTTCGGACTCGAAAAGCGAATAAAAGAACGAAAGAATACTTACGGAGGGTCCCCGAATGCTAATCTAGATCAAAATGGCTCAGGTATGAAACAAAGGTTCCAACTTAGAGCTCTTGATCAGATTGTGTGGGTTTTTGCAAGAATGGGGGTGGGGTATTTATAGTATTTCCCGAACTGTTAGGATCGTTTCTTGAAAAACGTGATTGAATCTTGCGCGTACACTTGTCGTAAACTTGTGGTTACTGAAAATACCCCTTAGTGAGCTGAAAGGGCAAGTTTAAAACATGTGGTTGTGGTTAAACCAGCTAAAATTTGCTGACTAGCTGATCTTATCTGTTCTGGGAGTCTGACGCGCCCCGCGTAAGGATTTGGGCAATCCTTACACGCCCCGCCTGAGGGTCAAAGACCAGAATTTTCAGTTTTAGTCCTTGCACTTCATAAACATGCAATTTGGCCCATTTTTGGCACTTTTAAGCCCCGTTAACCTCATTTCAAGGCTCTAAGATGAAGTTAAAGTGTAGGGGACTTGAAATATGCTCAAAAATATTCCGGATGTCGGTTCGTTTGGCCATACGATCGCGATGTTCAGTTAATTACGACGGAATGCGCATAAGCGCGAAAGACGATCCAAATGATGCGACGAATGGATTTTTCTCATGCCAAACACTAAGGCATAATATTATAATGCTTACATAAATTTTTGTATGTCCGGATGTATTCAGAACGTAAGTTATGCGCGAAAGTGCAAACTTGTGCACTTTTTGACACTTTTAGTCCCTGAATGATCCAAAAGTTTGTTTTAGCATACCAAACCCCTCAAAGCCTATTTCTAAGCTATGTAAAGGATATTTATGGTATGTTTAACTTATGGACATGTTCCGGAATGTTCGTTACAGTTCAAATTGGCATACTTTCGCAGTTTGTCAAGTTTAGTCCCTGTAAGCGAATTAACTTGTTTTTGCCATACCAAAGCCTTCAAAAACTTATTTCTAAGTTATGTAAAGATTATTTAAGGTATGTTAAGTATATGTTGATGTCCCGGAGTATTTGTCGCATTAAACTGAGTACGTTTACGCACCAGGTTGCGTATAATTCTCAAGAAAGCGATGTAAAGTTTGAAATTGAACAAGAATTGATATGTGCAATAGATACACATATTTATACAAGATCCCAAGTATGAAATACGATATTTCATCGGCTTGGTATTTGTTTGATGGTCGCGGTGACACAGGTGTCACAATATACTAGAGCCGGGAGTCAGTCTAGGTATGAATCTCTCATTCTAGACCTCAGAGGTCAAAAATTTAATTCAAGTTTAATAATTATTAAAATCAATTGATTAAAATGTGCAATCTTTTCTAGAGATGGGAAATCTAATCTAGGAGGGTGGCTGATCACTCGGGTTCATCTATTTATTCGCGTCTAGAGTTTCCTAGGGTTTCAATGTTCTTAGTTGTTTGAGCTTCATAACTTGAGGGTTTTAGTACATAAATTACTTTATACCTGATAGTTGTGGGACTTGGTGGTCGATAACTCGAGCCAGTCAATTTTATTACTTTTTCACGTGTCTTACTTAAAGAGTCGGTTTATCTTCCGGGGGTTTATCGGGTTAGACAGAGTCTTCACTCAATTCAAAGGTTAGGATTTTAAACATGAGTCTGTGGATTCTTGCCTAATACCTAAGTTCCAGTCCATTCTCTCGTTGTCTAGCTCGCTGTCTGTTTTAGGGATGAGATCGGTACGATACCGGTACCGTACCGGTACCGATACCGTAAATACCGTTACCGAAATTGAGGAAATGTGGATACCGATTACCGTACCGTATTTATAGATTCGGTACGGGTACGGTATCGGTATCGGTATCGGTACCGGTATTTCGGTACTTTACCATATTGGTACCGCTTTGGTGTCATCCATTGTTTTACCTAAAAAAATTTCATGTGCAACCCATCCATCCATATTATTAATTGAACTAGAGTAATATAGAGAAATGTAAACAAATGGTAAACATATTAAGTAATCAAAAAAATCAAAATATAAACATCCATAGGTTCGACTTTTAACATTCAAATTCAAACATGTCTAAAAAATTATCATAATTGATTAAAAATAACCAAATAAAAGAAATTTGATATTGTTTTTTGTAAAATAATGTTCAAGAAAATATAACTTCATAGCGGGATCTAAGATAATAGCAAAATACATAAGTCATTATTAAATTCGGTATTAATACCGGTAAATACCGAAAAATACCGGTACCGATACCGTTTTTTACCGATACCGAATTTTGAAAAATCTATTACCGATACCGGTACCGTTTATGATCGGTACGGTATGGCATCGGTACGGTACCGGTATGGTACCGGTACGGTACCGGTATTTCGGTAAAAAATCTCATCCCTAGTCTGTTTGATCGTCTGTTTGTTCTATTTGCTTTTTAGTTTTAAAGAAAACTATTTTCTCAAAAACCAAATTATTAGGCTAGGGGTCGATAGAGGTTTAGTATCAAGAGTCGCTATTATTGCATCTATGGTTCGACACTTGGACTTACTTGTTTTACTACTTTACGATCGGTGCACTTGTTGGTGGTGTGTGGTTTAGCAGGTTTTTCCAACTTTTAAAACTTGTTTGAATTTTATTAATACATATTTCACACATCACTAAGCAAAAAGACCTCCTTGCTCTCCATCGATACTTTTGGGGCATAATGCATGCTTTTATGTCAGCCGGTACAACACAGGTTAACCCAAGAACCTATAGTTGTTGATCAACTTACATCTAAGGGAGGAGGATGGTTCTTTCAGTTTCTACAACTAACATTGGTTCTTGTTTTAACCCATATATATATATATAGTATATATATATATATATATATAGAGAGAGAGAGAGAGAGTGTAAAATACAATAGTACCTTATGGTGTGAAGATACGTGAGCGGGAGATTAAGACGCGTGTCATTCCTTATTTTTTATATAACGTGCGTGATTAGGGTTTGTCGTGCGTGATTTAAGGTTAGTCATGCGTGATTATATGATTTTTGTTCATGCGTTATTTTGACCACATGCATGATTAGGGTAGTCATGTGTGATTTAGGGTTAGTCATGCATGATTATATGTTTTTTGTTCATGCGTGATTAAGGTAGTCATGCGTGATTTTGAGTTTACCATATGCTTGATTAGAGTTTGACTTTTATAACATGCGTAATTTACTCGTATACACTTCGCATGTGAAGGGGTATTGTACGTTAACATTCCCCTACACACACACATATATATATTATATGATTTTTTTTCATTTTTTTAAGTTGATACGTAATCACGTACTACTTCATACAATCATGCCTCATGTGTTTTGTAATTATGTATCACGTACCAAGTCATAAAAGTAAAGTTACATTATCATGTACCAGGTTATATAATCAAGTATACTCATGTACCAACTCATATAATCATGCCCCATGTGTTTTGTAATTACGTATCACATACCAAGTCATATAATCAAGGTTATATTATTGTGTACCAGGTTATATGATCAAGTATAATCATGTACCAAATTTTATAATCATCTATATTAACGCACAACACGTGTTAAAGAATCAAAAGTGAGTGTAAAGTGAATTAGTACCATCCGCTTTACATCTTTTAGTCGATTCACATCCACTTAACACCAAAACCTAACTCCCATTCATGTTAGGGACTATCTGAGAAACGAGTGTGTAAAAGTTGGAAATCAAGGTTGTAATTTTAAAAAGGTGGAGACTTTAGATGAAATTTCCCCAAACTACAAGAACTACCCAGGCATTTTTCTCATTAATATATTTATAACAATCAAAACTTCTCTCAAAAGTGATCCAACTAAGTACCCTCTAGATTATAAAATTAAAATTATCCAAATATATCCCATATAATTGCATGAACTCCATATCCAGCTAGCCCAATTTCAGATTAATCAATTGGGATTCAATGTTGTAACTAGAAATAGAAATATGAACCTTAACCAATCCACCTCCACATCCAACATGCATTACCTCCCATCTTACATTTATATCATACAAAGATCTAGAAAGTGAACATTTACTGTTGAATCAACCTCAAAAGAGTCCTTTAATGTCCAAACCATGAGTTGATGGTGATGTCAAATGGGCTTTCACAATGATCTAGTGATTTCATGTGAAAAAATAAATATCATATAACGACACGACTAATCTAAATGAATCACACGGTCAAAACTAACACCCAAGTCACAGACCCTAGGTTTGTATTTGTTTTCGTCTATAGAAAGGATCCACCCACCATGTGTCCTCTTTCACGGCCTTTTCCCATCGTTTTTTGAATATTTGAAGCTCAGTTGTTGATTGTCTCCTTATCTGTCATCATATCAGTCGGTTTTGAATATGTTTTATCCCTAACAGGTCAAACCAAAGTGTATTCAAATGCATAACAATGTGTTTTTTGTAATCACATAAAAGTGTTGGTGGTTCAGCCCGTCCCAACCCGACCCCACCCGACCAATTTATGCCTAAGATTCCGTGTCTACATTATCTAAAGAACAAAATGATTTAAAACACAAATGAATATTTAGGGTTTCAGGGAATTTAGGTACTCACCTCAGCTCGAACATCAACAGCAGTATGTTTCTGAAGACAGAGCCAGTGAAACCATTAGCATAACCGAAAGTAACCAGCAATTAGGGGTGTTCAGAATTGTTTCGAATTCAAAAAATTCGAAATTTGATTATCAAGAATTAGTTTTGATTATCAAGAACTCGAATTCGAATTCAGTTCAATTCGAGTCCTGTGAATCGAATACGAATTTATAATTTCAAATTCGATTCGATTAAAATTCGAATTAAAACTATAAAAGTTCATTTATTATTTTATATACAACTAGGTTATAACCCCGTGTATTACACGGGTTGAATAAATGTAATTTTATATATTAAATAATAAAAGAAGTTATATCTTTGAGAACCTCGTGTATTGTACGGGTTGAGTAAATTTAACTTTATATATTAAATAATGAAAAAAGTTACATTTTTAAGAACCTCATGTGTTATACGGGTTAGCACATGTAATTTTATATACCAAACAATGAAAAGTTATATCTTTATAAACCTTATTTATTATATGTTTGAATAAATCTAATTTTATATACTACATAATAAAAAATTATATTTTAAAAAACCCCGTGTATTACACGAGTTGTATAATTGTAATTTTGTGTAGTAATATCTTTAAAAAAAACTAACAGATATACTCGATATACGATGGATGAGGTGATTGCGGTGATGGTTCTTATAAATGTCACGTAAATAAAAAAGTTATATCTTTATAAACCCTATTTATTATATGTTTGAATAAATCTAATTTTATATACTACATAATAAAAAAGTTATATTTTTAAAAACCCCGTGTATTACACGAGTTGTATAAATGTAATTTTGTGTAGTAATATCTTTAAAAAAAACTAACGGATGTACTCGATATACGATGGATGGGGTGATTACGGTGATGGTTCTTATAAATGTCACGTAAACATAGTGATTACCGTATTTGAGTTGAGAGTTGAACACGGAAATAAAAGTATAGAACCAATAAACATTGATTAATATTTTTGTTTACCCCTTATAAACATTTTTGAAATAGGTTATATCCTTAACTACTTTAGTTTAATAAAATAAATAAATCATTTACCTTGTATTAATTTATATCGAAGGGATTAGTCCAAGCATTATGTGATGTGTTAACCATACGAAAACGCACGTTTTGACGTATCCGATTGAATTCAATATATCCTATAGTTGCATTGCGATTGGATCAAAACGTAACGTAAATCGAATTTATATCGTACAATCATATTGTATTATACGCGACCCGACTAACTCGAGTTTATATCGTCAAGGCAAAAACTCTTGAGGGGGTCAAAATGGCATTTACAAAGTTCATAAAAAGTTAAGTGGTTAAAAATTGCATTTCCTGAACTAAAGGGCTAAGAAAGGGTAAAGATAAAATTTGATAAAGTTTTGGGGTAAGAAGGAAACTATAACAAAGTTATAAATATTATAAAATATTATATTATCTCCTATACAAATTATTTAAATTTATATTAAATTTAATTTTATAATTAAATTTTAATTGATATTAATTATCTATAAAAATAGATGGCTTCAATGAATGACAAGTGTCCCTAAAGTGGTTTCTTTTATTATATAGTATAGATACATATATAACTTTTATTTGGCTATAGTATAAATTAATCTCTATATTTAGTCTAAGTATTAAGAGAGCCCATTATCAAACCCATTACAAAGCCCATAACTTAAAAGAATTTATTACATATTTTAACTGAATTTGAATCAAAACGAATTTATCCGAATTCCATTCAAATTCGAACTTTTCATCGAATTAGAATCGAATTTGAATTGGGATTTAATTCGAATACAAATTTGAATCGAATTGGCTGGTTCTTAATCGAATACGAATTCAAGCAAAAAAATAAATTATTCAAAAAATTCGATTCGAGCAATTCGAAAATTCAATATTCGATTCGATGAACACCCCTACCAGCAATCTGGATGAAATATAAAAATCTGCTTGAAATTAAAATAAGTGGAAAACAAGAATACCTTTGATAAATCCGCATTATTAGAAGTCTGCAGAAAATCATAATTTAACTGTTAGCTGATAAAAACCAGAGGAATGTAAACCGCAAAAACCGACAATGAGGGAAAAGTACAGAAAACCAAGTCCAAATGAACGACCTTTTTAACAGAAGCCCCGCCTAATGTTTGTATTCCTTGATGCACGATAAATTCACTATCAACAACTCCGACTTTCTTCGACCTGTCGCCCTTCAGAATGCAAAGTTTGCCAAAATTAATTATATTTCCCCCGTTTCTTTATACAGGAATCAATATCTCCCACACTTAATTTAAAGATAATTAAACAAGAAAAACACAATAAACAAAAGAAAAAAAAAAGGGGGGGGGGGTGGCAGGTCAGTCTTGGAAAGAGTTATGAATGGGTTGATCGGGGTTAAGTTTTATCTCAAAAGGGCCAACCCAAATAACTTTGCAAAATGAAGAAAGGAACAATGGGTCAGACCGAAATGTATCTTTGATACCACCTTCTAAATCACTTTCTTCATATATTTAGATTAGTATGGTAATAATATTTTTTTCGTGAATATATATAACTCATTAGTTATTTAAAAATTAAAAGTGGACAAAAAGTATTCTCGTGTCAACCCTACCCGGGTAGTTTAAAACCACAGATTTAAAATCACCTGTGCACAATAGCCAAGTTTCATATCCATTCCCCATCCATGAACAAGGTCATTCTGGAAGTAAACATAACAAGGCTTATCAGTTACAATAAAAAGAGTAAGAAAAAAAAGGTACAGGTTACCTGAATAAGATGCCAAGCACAATGCCACGCAGCTCTTGAGAAAACTGGGACCATTCCTTCTACAAATCTGCATTTTTCAACAACCATATAAAAACATTTTAGCAAAATTTAATCCACAAACTAGGGGTGTGAATTCTTGACACGACATAAACCTAACACGAAATTCATGGGTTTGGGTTTAGTCTAAATGGGTTAGGGTCAGTTTTAGGTCGAACATGTTTAGCAGCTAAACGGGGCCATGTTTCGGTCGACCGGGCAGGTTCACAGGTTAAATGTGTTTAACCCATTTAATTTAATACTTAATTTTTTTTAAAATAGGTTTTGTGTCGTAATTTAAACTGATTGGTACTTCATGCCAAAATTTAAAAGATAAAAGAAACACGAGCACTAATTTATGACTAACACGTATACTTCATATAATTTTAGAGTATTAACTAGGTTAGAACCCCGTGTACTACACGGGTTGAATAAATGTAATTTTATATATTAAATAATAAAAAATTTATATCTTTATGAACCCCGTATATTGTACAGGTTAAATAAATATAATTTTATATATCAAATAATAAAAAAAAAGTTATATCTTTAATAACCATGTGTATTACAGATATTAAATAAATGTAATTTTGTATACTAAATACTAAATACGCCGTATCTTTAAAAACCCGTGTATAATTGGGTTGATAAATCTACCAACTAATAAAAAATTACATCCTTAAAAACCCCGTATATTACACGTGTTGAATAGATCTTAAAAAAGTTATATCTTTAAAAACCATGTGTATTACACAGATTAAATAAATGTAATTTAGTATATTAAATACTAAAAACGTCGTATCTTTAAAAAACCCGTGTATAGTCGGGTTGAAAAATCTACCAAATAATAAAAAAAATTATATCATTAAAAACCCCATGTATTACACGTGTTGAATAAATTTAATTTTACATAGCAAATGATAGAAAAAGATATATCTTTAAAAACTTCGTGTATTACACGGGTTATATAAATGTAACTTTGTATAGTAAATAATAAAATAAATATATATTTAAAAACCCCATGTTTTACACGAGTTGAATAAATATAATTTTGTATACCAAATAATAAAAAAAGTTATATTTTTAATAAATTAGGATACATTTAATATTAATTTATTATTTATATATTTAATATAAGATAAGTAGGAAATAGAGGTATTTGTTTTAAAAAATATATTAAATTAACAATTTAGATTTGAGGATAATTTTTATTAAAGTATGATAAGATTTAATATTAGTTTATTATTTATTTACTTAATATAAAATAAGTATAGATTTGAGGATACCTTCAATGAATGACACGTGTCCAAAAATTGGTTCCTTATTATAATAGATAGATATGTAGAAATATAAAATAAAATATTGGGTTAAACATATGGTATTTTGTCAACCCGCCTCATGTTGTATTCAGGTTTATGCGTCTGACACTATTATTGGGTTCGTATCAAGTTTTCAGGTTTGTGTGTTGTTCGACCCGGCAACCCACCAACACAACCGATTTAACGCCCCTACAGACAGTAAAGTTAGTATAACCAAATCTGTTGCGCATCTTTATAGTTATAGTGAAATCGGAAAATATTATTGTGCGAATGCCACTTTACCCAGAACATGGTGGACCCTCACTATCATCTGAACATTTCACACTCCCTCTGCTGTCATACACCCTCCTGTAAAACAAAATACGGAATTGAAACCAAAACATAAAATGAAAAGGTTCAGGCCATTACATAGCTTAGTAACAGCCTTGGTTTAAAAAGCAAACAATTAATTCACCTATGAAACTTATTCGTTCTCTTTCGAATTGTGATCCGATGATGTATATCAGTTGAATTTGGATCTAAAGCTGGCTGTGATATTTCAAGTCCTTCTGCCTTAACAATATTCAAATACCTGCAGCAAATATATTATGGGTCAACGACTGACTACTCAATTGAGAGAACACAAAAGGTTGATAACATTTAAAGCTACCTTCTGGGATTAAAATGCTGCACTCCTAGGTCTTCGTCCCAGAGAAATATATAATCATAAATAGAAACAGCAGCAGGATGCAGAAATCGTTTCGCAAACCACCTAACATTTTATCAAATATAAAAATTCAGGTTGTAAATGAGCTACTACTTGAGATCAACTCGCCAAAAGCTCGAATCGAGCTGTCCTTAAATGAGCCAAAAACCCGAGTTTCATATTCCAAAGCTTGACTAGGCCTCGTGAGCCTAAGCAAGCTTATTATTTGTATAAACATAGAAAATTTTTAATATGGTAAACATTAAAAACACTATGTATAATGTTATATATACAAAATTATAATTAGAGTTAATTGCCCGGATGGTCCCTATGGTTTCACGTTTTTTCACATTTAGTCCTCACCTTTTGGAAATAGCAGGTATGCTCCCTATGGATTGCCGTTTTGTTACTCAGATAGTCCCCTGACATTTACTCAGGGGACTATCCGAGTAACAAAATAACAAACCATTAGGAGCATACCTACTAGTTCCAAACTAATTGACATCTGCTCAGGGGACTATACGAGTAACAAAATAACAAACCATAGGGAGCATACCTGCTATTTTCAAAAGGTGGGGACTAAATGTGAAAAAAACATGAAACCACAAGGACCATCTGGGCAATTAACTCTTATAATTGTAAATATATTTGTAAAAATATTAGATAGGTATTTAAGTATAATAACTAATAAATATAAATGATGGCCAAGCTCAAGCTCAAGCTCAAGCTCAAAAAGTTACTCATGATTCGAGCTTGAGCATTAGCTCAAAACGGGCTGAGTCAAGCATAAGTGAGTGCGGGCTCCGTTCAATTCGTTTACACCCCCTGTTACTAAGAATTAGACAATTGTTGGTAACAAATGAATGATTTGCCGTTCTAAAAATTAATAATGATAATTGTTATTGTAATAGTTCATATTTGAACGTGGGGAAAGACTTAATAACAGGCAGTTTGGGTGACTTGTTAATATGGGATTGGGTCAAAATGTGTAATTTTATGTGGGGGACAACACGGCCCTGCCTGAGCTGACCTGTCAACAACATGTTTGCTCATTTAATTTTTATTTAATTTTGTGACTAACTAATGACCTTACCACTTGGTTTGGTTCTGAGCTACAATATGTATGACCTTGTTATGCCAATCAAGATCCCGCCAGCCATCGACCTTTCCATCGTAATGGAATAAGATAACTGTAAAATTTTCTTTGAGAAACTGTAAAGCCGGATGTTAGCCAAACATATATACGAACATCAGATACCAACCAACAATTAGTGAGTGTACCTTTTGAACAATAGTATTAACATTACGCTTTTGCTTGAGACCCACCGGAACGGCCAGCAAATTATGTGTACTGGAAACATCACCCTTCAATATATGATAATTTGCAAAATAAATAAACAAATCAATAAAACAATGGCTTGTACAAGCAAAACACTAATTTACAATAAAGGTTGTTTGTAACCTTCGATTGTGAACTAGTTGTAGACCATAAGGGCTTTAACTCCAAGTCAGATTTAGCTTCAATAATACCACGAGGTAAACCTTTTAAACTTGTATGGGATATTGCATAGTCCTAGATAAAGGAGAACAGATGTTAACTCTTTCCACAAAGTTTAATTGATTTTTAAAATCTACCTTTGATGAATACAGTGAATCAAATCTCGAGTCCAGCTGATAAGACACAAATCAGAAAAAGATCCATGTTAGTCAAGTCATGTAATCAAAACAAAGGAGTTAATATGAACAAATAACTAAACGCGCAATGGCGCAATTAGATCGGATCACATGGAATATTAACACTCCAGAAAAGACAACCAACAACAATGCGCTATCATTGTCTTTTCTACTTATAAGAAAAGCATATTTATGGAATAAATCAAGCAGATAATTCAGAAACTAAAGAAATGGTTATATCGCACGCCCCAACGTGCAGATTGTGAAAAGACTCGGGCTCATGATACAAGAAGATTATCTTGGTCGCTTGATGTGTGTAGGAATATTCAAATATGTTGTAAAATGATAAAGGTACACTTTTTGTATTTTTCACTTGGAAGAGCTAAAGCCTAACTTATAATGGTAAATATTAAGTATGGTTTGGTTTGGAATTAAGTTGAATATATTTAGTTTTTATGATTAATTACAACTTTAGGCAACTTCTAGCATATCGGATAAGAAATAAGGTTTTTAGGGAACAGTTAGGGGTGGCTAGTATATCGAATAAGATAAAGGAGGGGGGATTGAGATGGTTTGGGCATGGCAAAAAACAATGCGAGTTAGAGCAGTGGAAACCCTCACCATGGAGGGGAGGAGAAGTAGAGGTAGGCCCATATTAACTTGGGATGAGAGAATTAGGCAGGATTTCATTGAGTTGCACCTCTCTAAGGACATGGTCCAGGATAGGAGTTTGTGGGGACGTAGAATCAACTTAAGGGTAAGGACACTTTAGGTAGAATCTGCATGTGGTTGACTTTCTGTATTTATGTCTAGATGTTATATTTGTTTCTTGTTTACTATGTTACTTACTATCCACCACTTCTTTTGTTTTTGGTAGCTTTTGTTTCTATATTTTTAGTTATGCTTGTTTCTCTGTTGTTTGTTTTAGAGTCTAGAACGACGGTCATGAATCATAACTAGTTGATGCACTATTGTTTCTTCATTGTAAATTTGTAATTCTTGATATCAAGAACTCGACAAATAAGGATCGCACGACATGAATGAGAAAGATTTCATTAAATTATTTTTCTTAATTAATTATGCAATACTGATTAGATAATCATCAGACTTAAATAACTTCAAGCTACGTTTTCTAACAAGTGTATATTAATTAGGCAAACTGAGCACTGAACCAAGAGGGTGAAAAAAAAGATACTCCATAGAACCATATTCATTTATGATCTACAGGCAGGGCTGGCAAATCGTGTCTTATCAGGTTTAACAGGTCTCTAACAACGCATGTAACACAAGTATTAAACATGAATACAAATCGTTTAACTACTTTATATCTCATGTTTATAACACAGTTTTACGTTTTATGTACCAAGAAGAAGAAATGATGGATCCTAACCTCATAATTATATTTATTTTTTAAAATTAAAAAAATCACGTTGTAGACTTTTTCAGTAAACAGGTCTAATCGTGTCTTATACAGATATCTGTTGCCAGCGTAGAGGACAAAATTCTGCTTAGACCTTAACGCAATTTTAGTTAATAAAAACCCCAATCTATTTTATCGTTGATTGATTGATTCATTAGGAGTTTTTAATTAAAATGAATCCCCTCATTCCATAACACTTGGCAAAGCTTAACCTAGCTATACTACGTATGAGAGGTTCGCTACCTATGTGTCAATCTGGTTGGAGTTCGTTTAATTGTTATAGAGTAAACTTCCGTTTTGCTCCCTGTGGTTTGGTCACTTTAACGGTTTTGCTCCAAACCTTTAAAAATAGCCATTTTACTCCCTGATGTTACGGGTTTTTTGCCAGTTTGCTCCCCGCCTCTAACTCCATCCAAATTGTTTGTTTTTCCATTTTGCTCCCCGCAGGGAGCAAACTGGCAACAAAACCAAAACATCAGGGAGTAAAATGGCTATTTTTAAAGGTTTGGGGCAAAACCGTTAAAGTGACCAAACCACAGGGAGCAAAACGAAAGTTTACTCAAATATAAAACCAGATTTCACACATCATGTTTAATAACTTAATCAATTGCAGTGTTTACCTCTGTTTGGAGATACTGATAATTTGTGGTTCTATACACAATATACAGCATTACGATAAATGCAACTCCCATGAACGGTTTCATCTTCATTCCATAACGTCCCTGTATTGTTACTTAGGATTTTCAAAAATGTAAACCAACAAACAAAAACTGTCTTAAGGATGAGTAGTACAACAACATAAACTTTACCCAATCAAAATGGAGATGTCTTTTCCATAAATTCCTCCATGATTTAGCTTCTCTCATCAACAACTCGTGTTTGTATATGTTTTCATACCAAACTGCAGGTTACAATAGCCACTAGAACAAATTGTACTCTCCTAAAAGCTTTTTCTGCATGTTCAAAAAATATATTACACACACTTGAAGACAAGTTGGTCGGATGCAAATCTAACATAAATGTACGGTGAGTATACTTCCAGCCCACTTAGTTAAATTAAGTTTAGAAATTCATAAATACATACGCATCATCTTTTTTAGAAAAACAAACACTACCATAGTGATTCACCAAACGCTACCTAAATCTACGTTTCTGCTAGGATGACAGCCACACCCCAGAAGGACAGTTTAAAAACTGCAATTTGCGTCCCTGAGGAAGGGGTCCGCTCTCAACTCGCGTCCCCAAAGTGAAAATTTTGCTGCCTGAGTCCCTGTTGTTTAAAACTCGCAACGATTTGAGTCCCTAATGCTAACTCTGTCAATTAAGTTGACTGAAAAGACCTTTTTGCCCCTTATCTTCAATGTGAAAAGACTTTTTGCCCCTTACCCATGTAACTAAAAAGACCTTTTTGCCCCTTACCCATGTAACTAAAATGAGGTCTGATTAGTTGTTAAGGTTGGTATAATATAAAAGACAAAGAATGAGGTTGACGGCTGATGATGTCTTTAAGATGGTGATACAGTGATTAAAAGCGGTGGTGGGGGACTCATACATAGTGCAGGGAAAACCAAACTATAAGGACACTGTGTTTTTTTATTGGTAAAAAGACAATTTTCCCTTGCTCGTATATTCCATTACCCATTTAACGGAACCAAGCCTCAGGGACTCAGATCGTAGCTTTTTTTTATAAGTCAGGGACTCAGGAGACAAAATTTGCGTTTTAGGGACTCTAACTGATCGCGCCCCTAGGGATGCAAAATTGCATTTTACTCATGTTTCTTTTACTAATAAGTATTTCTCAGATCACATAGAAGACCACTACTACATATCCTTCTTACCAATCAAATGCAATCCTTGAGTATAATAGTGCCGAAATCACGCATATATATACAATCGTCTCCAAAGGTGAAAGAATAATGAGTAACTAATTATACATAATACAACATAAAACCCTCCCTGATTAACAAATTCAAGTCAAACAGATACAAATATACCTACATCAAATTTTGTCAAAATTAGAACAAGAATTAAATTCTAACTGCATAAACCCTATCATGTCATAACTTCAACTTCGTTTTCTATGTAAAGAAATGGTGACTTCAAGTTACTATGTATTCTATGTTTTAAGCAACTGTAAAATGCGATTTGCGTGCAATCCATACATTTACCAAATAAATCTAACAGAATGATTCAGACATCATGACCTAGAGTACAGTACATCAAAACACTCAACAAACAAACAGAGGCACGCGAAACAAGTAATTAAACAAACAGTCTGTCGGTGCGGATGTTATAAACCAACCAGTAGATCTTACACCGATCGATCAGTGAGAGATTTAAGGAACGTACATTATTTGTAATGAGAGATCGGAAGAAACAGTAACCTGAGAAATTGGCAGCAGAGAAAAAGTAGAGTTACAGCAGAGCTGATGAAGGCCGGTTAATTCCGGCGAGACTGGGTGTATTTATCGAACAAAATAAGCCGCGGGTGATGCTTTGACTGAGAGTGTTCCTCGCCTTTTGAGGAGAGACTGTCGGAATTGCCACGTTTATAAAGTTGGAAAGATTTTTTAATTGCATTTAGTATCTATGTATGTTTATGTATCTACTGACCAAACACATAGTGAGTCACGACATCTGTTTTTTATATTGACAAAATCAAACATAAAACATACATACATACAGGCCGGTTCCGTAGAAAATGTGGGTGGTATTTTTGTCAATAGACTACCAAAATGTTTAAAATTTTTCCTTTATCAATATACTACCACCTTATTGGTAATAAAACTTTATAATTATAAAAGAGTAAACTGCCATTTTGGTCCCTAAGTTTTGGCCACTTTAGTCCAAATCTCAAACTTTTTGCATCTGGTCCCTGTGGTTTCAGTTTTATTGCCATTTTGATCCAAAAATGAAATCAGGTTAGATTTCTCAAAAAAAAAACATGGGTTTTTGTCCTTTTCCTCAGGGGTATTTTTGTCATTATAGGTTTATTATAACTCATTATAAATTAAACCACCGTCATCACCACACCTTCATCATCTGTCAACACCACACCCACCAACCTTCCATCCCCAAATGTTTTCTGGCCAGATTGACACCCCATATAACCACCGCCATACACCCGCCACTTGCAAGTGCCACCAAGAAACCGTAATTTCCTAAATCGACCACCATCACAGCTACCAAATCTAAACTTCACAATTGATTTACAGATCTGAACGAAACACAGAGCCGTCGTGAAGTAAAGATCTAATAGCCGGAGGTTAGATGTGAGACGAACAGTCTCTGACCACAGATGTGAAGACTACCTCCCTTGGTGTTAGTTAGTGGTGGAAGGTGCAATTACACTTTAAAAAGGAGTGAAAAAGTGATCGTAATCAAGTGCAAGGAATATTAGGAATTTATTTAGGGAAGAAGGTATTACTGAAAGTATTTTGTGCTCTCCTGATCTCTTGTCAAAAACCCAATATCCCTATATCTCAAATCAATTCAAATTAACATCACAATTCTTCAAGTTGATGGTGCAGGTGGATTGTGGGTGACCGGTGGGTGGGTAGCCAGAGTGAATGGGGTGCAGAGGGATAAGATGATACAACATATGTGTGTGTTTTAAGAGAGAGAAGGGTGAAGTTTTGTAACACCCCGTGTTTTCGAATGTCAAAGTCAAAGTCCAAGTCAACTTTGACTTCTTTGACTGTTAACGTTTCTTTTTACTTTTTGTATTATGTGGAGTAAGTGTTGTCTAAATGAAATGATCGAATGTTTAATCAATGCGATCGATTTACGACTGTGAATAGTAGGAAGTAACAATGCGATAAAGTTAATCAATCAATAATCAAGCTAATCGATTCATCAATCAAGCTCGAGACTCGAATTATGTGAACTCCGGTATTGTTATACGTGTGTGTGTGCCTTATGTGTTACTTGTGCGTGTTTACTTATATGTTTGGTGTGGTATTCAAGCAAATCAATCGAAAATCGAATCGAAACTCGAATCGAAACTCGAAAAGCAATCAAACTCAATCGAAACCGACATCGAAACGTGACTTGTAGAAGATTGTATGTTAGATATAGTGGTTGAGACTGAAAGTAATTTGACTAGGAACTCTATCGTATTCGTACCATCGTCCATCGAAATCGAAACATCGAAAATCGTCGCGAAACGCCCAAAGTGGGTCGCGGATCGAACAGGAGGCATCCTGGTCGAACAGGCCAGCCGATCGGCTAGCATCTTCCTAGCCGATCGAGCAGCCCATTCGATCGGAGCTCCTGGCCGATCGGCTGCCACTTTCCTCTTTTCGAAGCCTATAAATAGGGCTATCATTGTCACACTTTCTATTTTTGGAAAGCTCTGACCGAACCAGCCTTCTTCTTCACCTTTTCTCAGTTTTCACTCTAATTCTTGTACGTTTTTTATCATTGCATGATTCTACACCTTTCTATCTTTCAAAACTCGATTTCTAACTGTGAAATCACCAAGATCTAAGTGTTCTTGGGTGATGTCATCATGGTGTTCTTGAAGAACACCAAACTTTGGCCTCATTCAACTATGAATAGCTTAGATCTGACCAGTTTCCACATAAACAAACTAAGATTTGTAAGAATCTTAACATTTTTATGAATAATTTCCAACTATCTTCAACCTTTTACACTCAAAACCTTAAAACCGGTAGAAACGGAGCTTGAACCGGCTAACTAATCATTCTAACAGTTAAGAGGTCCAAGATTCGGATTCTATATACAAGGTTCACCGACGATGGGTTAAATTCTAAACCGACGTTCCGAACCGTCCACCGGCCGGACTTGGGTGATTCCTGTCCGAGCCGAAGAAACGAGTGGGAACGGAGGATATCATAGTTCAACTCGTTATCAAACTACCTCGAAATGAAAACAAGTAATCAAACAGCCAAGAGTTAGACGAAAGGCCGACCAGGTCAGACTTGCTAGCCGAACGGCTAGGCTGTTCGAACAGCCCAGCCAATCGGACATGCCAGCCGATCGACCAGGCCAGCCGATCGGCTAGCCCATGGCGTCTCACTTTTCAAACTTCCTGAGGTATGGTATTGACGAAGTGATGTTCGATTGAGTATGCTACTCGATTGGTAAACATTACTCTTCGGATCATGAGATACTATGCTTCAACACTTGATTGATTTTACAACTCGTTCGTAGTAGGGAATGTCAGTTGATCGAACAGTCCGTTCGATCGAGCGACATCTTGTTGAGAACCACTTCAAAAGTTCCCAGCCGATCGGTTAAGCCGGCCGATCGAACGGACCGTTCGATCGATCGACCTGAAAGGTAAGGACATTTTAGTGTTCTCATATACTACAACGAAAACTTCAAAAGTTCAAATCCTCAAACACAAACACACCAGAGGAAGAAACAATCCACTCGAATGGCCCAGCCGATCGAGCCTACCGGCCGATCGAACAGGACTGTCCAAATGGACATACCAGCCGATCGAACAGCCCGTTCGATCGAACCTGCCGTTCGATCGTCCAGCCTATTCGATCCATTCACACTTGTCTATTTTTCCACGTTACTCATTGTTGTGCTATCGAACTATTCAGGCTAACCCTACTTTCAGCGCTCCCTTCAATCCATAATCAATCACTGTGAGTATACTCGATCCCTTTTTGCTTTTAGCACTTTTGGGTGTTACATACGTTGCTTATATCAAAACACAAATGATCACACTACGAAAACTATCTGAACGCTAACCAATATGCATGTATTTCGTGACTTAATGAATGCTTGTTGATTGTGTTTACACGTGGAATGCTGTCTACCTGCCTTAACGACGTAGTACTATAGTTTGGACTCAGCACCCGTTTACACGGGGGTTGTTAAGGACAATTACTTGCATGGATTACGGTGGTAATCATGTATTACGAACCGTCTCGGACGGTCAACCCGCAGTCATTGGTATCGATAGGTCCATGTCGATAATTAACATGCTTCGTTTTCCTCTGTGTACGTGCTGGTTATGCGTAAACTATTCAAACTTGTATGCTCACCTTTACATTATATGTATTGACTTTATTTTAACGTATGTGACAGGTATTTAGGATGCTTATTTGCTAGGAAAGCGATGCTAGAATAAGTTTCTAGAAGCCCCCAACAAATGGTTGTCTGCCAAGAACAAGTGTCTGGGGCATAGTTGTCTGTAGATCTTGTCCTCTGGCATTCCAGCCAGAAAGTCAACAGAATAGGGGTCTAGAAGCAGATAAACAATTGCTGTAATAATATTTAAATCTGAGTTGTCGGAACGGAATTTCTTGTTTGGATGATTATCTGTAATGACATGTTTGTTTATCCGGGATACGGTATGGGACGTATCTTTAACTGGATTATATAAATAGTTGTTATGGAAACTTCTGAACAATCTGTTTCGCTCAGTGCCGCGCCCCGATGATTCCGCCATCGGTTGGGGTGTGACAGACTGGTATCAGAGCCATAACTATAGGGAATTAGGTTAGACACGACCTAGTCCGGGTCGCTGTCGTAGAGACCTAGACTATAGTTAGGAACCAACAGACCCAGTTTATGTGCCTTATTCAACAATTCTTCACTATCACTGCACTCAAAATTTTCAATTAAAGTCAGGCGATTCAGTCAGGAATAGGTGTGAAAACCGCAAACTCCTGACTAAATTGACTGACTTATGGTGGTTTTATCCTTTCCTCATGCTTATCCTGACGTTTTCAATAACATACGAGGAGAATTATACCAAATCAGGAGTGAAATCCCCATTTTGATGAAAATTCTCCTTAATTTTCTTAAAACAAGGAAGAAATTGCTAAGCCAAGGGGTGAAACCCTGACCTTGGCAGTTTGTTCTGGACTTTATTTATCTCACCAAGACCTCGATGGACTCCAACGACCTGAACTCACAAGTATGACCTAGGGAACGCGTGTGGAATGCCCAAGAATCGAGGCAGAAACACGACCTCTAGAGTCGAAAATGATGACAAGTCTACTGTGAATAGTCGAGTTGCCTTGGGTAGTCGATGTCTAGTAGCCGCAGACAATCTATCTCTCGATTTTATATGTTTCGATTCTGAGAACCGCAACCGTGTACTCTGATGACTCGTTGATTTTTATGTGTTTTCTCTGTTTTTGTGTTTATATTTTGGGATGTTATTCGATTTTGCTATCATTTCAATCGACACACACGACTCGTACTGTTATTCCATCCCCATTCTATCTCCAGTTGCTGCAATCTAGACGATATCATACTATGTTATGCTATACGACTAAGTTAGGCTAATACGATGCTATTCGACATGTTATTCGAACGACACGCGAGCTTTGAAGGATAGGTTTCTGTTTTCTGACTGCTTCTGTGATTAAATACCTAGGTACTTATGTGCTTCTGTGTTTTGTGCTCTACATGCTTATGTGCTTCTGTGACCTACGTGCTCTATGTGCTTCTGTGCTCCATGATTAGGTATATCTGTGAATTTGTGTTTATATGCTACGTGATTCGACGTGATTCTAAGCTTTAGATAGTAGTAGATGTGTGAGGTGAGATTCAATTTTGTTGTGTTGAGTCTCGTGACGATGTCTAATGCATACCATGTCGTCGTCTGGATCCCGACACCGTCTGACTCGCCAAGAAAAAAGAGACAGGCGTCTTGCTGCTATCATCTCCAAGCAAGTGGCGAAAGCCGTAAGTGAGGTGTATGAAAATGCCAGCAAAACATCTGAAGAATCCCGAGCTGAAAACCCTAAGGATTAAAGCAAGGCTGCTTTCAGCTTCAAGCAGTTCAAAGCATGCGGACCAAAAGAGTTCACCGGTGAGGATGGCCCTACTGCCATGTTTCATTGGTTCGACTCGGTCGAAGTCACCCTGCGACAAAGCGGATGCCCCGAAAATCTCCGCACTCTCAATGCTACCGGCGTCTTCCAGTCCCGTGCTTTAGACTGGTGGACGGCTGAATGAAACAAGCGTGGGAATGATGCAGCATACGAGCTGACATGGGAGGAACTAAAGGCGATTATGATCGATGAATTCTGCCTTCCCCATGAACGCCAAAAGCTGGAGGATGAATTTTGGGTCATTAAGCAGAAGGACGGAGACAACGCTGCTCTCACTGCTCGCTTCAAGCAGCTCAGTATCATATGTCCCGATCAAGTCAAGACTCCAGAAATGACCATCAAGAAGTATATCCGAGCTCTGCCAGACTGTGTAGCAGATTTTGTTCACGCCTCCAAGCCAGCAACGATCGAGGAAACCTACCTGCTAGCCGCTGAGATCAACGGCAAGCGGGTAAAGGCCGGTTTCTGGGATAAGCAAACCAAGTCCCTGCACCAAGCTACAACAGCATCCACCGACAACACCACTGCTCAACCCTCCAAGTCTTCAAGAAGAAGGAAGAAGAACAACAGCTCCAGCAACAAGAGCTGTGCTGCCGCAACCACTGCTGCTCCTCTACAAGCTGTACCAGCTCAACAGCAGCAACAGCACCGCTCAGCTCCAGTGATCAATGCGCCGCCAGCGAAGCGTGCATACACAGGCCCTCACCCACTCTGCCCAACGTGTTCGTATCATCACCCGGTGGGTCTAGCCTGTCGATTTTGCGCTCACTGCAACCTTTACGGTCATTTCACTGCGAACTGTCGCTATGGTCCCCGTCAAGCCCCAGTTCAAGCCACTATCAACCAAGCTCTATTCCCTGCCCCACAAGGCTAACAAGCAGCTCAAGCACCAGTAGCCAGTGCTCGAGTCTGCTTTGCATGTGGTGACCCTAACCACTTTGAAAACAGGTGCCCGAATAGGGTGGTTAAGCAAGAGCCCCAGCAGCAACAGCCACAACAGCAGCCTTAGCAACAGCAGCAAGCAGCCCATGCCCGAACCTTCAACATCAATGCCCATCAGGCTCAGGCGGATAACAACGTGGTTAATGGTACGTTCCTTGTGAATTGTATTTATGCATCATGTTTGTTTGATACTGGAGCCGATAACTGCTTTGTGTCGTTTGAATTCGAGAAGCTCCTTAGTCGGAAGCGCTCTTATCTGTCCTCGTCATTCGAAGTCGAAGTCGTTACGGGAAGGACTATTGCCGTTAATTCCGTAATCCGTGATTGTACTCTCGAACTCAACAATCACATCTTTCCAATCGACCTTATTCCAATGCAACTCGGAAGCTTTGATGTCATAATCGGCATGGACTTTCTTCGCGAAAACCATGCTGAAGTTGTGTGTTTCGAAAAGATGATTCGATTCTCGCTCGCGAATGGTGATCTATTGTGTGTGTACGGTGAAACGGCGTCGAAAGGTCTCAAGCTCATGTCTTGTATTCAAGCCAGCAAGTATCTCCGCAAAGAATACCGAGCCTTCTTGGCCAACATTGTAGTAGCGGAGAAGGAAAAGAAAAAGAAAGTTGAAGTCTAAGACGTCCTAGTGGTTCGTGAATTTCCTCAGGTGTTCCCTGATGATCTTCCCAGACTACCACCAAGTCGTGATATCGACTTCCGAATTGACCTCATTCCTGGAGCTAACCCCGTTGCCAAAGCCCCTTACCGACTCGCACCATCCGAAATGAGGGAACTCTCGAATCAACTCCAGGAATTACTCGAAAAAGGCTTTATTCGCCCAAGCACCTCTCCTTGGGGCGCGCCAGTCCTTTTCGTCAAAAAGAAGGATGGATTGTTCCGGATGTGCATCGACTATATCGGGAATTGAATAAGCTAACCATCAAGAACCGATACCCCCTGCCCCGAATCGACGATTTGTTTGATCAGCTACAAGGTGCATCATGTTTCTCTAAGATCGATCTGCGTTCAGGATATCATCAGCTACGGATTCAAGAGGAAGACATTCCCAAAACCGCTTTTCGAACCCGTTATGGCCATTACGAATTTGTTGTTATGCCCTTTGGTCTAACCAACGCACCCGCGGTTTTTATGGACCTGATGAATCGCGTGTGTAAGCCTTATCTTGACCGTTTCGTCATCGTGTTCAACGACGATGTCTTGATTTATTCCAAAACGAAAGCCGAACACACGCAACATCTACGTTTGGTTCTCGAGTTACTCCAGGGGAACCGACTCTACGCCAAATTCTCCAAGTGCGAATTCTGGTTGGAGGAGGTTCAGTTTCTGGGTCACATCGTGAATAGTCAGGGTATCCATGTCGACCCCGCGAAGATTGAAGCCGTCAAAAGCTGGATTACGCCTAAGAACCCGTCAGAAGTTCGTTCTTTTCTCGGACTAGCGGGCTATTATCGACGATTCATTGAAGGATTCTCCAAGATCGCTGTGCCACTTACCGCTCTTACTCATAAAGACAAGCCTTTTGTGTGGGGAAACGCACAAGAGACCGCTTTTCAAACCCTCAAGCATATGCTGTGCAACACTCCGATTCTTACGCTGCCCGACGGAAGCGACAACTTCATTGTCTACTGTGATGCTTCTAACCTAGGTCTCGGCTGTGTCCTCATGCAGCGAGACAAGGTTATAGCCTACGCATCTCGTCAGCTCAAAATCCACGAGAAGAACTATACAACCCATGACCTCGAGCTAGGCGCGGTTGTCTTTGCATTGAAGATTTGGCGACACTACCTATATGGCACTAGGTGTACAATCTACACTGATCACAGGAGTTTACAACACATCTTTAATCAGAGAGAGCTTAATATGCGTCAACGTCGATGGGTAGAACTTCTCAACGATTACGACTGTGAGATTCGTTATCACCCAGGCAAGGCGAATGTGGTTGCCGACGCGCTCAGCAGAAAGAGTTACGTGCTCAGTACCCGAAACATCCAAGCCCAGCACAATCTCGAGACCCTTATTCGTGAAGCTCAACATGCTTGCTTTAATGAGCGTACATTGAAGAAAGAGAGAATCTATCACGATGGAGCTCAGTTAGTAAGCAAATCCGATGGGATATTCTATTATCTGGACCGAATTTGGATCCCTAAGCGGACCGAATTGCGAAAGATTATCATGAATGAAGCCCACAAATCCCGGTATTCTATTCATCCCGGTGCAGATAAGATGTACCGGGACCTTCGCTATAAGTACTGGTGGCCGGGCATGAAACGAGATATCGCCCTCTACGTTGGAAGTTGTCTAACTTGCGCAAGAGTCAAGGCTGAACATCAAAGACCTTCTGGCTTACTCGAACAACCGCCGATACCTATATGGAAGTGGGAGAGTATAGCTATGGATTTCATAACAAAACTCCCGCCCACGCCATCAGGTCACGACAGTATTTGGGTCATAGTCGATCGTCTAACGAAATCAGCCCACTTTTTGCCGATACGAGAAGAGTACAAGGTGGAGCGACTAACCCAAATCTACACCGACGAGATCATTTGTAATCATGGTACGCCTCGTGACATCATTTCAGATCGTGACGCTCGGTTCACTTCGCGATTGTGGGAAACGTTTCAAGCGGCCCTTGGTACGTCGCTTAATCTGAGTACTGCATTCCACCCTCAAACCGACGGACAGACTGAAAGAACGATCCGTACTCTTGAAGACATGCTCCGAGCATGTGTCATAGATTTTGGTGGTAGTTGGAACAAACACCTGCCATTGGTGGAATTCTCGTACAACAACAGCTATCATGTCAGCATCCAAATGGCACCTTTCGAGGCTTTGTATGGTAGAAGATGTCGATCGCCTATTGTGTGGCACGAGATCGGTCACTCGCAACTAACCGGTCCCGAGATTCTACAAGAAACGACTGACAAAATCCACCAGATTCGAGACAACTTGGTGAAAGCTCGGAACAGACAGAAAAGTTACGCCGATAAAAGACGCAAGCCCCTTGAGTTTGAAGTTGGTGACTACGTACTCCTAAAGGTATCCCCTTGGAAGGGTGTAGTCAGATTCGGCAAGAAAGGGAAACTAGCACCTGGATATGTTGGACCTTTTAGGATTCTGGAAAGGATCGGAAAAGTCGCCTACAGACTCGAACTACCGGAGGAACTCAGTAACGTCCACCCGTCTTTCCACGTCACTAACCTCCGAAAATGCCTTGCTGATCATGATCTAATCGTACCACTCGACGATCTTCAGGTCAACGAAACGTTACACTTCATGGAAAAGCCTGTCAAAATCATGGATCGCCAAACCAAGCAACTCAGGCGCTCTCGCATCCCGATCGTGAAAATCCGATGGGAAGGCAAACGAGGCGCGGAGTTCACTTGGGAACTCGAAAGCGACATAAAGGCCAAGTACCCGCAGTTGTTTAAATAAATAGACCTGAAGCATCAAATTGGTAAATCACGGCGTTGTGTAGCCTTCGACCTAATTTCGGGACGAAATTCCCTAAACAAGGGGAGGCTGTAACACCCCGTGTTTTCGAATGTCAAAGTCAAAGTCCAAGTCAACTTTGACTTCTTTGACTGTTAACGTTTCTTTTTACTTTTTGTATTATGTGGAGTAAGTGTTGTCTAAATGAAATGATCGAATGTTTAATCAATGCGACCGATTTACGACTGTGAATAGTAGGAAGTAACAATGCGATAAAGTTAATCAATCAATAATCAAGCTAATCGATTCATCAATCAAGCTCGAGACTCGAATTATGTGAACTCCGGTATTGTTATACGTGTGTGTGTGTGCCTTATGTGTTACTTGTGCGTGTTTACTTATATGTTTGGTGTGGTATTCAAGCAAATCAATCGAAAATCGAATCGAAACTCGAAAAGCAATCAAACTCAATCGAAACCGACATCGAAACGTGACTTGTAGAAGATTGTATGCTAGATATAGTGGTTGAGACTGAAAGTAATTTGACTAGGAACTCTATCGTATTCGTGCCATCGTCCATCGAAATCGAAACATCGAAAATCGTCGCGAAACGCCCAAAGTGGGTCGCGGATCGAACAGGAGGCATCCTGGTCGAACAGGCCATCCGATCGGCTAGCATCTTCCTAGCCGATCGAGCAGCCCATTCGATTGGAGCTCCTGGCCGATCGGCTGCCACTTTCCTCTTTTGGAAGCCTATAAATAGGGTTGTCATTGTCACACTTTCTATTTTTGGAAAGCTCTGACCGAACCAGCCTTCTTCTTCACCTTTACTCAGATTTCTCTCAACTCTGGTAAGTTTTCACTCTAATTCTTGTACATTTTTGATCATTGCATGATTCTACACCTTTCTATCTTTCAAAACTCGATTTCTAACTGTGAAATCACCAAGATCTAAGTGTTCTTGGGTGATGTCATCATGGTGTTCTTGAAGAACACCAAACTTTGGCCTCATTCAACTATGAATAGCTTAGATCTGACCGGTTTCCACATAAACAAACTAAGATTTGTAAGAATCTTAACATTTTTATGAATAATTTCCAACTATCTTCAACCTTTTACACTCAAAACCTTAAAACTGGTAGAAACGGAGCTTGAACCGGCTAACTAATCATTCTAACAGTTAAGAGGTCCAAGATTCGGATTCTATATACAAGGTTCACCGACGATGGGTTAACCTCTAAACCGACGTTCTGAACCGTCCACCGGCCGGACTTGGGTGATTCCTGTCCGAGCCGAAGAAACGAGTAGGAACGGAGGATATCATAGTTCAACTCGTTATCAAACTACCTCGAAATGACAACAAGTAATCAAACAGCCAAGAGTTAGACGAAAGGCCGACCAGGTCAGACTTGCTGGCCGAACGGCTAGGCTGTTCGAACAGCCCAGCCGATCGGACATGCCAGCCGATCGACCAGGCCAGCCGATCGGCTAGCCCATGGCGTCTCACTTTTCAAACTTCCTGAGGTATGGTATTGACAAAGTGATGTTCGATGGAGTATGCTACTCGATTGGTAAACATTACTCTTCGGATCATGAGATACTATGCTTCAACACTTGATTGATTTTAAAACTCGTTCGTAGTAGGGAATGCCAGCCGATCGAACAGTGCGTTCGATCGAGCGACATCCTGTTGAGAACCACTTCAAAAGTTCCCAGCCGATCGGTTAAGCCGGCCGATCGAACGGACCGTTCGATCGATCGACCTGAAAGGTAAGGACATTTTAGTGTTCTCATATACTACAACGAAAACTTCAAAAGTTCAAATCCTCAAACACAAACACACCAGAGGAAGAAACAATCCACTCGAATGCCCAGCCGATCGAGCCTACCGGCCGATCGAACAGGACTGTCCAAACGGACATACCAGCCGATCGAACAGCCCGTTCGATCGAACCTGCCGTTCGATCGACCAACCTATTCGATCCACTCACACTTGTCTGTTTTTCCACGTTACTCATTGTTGTGCTATCGAACTATTCAGGCTAACCCTACTCTTAGCGCTCCCTTCAATCCATAATCAATCACTGTGAGTATACTCGATCCCTTTTTGCTTTTAGCACTTTTGAGTGTTACATACGTTGCTTATATCAAAACACAAACGATCACACTACGCAAACTATCTGAACGCTAACCAATATGCATGTATTTCGTGACTTAATGAATGCTTGTTGATTGTGTTTACGCGTGGAATGCTGTCTACCTGCCTTAACGACGTAGTACTATAGTTTGGACTCAGCACCCGTTTACACGGGGGTTGTTAAGGACAATTACTTGCATGGATTACGGTGGTAATCATGTATTGAGAACCGTCTCGGACGGTCAACCCGCAGTCATTGGTATCGATAGGTCCATGTCGATAATTAACATGCTTCGTTTTCCTCTGTGTACGTGCTGGTTATGCGTAAACTACTCAAACTCTATATGCTATTATCAAACTTGTATGCTCACCTTTACATTATATGTATTGACTTTATTTTAACGTATGTGACAGGTATTTAGGATGCTTATTTGCTAGGAAAGCGAGGCTAGAATAAGTTTCTACAAGCCCCCAATAAATGGTTGTTTGCCAAGAACAAGTGTCTGGGGCATAGTTGTCTGTAGATCTTGTCCTCTGGCATTCCAGCCAGAAAGTCAACAGAATAGGGGTCTAGAAGCAGATAAACAATTGATGTAATTATATTTGAATCTGAGTTGTCGGAACGGAATTTCTTGTTTGGATGATTATCTGTAATGACATGTTTGTTTATCCGGGATACGGTATGGGACGTATCTTTAACTGGATTATATAAATAGTTGTTATGGAAACTTCCGAACAATCTGTTTCGCTCAGTGCCGCGCCCCGATGATTCCGCCATCGGTTGGGGTGTGACAAGTTTAGTGAGAGAGGGTTTAGGCATTTTTGTGTTTGGTGTTGCAAATCTGAACAACAAATGTCGATACGTTGTTTATGAATTATGATATATAAATTTGTTGATTGAAACAGGGTTGGTGTACAGCAAAAGAGGAGCTCTTGGCAAGATGGTGTTCTTGGCACTAACCGACCACTCCCATCGCAAGTCCACCAATCGCTGCTGAAGAAAGGTGCAGCGAAGGTTAGTGGTGGTGGTGGTGGGTGAGGGTTTTGGGGCATTGGGGAAGATATCTGGGGAAGATGAAGATTGTTAGTTATTTTATAGGGTTTAGTTTTATTTATGTTTAATAATTAATAATTTGTTATATTAAATCATAAAATGACCATTTTTCCCCTGAGGAAAAGGACAAAAACCCATGTTTTTTTTGAGAAATCTAACCTGATTTCATTTTTGGACCAAAATGGCAATAAAACTGAAACCACAGTGACCCAGATGCAAAAAGTTTGAGATTTGGACAAAAATGACAAAAGTGACCAAACCTCAGGGACCAAAATGGCAGTTTACTCATTATAAAAAAAGAGTATAATTCTAAATAAAAATGCGAGTACACGTGGGCTCTTCATCAGCCTTTTTCTTTATTTTAGTCTTCTTGGGGTTGTTAGATAGGTGAACAAATGGCACTAAGTGTTCTTCGTGAATCAGAAGATTAGAAAACACTGATTAAACCCTCAATCTCTTCTATTCGATCCTAAATGTCAATTTCTTCTCAACAATTAAACCCTCAACCTCTTCTATTCGGTTAAAACCTAAATCTCCCAGTCTAATTCTATCCTATTCGATTCCACACTAAATCTCCTATGTCTGCTTTTAATTTTAAGTTATATTAAACCCTAATTCAATTCTAAGCGATGGAAGATTCGGATTGTTTAATAGCAATTGAATATTCGTATTACAAAAAGCTTTCATTATTGACATGAGGTGAGAGTGTATGATTTTGGATATATTTTTAAGCACTTTTCACTCGTTTATCAAGATCTAAATTTATAAAACACGATATAACACTATCACTCTCTACAACACGCCAGGGTAAGTGCACTCATCGTTGGCGTAGTATAGTGATGGTAAGATACCGAGGTTGTCCAAGGATAAAGAGCTTTTATTACCAGAATATCGTCAACGTCTAATCCAACCAAATTTTGAGAAAATATTTTTAATGAGGGTAAATTGCCATTTTAGTCCCTGAGGTTTGTCCAAATTTGTCATTTTAGTCCAAATAGTTTTTTTTCTCCTCTGGGTCCCTGACTTTTTCCCTTTTGTTGCCATTTTTATCACATTGCCTGACTTTGTCCAAAAACCCCATTTTTAACCAGTGGTATTGATATTCACCAATTTACACATATTTTAGTCCCCCATTTTATCCCCATTTTATGCGTTTTCGGTCGTAAAACCGTGAATCGGATACTTAATCAGGTATACTTTTGTTTGTAGGCCTAAAACATCATACCAAACAAGATGATGAAAATGAGGACTTTCCGGGCAAAACGACAAAGCTGTGAAGATTCTGTGAACATTCTGATCTGGGCAACTGGCACGGCCGTGCAATAAGTGGCACGACCGTGCTATCCGACAATAGAGCTCTGCCTAGCAATGCACGACAGTGCTATCAGGAGTGCAAGCCAATCCCGGAGTTGAACGACCGTGCGGATGGTTGCACCCCGTGCGGATCCGATGTCTAGCACCAACCGAATTGCACACCAGTGCAGCTGCTCGTGCAAGCCAAAATCCGGAGATGAACGATTATGCCGCCAGTGGAACGGTCGTGCGACTTCGAAGACCGGTCAAGATCTGATGATGTCATGCGGTATGGTGAACAGTGATTCAAAAAGTGAACGGTCGTGCACTTTATTGGCACGACCGTGCGATCGCAAAATGTTATAAAAATCAGAAAGAAACATTCTGTTCGAAATTCTGGACTTTTGGGAGCTCTTTAGGCGATTTTGAAGGCTCCGGAGGCTCTTGCTTTCACCCGGATTCAAGCCCCATTGTGCCGATTAGCTCCGTTACTATCCGGATTCTTAATCTTGTGCTTGTTTATGGTTTGATTTCTTAAATCTTTCCATGATTTTGTTATGTTTCAAGCATTTAGATTGATTATTATGTATTATTGTAAGCCTTTAGGCAAAAACACTAGAATCCCTTGCTTAATTACAACCATTAGTATGTTAATTATGTTTGTAATAACACTTTGAAGCATTTTCTATGTTAATCCTTGATGATTAGTTTGCAACCTTGTTTATTGATGTTGATTTCTTGATTATAAGTAATTATCTTGGATGATTGGTATATGGTTAGTTGAGATAATTGAAAGATGAAGCTTAATTAATCATGTATTAGTAGACTTTGAACTTGGTTAACTAGTTTAACTTGGTTAAAATGTGTGCACCATGATACTAGAAATGGTTAGTGGTTTAATAAGGGGTAATTATTGTTAACTTTAGAATCTGTTCGATTACCTGATTTATTACAAGGTTTGTCATTGATCGCGTTTAACTTGATTAAATTAGCTAGATTGATACAGCCTTTTAATCGATTAATGTTTGACAATTGGTTCTAGGGTTTTGTTAGGGTTTCAGTTTTTTTTTCTGGTTCTTGGAATTTACGTGGTTTTTTTGGAGTTTTTCGTTGCATGGTTTATGCTTTAACATACTGATGGAGAGAGGTGTTGAATCTGGTGGGGTAGACTGCCCTATCATTGATAATTTACATAATATTCGGATGGAGGATTTGAGTGTGGACGGCGAATCAACTCCTGGGACAGCTCCTGTTCGTGGGATTGGTTTAAGAGTCACAAATATTGAAGGCAATACTATGGTGCCAAGGAAAGGTATGTATTCTACAATGAATGCTTCAGTTATAGATGGCTTAGAAGCTATTTCCACTGTTAATTTGGATCAGACGGGGGAGAGCATGGGATTTTCTCCTATAAACCCTACTAAGCTTGGTTAGGATGATAATGGCAATTTGGCAGACCCAATTAAACCAAAGTCTTACCAAGGTAATTTTATGTCCTATGAAACATATGCTGAAAAGGTTTCACAGCCAGTCAAGAAAAAACAGGAGGTTAACTTCAGGAAGTTAGAATCCACAGAGACAATGGATGATGCTGATGTTGTGATACCGAAGGAAGCCATTAGACAAGTGCAAAAAAGGTATGAGAATGTCCTATATGGTTATTTTCTCGGTGGTAGATTGCCTTACCCAGTAGTAGAGTATTATGCAAAGAATGTGTGGTCGAAATTTGGTTTCTTGAAGCTGATGATGAACTCGGATGGTTTCTTCTTTTTCAAGTTTGAGTCCAAGGAGGGTATGAATAAAGTACTAGAAGGGGGACCGTGGTTGATCAGAAAGGTGCCGTTATTCTTGAATATTGTTGGTGCATCCGTCTGTCGTCTTCGTCTTGTATCAAGTCTTGTATTGTATTAGTTAGATCAGGTCACGAAAAACGAGATAGTGGGATATATAGAGATTCCGCTTGAAATGGCATGAGAACATTTCAAGCGAAATCACCTAGATGCTAATTCCGCTTGAGATGTAAATGATGATTTCGCTCCAAAGTAATGTGATGATTTCCCTTGAAACATGTTCAAGCGAAATCAGAACACTATATATAGGGGTGCTCAATCGAAATCATGAAGTCATTCATTCCGGTTTGCAACGAAGTGCTGCCGAAGTGTCGTCATGTTGTAAAAGTTATTCTATCAATCAAAGAGAAAGTTTAAAGTGATATTCTTGCTGAATTGAACTCAGTTTCTTAGATTCCGCCTCTGAAACTGAGATAAACTCTTCTGATCGACTCGTTCGGGTCTGAAAACGATCCTACAAGTGGTATCAGAGCACAGGAGGAAGAGTTAGTACCATTTCATCTGCGAATTCTGTTTTCTACACCTTTTTTTTCAAATTGAACATCTTGTCACGGTCAAAATCTGCTCAAATTATCACAGTCTGCTCAGAATCATGTATTAACAAAGCCTTGAAAGTTTCAGGTCTTAATTCGATCTAAAAGTGACAATTTTGGTAATTTCGCTCGAATGCATGATGACGTCATGGTGATTCCGCTTGGAGTTGTATCCTGATTCCGCTCAGAACTGGTATTCCGCTTGAAAGTTCCTGCTAATTTTGCTTGAAGTTCCTATTCCGCTTCAGTCTGAGATTCCGCTTGAAGAGTGTTGCTGATTCCGCTCGAAACTTGATTCCGTTTGAAAGTTAAGAGTGATTCCGCTTGAACCAAGATTTCGCTTGAAACACTGTTGAGTGATCTCGCATGAACAGTTGTTGTTTGAAGTTGATTATTTCGCTTGAAAATACAGTATTAGAAATTTCTTGAAATCCGAAATACGGACGAAGAATTTTATAACGCATTCGCTACTCCGGTTACCCCGATCGGTCTTGCACAGAATACGATGTTAGAAAACGAAACGGGAACTATGCAAAAACCACCCAAGCTCATGAACATCGAGGAGTACAAGGGTTGGGAAGGTCGGTTTGAGAACTGGGTACAAGCAAATTATCTTGATGCTTGGGAATGTGTTGAGACAAAATACGTTAGACCATTGAATGACGATGAAGAGGAGATTGCTATCAAGGATATGAGTGCGGATGACAAAAAGAAATATAAGAATGAGAAAATGATGCTAAGTCTACTACAACAAGCTGTGAAAGAGGACATCATGGTGTTATTGCAACACAATGGAAGCTCTTATTCGATTTGGAAAGCGTTAAGATCAAAGTTTGTTGGTAGTCAGGAAATGATCAAGACCAAGAAATCGCTTTTGAAGAAAGAGTTTGATTTGTTCCGTGGTTTGAAGAATGAGAGCACAAAGCAGATCTGTGACACCCCAGGAAAACCAGTGAACGACGTAACTTACCTAGCTTCCTCAGTAAGTGCGTACCAAATTTCGGGACGAAATTTCTTTTAAGTTGGGGATAATGTGACAACTCGAATTTCCAAGATTTCTATTTCGCATTTATTGCACGTTCTTGTAGTGTTTTGTTGATTATTGACACAGTTAATTGCTATGGAATTATAAACGTTTTGATACAATAAAGTGCATTGTGTGATTATGCATGATTATGTGTTAATTGTGAGAAATGTATTAAATGCATAAACTTAGTGGTGAAACTATGAAATGGTTATGAGATGGTGTACTTGTGAAAAATATAACAATAGAGGGTGTAAAGAGTCATTAGTGAAACATAAATAATACTTAACCCTAAATCATTCACTAAACCTCACATCAAGAATCAAAAGCACGTACCCTCTCATTTCTCTAATCCTCTCTACAACCATCTTCTTATCATTTTGGACTCACAAGTTCTTTGGCATCAAGTTTGATTATCAATCCATCTAGAATCAAATCAAGGTAATTGTCTTATCATTGTTTGTGATTAATTGTTGATTGATTGGTGCATGAAAACCCTAGTTCCTCATATAATATTCTGTGATTTTGTTTTGATTCGGGATAATTGTGATTATGATGATGCTTGGTTTCATGCTCGATAGATCATCCTTGTAATGATTGTTATTGTTAAGCATAGGTTGATTTATGATTGGTTCTGCCGTCAAAATGTATGAATTAGGGTTAGAAACCAAGTAACGTAACTGCTTTGATCTCAAAGAATGAATGATGGAATTGTTCCCAGAGTTTTGTGAATGCCATGTATGTGTGGTCTGAGTTTAATTCATCAACCTAGGTCCGAGTTTTGTAATTGTTTGATGTCTGAGGTTCTTAATATGCATGCCATGGTCCGAGTTTGTTAGAGCTTTCCTTGTCCGACCTTTGAACACTAGTGAAGGTCCGAGTTTCTTCAGTAGTTTATTGGTCCGAGCTTTATATGAATGATGAGTCCGAGTATAATGGTTATCATTCTGTCCGAGTTTATTGAGTAGACATGTAGGCCGAGTTTATTTAATAAAAATCAAATGGTCCGAGTATGTGTTGGGCCGAGTTTAATGTGTTGTTAATTGTCCGAGTTTAATCAAAGCATGATGGTCCGAACTTAAAGGGAATCATAAAGGGTCTGAGTTTGAGCGCCACCTCTAGTTCGAGTTTATATATATAAACAATGGGAGTCCGAGTTTGTGAATGGATCCCCACTGTCCGAGTTTATTGTGCCCACCCCTTGTCCGACTTTAACAATATAAGGGGTCTGAGTTTCCTGTCACATGTGTTGTCCGAATTTTGACCCCAAACCCCCTTGGTCCGAGTTTCACCCTCCCCTTTTGTCCTTGTCCGAACTTTAAGGTAAGGAAGCCCCACCCTAGGTCCGACTTTCATGTTGTAAGGACTCTTGCCTGACTTTTGATAATCTCTTTGAATCAATGAACTGCATGATATATAATGTAAATCTGTTGAGATGTGTTTGACACTTAGCTAAGTCCCTAAATTCGTTAAACTTGTGAAGTTTAAATAACGCTGCTAAATGTACTGAGTATCTCAACGGTGGTAAATAGATTAACATCCCTGTTAGAATGAAATGTGAAAGCAAAGGCGTGACGTATGAATTATGTGAGTGCGATGAACTGATTACATCATGTATGATTCTATATATGCATAATCGTATGATACTGAATGCAACTGTATGATTCTTCATGTGTGAATATTCTATGTGATATCATCATGCACACGATAAACACACAACACACGGCTGCTTGAATGACGATGAGTGCAAACCCTAATTTGATGCAAACACTTACATCGTATTATGTGCAATATATCCTAGGTCGTGTGTAACGGACTTAGAGATTAATAAACCCTAGAAGCAATAACATACCGAGCAAACCAAGGTGAGTTCACACAGCCAAGGCATGGGGTTCCCAGGGTGGGAATGGGATTTGATTATTTACTGGTACTTATCTATAATGGAACGTAGTGATGTTATGGGATGAACTATGGTACATACTCCACTGTTAGAACTACTGCTAGACTAGTAACACTTATTGAACTGATCTTCGCACACCTGCCAAGGGTTGGCCGCGATATTATGACTGACTTCGCACACCTGCCTTTGGAAGGCCGCGAACTGTAATCTACTAATCTTCGCACACCTGCCTGGTAGGCCGCGATACAAATAAACCTAGTCTAGAACACTCGGGATGAACATTCCCCTAATATCTTCGCATACCTGCCTGGGAGGCCGCGATGGAAACCAATACGATACATGACATAACGAACGAACATACTGCTACTCACACTATACTATTATTGAACTGTTAACTGTGAACTCGCTCAACTAGTTGTTGACTCTCTGCTGCATGCCTTGCAGGATATTAGGTACATATGGAGCTTGCACAGGGAGGAGCAGGTCGTTGTGGAGCTTGGATCGTGGATGTTATGTTATACTTACAACACTTGAACTATTTACATACATTGGATTTCATTATTACGCTTCCGCTACTTAAATTATGTGTTGTTGGAACATCAATCGTATTGAATAATTGGTTTACATTTATTATACTTGACATTAACTACATGTTCGATATGATTGGTGGCTTGATCCTGGTCAGTCACGCTCCCAAGCGGTGATACTCCGCAGGTGGATTTTGGGGGTGTGACAGATTGGTATCAGAGCCATTGGTTATAGAGAACTCGGTTTTAATATGGGAAAACGTTTTTATTAAAACCAGACTATAACCAGAACAGTGCCCTCAACGATCCACAACGACGCTTCGCTCCACGTGCAAGACTCGACATCCTAGGTAATAAGGTTTATGTTTATTACCTGCTTGCTAGAACTGCATAGAACTTTGCTCGTAGTATGCTTACATTACTTTGCTCACTACTTGTTATTGCTTGGGAACACCTACGTGCTTACACTTTTCTGTCATCGCCCTACTCGCGAACCACTCTCACTTACATTACTTTTACTATGAAGATCATGTCTGGAAGAATTAGCATGACACAAGCCCAGCTAGAGGCTTTCGTTCAAGCTCAAGTTGCTGCGGCAGTTGCAGCAGCTCAAGCAGGTCAACACGCGCAGCAGCCTGTCTGCACATTCAAGAACTTCATGGACTGTCGTCCAAGCTCATTCAGTGGCACCGAGGGGGCAGTGGGACTCCTCCATTGGTTTGAGAAGCTAGAGTCAGTATTCGAAATGTGCGAGTGCCCTGAGGCTCGCAAGGTTAAGTATGCAACTGGCACCTTGGAAGGCATAGCGCTGACTTGGTGGAACGCCCAAGTCCAGATCTTAGGGTTGGCAGCTGCTAACGCCACACCCTGGAACGATTTTAAGGAACTAATCAAAAGGGAATATTGTACGCGTGAAGATATTCACAAGTTGGAAGACGAGCTGTACAATTTGAAAATGGTTGGATCTGAGATCGAAGCGTATACTAAACGGTCAAACGAGCTGGCCGTGCTGTGTCCAACTATGGTAGACCCTCCGTACAAGCGCATTGAGATGTATCTCAAGGGATTGGCGCCAGCGATCCAGAGCCATGTGACATCGGCCAATCTTGACAACATTCAGGCTATTCAGCGCCTCGCTCACCGTATTACAGATCAGGCAGTGGATCAGAACAGACTGCCAAAGCGTGTCAAGGCTACTGCTACTGCTGTCACTACTTCTACTACTCCCAGTGACAACAAGAGGAAATGGGAGGGGGATTCCAGCAAGGGATCAGTTTCTGTTCAGTCTCAGCAGCGCAAGACAAATGACTACCAGAATTCGAGTCAGCAATCATCTGGCAGTCAGGGGCAGGGTGGATATCGGGGAATTCACCCACTGTGTAATAAGTGCAACAGACACCACAGCGGAAGATGTCGCAGGGAGCAATGTCAAAGATGCCTCAAGATGGGTCATGAGGCTAAGGATTGTAGAAGCTCTCGGCCAGCAAATCAGAACCAGCAACTCCCACCACCAGCTCCACAGAACCAGCAGCAGCAACCACAGCGTGGAAACCGGGGTTGTTTCCAGTGTGGGGCAGAAGGTCATTACAAACGCGATTGTCCTCAGTTGAACCAGAACCTGAACCGCAACAATAACCAGGGCAACGGGAACAATAACAACAACGGGGGAAACAACAACAACAACAATGGCAACGAGGCAAGAGGTCAAGCTTTCGTGTTAGGATGAGGAGACGCAATGATCGATATCTGAACTTCTATTTATTTTCGGTTTTCATTATTATGTTTCAGCTACTCAAACAAAGTTTGGTTTGAACATCAATTGCATTGGGTTTTATGAATTATTTTAACTACTATACTTTATGTTTGATATGATGGATGGTTTGATATTATTGAACGCACCTTCCGTATTTATGGACCTTATGAACAGGGTGTGCAAACCCTATTTTGACAAGTTCATCATTGTCTTCATCGGCGACATTCTGATCTACTCCAAGAGTCAGGAGGAGCACGAGTAGCACTTACGTCTTATCTTGGAATGTGACAACTCGAGTTTCTGACTTTCACTTTCGCATTAAATGCGCGTTGACTTTGACTGTTTAGTAGTTGACTTGTTGGATTTGTAATTGTACGCGTTGTGTTTTAATGAAACGTGTTGTCATTGTGCATACATGTAACTACTTGTGGTTGTAAAAGATAATATTGGAATTATTATTTATTACACTTAGTCTAGATCACGAAACATGGCATACTGTTCGAAGGATTCGAAGGACCACGAAAGATATCCTTCGATTCGAAGGATCAGCTTTCGGTTCGAAGGATCTCGAAACATATCCTTCGACCAAGGACCCTATCCTTCGACATCTTTCGGCCCAGCCTTTCTGATGGGCTTGGCCCATTTCTGTGATACGTTTATATACGTGATACATGCAAACCGGCAGTTATTTTTCAAAACCCTAGTGCTATTGTGTGTGTGTGACGGCATATAGCAAACCTACTCTCTGTTCGAAGGATTCCATACCGTAATCCAGATTTCCGGTTAGTGTGATGTTGTTTATGATGCTTTGATTTCATGATTTATAAATTGTCTTGCAATATATTGTTAGTATGTTAATCGGATCTGTTTTGATGATGTTCAATGATGATGTCTTGTGGATTGGCCATGATAACCGGATATGTATGTTGGTATTGCAATATGTCGTTTGCGTGTTAACCGGAATATGTATGTTAATCGGATGTAGGTTAATCGAATTGATCATATTGTAATCGGACATGTTTATGTAATCGGCACCTATGTGTAAATCGGATAGTTTGAATGATTTTGTTATTCAGATTAGGGTTCTTGATAAACATGGGAATCATGCTTGTTTGATCTTGTTGATGCTAATTGATTTGTGAAATTGGTGTTAATTGATAATCAGTTAGGAAAAACTTGGAAACTTTGAGAAAAACGTAACTGACATTCCGTAACTGATGTTCATCGAAAGATATTAGTAATCGAAACATAGCTGTGACCGAAAGATACCTGTCCTTCGAAACATAGGTGTTGACCGAAGGATAGCTTTGACCGAAAGATAGTGTGTTGACCGAAACATAATCTGTGTGCCGAAGGATAACTATGTCGAAACATAGCTGATGTGTCGAAAGATAACCATGAATCGTAAGATGCTAACTGTGTATCGATAGATGTGTCGAAACATATTTGTGATGGTTGTGATAATTGTTAGACCGAAGGATGAGCAATATATCGAAGGATGGGTAAATGTGAATCGAATGATAGTTAATGATTAAATGCGAAATGATACGTGATGTGCCGATATGCAAACTGACTGTTATGTGAACATTAAATTGCATGCGTATCATTGTGAACATGAACTGATTTGTTATACGTGCATACAATAGGACGTGATTAATCACTTGTGAGTGCATAACCTAGCATACCGAGCAAACCAAGGTGAGTTCACACAGCCAAGGCATGGGTTCCCAGGGTGGGAATGGGTTGGATGATTACTTGTGCATACTTTGATACTGTAACGAACAACTAAACTGTTGATGCTTACGAACTACTCAACTGCCTTCGCACACACCCTGGTCGGTAAGGACTATGGTCGCGAACGAACTGATAGATTGCCTTCGCACACACCCTGGTCGGTAAAGACTACGGTCGCGAACTAACGAACCTAATCTTCGCACACATGCCTGTGAGGCCGCGATGGAACTGATACGATATGATACTTTATTGAACAAACGCACTATTACCCAAACTAAACTATTAACTGTGAACTCGCTCAACTAGTTTGTTGATTATCTGCTGCATGCCTTGCAGGACCTTAGGTACATATTGGAGCTTGCACACGGAGGAGCTGGTCGTTGTGGGGCTTGGATCTTGATCATCTTATTGAACACTTTTGATATTTGATACTTAATTGCTATGGGTTTTACAATAATACGCTTCCGCTAAACAATGACAACTTACTTATGTTTTGGAAACACCTTTCATATGGAAATGGTTTGGATTATATTGCATTTACTTTTATTTTATACAATGTTCTGTATGATTGGTGGCTTGATCCTGGTCAGTCACGCTCCCAAGCGGTGATACTCCGCAGGTGGATTTTGGGGGTGTGACAGATTGGTATCAGAGCCATTGGTTATAGAGAACTTGGTTTTAATATGGGAAAACGTTTTTATTAAAACCAGACTATAACCAGAACAGTGCTCTCAACGATCCACAACGACGCTTCGCTCCACGTGCAAGACTCAACTCCCTAGGTAATAAGGTTTATGTTTATTGCCTACATGCTAGAATTTGCATAGAACTTTGCTCGTAGTATGCTTACATTACTTGCTCACAACTTGACATTGCATGAGAATACTTATGTGCTTACACTCTTCTGTCATCGCACTACTCGCGAACCTTTCTCACTTATGTTGCCTTTGATGTGAAGATCAATGGCCGCACGAATTACCATGACTCAAGCCCAGCTAGAGGCTCTCGTTGCTGCGGCAGTTGCAGCCGCCCAAGCAGGTAGTGTACCCTGCAGTATAAACACTAGGATCTTTAGATCCTACATTAATTCTCGTACTTAACTTTGCCCTATTCGTACACAATAGGTCAACCCGCTCAGCAACAACCTGCGTGTACCTTCAAGACTTTCATGGACTGTCGTCCTAGCTCGTTCAGTGGCACGGAGGGGGCAGTCGGACTCCTCCACTGGTTTGAAAAGATCGAGTCGGTTTTCGAAATGTGCGAATGCCCTGAGGCTCGCAGGGTGAAGTTCGCCACTGGCACACTTGAAGGGATTGCGCTCACTTGGTGGAACGCACAAGTGCAGATTTTAGGGTTGGCAGCTGCTAACGCCACACCCTGGAATGAATTCAAAGAACTGATCAAGAGGGAATACTGCACTAGAGAAGACATTCACAAGTTGGAGGACGAGTTGTATAACTTGAAAATGGTTGGTTCAGAGATTGAAGCTTACACCAAGAGGTCGAACGAGTTGGCTGTGCTATGTCCAACCATGGTAGACCCACCATACAAGCGCATTGAGTTGTATCTCAAGGGGCTTGTACCAGAGATTCAGAGCCACGTTACCTCGGCTAACCTCAACAACATTCAGGAGATCCAGCGTCTCGCTCATCGCATCACTGATCAGGCAGTGGATCAGAATAAACTGCCAAAACGTGTCGGCGCTACTGCTACAGCTGTTACTTCAGTCACTCCCACTGCTGCTACTTCTGCCACACCCAGCGAGAATAAAAGAAAGTGGGACGGGGATTCCAGCAGGGGATCAGCGTCTGTTCAATCCCAAACTCAGCAACGTCGCACCAACGATTACCAGAGTCCGAGTCAGCAGTCATCGGGCAGTCAGGGACATAGTGGTTATAAGGGAAATCACCCGTGGTGTAACAGGTGCAACAAACACCACAGTGGAAGGTGTCGCAGGAGTCAATGCCAAAGGTGCCACAAGATGGGCCATGAGGCCAAAGATTGTAGAAGCGCGCGACCAGTGAATCAGAACCAGCAACTTCCACCGCCAGCTCCACAGAATCAGCAGCAGCAGCCACAGCGTGGAAACCGGGGGTGTTTCCAGTGTGGGGCTGAAGGTCATTACAAGCGCGATTGCCCTCAGTTGAACCAGAATCGCAACAACAACAACCAGGGCAACGGAAATAACAACAATCAGGGTAATGGTAACAACAACAATGGGGGGAACAACAACAACAACGGCAATGAAGCTCGTGGTCGTGCTTTTGTGTTGGGTCGAGGAGATGCAGTGAACGATCCCAATGTGGTTATGGGTAAGTTTCTTCTCGACGATATTTACGTTACTGTCTTATTTGATTCGGGTGCTGATACAAGTTATATGTCATTGAAAATGAGTAAATTATTAAAACGTACACCAATACCTTTAGACACTAAACACGTCGTAGAACTAGCAAACGGTAAAAGTGTAGAAGCCGCTCATGTAGTCAAGGGTTGTAGCATTGTTCTAGCGGGTCAGACTTTCACGATTGATCTTATACCCATAGTCTTGGGTAGCTTCGACGTCGTCATCGGCATGGATTGGTTATCTCAACATCACGCAGAGATCTTATGCAAGGAAAAAGTTATTCGTATTCCTCGCTCCAGTCAAGAACCTCTCGAAGTTCAGGGCGACAAGAGTGGTGCTGTGGTTGGCATCATTTCATTCTTAAAGGCGCAGAAATGTTTACGAAAGGGACATACTGCCATTCTGGCACTTGTCACTGACGCATCAGCAAAGGAAAAGAAGCTGGAGGATATACCAGTTGTGCGTGATTTTCCTCAAGTGTTTCCTGAAGATTTACCTGGTTTACCTCCTCATCGTCAAGTCGAGTTTCAGATTGAGTTAGCTCCTGGAGCAGCACCAATAGCCCGCGCACCGTATCGTTTAGCTCCAACCGAACTGGAAGAACTGTCGAAGCAGCTGCAAGAGCTCTTGGAAAAGGGCTTTATTCGTCCAAGCTCTTCGCCTTGGGGAGCTCCAGTGTTATTTGTGAAGAAGAAAGACGGTACGTTCAGGATGTGCATCGACTACCGCGAACTCAACAAGGTGACGGTGAAGAACCGTTATCCTCTTCCACGCATAGATGACTTATTCGACCAGTTGCAAGGGTCGTGTTACTATTCCAAGATCGATTTGAGGTCAGGGTATCATCAGCTGAGAGTCCGGGATGAGGACGTCTCCAAAACTGCTTTCAGAACTCGCTACGGTCACTACGAGTTTCTGGTCATGCCATTCGGGCTTACGAACGCGCCAGCAGTCTTCATGGATCTTATGAACAGGGTGTGCAAACCCTATCTCGACAAGTTTGTTATCGTCTTCATCGACGACATTTTGATCTACTCCAAGAGTCAGGAGGAGCATGAGCAGCATCTACGTATTATCTTGGAACTTCTTCGAAAAGAGCAACTGTACGCAAAGTTTTCAAAATGCGACTTCTGGCTTCGTGAAGTCCACTTCTTAGGCCATGTGGTGAACAAGGATGGGATTCATGTCGATCCATCCAAGGTTGATTCGATCAGAAACTGGCCAGCACCGCGTACACCGACAGAAATACGCCAATTCTTGGGTTTGGCGGGTTACTACAGGCGATTTATTAAAGACTTCTCCAAGATCGCGCAACCACTTACTATGCTAACACAGAAAGGTGTCGTTTACAGATGGGGTAATACGCAAGAGACCGCTTTTCAGTACTTAAAGGATAGGCTTTGCAGCGCACCTATTCTCTCATTGCCAGAGGGCACGGATGACTTCGTTGTTTACTGTGACGCATCGATACAGGGGCTTGGTTGTGTATTGATGCAGCGGGATAAAGTGATAGCCTACGCTTCTCGGCAACTCAAGGTTCATGAACGGAACTACACGACGCACGATTTAGAGCTGGGAGCTGTTGTTTTCGCGCTTAAGATATGGCGACACTACCTGTACGGTACCAGGTGCACGATTTACACCGATCACAGGAGTCTCGAGCATATCCTTAAGCAAAAAGATTTGAATATGCGTCAACGAAGATGGGTTGAACTACTGAACGACTACGAATGTGCCATCAAGTATCATCCAGGGAAGGCCAATGTTGTGGCTGATGCCCTCAGTCGGAAAGACACTTTACCTAAGCGCGTGCGAGCGCTACAGCTTACCATTCAGTCCAGTCTTCCTGCACAGATACGAGCTGCTCAGATAGAAGCACTAAAACCCGAAAACGTCAAGGCTGAAGCCTTGCGCGGTTCAAGGCAACAAATGGAACAAAAGGAAGACGGCGCCTACTATGTAACGGGGCGTATTTGGGTCCCACTTTATGGCGGTTTACGCGAACTTGTGATGGATGAAGCGCACAAGTCTCGCTACTCGGTACATCCAGGGTCGGATAAGATGTACCACGATATCAGAACAACTTATTGGTGGCCAAACATGAAAGCTCTTATCGCAACTTACGTCGGCAAGTGTTTAACTTGTGCAAGGGTTAAAATCGAATACCAGAAACCATCAGGCCTACTTCAGCAACCAGAAATACCACAATGGAAATGGGAGCAAATTTCCATGGATTTTGTTACTGGCCTACCTAGATCCCAGCGTGGGAATGACACTATCTGGGTGGTCGTTGATCGGCTCACAAAGTCTGCTCACTTCTTGGCTATCAAAGAAAAGGATAAGTTTTCTACCCTAGCAGACATCTACATGAAAGAAGTTGTTTCGAGGCACGGAGTGCCCATCTCTATTATTTCGGATCGCGATGCACGATTCACGTCAGAGCTTTGGCAAGCGATGCACAAATCCTTCGGCTCACGATTAGACATGAGCACAGCATATCATCCTCAGACGGATGGGCAGTCTGAGCGAACTATTCAAACTCTAGAAGACATGCTTCGAGCGTGTGTCATCGATTTCGGCAACGGCTGGGAAAAGCACCTCCCTTTGGTGGAGTTCTCGTATAATAACAGTTACCATACCAGCATTCAAGCCGCTCCATTCGAGGCATTGTACGGACGTAAATGCCGGTCACCTCTCTGTTGGGCAGAGGTGGGGGATAGTCAGATTACGGGTCCAGATATTGTTGTGGACGCCACAGAAAAGATAGCACAGATACGACAACGCATGGCGGCAGCACGCGACCGTCAGAAAGCCTACGCCGATAAGCGTAGAAAACCATTGGAATTTGAGGTCGGGGACCGGGTCTTATTGAAAGTTTCACCCTGGAAGGGTGTGGTTCGTTTTGGTAAAAGAGGCAAACTGAATCCGCGGTACGTCGGACCATTCGAAATCTTAGAAAAGATTGGTAAAGTAGCCTACAGATTAAAACTACCAACTGAACTCGGTGCAGTTCACAATGTATTTCACGTGTCGAATCTGAAGAAATGCCTATCAGATGAGACCCTTATAGTTCCTTTTAAGGAACTCACTATCGACGAGCGGTTGCAGTTCGTCGAGGAACCAGTTGAAATCACGGACCGGGATGTTAAGGTCCTCAAAAACAAGAGAATCCCTCTTGTTCGAGTTCGTTGGAACTCCCAGCGTGGCCCGGAGTATACATGGGAACGCGAAGACCAGATGCAAGAAAAGTATCCCCAGTTATTCGAAACCAATGCATCCACTTCTGAGGCTGAAGCTACTACTACTGAATTTCGGGACGAAATTCCAAATCAACGGGGGGATGATGTGACACCCCAGGAAAACCAGTGAACGATGTAACTTACCTAGCTTCCTCAGTGAGTGCGTACCAAATTTCGGGACGAAATTTCTTTTAAGTTGGGGATAATGTGACAACTCGAGTTTCTGACTTTCACTTTCGCATTAAATGCGCGTTGACTTTGACTGTTTAGTAGTTGACTTGTTGGATTTGTAATTGTACGCGTTGTGTTTTAATGAAACGTGTTGTCATTGTGCATACATGTAACTACTTGTGGTTGTAAAAGATAATATTGGAATTATTATTTATTACACTTAGTCTAGATCACGAAACATGGCATACTGTTCGAAGGATTCGAAGGACCACGAAAGATATCCTTCGATTCGAAGGATCAGCTTTCGGTTCGAAGGATCTCGAAACATATCCTTCGACCAAGGACCCTATCCTTCGACATCTTTCGGCCCAGCCTTTCTGATGGGCTTGGCCCATTTCTGTGATACGTTTATATACGTGATACATGCAAACCGGCAGTTATTTTTCAAAACCCTAGTGCTATTGTGTGTGTGTGACGGCATATAGCAAACCTACTCTCTGTTCGAAGGATTCCATACCGTAATCCAGATTTCCGGTTAGTGTGATGTTGTTTATGATGCTTTGATTTCATGATTTATAAATTGTCTTGCAATATATTGTTAGTATGTTAATCGGATCTGTTTTGATGATGTTCAATGATGATGTCTTGTGGATTGGCCATGATAACCGGATATGTATGTTGGTATTGCAATATGTCGTTTGCGTGTTAACCGGAATATGTATGTTAATCGGATGTAGGTTAATCGAATTGATCATATTGTAATCGGACATGTTTATGTAATCGGCACCTATGTGTAAATCGGATAGTTTGAATGATTTTGTTATTCAGATTAGGGTTCTTGATAAACATGGGAATCATGCTTGTTTGATCTTGTTGATGCTAATTGATTTGTGAAATTGGTGTTAATTGATAATCAGTTAGGAAAAACTTGGAAACTTTGAGAAAAACGTAACTGACATTCCGTAACTGATGTTCATCGAAAGATATTAGTAATCGAAACATAGCTGTGACCGAAAGATACCTGTCCTTCGAAACATAGGTGTTGACCGAAGGATAGCTTTGACCGAAAGATAGTGTGTTGACCGAAACATAATCTGTGTGCCGAAGGATAACTATGTCGAAACATAGCTGATGTGTCGAAAGATAACCATGAATCGTAAGATGCTAACTGTGTATCGATAGATGTGTCGAAACATATTTGTGATGGTTGTGATAATTGTTAGACCGAAGGATGAGCAATATATCGAAGGATGGGTAAATGTGAATCGAATGATAGTTAATGATTAAATGCGAAATGATACGTGATGTGCCGATATGCAAACTGACTGTTATGTGAACATTAAATTGCATGCGTATCATTGTGAACATGAACTGATTTGTTATACGTGCATACAATAGGACGTGATTAATCACTTGTGAGTGCATAACCTAGCATACCGAGCAAACCAAGGTGAGTTCACACAGCCAAGGCATGGGTTCCCAGGGTGGGAATGGGTTGGATGATTACTTGTGCATACTTTGATACTGTAACGAACAACTAAACTGTTGATGCTTACGAACTACTCAACTGCCTTCGCACACACCCTGGTCGGTAAGGACTATGGTCGCGAACGAACTGATAGATTGCCTTCGCACACACCCTGGTCGGTAAAGACTACGGTCGCGAACTAACGAACCTAATCTTCGCACACATGCCTGTGAGGCCGCGATGGAACTGATACGATATGATACTTTATTGAACAAACGCACTATTACCCAAACTAAACTATTAACTGTGAACTCGCTCAACTAGTTTGTTGATTATCTGCTGCATGCCTTGCAGGACCTTAGGTACATATTGGAGCTTGCACACGGAGGAGCTGGTCGTTGTGGGGCTTGGATCTTGATCATCTTATTGAACACTTTTGATATTTGATACTTAATTGCTATGGGTTTTACAATAATACGCTTCCGCTAAACAATGACAACTTACTTATGTTTTGGAAACACCTTTCATATGGAAATGGTTTGGATTATATTGCATTTACTTTTATTTTATACAATGTTCTGTATGATTGGTGGCTTGATCCTGGTCAGTCACGCTCCCAAGCGGTGATACTCCGCAGGTGGATTTTGGGGGTGTGACATGGAACTCCTTCGAAAGGAGCAATTTTACGCAAGGTTTTCTAAATTCGACTTCTGGCTTCGTGAAGTCCACTTCTTAGGCCATGTGGTGAACAGGGATGGGATTCATGACAATCCATCCAAGATAGATTCGATCAGGAACTGGCCTGCACCGCGTACACCAACGGAAATACGCCAATTCTTGGGTTTGGCGGGGTATTACAGACGATTCATTAAAAGACTTTGCGAAGATCGCGCAACCGTTTACTATGCTGACACAGGAAGGTGTCACCTACCGTTGGGGAGATTCCCGAGAGACCACTTTTCAGCACTTAAAGGATAGGCTTTGCAGCGCACCTATTCTCTCATTGCCAGAGGGCACAGATGACTTCGTGGTTTATTGTGACGCATCGATACAGGGGCTTGGTTGCGTATTGATGCAGCGTGATAAGGTTATTGCCTACGCTTCGCGGCAACTCAAGATTCATGAACGGAACTACACGACGCACGATTTAGAGCTGGGAGCTGTTGTTTTTGCGCTTAAGATATGGCGACACTACCTGTACGGTACCAGGTGCACGATTTACACCGATCACAGGAGTCTCGAGCATATTCTTAAGCAAAAGGATTTGAATATGCGTCAACGGAGATGGGTTGAACTTCTGAACGACTATGAATGCGCCATCAAGTATCATCCAGGCAAGGCCAATGGTGTGGCCGACGCCCTCAGTCGAAAGGACACCCTACCTAAGCGCGTGCGAGCGCTACAGCTTACTATTCAGTCCAGTCTTCCTGCACAGATACGAGCTGCTCAGATTGAAGCACTAAAACCCGAAAACGTCAAGGCTGAAGCCTTACGTGGTTCAAGGCAACAAATGGAACAAAAGGAAGACGGCGTCTACTATGTAACGGGGCGTATTTGGGTCCCACTTTATGGCGGGTTACGTGAACTTGTGATGGATGAAGCGCACAAGTCTCGCTACTCGGTACATCCGGGGTCGGATAAGATGTACCACGATATCAGAACAACTTATTGGTGGCCAAACATGAAAGCTCTTATCGCAACTTACGTCGGCAAGTGTTTAACTTGTGCAAGGGTTAAAATCGAGTATCAGAAACCATCAGGCCTGCTTCAGCAACCGGAAATACCACAATGGAAATGGGAGCAAATTTCCATGGATTTTGTTACTGGCCTTCCTAGATCCCAGCGTGGGAATGACACTATCTGGGTGATCGTTGATTGACTCACAAAGTCTGCTCACTTCTTGGCTATCAAAGAAACGGATAAGTTTTCTACGTTAGCAGACACCTACTTGAAAGAAGTTGTATCGAGGCACGGAGTGCCAACCTCTATCATTTCGGATCGGGATGCACGATTCACGTCAGAACTATGGCAAGCGATGCACAAATCTTTTGGCTCACGATTAGACATGAGCACAGCGTATCATCCTCAGACGGATGGGCAGTCTGAGCGAACGATCCAAACTCTTGAAGACATGCTTCGGGCATGTGTTATTGATTTCGGCAACGGCTGGGAAAGGCATCTCCCTTTGGTGGAGTTTTCGTATAATAACAGTTATCACACTAGCATTCAAGCCGCTCCATTCGAGGCATTGTACGGACGTAAATGCCGGTCACCTCTCTGTTGGGCAGAGGTGGGGGATAGTCAGATTACGGGTCCAGAGATTGTAGTGGACGCCACAGAAAAGATTGCGCAGATACGACAACGCATGGCGGCAGCACGCGACCGTCAGAAAGCCTACGCGGATAAGCGTAAGAGACCATTGGAATTTCAGGTCGGGGACCGGGTTTTACTTAAAGTCTCACCCTGGAAGGGTGTGGTTCGATTTGGTAAACGAGTCAAATTCAATCCACGGTATGTTGGACCGTTCGAAATCACTGAAAGAATAGGCCAAGTAGCCTACAGACTGAACCTACCAGCTGAACTCGTTGCAGTTCACAATGTATTTCACGTGTCGAATCTGAAGAAGTGTCTGTCAGATGAGACCCTCATAGTTCCTTTTAAGGAACTCACTATCGACGAGCGGTTGCAGTTCGTCGAGGAGCCAGTTGAAATCACGGACCGGGATGTTAAGGTCCGCAAACACAAGAGAATCCCTCTTGTTCGAGTTCGTTGGAACTCCCGACGTGGCCCAGAGTACACCTGGGAACGCAAATACCAGATGACAGAAAAGTACCCCCAATTATTCGAAACCAATGCATCCACTACTGAGGCTGAAGCTACTACTACTGAATTTCGGGACGAAATTCCAAATCAACGGGGGGATGATGTGACACCCCAGGAAAACCAGTGAACGACGTAACTTACCTAGCTTCCTCAGTAAGTGCGTACCAAATTTCGGGACGAAATTTCTTTTAAGTTGGGGATAATGTGACAACTCGAATTTCCAAGATTTCTATTTCGCATTTATTGCACGTTCTTGTAGTGTTTTGTTGATTATTGACACAGTTAATTGCTATGGAATTATAAACGTTTTGATACAATAAAGTGCATTGTGTGATTATGCATGATTATGTGTTAATTGTGAGAAATGTATTAAATGCATAAACTTAGTGGTGAAACTATGAAATGGTTATGAGATGGTGTACTTGTGAAAAATATAACAATAGAGGGTGTAAAGAGTCATTAGTGAAACATAAATAATACTTAACCCTAAATCATTCACTAAACCTCACATCAAGAATCAAAAGCACGTACCCTCTCATTTCTCTAATCCTCTCTACAACCATCTTCTTATCATTTTGGACTCACAAGTTCTTTGGCATCAAGTTTGATTATCAATCCATCTAGAATCAAATCAAGGTAATTGTCTTATCATTGTTTGTGATTAATTGTTGATTGATTGGTGCATGAAAACCCTAGTTCCTCATATAATATTCTGTGATTTTGTTTTGATTCGGGATAATTGTGATTATGATGATGCTTGGTTTCATGCTCGATAGATCATCCTTGTAATGATTGTTATTGTTAAGCATAGGTTGATTTATGATTGGTTCTGCCGTCAAAATGTATGAATTAGGGTTAGAAACCAAGTAACGTAACTGCTTTGATCTCAAAGAATGAATGATGGAATTGTTCCCAGAGTTTTGTGAATGCCATGTATGTGTGGTCTGAGTTTAATTCATCAACCTAGGTCCGAGTTTTGTAATTGTTTGATGTCTGAGGTTCTTAATATGCATGCCATGGTCCGAGTTTGTTAGAGCTTTCCTTGTCCGACCTTTGAACACTAGTGAAGGTCCGAGTTTCTTCAGTAGTTTATTGGTCCGAGCTTTATATGAATGATGAGTCCGAGTATAATGGTTATCATTCTGTCCGAGTTTATTGAGTAGACATGTAGGCCGAGTTTATTTAATAAAAATCAAATGGTCCGAGTATGTGTTGGGCCGAGTTTAATGTGTTGTTAATTGTCCGAGTTTAATCAAAGCATGATGGTCCGAACTTAAAGGGAATCATAAAGGGTCTGAGTTTGAGCGCCACCTCTAGTCCGAGTTTATATATATAAACAATGGGAGTCCGAGTTTGTGAATGGATCCCCACTGTCCGAGTTTATTGTGCCCACCCCTTGTCCGACTTTAACAATATAAGGGGTCTGAGTTTCCTGTCACATGTGTTGTCCGAATTTTGACCCCAAACCCCCTTGGTCCGAGTTTCACCCTCCCCTTTTGTCCTTGTCCGAACTTTAAGGTAAGGAAGCCCCACCCTAGGTCCGACTTTCATGTTGTAAGGACTCTTGCCTGACTTTTGATAATCTCTTTGAATCAATGAACTGCATGATATATAATGTAAATCTGTTGAGATGTGTTTGACACTTAGCTAAGTCCCTAAATTCGTTAAACTTGTGAAGTTTAAATAACGCTGCTAAATGTACTGAGTATCTCAACGGTGGTAAATAGATTAACATCCCTGTTAGAATGAAATGTGAAAGCAAAGGCGTGACGTATGAATTATGTGAGTGCGATGAACTGATTACATCATGTATGATTCTATATATGCATAATCGTATGATACTGAATGCAACTGTATGATTCTTCATGTGTGAATATTCTATGTGATATCATCATGCACACGATAAACACACAACACACGGCTGCTTGAATGACGATGAGTGCAAACCCTAATTTGATGCAAACACTTACATCGTATTATGTGCAATATATCCTAGGTCGTGTGTAACGGACTTAGAGATTAATAAACCCTAGAAGCAATAACATACCGAGCAAACCAAGGTGAGTTCACACAGCCAAGGCATGGGGTTCCCAGGGTGGGAATGGGATTTGATTATTTACTGGTACTTATCTATAATGGAACGTAGTGATGTTATGGGATGAACTATGGTACATACTCCACTGTTAGAACTACTGCTAGACTAGTAACACTTATTGAACTGATCTTCGCACACCTGCCAAGGGTTGGCCGCGATATTATGACTGACTTCGCACACCTGCCTTTGGAAGGCCGCAAACTGTAATCTACTAATCTTCGCACACCTGCCTGGTAGGCCGCGATACAAATAAACCTAGTCTAGAACACTCGGGATGAACATTCCCCTAATATCTTCGCATACCTGCCTGGGAGGCCGCGATGGAAACCAATACGATACATGACATAACGAACGAACATACTGCTACTCACACTATACTATTATTGAACTGTTAACTGTGAACTCGCTCAACTAGTTGTTGACTCTCTGCTGCATGCCTTGCAGGATATTAGGTACATATGGAGCTTGCACAGGGAGGAGCAGGTCGTTGTGGAGCTTGGATCGTGGATGTTATGTTATACTTACAACACTTGAACTATTTACATACATTGGATTTCATTATTACGCTTCCGCTACTTAAATTATGTGTTGTTGGAACATCAATCGTATTGAATAATTGGTTTACATTTATTATACTTGACATTAACTACATGTTCGATATGATTGGTGGCTTGATCCTGGTCAGTCACGCTCCCAAGCGGTGATACTCCGCAGGTGGATTTTGGGGGTGTGACAAGATCATTGAAATATACTGCAATTTATTGGTTAACATGAGAAGGGTGAGTATCAACAAAGATAATGAGGAGTTGATTGAAAAGTTAGCAGATGCATTGCCACATGAAATCTGGGGTACATACTTGATGATGCTCAGAAACAAGAAAGGATTTAACACGCTAACATTGAGTAAATTCATTGAGAAGTTGGAAGCTCAGCAGATGGAACAGAGAAAGATCTCCAGGATGAAAGATTTTGATGGTGAACAAGACATCGGTTTGTATTACAAAGCAGGGTTAAATGAAAAAACCATCAACTTATCACCGAAGGTTGAAACTGCATTTAATGCTAAAGGTTCATCAGGAAGTTCTTCAAAAAGATCAAACAGCAACACAAGTTTCTCATCATATCCTTCATTTGATCCGAACTTGACAGTGACAAAGAGTGGTAGAAAGTTACAATGCAACATTGTACTGAATCTGGAAAATGATCAAGATTACACTGAAGAAGTTGCAAAGAGCCACATGTCTCTGTTAGGGGCTGTTTTGGAATCATATGGAAGTTTTGTTGCAGGTCGGATCGGGAATCCAATGCTGACTAAAGAGGATTACGATCAGATCGATGCTGAAGAAATGGAATTAATGGATATAAAATGGTGTTTCGCAAGTGTGTTGAGGAGAGCCGAGAAATTCAAGCAAATTACAGGACGAGATGATTTCCGTGATGCTTGTGTTTCTACTTTAGAATTTGATAAATCTAAAGTTACTTGTTTTCGTTGCAGGGAAAAAGGACACTTCAAGAGAGAGTGCAAGAATCGCGAAGCAAGTAGAGCTCAAAATCCGTTCAGCAACAACAATGATTACTATCGAAAAGCGATCTACCATCAAGTTTCTCAATCTTCAAATCAACAAGAACCACAAGTTGCACATGGGAGGAAAGTGATTGAAGATTCTTCAAAAAGAGCATGCATGGTGGATCACGATGAGAAAAAGTCGTCAACAGATTTCAACTGGGATAAATATGTTTCCGCTGATGGTAAAGCATTAGTAATAGACCAAGATGATGAGAAGATGCCTGACGGTTTTACCTGGGAAAATTCCAGCTGGGATGATTATTGCCCAGACAAAGAAGTGTTGAAAGCCAAAGCCTTTGTTGCTCGTATTGAAGAAGACAGTGATGATGATACTGAGTATTATGCTAAACAAATGAGAGATCATTTGAAGATGATGGCAGAAAGTGATAGTGAAGATGAGAAAGCCAAGAAGAAAAAGAAAAAGGTAAAGACACCGGTGAGTAGTGACGATGAAACAGTACCGGTAGTGAGAAGAAAAGTGAAAGAAGTTCCAAAGTTTAAAATTAATGAAGAAGCTGTTGCAAAAGAGAGTCCAGTAATTTGTGAAAATTGTGAAGCAATGAAGAAACAAAATAGTTCGTTAATTCACAATATGAACAGATTGAAGGAATCTTATGATGTGCTGAACAAAGCGATGAATATGTACAATGACAGAAGTGAAGAGCAGGCAACAACAATGAAGACACTTCAGGGAGCTTTCATGACAAAGCAAAAAGTTGTGAACAACTATATCGAGAAGTGTGCTGCTCTTGAACAGAAATTGGAACTACAAAGAATTGAAACTGAAAGAGTTAATCGTTTATTGAAAAGTTACTCATGTACTTCTTATGTCATTGACAGGATTTATCCAACTGTTGAAGGCATGAAGGCATTTGAAGAGGATGAAGTAACTGAAGAAAAAAGTGCTGGAAAAGCTTCTAAGGAAAAGACTCCTGAAACGAAGACTGAGAAGATCAATGACACAAAGAAAAAGGCTAACAAAAAGAATTCTGGTAAGAAACAAGGTGTTAGTTACAACAAGTGTCCACCCCCGCTGGAAAATGGATATTTGCCTAGAAATCCAAATTCTGAAAGAGTAAAAAAGGCAACAAATTTACAGTGGGAGTCGGAGTCGTCAGTCAATTTGCCAGAAAGTATTGATGTCACGTTTACATCGTCTGACACTGATCAACAATCTCAATTGATGAAGAAAGTGGTGGATCATGTGTTAGATAATGATGAAACTGAGGAGTCAAAATCGGAGTCTATGTCAGAGTCAAAGTCTGAATCTAGCACTCCGGGTCAAAATGAAAAACAGGGCAAAAGAGTTTATGATAAAGAATTCCTGTTATCAAAATCTAATTTGAATGATGAAATGATTAAAAAGGTTTTCAAACTCACAGAAATTAATATTTCTGAAATAAAAGATTTACATCTTAATGAAAAACCTAAAAAATACACCTCAAGAGTTCAACAAAGATTAAACAAGAAAAAAGGTTACGGTTCTGGTTCTAGTTTTCAAAAGAAACCAAACCATAACGGTAATTTCAAAAAGAAAGAATTAGGTTTTACTCCAACAGAAAAACAGAAAAATGAAAAATATGCTCGAGACTTTAAATCAAAGATGACATTTGTTTCAGGTACATCAGCAGATGAAGAAGAAAAGAAAGAATTTTGGAGGCAGTCAAACATAGAATTCCTTGCAAAGAAGCAAGAAGAGATGAAGTTTGCTAGACAGAGGAAAGATACGAGAACCTGTTTCCAATGCAATTCTGTTGGACAAATTGCAAGAGATTGTTCTAAGGCAATACAATCAAAACAGGGAGTATCTCGTAAACTAAAAGAGAAAGTGATTGAGTTTGAACCACCAATTGATAGAACAAAATTATTCAAAAATTCAAAATTTGAAATTGGTGAGTGTTCAAACAGGTTTTACAAGAAGAGAGCTAATTCTGACAACCAGAAATGGGTTGTTAAGAAGTCTATTGATAGTTCTAGCAATGATTCTGATAGGTCAAAATCAGAGGAGCTATCTTCTGGCGATGAATCTGAGTCCACAAAATCAGAGGAGCCACAGGTTGAGGAAAATGGAGACAAATCAGTTCCGACTGTGGATGATGAGAACTTTCTACCACTTCGGGCTGAAAATTTCAAAAAGAAAATTGGTAAAATTGAGATTTCAAACCAATTTTATGATGACAAAAAGGTTTTTGATGTTGAAAAGACCTTTAACCCCAAGGTAAAACACATATTTGGTAAAATGGTTGACCGAAAAGTCAAAGGGGTTAAAGAGTTCTATGAGAAGAAGATGGGAGGTAAGAAACCGAGTGTTGGTAGCTCGGTAACACCCAAGGCTAGTCAGGCTTGGGTGGATATATTCTTTGAATAGAAAAACTTGACTTGCCGGAGATCCCAAGTTGGTAATCGTGGATCATGAATCGGCATCATTCTTTGCATTTGATTATGTTTTTATGTACAAATGGTATAGAGGTCGGCTCTTATAAAGAGATTAATCAAGGTCATTAATTTGAACTTGATGTAATCTTCATATTCTTGGTTGAAAGACAATATGATGAACCACATCCCCATACCTACAAGTGGTAAAATCAACTAAACTTATTTTCCGGAAAAATCATTTTGATTAAAACAAACTTAAGTGTTTTGAAATCTAAATGAGAAAATAGTTTGGTGATAGGGGAAGTTCTGATTGTTTATGCCAAGTAGATGACGAATTGAGGCAATTCGATATCGGTTGTCAACTTTACTTGTATAGTTTGTTTTAAATTTGTTTCTACTAAGTGGGTCAAGAGCTCAGTTTGTTTTCAATTTTCGTTAAATGTGTTTGCATTTTAGGGGGAGTAAAAATTTCAGAAAATCCAAAAACATTAGAAAATTTGAAAAAGTCAAAAACATGATAAAAACAAAAAAGAGTTTGGTTGTGAAAAGAGGAAATGATAGTACATCAGTGGACTATCACAACATGCTAAATATTTGGAAAGTTAAAAATGTGATAAACAATCTCACTATGGATATGCCAGTAGGTTTTTGCACATTTAGTAGATTGTGACGAGATATAAACCTAAATTCAAACTTGCTTATATCATGGGGAATAATTTCTTGGATATATGGGTAACCCCCGAAATCTTGTTTGAAAGGCCCCTCTTTCTGAGATACTAGGTCTTTATGCTCAGTGATATCTGGGGTATTCTTCCGGGACTTCTGCTGAATGGAAATTCTAACCTAGTCCCCGTATAATACTTTCCGCAATGCTTGAAATATAGCGCCGCCCTCAGCAAAATGATGAAACAATAAAATTGATAATCATGTGCTGTTGAAGAAAAGATCCTCTAAAGGGGACACACCAAAAGTCGAACCGTCATCTCTCTGCTGAACGGAAGTTCTGACCTGAGCTCTCACGGTTTCGCATCTAACCCCTTACAGATATCATCTGTGGTATACTCACCTGTAAGACTGAATATTGGGATCTGGATACAGGAGTATATTCAAGTAGTGGGACACGCGGATAAGTTTAAGTGCATAAAACATTAATATTGTATCTCGAAATAGTTGAACTTTGTGTGAAAATTTAAAGTGGACCAGTATACTGACAATCTAGGTGAATTGTTTAGAACTTAAAATGAAATAAAGCTTAACGGTGTTGGTGATATGTCTCATAAACTGATATGATCCTCTTACACAAACTCACAAAAAGATTGTTTGTAAATATTTCTTTACAACATTTCTTTTCTATTAAAAAAATTCCAAAAAGATTTTGTGTGTGTTTTAGCATAAATTTTGAAAAATCCAAAAAGATTTTTGATAACTGGTGTTGGAGAGCTGATTTTCAAAATTCCAAGTGCTAAACATGACGACAGGTTGGTTTGGGAGAGTGTGTTTAAAAATTTATCTTACAAGTGGTCATCAGAAGTTTTGGTAGAGAAAATAATTCAACAAGTGGTTCATCAGAGACTAAATGATAAATCATTTATTGATTTCTACAAGTGGTGTCTGAGTGAGTTAAAATTTTAATTTTAGAAAACTTATGTTTGTGGTAGAGAATGTGCAGGTTTAAGAAAGAGCTAGGTTAATCGATCCTGAGAAGCTTGTGTTTAAGGAAGCCAGGTTTCCGATACCTAGGGATTCTGTGGACAAAGTTTGAGTCAGGCAACGATTCTGAACCTTTGAAAGCCAGACTGCGATCCTAGCTGATTGAGAGGGGGAGTCTGTAAAGAGCTAGGTTATGTTTCTGGAAATCTGTAATTCACACAAGCTGCTGATGAACTTAAGGAATCAAGAGATCTGATCAAGAGAAGATAGAGTCAGGTTCTGGTCCTAAGTCTATTGCTGCTGATGAATTTAAAGATTCAACACTTGAGGGGGAGTGTATTTTGGTACAAATGAATACAGAAGAAGTCAACATCCGAGGGAAGGAGTTTGTTGCTGATAAAAGAGAAGAGAAAATAGAGATTAAAGATACTTACAACGTCAGATACGTCAAAAGAGAAGCCCAAAGGCTGATAAAGATTGAAGGTGCGAAGACTCGACACTGAAGACTCCGTCAACATCCGAGGGGGAGTTTGTTGGTGCATCCGTCTATCGTCTTCGTCTTGTATCAAGTCTTGTATTGTATTAGTTAGATCAGGGCACAGAAAACGAGACAGTGGGATATAATAGAGATTCCGCTTGAAATGGCATGAGAACATTTCAAGCGAAATCACTTAGATGCTAATTCCGCTTGAGATGTAAATGATGATTTCGCTCCAAAGTAATGTGATGATTTCGCTTGAAACATGTTCAAGCGAAATCAGAACACCATATATAGGGGTGCTCAAGCGAAATCATGAAGTCATTCATTCCGGTTTGCAACGAAGTGCTGCCGAAGTGTCGTCATGCTGTAAAAGTTATTCTATCAATCAAAGAGACAGTTTAAAGTGATATTCTTGCTGAATTGAACTCAATTTCTTAGATTCTGCCTCTGAAACTGAGATAAACTCTTCTGATTGACTCGTTCGGGTTTGAAAACGATCCTACAAATATTTGGTCACCTTTGGTAAGTTTGAAAAAAGATGGAACAAAATCTGTGCCAGTTTGGGTTAAGTTTCATAATGTTCCTTTAGCGGCATACATGGATGATGGTTTAAGTCTTCTAGCATCTAAAATAGGGACCCCTAAGAGGATGGATAGTTATACCGCTGATATGTGTGTTGATAGTTGGGGACGAACTAGTTTTGCAAGGGCTATGGTGGAAATAAATGCTGAACAGGAATTAAAAGAGTATGTGGTTATTGCTATTCCTAAGATGGATGAAGAGGGATATGTTACAGAAAGAATCAAAGTGGAGTATAAATGGAAACCCCAACGTTGTGCTACATGTTGTTTGTTCGGCCACACAAACACAACTTGTCCTAAGAATACTAATGTCAAGGCTAAACAAGTTATAATGGATGAGGAGGGGTTCATAACATACAAGAGAAAGACAGTTAAGCAAGGTTTTCCTCAGAAGAAACAGAAGCCGAAAGTGGTGTATAAGCCTAAGTCCATGTCAGGGGGGGCTGGTTCTTCGGGTACTAAGGCCCAGCCGGAGTCAAGTGGGAACACGAATAATGTGAGAATACAAAACAAATTCGAGGCTCTAGCTGATTTAAATGATAACACTGGTAATGTAACCAAGAGAACTAATTTAGTAGCCCCAACAAACGAGAAGGAGGAGGTGGAAATTATAAGGGTAAATACGAAAAGACTAATGAAGCTTGATACTACTGAAGCTGAGGAGGAAGGGTTCATTGACCCAATCCAAACTGAAATCGCTAATTTTATGGATGCTGATAAGAAGGATCGACAGTCTGAGGGGGCAAGCACTCCCATTGATACAGGTTTTGATGGATAGTATAGCAGCTTGTAATATAAGGGGCTTGAACCGGCCCTTGAAACAAAGAGAGGTTCATCAAATTGTTGCTGAAAATCGTTTGAGTGTGTGTGCCATTCTTGATTCCCATGTGGAGGTTTCCAACTTGTCTAAGGTCTGCCGTGGAGTATTTAGGAGATGGGAATGGACATCTAATGGATCAGTTTGTAATAGAGGAACGAGAATTATTGTGGGTTGGAATGATGAGCTTGTAGACCTTATGGTCCTTGGTCAAACGGAGCAAGTTGTTCATGTTCAGTTAGCATCCAAGATTGATTCAAAAATCTGTTTTGCTCCTTTGTTATGCAAAGAACACGTATCAGGAACGAAGAGTGCTTTAGAAGGAATTGGGTAAATTCAAGCAAGTTACGTATGGTAAGTTGTGGATTGTTATGGGAGATTTCAATGCTGCTCTATATGCGGATGATTGTCTCTATGGCACATCTACTCCTTCCATAGGTATGCGAGAATTTTTTGAGTGTGTCCAATACAATGAACTCTTAGATATTCAAGGTCATGGTTTGCATTTCACTTGGAGTCAAAAGTGTTGCTGCAGTTGTCTGTCGACTTCATCTTCGTTCGAGTCTTAGTTTAGGGTTGTTTGTTTTGTGCACAGAAATTAAGATTATTTGTATTAATGTTGATTTCGCTCATAGTGACCTCTTGTCATTTGGAGCGAAATCATCAATATCTTGATTTTGCTTATAGAGTCAGTTAGTGTGATTTCGCTCCTATGCTTAAATGTCTGATTTCGCTAGAGATGCACCTGCATGTTTGAGCGAAACCCCACGCCTATAAATAGGCAGTCATGAGCGAAATCAGCAGAGATAGTAGTCTAGTTGTGATTTCCGACGGCGAAGCTCCGTCGAAGTGTCTCTGCGTCTGTAACAGCTTTCTGATCAATACAAGAGACAATTAATAGTGAAATCAAGCTAAACAAAGACTGAATCAATGAATTCCGCCTCTGATTCAGTTTGAGCACTCTTCTGATTGACTCGTTAGGTCGTTTCGCAATCCTACAAGTGGTATCAGTGCTCAGGAGGAAGAGTTCTTTCATCATTTCAGGAAGATTTAACGGTCAAAATCAGTTCAAAATTTCACAGACTGTGTATAATTGGACATAGACAAATCCCTGAAAGTTTGACACTAAAATATGGACTAAAAATGGACCAAAATATCCACCGAGTTGATTTCGCTCGTAATGGACATTTCTGATTTCGCTTGGGTTTCATTTTTGATTTCGCTCAAAGCTACCAAAAGTTGTCTGATTTCTCTCAGAAAGTGTTATTTCGCTCCTGCAAACTCTGAGGTTTTGCTCCAGCTACATCTTAATTTCGCTCCAAACTGACCATCTAGTGATTTCGCTCAAGGTTGCAACTTCTGATTTCGCTCTTGCGCAATTACATCTGATTTCGCTCCAGATTACCGAACTTGTAATTCTACTCTAGTGGAAAAGTGTGATTTCGCTCAAGGGTCAAACAGTCTAATTTCGCTCGAACTTAAAACTGTGATTTCGCTCGAGAGTGTTCTGTTTGCAGATTTTGCTTGAAACTAACATAGTTCAGATTCCACTTGAACCTGAATTTGGGATTCCACTCGAAATCAGTTGGTTTGTTTTAAAGTGAAATTTTGTGTAAAAGGTTTATTCCGCTTGAAAAGGGATTGTTCTTGATAAACGTGTTTCCAAATCATGGATATCAATTTCTTTTATATGACTAGTGAAACAATTGATAGGATAAACGTATTAACGAAAGAATTTGACTCGTTTTCAGGTTGTCCAGGAGAGAGTACAAAGAATATCATTGAAAGATATAGCCATCTTGTTCGCTCAATGTCTAAGAAGGGTATTCAGAAAAATCTAAATGAATGGGTTGAGGGTTTAGCCAATGCCATACCTCAACAAGAATGGGGTACATATCTGTTGGATTTAAAAAGAACTGGAGAATACTCTAGATTGACAATTTGTCAATTCATTGAGAAACTTGAAGAACAGATGGAGAGAAATGCTGAGAAGAAGAAAAGTCAAAGTGGAAAATCAATTCTAAAGAGAAGTAGGAATATAGGTGTCCAAGTGGGAGATGAACAGATTGGAAAAATTTCAGCTTTGAAGATTGAGACAAAAGTTGATGATAAACAAATTTCTGGGAAGTGCTCTAAATGTAAAGCTAATAATGATAAACTCTTGAAGGATGCGAAAAGTTTGGCATTGGAAATCAAAATTTTAAAAGAAGAAAAGCAATCTGATGATAAACAGATTCTGGATTTACAGGAAAACTGTGAGAAGTTGAAATCTGAGAATGTTTAACTGTTAAATAACTTAAACAGTCTAACATAAGAAAACAAAAGTTTGAAAGAAAAAGAAAAAGACTTTGAAAGCAGAAAGAAATCCTCAGAAAATGAAGATTTCTGGATAAAGCTGGAAAACAAGAATCTGAAAGCAAATGAAACAAAATTTCAAGAACAGTTAAATGTTTTGGAAAATGAAAAGTCGGTTCTTGAAAACATTAAGATTGAGAATGAAAAATCAATCAAGTCTCATATTGAAAGAATATCTCAGCTTGAAAATGAAGCTGAAAATTCAAGAGCTAAAATTGATGAGCTTGAAAAGAAATTGAAAGGTTTTGTGACTTCTTCTGGTTTCCCCTGTCTAAAACCTATCAATTCTGTTCCAATAAGTGACGATGTCACAAACTTTGACAATGTCAAAGTTGAAGATTGCGATGAGAAATTTGATGATGAAAATGAAAAAATTGAAAAACAAAAATTGTTTTTGAATTTAAAAGAAAAATTTCAGAAAACTATGCTGTAATCGACTGAAAAGGGAGAATGCTCTAAGCAAAAGCCTTTGAAGAAGAAAGTGGAACAGAAACAAAAAATTAAAAATGAGAAAAATGTTCAAAAAGATTATAAAAGCTCATCAGATCGATCATCCAATCAAAATCAAAAATCACAAAAATTGAAAAATGAAAACTCAAAAATTGTTGGTAATAAGTGGTGCAGGTTTGACCACAGTGCTTCAAAGACAAATCCAGTTTTCAAGAAGAGTGATGATTACCACAAAGCCAGACAGTGCTATGATCTGAGCATCTGGTGTGAAGGTGGTAACCGGTACGATAACAGGATGTGTTACAGATGCGGTTATCAAGGACACATTGCTGTTAACTGCCAGAGTCGGTATTTTGAATCGAGAAGATGTTTTAACTGCAACATCATAGGCCACATTGCCAGAGATTGCCTAAGGAGATCAAATGAAAGATCGAGGGTTAAATCTCAGAAAATGACAAAGATTCCAGTCAATGTCAAGCCTAAAGAACAGAAGGTTCAAGAACGTAAAGTTCAAGAAACGAAAGTAAAACTTTCACAGGGGCAAAAAGACAGACTGAGGAAGAAGAGAAAGAAGGCAAGAGAGTATCTAGAGAAGATTTTGTCCTCGGATACAACAAGAAAATCAGAAAAGAGTTCTGATAATCCGGTTTGCTCATCAAAGACTGACGAATCAAGCAAACTAAGTTCATCAGATACAAATATGAGGACAGACAGGTTAAAAAAGAAAGATAAAATGGTCGGCGATGAATTTGACGTGTCAAAGTCAGACAAGCCACCTTCAGGCGATGAATCTGACAGGTCAAAGTCAGACAAGCCATGTGCAGGCAATGATTCTTGTTCGTCAAAGCTAGAGGAGCCATTGGTTGAGGTAAAAATGGAGAATTTAGGTTTAACAATGGATGATGCAAACTTTCCACCATTGTTGAACAAGAATTCAAAATCACCCAAGGATCGTCATGCTTGGGTGAATCTGTTCAAATAGAAAAGCATGACCTGCCGGAGTTCCCAGGTTGGTAAGCGTGGAACATGAATCGGCATATTTCTTGAGAAATTCACTTAGGTGAAATTTCGATCAACATGTGGTAAATCAGGGACATTAAATTGTACTTGATTTTCTACAAAAGGTGTTGAGGTTTAAAACTGAAAAATGCTAAATCTTTACATGTGGTTGAAGAAAACAATGTGATGAAGTGACCCCAAACCTACATGTGGTTGATAAACAGACTAAATTTTCCGGAAAAACCATTTTGATTAAAACAAACTTAAGTGTTTTGAAATCATAATGGGAAAATAGTTTGTTGTAAGGGGGAGTTCTGATTGTTTATGCCAGGTGGATGGAGAATTGAAGTAATTCTCATCAGGTTGTCAAGTGTGTATAGTTTGATTTCAAATTTTCCCAGAAAATCAAAATTGAAACATATTTTGATTTTAGGGGGAGTAAAATTTTAAGAAATTAGAAAATTTGAAAATGTCAAAAACATGAAAAATTTAAAAATGAGTTTTGCTGAAACAAGAGGAAATGATAGAAAATCAGTGGACTATCAAAGCATGCTAAAGATATGTAAAGTCTAAATGTGATAAACGGTCTCACTAAAAGATGTGACGATAGGCTCAGCTAGACTAGTAGATTTGCAATAACGATACAAACATAAAGAAAAATCCTAGTTCTAGTGGAAAACATGATCAAAAGCGTAGTACTTAGTTTTGTCCTTCTTGATTGTGTGCCTGCTCAGTAATCGCTGAATGCCAAAAGCATAAAAACTGGTTAAGATTGTGAGCTTTCACAACTTTACTAAAAATGATACTGTGATTGTGCAATTTTATTTTGCAAAGATTTAAACTTGCTTTATTTCTTTATTTTGTTTAAGCATTGGATATCCTCTGCGTATACGTGAGTATCGACCTGGATGTTATTGCCTAAACATTCTGCTTTATTTTCTTTGGTGTTTCGTTTAAGCTTTGGATCACCTCTGTGTATACGGGAGTATCGACCTGGTGGTTAAAGCCTAAACAACTTCAACTTATTTTTATTTTCTTATTTTGTTTAAACATTGGACTTTCTCTGCGTATACGGAAGTATCGACTTGATTGTTAATGTTTAAACATTCTGCGTTATTTTTTGCACAAATCACAGTTGATCAAAGTTTAAAGGCATTACTTGAGTTAGTGTATTGCGTGATGAGGGGATATGCTGAGATCGTGGGGTCCATAAGAACTTAGTGCAAATTTAATATACCTTAACGTATCGGTAAGCATTTCGAAAGTTTTTAGTTTGAGTTTAAGTGGACAACAATATCGTCAATCAACGTGAATCGTTTAGAACTTAAAACGATTAAAAGCTTAACGGTGCTTGTGATGTGTCTAAAAACTTATATGATCCTCTTTCGCAAACTCACAAAAATAGTATTTGTACATATTTCATTTCTGCATTTAATTTCTGTTATTGCATTTATGTTTCATAATTTGAAAAATTCAAAAAGATTTTCGACAACTGATGTTGGAAAACTGATATTCAAAATCTCAAAGGCTAAACATGATGAACAGATGGTTTGATTAATTGAGTTGAAATGTTTAAGATGATTCATTAAGTTGAATCAGATGTTGAAATGTTTCAAAGTTTGATAAGTTTTAAATGTGAAAATTCTCAAATGTTTAGTTGATTCATTAAGTTGAATCACAACATGGTTTGTCGTAATAGAGTGTTTGAGTTGTGTAGGTGTTTGAGCTGAACAGGGATAAAGCTAGGATTCGGTTTAAAGGAAAAATCTAATTTCAGATAGCATACCCAGCATAATGATAGGGAGAGTCTGACGAACAAATTCCAGACAGCGATCCTAGCATGATGAGAGGAAGAGTCTGATGAAATTAGAGCCAAAGAGAGATCCTGGAACATCATCTAAGCAGACCGATCAAGATTGAAGAGTTGACATGTTGAAGACTCTCATTGAAGATTCCGTCAACATTCAAGGGGGAGTCTGTTGGTGCAGTTGTCTGTCGACTTCATCTTCGTTCGAGACTTAGTTTAGGGTTGTTTGTTTTGTGCACAGAAATCAAAATTATTTGTATTAATGTTGATTTCGCTCGTAATGACCTCTTGTCATTTGGAGCGAAATCATCAATATCTTGATTTCGCTTATAGAGTCAGTTAGTGTGATTTCGCTCCTATGCTTAAATGTCTGATTTCGCTCGAGATGCACCTGCATGTTTGAGCCAAACCCCACGCCTATAAATAGGCAGTCATGAGCGAAATCAGCAGAGATAGTAGTCTAGTTGTGATTTCTGACGACGAAGCTCCGTCGAAGTGTCTCCGCGTCTATAATAGCTTTCTGATCAATATAAGAGACAATTAATAGTGAAATCAAGCTAAAAAAAGACTGAATCAATGAATTCCGCCTCTGATTCAGTCTGAGCACTCTTCTGATCGACTCGTTAGGTCGTTTCGCGATCCTACAAAAAGCCAAGGAAAGGGGTGGGAATCCTAAAGAAGATAGATCGGGTTATGGGGAATGTCAAGTTTTTAGATTTGGTTCCGAATGCTTATGTCCTATACCATCCATACCGTATTTCGGATCATACCCCTTGCATCCTAAAAATGAATGGTGCTACTTGTATGAAACCTAAACCTTTCAAGTTTGCTAATTTTCTTGCTACTAAAGAGGGTTTCAAGACGTCTGTGGTAGAGGAATGGAGTAAAAGGGTTGAGGGTGTCAAAATGATATCTGTAGTAAAAAAGCTGAGGAATTTAAAGACCCCTTTAAGGAAATTTTTAATTCAACAAGGAAATCTTCATGTTAAGGTGACTGAGTTAAGGAACAAACTGGATGATATTCAGAAGCAAATTAACTTAAACCCTTTGGACGCTAACCTGAGAGATTTGGAGGCAAAGTTCATTAAGGAGTTCCATAGTGCAGCGTATGATGAAGAATCCTTCTTGAAGCAAATAGCTAAGGTGGAGTGGCTTTGTGCAGGTGATAGTAATACATCTTATTTCCACAACTTTGTTAAGAGCCGAAATGCTAGGAGTAAAATTCATAGCATTAAAGACACGAGTGGGAGTTTTTTTGAGGGCATGGATGTTGAAACTGCTTTGGTTAACCATTATGCCATGTTCTTAGGAAAGGAGGATCAGGTGGAGGATTGGAATGTAGACAGTCTTTTTATTAATGTTATCCAACCAAGTGAGGCGATCCAAATGACTCGGCAGGTAACCCGTGAAGAGGTTAAGGCTGCCATGTTTAGTATTGGTTAAAACAAAGCCCCGGGGCTGGATGGTTATACATCGGCATTCTTCAAGAAGTCATGGGAGATAGTTGGAGAGGAAGTGACAGATGCAACTCTCTAGTTCTTTGAAAATGGTAATCTTCTTCAGCAGGTGAATCATACAATACTTGCGCTGGTTCCTAAGGTTCCTACGCCGAGCTCAGTTCTGGAATACAGGCATATATCATGTTGCAATGTTATCTTAAAATGCACTACCAAGATTTTGACAGATAGAATTAAGGGCAGCTTGGGGAACTTGGTTAATATAAACCAATCAGCTTTTGTCCCGGGTAGAAAGATCTCTGATAATATCCTGTTAACTCAGGAGCTCATGCATAATTACCATCTTAATAGAGGTAAACCACGGTGTGCGTTCAATATTGACATCCAGAAAGCTTATGACACGGTTAGTTGGTCCTTTCTAAAAACTATCTTGATTGCTTTCGGCTACCCTCAAAAAATGGTGACTTGGATTATGACTTGTGTGACCTCCGTGTCTTATTCATTAAGTATGAATGGTAATTTGTGTGGATATTTCAAAGGTAAAAGGGGTTTAAGGCAGGGGGACCCTATGTCTCCATATTTATTCACTTTGGTGATGGAAGTTCTTTCATTGCTATTACACCAAAATGCTGATTTGCATCCAGCTTTCAGATATCATGCTCAATGTAAACAACAAAAGATCATTAATTTCTCGTTTGCGGATGATTTGTTCCTTTTTGTCAATGCTGACACGGTTTTGGTTAAGGTCATAAGGGATGCTTTACGTCTTTTTTCTCGGGTTTCGGGTTTAAAACCGAACCTAGATAAAAGCATAACTTATTTTGGTAGTGTTGATCAACTGGTTAAGCAGGAAATCTTGAGTCTGATGCCTTTTAATAAGGGAGAGCTTCCAGTTAGGTACCTTGGGTTTCCCCTGATCTCGTCCAAGCTGATGTACAAGGATTGCAAAGTCTTGGTGGATCGTCTGGATAAGAGGGTAGATAATGGGATGACTAAGACTCTTTCATTTGCAGGAAGGCCTTCAGTTAATTAAGTCAGTAATGTCTGCCAAGCATATTTATTGGGCGTCTGTTTTCATGCTTTCAGCTCGTATTGTTAAGGATATTGAAAAATGAATGCGTAATTTTTTGTGCAGTGGAGGTTCTAAGCAGGTCTCTAAACCGAAAGTGGCTTGGAAAACAATTTGCTTGCCGAAGTATGAGGGAGGTTTGGGAATTCAAAGTATTTCTGATGTGAATAAAGCGCTTCTTATGAATCACATTTGGAGTCTTATCACAAAGCGGGAATCTTTATGGGTTAGGTGGATTCACTCTTATAGGATTAAAGGCAAGAATTTTTGGGATCTTCCGTGTCGTGGTAGCCCGAGTTGGGGTTGGAGGAAATTGCTTGCTATTCGATCTAAGATTCGGCATTTTATATGGTATGCTATAGGTGATGGCTGTCAAGCTAATGCGTGGAATGATAATTGGTGTGAATGTAGCCCGTTAAGTGACTTTATTACTCCGAGAAGGATTCATAATGCAGGTTTCTCTATGAGTTCTACCGTGTCGGATATAGTAGATGAGTTGGGTGCTTGGAAGTGGCCGATTATTTGGTTGGATTTATACCCTGTTTTGAACAATTTGGGTCCTCCTAATCTCGAGCAAAATGCTAGGGATAAGCTGTTTTGGAAGGATAATCAAGGTCATCAGCAACAATTTAGCTCGAGTGAGGTTTGGAATAGTATACGAAACCGAGCCAATGTTGTGGCGTGGATGGAGCTGGTGTGGTTCGGTCAATGTATTCCTAGGCACTATCATTTGTGGTTAGTAATCAAGAACAAGCTTAAAACACAAGATAGAATGGGTGTTTAGGATGCAGGAAGTGCAACGAACCTGAATCTTATGTGCTGTCCTCTATGTACACATGACAAGGACTCGCGTGATCACCTCTTTTTCCTCTGCCCATTCGCTATGTAGGTATGGAATCAGGTTAAGGATATGGCGTATATGGAGAATGTTAATGCATCTTGGATCTCAATTATGGATTGGTTAGAGCAAAATGCATGTTCAAAGAGTGCTCAAAGTATTGTTAGTAAGATGGTAGTGGCCGCTTCTACTTACTTCATTTGGCAGGAGAGGAACAACAGACTCTTTTCTCAATGTCAACGCAGTGCTGCTATGATTGCTAATGTTATCCTTCATACGGTCAGACTAAAACTTTTGTCGTTCAACGTGGGCAGGAATTCCAAGAACCCTTTGACGCTAGAGAGGTGGAAGACCCAAATGGTGAACATGGATGATGATCCGGGCTAGATAATTTGTCCGTTTTTTTGTGTTCTTTAGCCATTGTTGTTGGGATTGAACCCTACCAGAGGAACAGATAATGAAAGCCAAAACCGGATCACAATAGTGGACTCACAATAAGCAGCAGTTTACTATAAGCTTTCCCCTTGACCGTGGCTCCAACATCTGCTATACTCCAAAGTACTGCTTTTATCAACATCTGCTGACCTACAACTGCTGTTCTATTCAAGGACTGATGAAGACTAAAAGCCCTGCTGTTCAATCTGCTGCCTTGAGTCAAGCACTACTGATCATGACAAGTACTGCTGGGTTCACAGCAGCAGAATGATGCAGCAGCAGTTTTATTCATCTCATGAAATGTAATGCAATATCAGTAGTTAGCAAAGCAGTAGTTGTATAGATCAGTAGATAGAGTTTGTTAGGTTGTTAGATGTCACTTTCATGGTGACGTCAGCTGAGATGCTTCAGTGGTTTGGATTGTCTATAAATGTAACAGTACTCTGTACTGTTACACTTGATCGTTTTGAGTGAGTTCTTCTCCTTAATCAATCCTTTCATCTTGTACAACCAACCTTGGGGTATCAGGCTGAGGGGGAGTTTAGTTATGTAAGCATGCTTGTAATCTTTTGATTTTCATTGTAATCATTCAACTTAATGAGAAAGCATGTGTTTATCAAACTATTCTCTTCTTTGATTGTGTTTTCAAAGTTTGTATCCATTTCCGCTGCACTTTACATTGTTTTATATTCATTGATTTGTCAAATTCTTACAAACAAGCACAATCATGACAGCCTCCGATCCTAACAATTGGTATCAGAGCAAGGACAGTCAAATTCGATCTAACAATCAATTTGACATAACAGTTCAGCTCAAGATGCATTGTTACTAAGGTTGATTGCATTTAGTTGAAAAACAGAGCAAGAGAAATCATGTTCAAAATGATAAATCTGATACTCTGTAAAACAACCAAGATGTCATAAGATTCACAAATCTCATACAACTAGTGATGTCATGCACAAATCACTCATAGTGTCCAGATCTAGAAACTTATCTAGTAACTATGGTATGTCTATCTTCATTCAAAATTGATTTCAACTGTTGTTATGAAATTTGTGATGATTTAATCATATTTTATACTAAAGTATGTACCTCGGATTAGCGAAACCTATGTTCATATGAACATTAGTGTTCTGCTAACATAGAAAGAGGGAAATAGAGCTTTAGTCAACATTTCTTATGTGTTGAAAGGCAGGTTGAGAATACTCAAAAGGACCAAATCAACTTTGTCAAAACACATTAAGAAAATAAGAGGTCAAAACAGTCCAAATCGTACGTAATGTGAGATTTGGTAATAAAACATGTACAAATGTGGCCAGATCTCTCAAAACATTACTTCAAAATGATTCTGGACTATGCTTTTTCAAAATGAAATCTCCCAGTGAGTATTTCTGTACTTATGAATGAGAAGGGTAAAAAGGGAAGAAGAAAATGAACAAAACTCAAAAGTGTGTTTATCTCAAAACTTTTGAAGCCAAAAGAAAAGGAGTATAAACATAAAACACTTATGAGTCCAAAGTTGGGTAAAACAATGGTAATCATGCAACTGTGTGCATTCATCAATACAGGAATTGTTCAGGTAACAATGGCATCTCCAGTGATTGACCTTAAAAGGAGAATTTACAATCAATTGACAAGAAAATGACCCTAAACAATGATCAAAATAACTTGAGAATGATATGATCATGTATTTACTTGAAAAGCTGTCAGATCCTTTTGATGTTATTTTCAAAACATCCTTTAACTACTTTTTTAAGGTGTTTTTCTCAAAGTAAAACCGGATATATTACTTCATTTTTTAATAATATATTTTGGACTTTTACTCTTTTTTGATAGTAAAAGCTTCCTCACCGGTCAGGATGTAATTTCCTTATTTTTGTGTGAAATTATTATCCCTAAATCTGATCAAAAGGAAATGGAACACATGTCAAGGTCATGTTAAACTCAAGTGTGTTTGTCACCAATCAAAAATTGATTGCAAATTGATTTTGAACTACTGAGATACTCATGTTCTAATTCAAATGATTAGACACAAATTGAGTAGCCTTAGTAGAAAAGTCTTCATCATCTGGGATGCTGAACCACTGTCAGGATTAATGAACATGTGGTAAAGCCTTGAACAAAGATTTCTGAGATAACAGCTGGCATTTTAAACTTGAGAATTTACATCCAAAATGTAAATTGTTGAGTATAGCATTTCTGCAGAATAACAGATGTTGAACATGAGATTGTGTTTACACAAAATCAATACCCACATCTAAACAAGCAGATGCTAAAATTATTTGTCAAAAGTCAAAACACTGCTGCACAAACAGTTGTTATACTAATGACCTTCATTATTGCTTTCTACCACTGTTGTACATTGTGCCTCAACATCTGCTCTCTAAAGTCTGTCCACTGCTGAAAGTCAACCCCTGCTCCTTGAAAATCTTGAAAAACACTGATGTTCAAAATCATTGTTCTATCCACTGATAGTAAAAATCATCCACTGCCTCATTTTTTTACCGTTGTAACTACTGATGGTTGATCCATCAGTGGCTATCAAAACAACTGTCCTCCATTATTTACTCCTTCATCAGGTGTTGACACGTGGTCATCTTTTTAATCGTCAGATTGTTATAACCGCTGCCACATCAGCATTCACTTTTTCCCTAAAATAAAACCCTGATTAAACCCAAACAGGGGCTCACACTGTCGAATTGAATTCCAAAATTCTCTTCTCAAAGCAGTTTCCCACTCTTCTTCACAAAAACCTTATTCGATCTTCTTCATCAAAAATGACGAAATCAAAATCGAAGTCAAAATCAAAACCATCTTCTTCCTCCACCCCCACAGACGCCACTCAAATGGCCGCTGAAACCATAGAAATCCGTTACAAATCCCCTCACAATTATGTGGGTATACTCACAAAACCCACAACCGACAACACCTTCGACTCCATCATTGATACCTTATCTGCATCAAAGTATAAAACTTTGTTAATAGCAGACGCCCCCATTTATCTTCAAACCCAGAGAGAGTTCTGGAAAAATGCCACCCTTGAAAAACAAGGTGACATCGTCACAGCCATCAACTCCTCGATACAGGGTAAAAAGATTCAAATCTCTCCACAATCTATTTCTGAAGTCTTCAAACTCGATGATTTGAAAGGTAAAACCTCATTTTCTAAAACTGAGTTGAAAAAGGATTTCATGAACAGGGGCTATGCAGAGCAACCAAAAAGGGATACCTTACAAAAAGGCTATTTCCCTTCTGCACCCAGATTTTTGTTTCACACACTATTGATGTGTGTTTCTAATAAAACAACGTCTTAATGAAATACCATCGAAAATTCAATGCCTGGGGTATGCAATTTTAAACAATGAAAATTTTAATTATTCCCAGGAAATATTTGATGATTTGGTAAAAAACGTTGATAATAAAGCATTTCTGCTCTTTCCAAGATTTTTAAGCTACTATTTTGAACAAAAATTTGTAAAGGAAGATGCAGAATTGCCCAAACAAGGTGGTTCTTTTAAAATAAACTGTTTAACACCTGAAACATTCTCTAGAATGTTGGCACTAATAAAAACAAAAGCAGAGGTGCCTGAACAGAATTTAGCAGATGAAACTGCTCCTCAGGTATCGGCTGCTGAGCCCACTGCTCCAGGTGATCAAAGCAGCACACCCACTATTTTGAAACCCACACCTGCCACCATAAAAAGAACCAAAAAGAAAACATCCAGAAAGCCCACCAAACCCAAACCCAAACCAAAGGCACCTCTAGAAGATGAGATCCCAGAGTCAATGCCAGTGACAGCACAAAAGTCACCAATAACCACTGCTGCTACTTCCTCACAGCAGATGGAAGAAAGATCTCAACCCTTGCCTTAAACTCCTCCTGCATCCTCACAAAAGGATCAGGTTGTAAACACAGGGACCCCACAATATGAAGCTCTGGACCCACTCGGATCCATCTTCCACAGTCCTAATCCCAAGGACATGTCTTTTTCAACCCCTTCACCCTCACCCTCCATATTACCACAATCCATGATACCCTTGTTGCATACAGTTGGTATTACTCAGACACAAACCAGTTCTTCTCAAACACCTATCACTGAGAATATACTCCCACAAGTGACTGGGTCTGATGTTGATATCTCTTTTATCCCAGCAACAACTGAGGAGGTTACACTGCAGGAATTACAAGTAATTCCTGTCAGTAGTTCAAGTGGAGCATCCACTACAAATGTTGAACCCACTGGTTTGCATTTGGACAGTGGTTACATTCATAAGACTCCCTTGAAGGGAATTTCTTCTATAGCACCACTGAGAACCACCAGTGAGTTTGTCTTAACTACTGGCAACATCAAAAGGTTATCAAGTGCTGAAGAAAGAAGTCCCCAGTACCAAGAACAAGGGGCATCAATGGCTGACTTTTGGGACTCTGTTCCTAAGTCATACATTGGTAAAACCACTGCTGGTGGGGATTCAGATGATCCTGTTAATTCGGGTGATGATTCAAAATATCAGGAATTGACGGGCAGGGTTGAAAACCTGGAAAACTCAGTTGCTGAAATAAAGGATATGGTGCAGCAGCTGTTACGAGCTCAGAAAGCCCAATCCACTGCTCCTCCTGCTCAAGCACCTGCTCAACAGGCACCTGCTGCAAATGAGTTATGGACCGTGTTCCAAACAGTGCTGGAAAGACAAAAGCAAATGGCAGATCAGCAGCATGCTATACATGTTCAAAAGCTGACAAATATGGTGGAATCAAGATTCAAAGATACTCAGGCAGATATCAAAGCTATCAAGGCTCACCTTCAAAGTGCCTCTAGAAAAGTTCCCTCCACTATTCTCTTTGTCACACCCCCAAAATCCACACGCGGAGTACCACCGCTTGGGAGCGTGACTGACCAGGATCAAGCCACCAATCATATCGAACATGTGATTAATGTCAAGTATAATAAATGTAAACCAATCATTCAATACGATTGATGTTCCAACAAAACATAGTTTAAGTAGCGGAAGCGTAACAATGATAATCCAATGTATGTAAATAGTTCAAGTGTTGTGAGTGTAACATAACAACCACGATCCAAGCTCCACAACGACCTGCTCCTCCCTGTGCAAGCTCCATATGTACCTAATGTCCTGCAAGGCATGCAGCAGAGAGTCAACAACTAGTTGAGCGAGTTCACAGTTAACAGTTCAGTATTAGTATAGTGTGAGTAGTAGTATGTTCGTTCGTTATGTCATGTATCGTATTAGTTTCCATCGCGGCCTCCCAGGCAGGTATGCGAAGATATTAGGGGATGTTCCTCCCAAGTGTTCTAGACTAGGTTTATCTGTATCGCGGCCTCCCAGGCAGGTGTGCGAAGATTAGTAAATTTCAGTTCGCGGCCTTCCAAAGGCAGGTGTGCGAAGTCAGTCATAATATCGCGGCCAACCCTTGGCAGGTGTGCGAAGATCAGTTCAATAAGTGTTACTAGTCTAGTCGTAGTTCTATCGTTAGGTTCTATCAACTGAGTATGTACAATAAAGTAATCCAATCCCATTCCCACCCTGGGAACCCCATGCCTTGGCGGTGTGAACTCACCTTGGTTTGCTCGGTATGTTATTGCTTCTAGGGTTTATCAACTGTCTAAGCCCGTTACACACGACCTAGGATATGTTGCACATGATACGATGTGAGTGTTTGCATCAAATTAGGGTTTGTAAGTCATTGACATTCAAGCAGCTGTGTCTTGTGTGTTTATCGTGTACATGATGATATCACATAGAATGTTCACACATGAAGAATCATACAATTGCATTCAGTATCATACGATTATGCACATATAGAATCATACATCATGTAATCAGTTCATCGCATTCACATAATTCATACGTCACGCCTTTGCTTTCACGGTTTAATCTTACGTGGATAATAATCTAATTGTCACTGCTAACATTCTTAATACATTCAGCAGTGTTAATACCTTTACAAGTTTAACGGAATTGACTACTTAACAAAGTGATATTCCCATCTTAACAGATTGAACATTATATAACATACATCACAAAGCCTCATATTAAACACACACAAAATCAGACAGGGTCTTGCCCTACTTACAACTCAGACAAGTGTGTGTGGGGGGGGGGGGTTCCCCTGTTTAAAAGTCAGACAAGAAAACAGTCATGAAAGTCGGACCACCTCCTATGTTGAAAGGTCGGACACACTTACAATGAATGAAACTCGGACCCCCTTAAAACATACTAAAGGTCGGACCTAGATTACATAAAAATTCGGACCATATGCATTGTTGAAAGCTCGGACCTTTACAAGGGTTAAACATCGGACAAGGGGGTATGGGGTTAAAGCTCGGACCCCATCTCCTGTTTGCAAGACTCGGACCCCCATTCCTTTCACAAAAGTCGGACTAGGCCCTTACATTCAAAGAAGGTCGGACCATGTCCTTATAAAGTAAAACTCGGACTAATGGTCTTGCTTAAAAGTCGGATAGCCCTCGCTAACAAACAATATCACCACAACCTAAATGCCCTAGTGGCCGGCACCTATCTCCCACCACCAATCATCATTGGACCGCAAGATTCATTCCACCGATTGTACCCTTTCCCTATTTAAATTTGTATATAATCACAAATGAAATAAAGTGTTTAAGGTGACATTATTTTGATTGGACCAAAGATGCATAATCAAGATTTCTCATTGGACCTCCAACATCAATACATACTAAATAGTCCATGGCCATATATCAGTTGTCGGTTCTGCATCTCTAATAATTAATAATATTTGCATGTGAGTTTAGTGATTAGGTTGACTGAATCATGTGTGATAATAAGTAATATATGTCGGCCACTAAGGAATTGCACATGGAATCATTATTGTTTGAATGAATATACAACCAGAAGATTATTTCATTTGGAGGCACAATCTAGCAAGTGTTACTACCAATGAGATCCATTACATCGGATACATCATATAATATCAAAACTAGACCTTATCATACACTAACGACAATCATTGTTATTATTACGAATAATACTCAACTTGGTTTCATTATCACTAAACACGTACACAGTCAAGAGTCATTATGGTGAATCAAAAGTTAACATACCGATAAATTCCATGACCCGAGAGATAATACTTCGAAGATGGTGAGGTCCGATGAGGGCTGTCTGCCGTCGCCAAGAAAGAGACTCTAGGGTTTTTTTCTAACTACTCATCTACGCGACCTACTGGGTTATAAAAGAAGATTATAACATGTTGGGCCTTACTGGGCTTCGGCGAAACGGTTGGGCCGGCGAAACAAATCCTGTTTCGTCGAGCTAAGTGTGACGAATCACACCCTTGTTTCGTTGGAGAAGCGTATGGCGAAACACACTTGTGTTTCGTCGGGTTGTTCAAACTCTTAACGGATAACAAGTTCATGCGATCAAGTACTTTACACATATTCATCACATAGAAATCCAACGTACAGTTACAATTTAAACAAATCAAACAACTAAACAGTCAAAGTCAACGTGCAATAAATGCGAAAATGAAAGTCGGAAACTCGAGTTGTCATATTATCCCCAACTAAAAAGAAATTTCGTCCCGAAATTTGGTACGCACTCACTGAGGAAGCTAGGTAAGTTCAATCGTTCACTGGTTTTCCTGGGGTGTCACATCCTCCCCCCGTAGATCTGGAATTTCGTCCCGAAATTCCGCAGTAGTAGCTTCAGCCTCAGTAGTGGTTGCATTGGTTCCGAATAACTGGGGGTACTTTTCTGTCATCTGATCTTCGCGTTTCCAGGTGTACTCTGGGCCACGTCGGGAGTTCCAACGAACTCGGACAAGAGGGATTCTCTTGTGTTTGAGGACCTTTACATCCCGGTCCGTGATTTCTACAGGTTCCTCGACGAACTGCAACCGCTCGTCGATAGTGAGTTCCTTAAAAGGAATGATGAGGGTTTCATCTGATAGGCACTTCTTTAGGTTCGACACATGGAAAACATTATGAACTGCCCCGAGTTCAGCTGGTAGGTTCAATCTGTAGGCTACTGGGCCTATTCTTTCTATAATCTCGAATGGTCCGACATACCGCGGATTGAGTTTGCCTCGTTTGCCAAAACGTACCACACCCTTCCAGGGTGAGACTTTAAGTAATACCCGGTCCTCGACCTGAAATTCCAATGGCTTTTTACGCTTATCTGCGTAGGCTTTCTGACGGTCGCGTGCTGCCGCCATGCGTTGTCGTATCTGTGCAATCTTTTCGGTGGCGTCCACTACAATCTCTGGACCCGTGATCTGACTATCCCCCACCTCTGCCCAACAGAGAGGTGACCAGCATTTACGCCCGTACAATGCCTCGAATGGAGCGGCTTGTATGCTGGTGTGATAACTGTTATTATACGAAAACTCCACCAAAGGGAGGTGCTTTTCCCAGCCGTTGCCGAAATCAGTAACGCATGTCCTAAGCATGTCTTCAAGAGTTTGGATCGTTCGCTCAGACTGCCCGTCCGTCTGAGGGTGATAAGCTGTGCTCATGTCTAATCGTGAGCCGAAAGATTCGTGCATCGCTTGCCATAGTTCTGACGTGAATCGCGCGTCCCGATCCGAAATGATGGAGGTGGGCACCCCGTGCCTCGAAACAACTTCTTTAAGATAGATGTCTGCGAGAGTGGAGAACTTATCCGTTTCCTTTATAGCCAGGAAGTGTGCAGACTTGGTGAGTCGATCCACGATCACCCATATAGTATCATTCCCACGCTGGGATCTGGGTAAGCCTGTAACGAAATCCATGGAAATTTCTTCCCATTTCCACTGTGGTATCCTGGGTTGTTGAAGTAGGCCCGCTGGTTTCTGATACTCTACTTTGACCCTTGCACATGTCAAACACTTGCCGACGTAAGTAGCGATGTGGGCCTTCATACTAGGCCACCGGTACGTAGTTCTAAGATCGTGGTACATTTTATCCGAGCCTGGATGTACCGAGTAGCGAGACTTATGAGCTTCATCCATCACAAGTTCTCGTAAACCGCCGTATAGTGGGACCCAAATGCGTCCTGTTACATAGTAAGCGCCATCTTCCTTTTGTTCTAATCGTTGCCTTGAGCCGCGTAAGGCTTCAGCCTTGACGTTTTCCGGTTTCAATGCTTCAACCTGAGCATTTCGTATTTGTGTAGGAAGATTAGACTGAATAGTGAGCTGCAAAGCTCGTACACGCCTAGGTAAAGTATCCTTTCGAATGAGAGCGTCAGCCACAACATTGGCTTTGCCTGGATGGTACTTGATAGCGCATTCGTAATCATTAAGTAACTCGACCCATCGTCGTTGACGCATATTCAATTCCTTCTGCTTGAAGATATGCTCGAGACTCCTGTGATCGGTGTAGATAGTGCACTTGGTACCGTACAGGTAGTGTCGCCATATCTTGAGCGCGAAGACAACAACTCCCAGCTCTAAATCGTGCGTCGTGTAGTTCCGTTCGTGAATTTGAGTTGTCGTGAAGCGTAGGCAATAACTTTATCCCGCTGCATCAATACACGACCAAGCCCCTGTATCGATGTGTCACAATATACTACAAAATCGTCTGCGCCCTCTGGCAGTGAGAGAATAGGCGTGTTGCAAAGCCTATCCTTTAAGTACTGGAAAGCGGTTTCCTGGGGATCTCCCCAACGGTAGGTGACACCCTTCTGTGTCAGTAGTGTAAGTGGCTGAGCAATCTTTGAGAAATCTTTGATAAACCGTCTGTAGTAACCCGTCAAACCCAAGAATTGGCGTATTTCCGTTGGTGTACGCGGTGCAGGCCAGTTTCTGATCGAATCTACCTTAGATGGATCAACATGAATCCCACCCCTTTTCACCACTTGGCCTAAAAAGTGGACTTCACGAAGCCAGAAGTCACATTTTGAAAACTTTGCGTACAGTTGCTCCTTTCGAAGAAGTTCCAAGATAAGTCGTAAGTGCTGCTCGTGTTCCTCCTGACTCTTGGAGTAGATCAGAATGTCGTCGATGAAAACGATGACGAACTTGTCTAGATAGGGTTTGCACACCCTGTTCATAAGATCCATGGAAACTGCAGGCGCGTTCGTAAGCCCAAATGGCATGACTAGGAACTCGTAATGGCCGCAGCGAGTTCTGAGTGCTGTCTTGGAGACGTCCTCATCCCGGACTCTCAGCTGATGATAACCTGACCTTAGATCAATCTTGGAGTAGTAACACGACCCTTGCAACTGGTCGAATAAGTCGTCAATGCGTGGAAGAGGATAACGGTTCTTCACTGTGACCTTGTTCAGTTCACGGTAATCAATTTCACATCCTGAAGGTGCCATCCTTCTTTTTCACAGATAATTGGTATCCAAGAGTTCTTGTAGCTCCCCAAGGCGAAGAGATAGATTGGATAAATCCCTTATTCAAGATTTCTTGTAGCTGCGTCGATAGTTTCTTCCGATTCTGGTGGAGCTAAGCGATACGGTGCTCGAGCTATGGGTGCTGCTCCAGGAGCGAGCTCGATTTGAAATTCGACCTGACGATGAGGCGGTAGACCAGGTAAATCTTTAGGAAACACCTGAGGAAAGTCGCGTACAACTGGATGGTCTTCCAACTTCTTTTCTTTCGCTGATGCGTCAGTAACGAGAGCCAAAATTGCGGTGTGGCCCTTCCGCAAACATTTCTGAGCCTTCAAGAAAGAGGGGATGCCAACCACAGCACCACTCTTGTCGCCTTGAACTTCGAGAGGTTCTTGACCAGAACGAGGAATGCGAACAATCTTTTCTTTGCATAGGATTTCTGCTTGCTGTTGCTGCTGGCGATTCCGATTTGCAGGCCGTGGGCTCCTGAATCCTTAGCTTCATGGCCCATCTTGAGACACCTCTGGCAACGTCCCTCGTTGCACTAACCACCGTGGTGTCTGTTGTATTAGTTACACATTGGGTGAATTCCCCGATATCCACCCTGCCCCTGACCACCAGAAGTTGGCTGACTCGGCTCTGGTGATCACTATTCTTGCGCTGCTGCTGTGCTTGAGACCGAACGGTAGCTGAACCCTTGCTGGAATACCCATCCCATTTCTGCTTGTTGTTACTAGGAGTAGCGGGAGTAGCAGAAGTGGTAGCGGTAGTAATAGCGCTGATACAACTAGGCAGCCTGTTCTGTTCCACTGCCTGATCTGTGAGGCGATGAGCAAGACGCTGAATGTCTTGGATATTGTCGAGGTTAGCCGATGTAGCATGGCTCTGAATCTCTGAGGCTAGACCCTTGAGGTACAATTCAATACGCTTGCTTGAAGGGTCCACCATGGTTGGACACAAGATGGCCAGTTCGTTCGACCGTTTCGTATGAGCTTCAATTTCTGACCCCGTCATTTTCAAATGGTAAGGCTCCACTTCCAACTTGTGGATGTCATCACGCATGCAGTATTCCCTTTTAATGCGTTCTTTGAATTCGTTCCAGGGGGTGGCGTTAGCAGCTGCCAACCCTAGTATCTGTACTTGCGCGTTCCACCAGGTTAGCGCGATTCCTTCCAAGGTACCAGTGGCGTACTTGACCCTGCGAGCCTCAGGGCATTTACACATCTCGAATACTGACTCGAGCTTCCCAAACCAATGGAGTAGTCCCACTGCTCCTTCTGTGCCACTGAATGTGCTTGGATGACAGTCCATGAAGTTCTTGAATGTGCAGACAGATTGCTATGCGTTCTGACCCGTTGCGTGAGAAAGATAGGTCAAGGTTAAGCGCGAGAGTTGGGTCACGAGAGTAGGATCTAACATCCTAGGATAGGTCTGGAATAGCAGGTTATACCTCCTGCTTGTGCGGCTGCAAGTGCCGCAGCAACTTGTTCGTTAATGAGAGCCGTCAACTGGGCTTGAGCCATGTTAACACGTCCAGACATGATCGAACAGTAACGGTAGCATATGTATGAATGGTTCGCGAGTAGTGCGATGACAGAAAAGTGTAGGCTCATAGGTGTTCTCAAGCAGTAATAAGTAGTGAGCAGAGTAATGTAAGCATACTACGAGCAACGTTCTATGCAATTCTAGCATGTAGGCAATAAACATAAACCTTATTACCTAGGATGTTGAGTCTTGCACGTGGAGCGAAGCGTCGTTGTGGATCGTTGAGAGCACTGTTCTGGTTATAGTCTGGTTTTAATAAAAACGTTTTCCCCATATTAAAACCAAGTTCTCTATAACCAATGGCTCTGATACCAATCTGTCACACCCCCAAAATCCACACGCGGAGTACCACCGCTTGGGAGCGTGACTGACCAGGATCAAGCCACCAATCATATCGAACATGTGATTAATGTCAAGTATAATAAATGTAAACCAATCATTCAATACGATTGATGTTCCAACAAAACATAGTTTAAGTAGCGGAAGCGTAACAATGAGAATCCAATGTATGTAAATAGTTCAAGTGTTGTGAGTGTAACATAACAACCACGATCCAAGCTCCACAACGACCTGCTCCTCCCTGTGCAAGCTCCATATGTACCTAATGTCCTGCAAGGCATGCAGCAGAGAGTCAACAACTAGTTGAGCGAGTTCACAGTTAACAGTTCAGTATTAGTATAGTGTGAGTAGTAGTATGTTCGTTCGTTATGTCATGTATCGTATTAGTTTCCATCGCGGCCTCCCAGGCAGGTATGCGAAGATATTAGGGGATGTTCCTCCCAAGTGTTCTAGACTAGGTTTATCTGTATCGCGGCCTCCCAGGCAGGTGTGCGAAGATTAGTAAATTTCAGTTCGCGGCCTTCCAAAGGTAGGTGTGCAAAGTCAGTCATAATATCGCGGCCAACCCTTGGCAGGTGTGCGAAGATCAGTTCAATAAGTGTTACTAGTCTAGTCGTAGTTCTATCGTTAGGTTCTATCAACTGAGTATGTACAATAAAGTAATCCAATCCCATTCCCACCCTGGGAACCCCATGCCTTGGCGGTGTGAACTCACCTTGGTTTGCTCGGTATGTTATTGCTTCTAGGGTTTATCAACTGTCTAAGCCCGTTACACACGACCTAGGATATGTTGCACATGATACGATGTGAGTGTTTGCATCAAATTAGGGTTTGTAAGTCATTGACATTCAAGCAGCTGTGTCTTGTGTGTTTATCGTGTACATGATGATATCACATAGAATGTTCACACATGAAGAATCATACAATTGCATTCAGTATCATACGATTATGCACATATAGAATCATACATCATGTAATCAGTTCATCGCATTCACATAATTCATACGTCACGCCTTTGCTTTCACGGTTTAAACTTACGTGGATAATAATCTAATTGTCACTGCTAACATTCTTAATACATTCAGCAGTGTTAATACCTTTACAAGTTTAACGGAATTGACTACTTAACAAAGTGATATTCCCATCTTAACAGATTGAACATTATATAACATACATCACAAAGCCTCATATTAAACACACACAAAATCAGACAGGGTCTTGCCCTACTTACAACTCAGACAAGTGTGTGGGGGGGTTCCCCTGTTTAAAAGTCAGACAAGAAAACAGTCATGAAAGTCGGACCACCTCCTATGTTGAAAGGTCGGACACACTTACAATGAATGAAACTCGGACCCCCTTAAAACATACTAAAGGTCGGACCTAGATTACATAAAAATTCGGACCATATGCATTGTTGAAAGCTCGGACCTTTACAAGGGTTAAACATCGGACAAGGGGGTATGGGGTTAAAGCTCGGACCCCATCTCCTGTTTGCAAGACTCGGACCCCCATTCCTTTCACAAAAGTCGGACTAGGCCCTTACATTCAAAGAAGGTCGGACCATGTCCTTATAAAGTAAAACTCGGACTAATGGTCTTGCTTAAAAGTCGGATAGCCCTCGCTAACAAACAATATCACCACAACCTAAATGCCCTAGTGGCCGGCACCTATCTCCCACCACCAATCATCATTGGACCGCAAGATTCATTCCACCGATTGTACCCTTTCCCTATTTAAATTTGTATATAATCACAAATGAAATAAAGTGTTTAAGGTGACATTATTTTGATTGGACCAAAGATGCATAATCAAGATTTCTCATTGGACCTCCAACATCAATACATACTAAATAGTCCATGGCCATATATCAGTTGTCGGTTCTGCATCTCTAATAATTAATAATATTTGCATGTGAGTTTAGTGATTAGGTTGACTGAATCATGTGTGATAATAAGTAATATATGTCGGCCACTAAGGAATTGCACATGGAATCATTATTGTTTGAATGAATATACAACCAGAAGATTATTTCATTTGGAGGCACAATCTAGCAAGTGTTACTACCAATGAGATCCATTACATCGGATACATCATATAATATCAAAACTAGACCTTATCATACACTAACGACAATCATTGTTATTATTACGAATAATACTCAACTTGGTTTCATTATCACTAAACACGTACACAGTCAAGAGTCATTATGGTGAATCAAAAGTTAACATACCGATAAATTCCATGACCCGAGAGATAATACTTCGAAGATGGTGAGGTCCGATGAGGGTTGTCTGCCGTCGCCAAGAAAGAGACTCTAGGGTTTTTTTCTAACTACTCATCTACGCGACCTACTGGGTTATAAAAGAAGATTATAACATGTTGGGCCTTACTGGGCTTCGGCGAAACGGTTGGGCCGGCGAAACAAATCCTGTTTCGTCGAGCTAAGTGTGACGAATCACACCCTTGTTTCGTTGGAGAAGCGTATGGCAAAACACACTTGTGTTTCGTCGAGTTGTTCAAACTCTTAACGGATAACAAGTTCATGCGATCAAGCACTTTACACATATTCATCACATAGAAATCCAACGTACAGTTACAATTTAAACAAATCAAACAACTAAACAGTCAAAGTCAACGTGCAATAAATGCGAAAATGAAAGTCGGAAACTCGAGTTGTCACACTCTTCATGAATGAACCCTTCCCAGATAATGCCAAAAAGGGGGAGAAGATCAAGTGGAAGAAAAAAGGAATTGATGATGGTATATATGTTGAGCCAGAAAATAGCCAAACCAAAACTGCAGTATCAACACACACCACATCACCACACACCACCACAACTACTGCTCCACCATCATCTGTGTCTACAGCACCAAAACCATCATCACCATCAAAATCAGCCACCCCATCATCACCTCCTGCCAAAAAGCAGAAGACAGCAGATGTTACAACATCTGCTGTAATGGCAACAGTGGTTGAAACACCAGTTGTTCCAACTACTGTTAGTCAGTCACTCATCACCACTCAAACAACTGCCATCACAACCCCTGCTCAAAAGCAGAAGACATCTGCTGATTCATCAGTAGTTGTAATGACAACAGCGGTTGAAACACCAGTTGTTTCAACAGCTGTTAGTCAATCATCCACCACTGCTCTCACCATTCCTATATCACAAGCAAAATCCATTTCATCTACAAAGCTTTACAAAAGAAAAAGAGAAACAACTCAAGCCACTGATGAAAAATTTGATCCTATTGCTGCAAAATATCCATTGGAACTAGATGCTGTAAAGAATGAGATGAAACAATTTTACACTGAGGATGATCCTTCAAAAAGAAAATTTCCTTCTCTCATAGGCTTCATAGTTCCAGAAGACATGGATGAATATCTCGAAATGAAAACGAGGCAAGCAAAGATTCGAGCTAAACTCGAATGTAAAGATCAAGGTGATGAAGCCATCTCTAAAAGATTGGATTTTCTGCTCACAAAAGTCAAACAGATAAAAGATTTTGCACAAGAGCTGAGCAAAGAAAAGGCAGAACAACGAAAAGAGCTGAGAAGAAAACTTCTTGCATACATTATGCAAGAAAATTTTTACCCTGCTGAAGAAAACCAATTTGAAGAATGGCCAATAGTGGCCTTAAAGCAAGAAGCAAATAGGATAGAAAGGATTAAAGGTGATCTAAGTAAGAAGAAGACAGCTCCGAATTGGAACAAATATAAAAAGCTAATTGCTGATCTTACTTCGGAATATAAAAAGAAGAAACAGGAGTTGGTGGATGCAAAAATGGATACTGCTGAAGCCATATCAAAATGGTCAAAGCAGCAGACTGATGAAGCCTATGAAAGGCTGAAGAAAAGGAAGATAACTGTTTCAGGCACTTCAAAGAAATGTGAAAAAATGATGAAGCTTGAATAGCAGATAGAAAACCTCAGAACACTGTTCAAATCAGCAGACAATCCTATTCTTGTGTCAAACCAAGAAGAAGGTAAACAGTTGTCTGAAGAAGAGGTAAAGGAAAAGGAAGCAGAGTACTTCAAAGAAACCATCATGAAAATAGGTCTAAAAGAAGAGAGCTCAACAAAGCTTCAGAACCTTTTTAAGAAGGTATTAACTAAACCTGCATCACCAAACACTTCGACGGGCATGACAGAAATTAAGAGGCACGAGCAAATTGAAAAAGAAACTGCAGAAGACATAGCTGCAGCAAACAATGTCATTGAACTAGCCTTCAAAAGAATGTCTGAAAGTTTGCAAGTGTTCACAAGGCCAACATCTCCAAACTCATCTAAGAATAAATCTCTCCCAAGAAACCCGTCTGGATTAAAAGTACTAAAGTGGATATCTGATCAGAAGACCCACGTACTGACCTTATTCAGATTCAACGGCGAAGTGAAGTACATATCAAGGAAAGAAGCACTAGGCCTTAGTGTTGAAGATTTGCAGGATCTCCTTGAACTTACACTGTGTAGGGATGAAGATGACCTGAGTTCCAAGGAATTTGAAGCTGAATTTAAAAGACAAGCTAAGGAACTCTTGATGAGAAATAAAGGTCCAGAATAATGAAGGGTTTTGGCATTATCTGTTCCAGGGGGAGATTGTTGGGATTGAACCCTACCAGAGGAACAGATAATGAAAGATAAAACCGGATCACAACAGTGGACTCACAATAAGCAGCAGTTTACTATAAGCTTTCCCCTTGACTGTGGCTCCAACATCTGCTATACTCCAAAGTACTGCTTTTATCAACATCTGCTGACTTACAACTGCTGTTCTATTCAAGGACTGATGAAGACTAAAAGCCCTGCTGTTCAATCTGCTGCCTTGAGTCAAGCACTGCTGATCATAACAAGTACTGCTGGGTTCACAGCAGTAGAATGATGCAGCAACAGTTTTATTCATCTCATGAAATGTAATGCAATATCAGTAGTTAGCAAAGCAGTAGTTGTATAGATCAGTAGATAGAGTTTGTTAGGTTGCTAGATGTCACTTCATGGTGACGTCAGCTGAGATGCTTCAGTGGTTTGGATTGTCTATAAATGTAACAGTACTCTGTACTGTTACACTTGATCGTTTTGAGTGAGTTCTTCTCCTCAATTCAATCCTTTCATCTTGTACAACCAACCTTGGGGTATCAGGCTGAGGGGGAGTTTAGTTATGTAAGCATGCTTGTAATATTTTGATTTTCATTGTAATCATTCAACTTAATGAGAAAGCATGTGTTTATCAAACTATTCTCTTCTTTGATTGTGTTTACAAAGTTTGTATCCATTTCCGCTGCACTTTACATTGTTTTATATTCATTGATTTGTCAAATTCTTACAAACAAGCACAATCATGACAGCCTCCGATCCTAACAATTGTTTAGGCTGGTTTTTGGTTTGTTAGTTTGTTTTGACGTCTTTGGAATTTTTCTTTGGATTGGTCTACTCTTGGTATGTCGAGACTAGATCTAGTGTGTCATCCAGGCGCACTCGTGTATTAATTTGTTGATTTATAAAATTCACCGGGGTAACCCTTTACCCAAAAAAAAGAAAGCTTTCCCTCACGTAAGGGCCTTAACGGGTTAAATGGTGTTGTTATGAATTCTTGTCATGAATTGTTAGCTTAGTTAGTAGTTTAGGCCAAAATTGCTATCTTGGTGAATTTATGTGCAAGATTTGTAAAATGAACACGGTTCTGATTTAATCTAGTTTATGCTTGTCTCGGTGGTTGCATTGTATTTATCGGTGTCACTTTCCTTGATTAAGTGAGGTTAGAAAACTCCTAACGGATGACTAACTTATCTTTAGGGGATTTTCATAGACATTTATCAATTGCACGTTAAAGAACAATTTTAGGTGGTTAAAGTGTGTTTATCGTTTTAGCTTTCCGAATGATTGTCATGTTAGGATTCCCGAAAGGGATATTAATTGTCTTGAAAATGGAAAATTGATCAGATGTTTCAAGTGACAAAACCGACTTAGTTCATATACTTTGGTTGTGTATAAAGCAAGGCTATATATTTATTTTCTTATTTGAAGTCTATTATGTTTTTATATATCTTTGTTTATGCTTATTGTAGTTTTTAGAAAACCAATCACTTATCTTCCTACCGGTAATTTAATGACAAAGGTCTAGTATTATTTCTCCGCCCACATCCTTGGATCGACACTTGGTTCTTACCGATACTTTACTACATATATGACGGGGTACACTTGCCCTTTCGTGTGTGTTTTATTGTTGAAGTATAAATCATTTTTATAAATTTTAAACCGAATCGTGTGTAAAATTCATTGTAAAAACATGTATATACGCGCACACGTCAGGTATTTTTGGGATTTTCAATTTAAATCTTTCAAATTGTCATTTTGATCCATTCTTTTTTTATATTGAAAAAAAAAACATCTAATTTACTCCTTATAATAAGAACCCAACATTTCATCCAGATCTCCCAACCTCTTCATCTTCATAAACTCTTCATCTTCATCATCAAATCTCCCCACAACCACCACCATCACCGCCACCCCTTTTTCACCCCACAACCACCACCCCGTTGCCCCTTCTTCACCCCACAACTCGGGAATGTCAGATTGCCCAAAACTGCCGGACATTTAACAATCTCATTCACAATCATCCTCCAATTTCGACAAACCGCATCACAACAAACCACACTCTTTCTAGCAGGTCAATTGGATTCTGAAGCCTCGATCTGCATTAATATATTTGTTAACAACTCCTGAGGCATGCTATGTGACACCCCAGGAAAACCAGTAAACAATACAACTTACCTAGCTTCCTCAGTAACCGCATGCCAAATTTTGGGACGAAATTTCTTTCAAGTTGGGGATAATGTGACAACTCGAGTTTCCAAGATTCCATTTTCGCATTTATTGCACGTTGACTTTGACTGTTTAGTTGTTTGACTTGTTGGACTTGTAACTGTACGCGTTGTGTTTTAATGAAACGTATTGTCATTGTGCATATATGTGATAACTTGTTGTTATAAAATGTAATATTAGAATTATTATAAAACACTTAGACTGATTAAATCACGTAATGGCCGACGAATCGAGATGTGATTCACCATCAAACAAACTAGACGAAACAGAGTTTTATTCGCCATCAACCTACTCGACGAAACGCATGTGTTTCACCGAGCCCAGATTCGCCAAAGCCCAGTATAGGCCCAAACCCTTATGCGTAATTATATTAGTTTAGGTTGTGTACTTGAGAACGGTTACTAAACTTTAAAAACCCTAGACATTTTTCCCTCATCTTGGTGCGACGGCAACTGCAAGGCTTCCAATTTTTTTTTTCAATCAATCTTGTGACCTATCATCACGGTTAGTTGTAGTGTTGTTGAACTATGCATGATTTCGTGTTGTATGTATACGCTAGATTGAATAACGGATGCTATATGATTATGTTATGATTCTCGATGATTAATCTGATGATATAATGCTGATTGTAAAACTGAATGGATGGATGCACATGTATATATATCGGCTGTAATACATATGTTTTATTGTTGAATTAGATGTTAAAAACAAATGGATGAATGTCAAATAATTAAGTTGTCGGCTGACATGTTTAGAATCGGTCCAATCATGTCTTGGGGCGGCTATTTTTGGCTTCAAAGCATGTGCATAGGCAGGTTTAATAATATGTATGTGTTGTATGATTGTCAAACCCACTAACCTATTTGGTCCAATGAAACCTTGAGATGATTAATAATGGTCGGCCACTGTGCATTGAAATACATGAAATTTATGGAGAATTTCACATAAATTGTCGGCTAGTATATATGTGTTTGGGGTGCACATGTTCCATGAAAAGTAAATCTGTAGCATGAGCCATGTGATTGTATGGGATGGTGCACATGAAATGGCGGCTAGTAAAGTACCCGGGTTACAAGATCAAATGTCAGTAGTTGCAGGAGGTCATGTGGGGTTTGGGCGGTCAACTATTTCGATTGGTGGGGATGGGCGGCCCAATGTAGGGCATTGGCGGTTGTAGCGGCCCAATAACAAGTGAATGCCAACCGAGTTATTTTAATTATTATTATTGTGACTGTTGTGTTGGGACGAAACTAATATATCGGCGAATCACCGGTTGACGAAACCGACTTGGCGAAACAAAGGTGTTTCGCCAAGACCCATTACGACGAAACAACCTTGGCGAAACAGAAGTGTTTCGTCGAAGAGGGGTCACGGCGAAACAGGGGGCGTTTCGCCAATAGGTTAATCTGCACAGTAACCTGGTTAAGTTCTGTTAAAAATTAACTGGAATTATTAACGACTATTAGCTGATACGCATGACTTGTATGATTCAGAATACGTGCTATGTGCTACTTGGTAATTGTTTATGTGTTATTTTATACGATGGTATGTGCATGCATGAACTTCGGGAATATAAACTGATTACGTATATGTGCACTCTAGGACTTGATTGATTAACTGTGAGCACATAACTTAGCATACCGAGCAAACCAAGGTGAGTTCACACTCTTACTAAGGCATGGGATTCCCAGGGCTTGGGAATGGGATTGAAGGAATGAGATTGAATAGATTCGTACTTACACTGTTACTAGACTACCTACCATCGTCCTCGGTTGTGCAGGACACATACGTAAAACCTACGTATACATGTGCTACTCACTGTCCTCAGGTTGCGAAGGACACTCACGTAAAACCTACGTGAACTTATACTCACTACTGCCTCGGTTGGGTCAGGCACTTACGTAAAACCTAAGTAAACCCCCGCATACCCTGTCCTCGGTTGTGAAGGGCACTTACGTAAAACCTACGTAAACTTTGTACGTATTACTGTTCTCAGGTTAAGAAGAACACTTATGGTTCCAAATAGTCTAGTGGATATACAACATGGGAAGCCCCCACCAACAGAACGTACTATCGGCCCAGTAGAGCCACATGTTACATACGAACTTACTGTTACGCATTTACTTTCTGTGAACTCGCTCAACTAGTTGTTGATCCTCTGTTACATGCCTTGCAAGTCGTTAGGTACATGGAGCTTGCACAGGGAGGAGCTGGTCGTTGTGGGCACGGATCGTGAATGTTTCATTAACACATTATAACAATTCATACTTTATTATGTTGGGTTTTATTTATACGCTTCCGCTAAACAGTGATAACATATTTATGTTTTGGAACACCTTTCATATGGATTGGTTTGGTTTGAATACAATTACTTTTACTATATACATTGTTCTATATGATTGGTGGTTTGATCCTGGTCAGTCACGCTCCCAAGCGGTGATACTCCGCAGGTGGATTTTGGGGGGTGTGACATGCTAGCCCAACACCTCAACTTCAAATCATCATAAGTTTCTACAAAACTATCATCCACGATCCACCGTGACTTCAGCTTCGATCCTAACCTTTCGATGAAATATTCCCAAATTCTTGCTTCATTTCCTGAATCATAGTTTTGAAAGACATCTGTAGCTTCTATTTTAATCACGCAACAAACGGTTGACCTTCTTAATTGAACACATAAACACATATTTTCAACAAACTCAGGCCTCATAAAAGAAGATTGGTCTGGTTCACATGATATTATGATAAATCATACATGTAGCAAAACAAAACAAAACAAAACAAAACAAAACAAAACAAAACAAAACAAAACAAAACAAAACAAAACAAAACAAAACAAAACAAAACAAAACAAAACAAAACAAAACAAAACAAAACAAAACAAAACAAAACAAAACAAAACAAAACAAAACAAAACAAAACAAAACAAAACAAAACAAAACAAACAAAACAAACAAAACAAAACAAAACAAAACAAAACAAAACAAAACAAAACAAAACAAACAAAACAAAACAAAACAAAACAAAACAAAACAAAACAAAACAAAACAAAACAAAACAAAACAAAACAAAACAAAACAAAACAAAACAAAACAAAACAAAACAAAACAAAACATCAGCACCGGTATAAATCATAGAACTTATTGAGAAATAAATGATTGTGGGGTGAAGAAGAGGCAGCGGTGATGGTGGTGATTGTGGGAGATTTGATGATGAAGATGAAGATTTTATGAAGATGAAGAGGTTGGGAGATCTGGATGAAATGGTGGGTTTTTATTATAAGGAGTAAATTAGAATTTTTTTTTAATTTTTTCAATATAAAAAAAGAATGGATCAAAATGCCAATTTGAAAGATTTAAATTGAAAATCCCAAAAATACCCCTGGTTAAAAATGGGATTTTTGGACGAAGTTAGACAATGTGATCAAAATAGCAACAAAAGGGAAAAGTCAGGGACTCAGAGGAGAAAAAAACTATTTGGACTAAAATGGCAAATTTGGCCAAACATCAGGGACTAAAATGGCAATTTACTCTATTTTTAAAAGTAAGATAAAGAAAGAAACTAAAGTAATAAAAGAAACAAATAAACAAGATAGAATCACTTGGTTCCGACTTATCTTTTACGTATCATTTGATGATTTCCGCATTTTGGGTTTTTTTAGAGATTATCTAAGTTATAGTGGCATGTTCCTCTTTTGGAGGAAACGCTACCCTCGGCCATATTGGTCTGAGTCAGCAGGGATACAGTCCCGCAAGGCCGGGTTAAAGTTTTAATAGTATTTTATTTATAGGGGATTCAAGTCGTTCTTACTTCCCCCAATTTGATGCTATCTGCCTCAAAGGAAGTCTAATAAGCTTGAATCAAGTCCTCGCAGGATCAATATACTGAACGAGGCAAAAACGTTATCATAACCACCCTTCTAACCCCCTTCCAGGCAGTTTCTATGCTTTATATAGATCGTAAATGTCACACCCCTTTCTACGGCGGAAGCACGAGGTGTGATCATGAAAGGTTCTCATTGCTACGAAAGGTAAACATACTACATGCTCATAAAAATAACTTCGATACCAAACATTTCATAATTTGAAAACACAAGTTTAGCGTTTACATCGCGACGATAGCATAAAACATTGTCTTAAAAGTTTACAACTTTATTTAAACATAACATAGACGACATCCATAAGCATGAGTAGGACCGCGCGCACATCCACCTTTAGTTACCTGAAATACATGTGAGTTTTGGAAAAACGTCAACATAATGTTGGTGTGAATTCATGCAGTTTTTGTATTTCACGTTTGTATACTCAATAAGAAAACATAGTTTGAGTCATGTATAAATCAAGTTTTCATGTATATCTCAAATATTCATGTGTCCACCACGTACTCATGTATAATTCAGGTTTACTTGTGTGCACCACGTACTCAAGTATAAATCAAGTTTTATTATGGTATGAATCTTATGTAAATAAAGTATTCCTGTATGTATCAAGATGTTAATGGGTTGCAAGGCTATTAACATGTGACACGACATAGGAAGTCACCAAACCTTAGGCATTTTCTAGTTGGCATATTCTGAACACAAAAGCACTACTCGGTACTCGTCCTCATCGATAGTGTGGCTACCCGACACCCGTTAGGTCTAACCTTTTGTTCTGCGGTCTAGGTATATTGTTGATTAATGGTGCTTATGTACCCTATTCGTGACACGATTTCTCGTATCATTTCTCATAACGCATCATACTTGGTACTCGTTCTCACCAAGTGCGTTTCTTGTATTCTTATATCTCATCACACTTGGTACTCGTTCTCACCAAGTGTGCTTCTTGTTATTATACCATTTGTAAATATAGTAATATTTGTAACATGTATTTCACCCCCGAAGTTATAAAACTGAAAACAGTTAAGAGAAAAGGGGGGAGCATGAAGTCACAACTTTGCGTTCCTTGCGTCGTAAACTTCACCGGATTTGCTTTAATTAACGTCGTGACCTAAACGTGTTTTATTATCGTTAGTCACTAGTCTTGTATCATACAAGCACAAGTCACTATCTTCTTGTATATGTTTTTCTGGTGTTAAAAATATTCTATAATTTTAACTATGTGTCTTACTTATATTATTTTCTCAAAAATAAATATAAGTGTATTGTATTTTGCACCTTGCACCCGAATTATGTATTTTGTCTAAATAGGTTGTATGTGTATTTTTTTGTATTTCTACTCTTTACGAGTATCTCCAAGTCATATTATTTTTACCCTAAAAATAATATATATACCTGGTTCACAAAATAATCACATAATCACACAAACGATTTATTAATAATTATATATTCTAAACATATATTTAACAAGTTTTATTTATGAAAATCCACCTCCGGTATTTGGTATCTTGTACTAAAAATCATGGCGAAGTTTATATTCTGAAAACAAGTTAAAAACATATTTGTAACCATTTACTAGAAAAATATTTCTAAGTGTTGCAAATCTAGAAAAAATTCGCCAGAGTTTCCTCTGTAACCGGAGGTGTCCACACTTACAAGCGTATCATTTTCTTTTCAAAAATTTAAATCAAGCAATTTAACAATCATCAACCATCAATATTTAAACATCAGACTTGACAAAACGAGCCAAAATCACAAACTCATGAACTTGAAGGTGTTGCAAAAATATGTAGTACATCACCATCACATTTAGTAGGCTTTGTTATTTCTAAAAATGATCGGTTTCTTGTAAATTTCATTTTTAAAGAATTTGAAGTTTAACAACTTCTAGTCAAAGTTTACAAAAACGCTTCTTGGTTAAATTTCTTGTTACACAAGTGTTCATACACTTGTTTACCCCTTTAAAAATGTGCTTTGTTTATACTAGATCCGGGTTTTTAATGAATTTAGTATTTTCGCTTGGTTCTTCCGAAAAACCACTTGTAGATCCTTAGATCTACATGTTTAGAGTCTTATTTTACAAGAAAAATTATGTTTACATAAGTTCCAAGTTCATGGTGGATGATTTCATCATCTTTTATATTTCTAACACTTAACATACTACTAATTCATGTTCTTGAACATGATTTAGTATGTGTAGATGATGATCCATCCCACTTTTAATGACAAACAATATCAAATAATCACAACTAGACAAGATTCACATGATTTACACACATATTTACTCTTTATCCACCATTTATCACTTATGTTCAAGACTTTATGTTATGTTCTTGAGTGTTCTTGCTTTTTAACCGTTAAATCACTTATTAACCACTTTAAACAAGAACAAGAGGATGTTTAGAGGCACTTACTACTAGCTCGAGGCTAGGGAAGAAACAAGACATAATCAAGGTGGATAAAAGAAATCTAGGGAGGTTCTTGAGATTCCGAGCACACCGGGCCTCGTTGTATGATCTCTAGCACCTTGTAAGTAACTTGGAATGATTGATCAAGACTTAAATATGGTGGTGGTGTGTGGATCGTTCTCGGCCGAGGGGTAGGGAGGAAGGAAGGAGAGTTTTTGTTGCTTGAATGGTAAAGTGATAAGGTAGTGTAAGACTTAAGGTCTTTATATAATGTTCTTCCAATGTTTGGTTAACCATGGGTCATTATGTTTCATATCTTGACAACATACCTAATAAAATATGAAAAGAAATCAAGGGTGTGTACCCCTTGTCTAGAACCGATCATGGGGGGGGGGTGTGACACCTGTGTCACTTCAACCATCAAACAAACGCCAAACCAATGAAATATTGTATTTCATACTTTGGACTTGTATAAATATGTGTATCGTTTGCACATATCAACTCTTGTTCGATTTCAAGCTCTACATCGCTTTCTGGGGAATTATACGCAAACTGGTGCGTAAACGTACTAAGTTTAATGCGACAAATACTCCGAAACATCAACATATACGCAACATACCTTAAATAACCTTTACATAACTTAGAAATAAGTTTTGAAGGCTTTGGTATGGCAAAAACAAGTTAATTCGCTTACAGGGACTAAACTTGACAAACTGCAAAAGTATGCCAATTTGAACTGTAACAGACATTCCGGAACATGACCATAAGTTAAACATACCATAAATATCCTTTACATAGCTTAGAAATAGGCTTTGAGGTGTTCGGTGTGCTAAAATAAACTTTTGGGTCATTCAGGGATTAAAAGTGTCAAAAAGTGCATAAGTTTGCACTTTCGCGCATAACTTACGTTCTGAATACATCCGGACGTCCAAAAATATATGTAAGCATCCTTATATTATGCCTTAGTGTTTGGCATGAGAAAAATCCATTCGTCACGCATTTTGGATCGTTTTTCGCGCTTATGCGCATTCCGTCGTAATTAACCGAACATCGCATTCGTACGGCCAAACGAACCAACATCCGACATATTTTTGAGCATGTTTCATGTCCACAATGTTTAGGCATCATTTTAGGGCCTTAAAGTTGGCTTTACGGGCCTTAGAAGTGTCGGAAATGGCTTAAATACGCAACAGGGACCAAAACTGCCATTTCTGAAAGTATGTGCAGATCTGACAGGCCCAGGCGGCCCGCCTGAGTTTGTGCATATCCTGATGCGGGCCGCATGGCCCCTTCAGTAACAAAAATTTTGTCTTTCTTGCAAACTTGGCCTTTCAAACACATCAAAAGGGCAATGCCCTTTCACAATCTCAGGAGCTAAGGGTCAAGATAAGGCACCACAACATTTTGACAAGTGTACGCTTAAGATCGTGGCACGATATTCAAGAAACGATCCTAACGGCTCTACCTTTCCTATAAATACCCCCCCCCTTTGATGTAAAACCCACAAAAATCTGATCAAAATGCTCTAAGTTGATGCCATTGCTTCATACCTGAGCTCTTTGATCTAGATTAGCATTCGGGGACCCTCCGTAAGTATTCTTTCGTTCTTTTATTCGTTTTTCGAGTCCGAAAGTCAACGTTTTGTTGACTTTCTGCATTGACCAGCCTATGGTCAACACGAAGTTCATTAGAACTTCATAACGTGAGCGTGATCACGATGGTTATAGTCCGTAGTGACTATACCTACTGATTACCACGTTATCTAGGCTCAGTGACGAGTCGTAGTTTCGGCCAAAATGCGCATTCTTGCGTATTTTGTAACCAAACTACTCGTGAGCATCAAGGCCGTTTGTTTTGATGCCAAACCTGTTTTCTAAACTTAGTTAAGCATGTTCTAACGTGCTTAGCTCGTCACTTTTAGTATAGTGCTTATATAGGGTCGTAAGGTAAGCGATCTAAACCATCGCTTATACTTCGAACCCGACCCATTTGGTCGATCATTAGGATCCGACCAAACACATTAGGTGACCATAGCTATAACCTTCCAAGGTTATACCTTGTGGTCACGATGTTAGGCGTTCCAAACGCGTTCTACGCGAACAACGCGTTAAGGTAGCATAAGCTACCTAAACGGGTCGTGATGGGCCGTAAGCACTTAGGTTAGGTTTCATTTTAGTATGTAGGCTTTGGTAAACCATATTACACGGGTTTCCATACTCGTTTGGTTTACGAACCCGCATACTATCCGATCCTTCCGATTTTGGTCCGGTATATTAATATAGCTACCTACTAGGTGCCGTTTGATATCCCGTGATCTCTAGCATTGTGTGATTATTACACAAGGAATTCAAAGCAATCTCAGGTGAGTACATTGAACCCCTCTTTTATTGTTTTCCAAACTATTTTGGGGTGAAACGCATGTGCCTACTTGTTACTTTCATGCTTTCCCAGTTTCACATTCATATACTTGCTATGTTCATTAGTACATTTATAGTACATGATTTCATTACATTTCATGCTATGTATGCCCATTATGTGCATACTTAGTACATTGTTTCACATTTCATTTTCATGCTATTTATGCCTATTGTGTGCATACTTAGTACAAATTGTTTACATCACATGCCTTCATTTTGGTATAACATTTGGTTTGTTTAACATGGAACAATACATTCATTAACATTAGCTACGCCGTTCGTCAGTAGGTAGTGGTACCATAGGAATTGACAACTCCCGTTCCTGAAATCCTGGGTTTGTTTGAATTGGAAGGAATGACCGAATTCGATATACATAACTTAGATAAACCTTTAATTTATTTAAGGGTTTATCGCCACAGTCTCAAGGCTTGGATGTATGCATATTTCACAATACCGCACAAATGTTTATATCAGTAGAGCATGCATTGTTCCACGAAACATAACGTTGATTTAAACCATGTTTTACTTCAACACCTTGTTTTGTGCATTTTACATATGGTTGAGTTGATACATCTCGCTTACCATACAAGATATATTTTGGGTACACATTACATTATCTACATTGAATATAAACATTTTGACATTGATACACATACTTGGTGGTTTTCATTGAACATAGACATTTCGATATGGTTTACACAATAACACTTGACATTTGGTTTATACATGAACAATTTACATGGCGGATGGTTTGGGTAAATGGTTGGTGTAACGTGGCGTATGTAATATGATACAAACATGGTGGATACGCCGCTGGTACTTCCTATATATAAATGCTTGTATAGTATTACATATCGTAGAGTTATCCAAGTCATTTCAGTTTAGATACATTACATTTTACACAAATAACATATTCTTCACAAGACATTGTTTTACAAACGACTTATCATATACAAACTCATTTTACTTGGTTATTCATTTAACCATACAGTGTTCTCTTATTTATACATATCATCTGATCTTATCGTTTTTCAAATGATTTACAAGACAAAGCAAATTACAAGGTTCATGACTAAACATTTTCTCAAACATAAGTCATGAATTCCGTTTTCACAAAACCAATGTATCTCACAGGCATTTTTATGCTGACGTACCTATTTTCACATGTGTTTTTCAGGAGATGATGCATAGGACTTATCAAGATATACTTAGGCGGACCTGTGCCTTAGTGACTTAAAACGAGACAAGAACTAGTTAATTTATGTTATGTACTATTTGGTTCTTGTTTAAACAATGTAAACTTTCATGTTTGATCAATAAAACGGAACTTCAATTGCCATGGATTTGAAACAATTAATTCTGTTACAACACTCCCCGACATTTCTGCCACGTTTGGTATGTTCTACGTGGTCGGGGTGTGACAGAAAAGTTGGTATCAGAGCCAATGGTTATAGGGAATTAGGTTATTAGTAATGCTTTGACCTAGTCTATAACTTTCCTAGGACCCTAACGCGAGTTTACTTGCGTTTAGTCACAAAACAATACCGTCACCTATCCTTAGGCGACGACCACAACAAGAACATAAATTTCAAAACTGCTTTGAAAACCAATCATCTGTTCTAGGATGATTGATTACTAGGTTTTGAACCCTCTGTTATAAGGTTTTAAACCCCCTTGAATTTTCAAAACTCTTGTCAAAGTTTTGGGTCCTAAATAGTGTGAACACGTGCAAACTGGAAGAGTGAATGCCTGTACCCTGGGTTTTCTGTCTAAGGTTAGAGTGTTCGTACAAATCCACATAATCGGACCAGTCACTCTTACCTGGGAACTCTTGGGGTGAGTGTCCACTTATAGGCGAGCATGTCTTCGCGATACACTATGAGGATCTATTTGCTTTGATTCAGCCTTGGTGTTGTTTGTTTGCTTCGTGGTTCAAACAAATGACCATCAACCATGATTATGGTCGGTGATTGTAACATCCTATTCTTACCCAATACCATTTTATTTGTTTTCTTTCTTGTTTCTCTTTTAGAATACCTCCTCGACGCGAAAACCAGATAGCGACTGCCGAACTGGCAGAGATCATTGCGCAACAAATGGCTGCTCAATTCCCAAACCTCTTTGCTCAATGAAACCAAGCCAACAACAACAATCATGCCCCCTGCAACTTCAAGACGTTTAACTCGGCTAAGCCATCAAAGTTTTCCGGGTCTCAAGGAGCGACTGCTCTTCTGCAATGATTCGAGAGTTTAGAGAACACCTTCAGACATGTTCAATGTACAAAAGAGCGAAAGGTAGAATTCGCATCTAGCGTCTTTGAGAAGCGAGCTTTGACATGGTGGAATGGTGTGATGAGAGATAGGGGTGCCGATGTGGCACTGGCTCAAACATGGCAAGAGCTTCGAGCTCTGATGATGAAGGAATTCTGTCCTCGTCACGAGATCAGGGCTTTGGAAAGGGAATTCGACGATCTTAAGCAAGACAGCGGTGAACATCGAGCCTACACTGATCGATATGAGGAGCTGAGCCTGTTGTGTCCTACCATGGTTACGCCTTTGGATAAGGCGATCGAGAAATACATTGATAGTCTCCCTGACTCAGTTCAGGACATTGTTACTGGTAGTAACCCCACTACGGTTAGGCAGGCCATTGAGCTATCTGCAACCTTGACTGAATCGCAGATCAGAAAGCATAAACTTTTTCGAAAGGGTGACAAGAAGCCAATCGAGGAATCAAAGACCATGGATGAACAGACTGGATCCCCTGAGAAGTCTAAGAAGCGTAAGGCTTCGCAGAATTGTGCGATTGCTGCTCAACCCAACCAAAACACCCGCAACCAACCAACTCAACCTCCTGCAAAGAAACCTTATGCCGGTACTGCACCGATATGCGACAAATGTAATGCACACCACTTAGCTCACCTACAGTGTCGTTTATGTGCATCATGTGGGCGACTCGGTCACCTGGCAAATGCTTGTCGATTTACCCCAAACCAAGGTGGTCCAAACCAACCTCAAGTAAATCCTGCTCAAGCTCGTCTTCCACTAGGTCCTTGCTTCAACTGTGACGAAATGGGCCATTTCCGGAGAAATTGCCCAAAGATTGCTAATGCGAATCCAGCGCAAGGATGAGCGTCGGACCAACTAGAAGACAATGTTGTTTAGAGATAATCAAGCCTTATGTATTATTTTCTTTTGTAGTCAAGGCCCATGAAACAGTTGTTGTTGTTTATAAATAAATCTTTTTTTATTTTACATTGCAATGTACAAATGTGATGTCATGTATAAACAACGTATCCTCTACAATACCGACAATCAAGGAACCGTATTACTTGAAGAACAGACTACCCCGTAATTTCTTCCATTTTATTATCTCTTGTGTTTTCCACGAATACCCAAAGTACCACTATAAATTCTTAATAGGGTATCTAAGGGTATTTCCGTATATTCAAAAATTATTGTACCTTAATTCGAAAATTGCGTTTTCTTGAAAACGAAATCGAATTTATAGGAGATCTTTCTATCTTCATAGTTAGATTCTTGCTAATGTTTAAAGTACCGAATGAAATCCATGAAATGGATTCCTAGTGTGCTTTAAATGCATGTACGTAATCAACAAAACAAATTAACAAATTAAAGATCTAGATAAACAATTTTGTGGTTATGTGACTATGTATTTATGCATCTTGTCTTTCCATTTATGCATTTTGTGTTTTTGTATACTCTGGATATTCGCTATCCAAATCCTCGTAGAATCTTTCATACCTTCATAAGAGGGATTCGTAGTAGGATATTCAAAAAGGTACTATCTTAAATCCTTAATGGACTTCTACGTTGTAGTTAAGTCCCTTGGATTATAAAGTACTATTCCAAAGTTTAAGGACAATATGTGTTGATATAGTTGAAGAGATTGGTTCGACAATCTAGTTAAAGACATCCTACATCGATGTAGTTAAATATTCCCCGTGGGTAGTTTAGTTAAATATTCCCCGTGGGTAGTTTAGTTAAATAGATCATTCATTGATCTAAGTTAAAGAGATTGGTTCGACAATCTAGTTGAATATATCATGTGTTGATATAGTTAAAAAGGCCCTCGGGTGGTCTAGTTAAAGAGATCCTACGTTGATCTAAGTTAAATAGATTGGTTCGACAATCTAGTTAAAGACGTCCTACGTTGATGTAGTTAAATATTTCTCTTGGGTAGTTTAGCTGAAGAGATTATTCGTTTGATTTTTTCCCATACGCATTATGAAATGAACTGTGCGGACTGTGCAAGGAAGTACGTAATTATGGAGGCCTACATAATTATGGAATTCAGTGCACAGAAACCACAAGAAGTTTTGTCAAGAGTAATGATACGGGAGAAGTCTTGGATTTTGATACGGGAGAAGTCTTGGATTTTGACCAATGTCATTTATCCTTACACTCCCCAATTCTGATTTCAAGCACACACAAGTTTCCTATGATAACTATTCACGGGAAACGTTCTCCTGCCCGTAGTTCGAAACTCCATGTTTTGTTACTACAAGGACTTCACTTTGTGGGTTGAAATTTTCGCTAAGTATCCTAACATGGCCCAGAGTTTTACCTAAGGGTTCAATGGATTTGTCTGAAAGCGAAACCGTCACAGCTGTCTTCACAAGTTTCCTCTAAAACTAAATTTCGGGACGAAATTTCCTAAAGTAGGGGAGACTGTGACACCTGTGTCACTTCAACCATCAAACAAACGCCAAACCAATGAAATATTGTATTTCATACTTTGGACTTGTATAAATATGTGTATCGTTTGCACATATCAACTCTTGTTCGATTTCAAGCTCTACATCGCTTTCTAGGGAATTATACGCAAACTGGTGTGTAAACGTACTCAGTTTAATGCGACAAATACTCCGGAACATCAACATATACTCAACATACCTTAAATAACCTTTACATAACTTAGAAATAAGTTTTGAAGGCTTTGGTATGGCAAAAACAAGTTAATTCGCTTACAGGGACTAAACTTGACAAACTGCGAAAGTATGCCAATTTGAACTGTAACAGACATTTCGGAACATGACCATAAGTTAAACATACCATAAATATCCTTTACATAGCTTAGAAATAGGCTTTGAGGTGTTCGGGGTGCTAAAATAAACTTTTGGGTCATTCAGGGACTAAAAGTCAAAAAGTGCATAAGTTTGCACTTTCGCGCATAACTTACGTTCTGAATACATCCGGACGTCCAAAAATTTATGTAAGCATCCTTATATTATGCCTTAGTGTTTGGCATGAGAAAAATCCATTCGTCACGCATTTTTGATCGTTTTTCGCGCTTATGCGCATTCTGTCGTAGTTAACCGAACATCGCATTCGTACGGCCAAACGAACCAACATCCGACATATTTTTGAGCATGTTTCATGTCCACAATGTTTAGGCATCATTTTAGGGCCTTAAAGTTGGCTTTACGGGCCTTAGAAGTGTCGGAAATGGCATAAATACGCAACAGGGACCAAAACTACCATTTCTGAAAGTATGTGCAGATCAGACAGGCCCAGGCTGTGACACTTGTGTCACCACGACCATCAAAAAAATACCAAGCCGATGAAATATCGTATTTCATACTTGGGATCTTGTATAAATATGTGTATCTATTTCAAACTTTACATCGCTTCCTGGAGAATTATACGCAACCTGATGCGTAAACGTACTCAGTTTAAATGCGACAAATACTCCGGAACATCAACATATGCTTAACATGCCTTAAATAACCTTTACATAACTTAGAAATAAGTTTTGAAGGCTTTGGTATGGCAAAAACAAGTTAATTCGCTTACAGGGACTAAACTGGACAAACTGCGAAAGTATGCCAATTTGAACTGTAACGAACATTCCGGAACATGTCCATAAGTTAAACATACCCTAAATATCCTTTACATAGCTTAGAAATAGGCTTTGAGGGGTTTGGTATGCTAAAATAAACTTTTGGGTCATTCAGGGACTAAAAGTGTTAAAAAGTGCACAAGTTTGCACTTTCACGCATAAATTACGTTCTGAATACATCCGGACATCCAAAAATTTATGTAAACATCCTTATATTATGCCTTAGTGTATGGCATGAGAAAAATCCATTCGTCGCGCAATTTGGATCGTCTTTCGCGCTTATGCGCATTCCGTCGTAATTAACCGAACATCGCGACCGTACGGCCAAACGAACCGACATACGAGATATTTTTTAGCACATTTTAAGTTCCCTATACTTTAACTTCGTTTTAGAGCTTTGAAATGGGGTTAACGGGGCTTAAACGTGTCAAAAATGCATCAAATACCAAGTTTTGGGGCTGCAGGGACCAAAAATGTAAATCTGCCAAACTAAGGGCTTACGGACCGTAAGCCATCACCCATACGGTCCGTAAGGAGTCCCCAGTACAGCAGATTCATTGAACCCAGCTGCTTGCCTCTTCAAATGGTGAATGGTCCAATTGCCCTTGTCTCTTCCAGCCAATGAGGGGCAAGTTCTGACTTACCATAACATTGTGACAAGTGTACGGGCGAGATCGTGGCACGTTATTCAAGAAACGATCCTAACGGCTTTTCCTTTCCTATAAATACCCCCCCCCCCATTTTGCTAAAAACTCACACAAACTGATCTAAAGGCTCTAAGTTGGAACCATTGTTTCATACCTGAGCCATTTTGATCTAGATTAGCATTCGGGGACCCTCCGTAAGTATTCTTTCGTTCTTTTACTCGCTTTTCAAGTCCGAAAGTCGAACTATGTTTGACTTTCTGCATTGACCAGTTTATGGTCGATGCAAAGTTCGTTGGAACTTCATAACGTGAGCGTGATCACGATGGTTATAGTCCGTAGTGACTATACCTACTGATTACCACGTTATCTAGGCTCAGTGACGAGTCGTAGTTTCGGCCAAAATGCGCATTCTTGCGTATTTTGTAACCAAACTACTCGTGAGCATCAAAGCCGTTTGTTTTGATGCCAAACCTGTTTTCTAAACTTAGTTAAGCATGTTCTAACATGCTTAGCTCGTCACTTTTAGTTTAGTGCATATGTAGGGTCGTAAGATAAGCGATCTAAACCATCGCTTATACTTTCGAACAAGACCCATTTGGTCGATCATTAGGATCCGACCAAACACATTAGGTGACCATAGCTGTAACCTTCCGAGGTTATACCTTGTGGTCATGATGTTAGGCGTTCCAAACGCGTTCTACGCGAACGACGCATTAAGGTAGCATAAGCTACCTAAACGGGTCGTAATGGGCCGCAAGCACTTAGGATAGGTTTCATTTTAGTATGTAGGCTTTGTTAAACCATATTTCACGAGTCTCCATACTCGTTTGGTTTACGAACCCGCATACTATCCGATCCTTCCGATTTTGGTCCGGTATATTAATATAGCTACCTATTAGGTGCCGTTTGATATTCTGTGATCACTAGCATTGTGTGATTAGTATACAAGAACTACAAAGCAATCTCAGGTGAGTACATTGAACCCCTCTTTTACTGTTTTCCAAACTGTATTGGGGTGAAACGCATGTGCCTACTTGTTACTTTCACGCTTTCCGGTTTTCACATCATATACTTGCTATGTTCGATAGTACATATATAATACATGATTTCGTTGTGTTCATGCTATGTATGCCCATCGTGTGCGTACTTAGTACATTGCTATACATTACATTTCATGCTATGTATGCCCACTGTGTGCGTACTTAGTACATTGCTTTACATTACATTTCATGCTACGCATGCCCATTGTGTGCGTACTTAGCATTACATGCTACGTATGCCTATTGTGTGCGTACTTGGTACATTGTTTTACATTGCATTTCTGTTGAATATGCTCATCCAGCATATGAACACATTATGCTACATTTTGAACCGTTGTGACCATTTGACTATGTGAACCGTCTAAACCCGTTTGATTATATGAACCGTTTGTAACCATTGAACCGTGTGAACCAATTGTATCCGTTGACATGATTTACATTTGACAATAGACATTTGACTATACATGAACATTTCTACAATGGTTAAACACTTGATCTCGATGGTTTGCTTTGAGTAAGTGATTAAGTAACGAGGCGTGTGTAATATGATACAAGCATGGTGGATACGCCGCTGGTACTTCCTATATATAAGTGTTTGTACGGTATTACATATCGCAGCGTTATTTGAATCATCTCAATTTGAGACATATGACATTTTATACAAATAACACACTTTTCACGAGACATTGTTTTACAAACGACTTATCTTATACAAACACATTTTACATGGTTATCCGTTTAACCATACAGTGTTCTCTTATTTATACATGTTATCCGGTCTTATCGTTTTTCAAATGATTTACAAGACAAAGCAAATTACAAGGTTCATGACTAAACATTTTCTAAAACATAAGTCATGAATTCCGTTTTCACAAAACCAATGTATCTCACAGGCATTTTTATGCTGACGTACCTATTTTCACATGTGTTTTCAGGAGATGATGCATAGGACTTATCAAGACATACTTAGGCGGACCTGTGCCTTAGTGACTTAAAACGAGACAAGAACTAGTTAATTTATGTTATGAACACTTTGATTCTTGTTTAAACAATGTAAACATTCATGTTTGATTAATAAAACGAAACTTCAATTGCCATGGATTTGAAACAATTGATTCTGTTACAACACTCCCCGACGTTTCCGCCACGTTTTGTATGTTCTACGTGGTCGGGGTGTGACAGAAAAGTTGGTATCAGAGCCAATGGTTATAGGGAATTAGGTTATTAGTAATGCTTTGACCTAGTCTATAACCTTCCTAGGGCCCTAACGCGAGTTTACTTGCGTTTAGTCATAAAACAATACCGTCACCTATCCTTAGGCGACGACCACAACAAGAACATAAATTTCAAAACCGCTTTAAAAACTAATCATCTGTTCTAGGATGATTGATTACTAGGTTTTGAACCCTCTGTTATAAGGTTTTGAACCCCTTTGGGTTTTCAAAATCTCGTCAAGGTTTTGGGTCCTAAATAGTGTGAACACGTGCGAACTGGAAGAGTGAACGCCTGTACCCTGGGATTTCTGTCTAAGGTTAGAGTGTTCGTACAAATCCACATAATCGGACCAGTCACTCTTACCTGGGAACTCTTGGGGTGAGTGTCCACTTATAGGCGAGCATGTCTTCGCGATACACTATGAGGATCCATTTGCTTTGACTCAGCCTTGGTGTTGTTTGTTTGCTTCATGGATTCAAACAAATGACCCTCAACCATGATTATGGCCGGTAATTGTAACATCCTATTCTTACCCAATGCCATTTCATTTGTTTTCTTTCTTGTCTCTCATTTAGAATGCCTCCTCGACGCGAAAACCAGATAGCGACTGCAGAACTGGCAGAGATCATTGCGCAGCAAATGGCTGCTCAATTCCCAAACCTCTTTGCTCAATGGAACCAAGCCAACAACAACAATAATGCCCACTGCAACTTCAAGACGTTCAACTCAGCTAAGCCATCAAAGTTTTCTGGGTCTCAAGGAGCGACTGCACTTCTACAATGGTTCGAGAGTTTAGAGAACACCTTCAGACATGTTCAATGTCCAAACGAGCGAAAGGTAGAATTCGCATCTAGCGTCTTTGAGAAACGAGCTTTGACATGGTGGAATGGTGTGATGAGAGATAGGGGTGCCGATGTGGCACTGGCTCAAACATGGCAAGAGCTTCGAGCTCTGATGATGAAGGAATTCTGTCCTCGTCACGAGATCAGGGCCTTGGAAACGAAGTTCGACGATCTTAAACAAGTTAGCGGTGAGCATCGAGCCTACACGGACCGTTATGAGGAGTTAAGTTTGTTATGCCCGGATATGGTTACACCTTTGGATAAGGCAATCGAAAAGTACATTGATGGCCTCCCTGACTCAATACAAGACATTGTGACTGGTAGCAACCCTACTACAGTCAGACAGGCCATTGAGCTATCTGCAACCTTGACTGAATCAAAGATCAGGAAAGGTAAACTTTTCCGAAAAGGTGACAAGAAACCGGTCGGGGAATCGAACCCAATCGGGGAATCAAAGACCATGGATGAACAGACTGAATCCTCTAAAAAGTCAAAGAAGCGAAAGGCTTCACAGAACTTCGCCGTGGTCGCTCACAATGGTCAAGCCAACCAACCAGCTCAACCCACTGCTAGAAAACCATACAATGGAACTGCACCCTTGTGCAACCAATGTAGCCTCCATCATCACGCCAATGTACAGTGCCGCAAATGCCAAACTTGTGGACTCATAGGCCATACAACAAGAATCTGCCCAGCTGCAGCTGCACCAAACCAAGCTGGCAACAATCCCGCTCAAGGTCGTTTCCTACCAGGTTCTTGTTTCAACTGTGGCGAGATGGGTCATTTCCGAAGAAATTGCCTAAAGCTTGCTAATGCAAACCCAACACAAGGATGATCATCTGACTGACTAGAAGACAACATCGTTTAGAAATAATCACGTCTTATGTATTATTTTCTTTTGTTGTCAAGGTCCAAGAAACAGTTGTTATCGTTGTTTATAAATAAATCTTTTATTTACATTGCAATGTATTTCTGTGGTTGCATGTATAAACGACATATCCCTTACAATACCGACAATCACGTAACCGTATTCCTTGAAGAACAAACTACCCCCAAAATTTTCTCATTCTATGATCTCTTGCGTCTTCCACGTAATTCCTAAGTACCCGTTTCTTCTAAGAAAAATGAAGTACAAGACGCAAGTTACAACACATGACGAATATCCAAAGTACCACTATAAATCCTTAATAGGGTACCTAAGGATTTCCCGTAAGTCCTTAATTGTTGTATACCTAAATTCGAGAGTGATAATTCCTTGAAATCAAAAATCGAATTTTTGGGAGATCTTTCTATCTTCTCAGATAGATTCCCGTGAACATTGAGACCCGTCGATTGGTTTCCATATCCGTATTCAATCAATAACAAGTTAATAACAAATTATAATCAAGTTAAACAATTATGTGACTTTGTGCTTATGTGTTCCCTTATGTGTTGTTGTGTGATCCAAATTATGTTCTCCAAATCCTCGTAGAATCCTACATCCTTGTACAAGAGATTCATCGTAGGATACCCAAAGGTATTACTTAAAATCCTTAATGGACTTCTACGTTACAGTTAAGTCCCTTTGGTTATAAAGTACTACTTCATAATTAGACCCTTTGAGTGGTCTAGTTAAACAAATTCATCCAAAAATCTGGTTAGGGATATCATGTGACAATATAGCTGACAGGACTCCTTGGTGGCCTAACTAAGAAGATCCCCAGTGGATCTAATTAAAAGGACCCGATGGAAGTCTAGTCACCCTCATCACAAGCTTGATATCCTTCCCCAAAACATTACAAAACAAACTGTGCGGACTGTGCAAGGGATTACGTAATTATGGATGCATACATAATTATGGAATTTAGTGCCCAGGAATCACAGCAAGTTCTGTCATGTGTCTAGAGTTAACCTTATTCATTTCCAACTCTGAGGAAGCAACCGTTGAAAATGACTCCGTTAGTTCATTTTCGTTTCTGAAGATTTACCCGTTGAGGAAATGAATATCCGTTGTGTAATCCTTCATTTCCAACTCTGATGAAGCAACCGTTGAAAATGACTCCGTTAGTTCATTTTCGTTTCTGACGATTTATCCGTTGGGGAAATGAATATCCGTTGTGTAATCCTTCATTTCCAACTCTGATGAAGCAACCGTTGAAAATGACTCTGTTAGTTCATTTTCGTTTCTGACGATTTATCCGTTGGGGAAATGAATATCCGTTGTGTAATCCTTCATTTCCAACTCTGATGAAGCAACCGTTGAAAATTACTCTGTTAGTTCATTTTCGTTTCTGACGATTTATCCGTTGGGGAAATGAATATCCGTTGTGTAATCCTTCATTTCCAACCCTGATGAAGCAACCGTTGAAAATGACTCCGTTAGTTCATTTTTGTTTCTGACGATTTATCCGTTGGGGAAATGAATATCCGTTGTGTAATTCTTCATTTCCAACTCTGATGAAGCAACCGTTGAAAATGACTCCGTTAGTTCATTTTCGTTTCTGACGATTTATCCGTTGGGGAAATGAATATCCGTTGTGTAATCCTTCATTTCCAACTCTGATGAAGCAACCGTTGAAAATGACTCCGTTAGTTCATTTTCATTTCTGACGATTTATCCGTTGGGGAAATGAATATCCGTTGTGTAATCCTTCATTTCCAACTCTGATGAAGCAACCGTTGAAAATAACTCCGTTAGTTCATTTTTCGTTTCTGAAGATTTGTCCGTTGAGGAAATGAACATCCGTTTGCTTATTCCGTCATTTCCATTTCTGAAGAATACTCGTTGAGGAAAATAACTCCGTCTGTTCATTTTCGTTTCTGAAGAATGACCGTTAAGGGAATGACAGGACATTACTTTGCATATCGCTGATGGTTATTGGCAGAGTCACAAATAGACTCCTACGAATAAATTTCGGGACGAAATTTCCTAAAGTAGGGGAGACTGTGACACCTGTCTCACCACGACCATCAAACAAATACCAAGCCGATGAAATATCGTATTTCATACTTGGGATCTTGTATAAATATGTGTATCTATTGCACATATCAATTCTTGTTCAATTTCAAACTTTACATCGCTTCCTGGAGAATTATACGCAACCTGGTGCGTAAACGTACTCAGTTTAAATGCGACAAATACTCCGGAACATCAACATATGCTTAACATACCTTAAATAACCTTTACATAACTTAGAAATAAGTTTTGAAGGCTTTGGTATGGCAAAAACAAGTTAATTTGCTTACAGGGACTAAACTTGACAAACTGCGAAAGTATGCCAATTTGAACTGTAACGAACATTCCGGAACATGTCCATAAGTTAAACATACCCTAAATATCCTTTACATAGCTTAGAAATAGGCTTTGAGGGGTTTGGTATGCTAAAATAAACTTTTGGGTCATTCAGGGACTAAAAGTGTCAAAAAGTGCACAAGTTTGCACTTTCACACATAACTTACGTTTTGAATACATCCGGACATCCAAAAATTTATGTAAACATCCTTATATTATGCCTTAGTGTATGGCATTAGAAAAATCCATTCGTCGCGCAATTTGGATCGTCTTTCGCGCTTATGCGCATTCCGTCGTAATTAACCGAACATCGCGACCGTACGGCCAAACGAACCGACATCCGAGATATTTTTTAGCACATTTTAAGTTTCCTATACTTTAACTTCATTTTAGAGCTTTGAAATGGGGTTAACAGGGCTTAAACGTGTCAAAAATGCATCAAATACCAAGTTTTGGGGCTGCAGGGACCAAAACTGTAAATCTGCCAAACTAAGGGCTTACGGACCGTAAGCCATCACCCATATGGTCCGTAAGGAGTCCCCAGTATAGCAGATTCATTGAACCCAGCTGCTTGCCTCTTCAAATGGTGAAAGGTCCAATTGCCCTTGTCTCTTCCAGCCAATGAGGGGCAAGTTCTGACTTACCATAACATTGTGACAAGTGTACGGGCAAGATCGTGGCACGTTATTCAAGAAACGATCCTAACGGCTTTTCCTTTCCTATAAATACCCCCCCCCCATTTTGCTAAAAACTCACACAATCTGATCTAAAGGCTCTAAGTTGGAACCATTGTTTCATACCTGAGCCATTTTGATCTAGATTAGCATTCGGGGACCCTCCGTAAGTATTCTTTCGTTCTTTTACTCGCTTTTCAAGTCCGAAAGTCGAACTATGTTTGGCTTTCTGCATTGACCAGTTTATGGTCGATGCGAAGTTCGTTGGAACTTCATAACGTGAGCGTGATCACGATGGTTATAGTCCGTAGTGACTATACCTACTGATTACCACGTTATCTAGGCTCAGTGACGAGTCGTAGTTTCGGCCAAAATGCGCATTCTTGCGTATTTTGTAACCAAACTACTCGTGAGCATCAAAGCCGTTTGTTTTGATGCCAAACCTGTTTTCTAAACTTAGTTAAGCATGTTCTAACATGCTTAGCTCGTCACTTTTAGTTTAGTGCATATGTAGGGTCGTAAGATAAGCGATCTAAACCATCGCTTATACTTTTGAACCCGACCCATTTGGTCGATCATTAGGATCCGACCAAACACATTAGGTGACCATAGCTGTAACCTTCCGAGGTTATACCTTGTGGTCACGATGTTAGGCGTTCCAAACGCGTTCTACGCGAACGACGCATTAAGGTAGCACAAGCTACCTAAACGGGTCGTAATGGGCCGCAAGCACTTAGGATAGGTTTCATTTTAGTATGTAGGCTTTGTTAAACCATATTTCACGAGTCTCCATACTCGTTTGGTTTACGAACCCGCATACTATCCGATCCTTCCGATTTTGGTCCGGTATATTAATATAGCTACCTATTAGGTGCCGTTTGATATTCCGTGATCACTAGCATTGTGTGATTATTATACAAGAACTACAAAGCAATCTCAGGTGAGTACATTGAACCCCTCTTTTACTGTTTTCCAAACTGTTTTGGGGTGAAACGCATGTGCCTACTTGTTACTTTCACGCTTTCCGGTTTTCACATCATATACTTGCTATGTTCGATAGTACATATATAGTACATGATTTCATTGTGTTCATGCTATGTATGCCCATCGTGTGCGTACTTAGTACATTTCTTTACATTACATTACATTTCATGCTATGTATGCCCATTGTGTGCGTACTTAGTACATTGCTTTACATTACATTTCATGCTATGCATGCCCATTGTGTGCGTACTTAGTACATTGCTTTACATTACATGCTATGTATGCCCATTGTGTGCGTACTTAGTACATTGTTTTACATTGCATTTCTGTTGCATATGCTCATCCAGCATATGAACACATTATGCTATATTTTGAACCGTTGTGACCATTTGACTATGTGAACCGTCTAAACGCGTTTGATTATATGAAACGTTTGTAACCATTGAACCGTGTGAACCAATTGTATTCGTTGACATGATTTACATTTGACAATAGACATTTGACTATACATGAACATTTCGACAATGGTTAAACACTTGATCTCGATGGTTTGCTTTGAGTAAGTGATTAAGTAACGAGGCGTGTGTAATATGATACAAGCATGGTGGATACGCCGCTGGTACTTCCTATATATAAGTGTTTGTATGGTATTACATATCGCAGCGTTATTTGAATCATTTCAATTTGAGACATATGACATTTTATACAAATAAGACACTTTTCACGAGACATTGTTTTACAAACGACTTATCTTATACAAACACATTTTACATGGTTATCCGTTTAACCATACAGTGTTCTCTTATTTATACATATTATCCGATCTTAGCGTTTTTCAAATGATTTACAAGACAAAGCAAATTACAAGGTTCATAACTAAACATTTTCTAAAACATAAGTCATGAATTCCGTTTTCACAAAACCAATGTATCTCACAGGCATTTTTATGCTGACGTACCTATTTTCACATGTGTTTTCAGGAGATGATACATAGGACTTATCAGGACATACTTAGGCGGACCTGTGCCTTAGTGACTTAAAACGAGACAAGAACTAGTTAATTTATGTTATGAACACTTTGATTCTTGTTTAAACAATGTAAACATTCATGTTTGATTAATAAAACGAAACTTCAATTGCCATGGATTTGAAACAATTGATTCTGTTACAACACTCCCCGACGTTTCCGCCACGTTTTGTATGTTCTACGTGGTCGGGGTGTGACACAGGCGACCCGCCTGAGTTTGTGCATATCCTGATGCGGGCCGCATGGCCCCTTCAGTAACAAAAATTTTGTCTTTCTTGCAAACTTGGCCTTTCAAACACATCAAAGGGCAATGCCCTTTCACAATCTCAGGAGCTAAGGGTCAAGATAAGGCACCACAACATTTTGACAAGTGTACGCTTAAGATCGTGGCACGATATTCAAGAAACGATCCTAACCGCTCTACCTTTCCTATAAATACCCCCCCCCCCCTTTGATGTAAAACCCACAAAAATCTGATCAAAATGCTCTAAGTTGATGCCATTGCTTCATACCTGAGCTCTTTGATCTAGATTAGCATTCAGGGACCCTCTGTAAGTATTCTTTCGTTCTTTTATTCGCTTTTGGAGTCCGAAAGTCAACGTTTTGTTGACTTTCTGCATTGACCAGCCTATGGTCAACACGAAGTTCATTAGAACTTCATAACGTGAGCGTGATCACGATGGTTATAGTCCGTAGTGACTATACCTACTGATTACCACATTATCTAGGCTTAGTGACGAGTCGTAGTTTCGGCCAAAATGCGCATTCTTGCGTATTTTGTAACCAAACTACTCGTGAGCATCAAGGCCATTTGTTTTGATGCCAAACCTGTTTTCTAAACTTAGTTAAGCATGTTCTAACGTGCTTAGCTCGTCACTTTTAGTATAGTGCTTATATAGGGTCGTAAGGTAAGCGATCTAAACCATCACTTATACTTTCGAACCCGACCCATTTGGTCGATCATTAGGATCCGACCAAACACATTCGGTGACCATAGCTATAACCTTCCAAGGTTATACCTTGTGGTCACGATGTTAGGCGTTCCAAACGCGTTCTACGCGAACGACGCGTTAAGGTAGCATAAGCTACCTAAACGGGTCGTGATGGGCCGTAAGCACTTAGGTTAGGTTTCATTTTAGTATGTAGGCTTTGGTAAACCATATTACACAAGTTTCTATACTCGTTTGGTTTACGAACCCGCATACTATCCGATCCTTCCGATTTTGGTCCGGTATATTAATATAGCTACCTACTAGGTGCCGTTTGATATCCCGTGATCTCTAGCATTGTGTGATTATTACACAAGGAATTCAAAGCAATCTCAGGTGAGTACATTGAACCCCTCTTTTACTGTTTTCCAAACTGTTTTATGGTGAAACGCATGTGCCTACTTGTTACTTTCATGCTTTCCCGTTTTCACATTCATATACTTGCTATGTTCATTAGTACATTTATAGTACATGATTTCATTACATTTCATGCTATGTATGCCCATTATGTGCATACTTAGTACATTGTTTCACATTTCATTTTCATGCTATTTATGCCTATTGGGTGCATACTTAGTACAAATTGTTTACATCACATGCCTTCATTTTGGTATAACATTTGGTTTGTTTAACATGGAACAATACATTCATTAACATTAGCTACGCCGTTCGTTAGTAGGTAGTGGTACCATAGGAATTGACAACTCCCGTTCCTGAAATCCTGGGTTTGTTTGGATTGGAAGGAATGACCGAATTCGATATACATAACTTAGATAAACCTTTAATTTATTTAAGGGTTTATCGCCACAGTCTCAAGGCTTGGATGTATGCATATTTCATAATACCGCACAAATGTTTATATCAGTAGAGCATGCATTGTTCCACGAAACATAACATTGATTTAAACCATGTTTTACTTCAACACCTTGTTTTCTGCATTTTACATATGGTTGAGTTGATACATCTCGCTTACCATACAAGATATATTTAGGGTACACATTACATTATCTACATTGAACATAAACATTTTGACATTTATACACATACTTGGTGGTTTACATTGAACATAGACATTTCGACATGGTTTACACAATAACACTTGACATTTGGTTTATACATGAACAATTTACATGGTGGATGGTTTGGGTAAATGGTTGGTGTAACGTGGCGTATGTAATATGATACAAACATGGTGGATACGCCGCTGGTACTTCCTATATATAAATGCTTGTATAGTATTGCATATCGTAGCGTTATCCAAGTCATTTCAGTTTAGATACATTACATTTTACACAAATAACATATTCTTCAAAAGACATTGTTTTACAAACGACTTATCTTATACAAACTCATTTTACTTGGTTATTCATTTAACCATACAGTGTTTTCTTATTTATACATATCATCTGATCTTATCGTTTTTCAAATGATTTACAAGACAAAGCAAATTACAAGGTTCATGAATAAATATTTTCTCAAACATAAGTCATGAATTCCGTTTTCACAAAACCAGTGTATCTCACAGGCATTTTTATGCTGACGTACCTATTTTCACATGTGTTTTCAGGAGATGATGCATAGGACTTATCAAGATATACTTAGGCGGACCTGTGCCTTAGTGACTTAAAACGAGACAAGAACTAGTTAATTTATGTTATGTACTATTTGGTTCTTGTTTAAACAATGTAAACTTTCATGTTTGATCAATAAAACGGAACTTCAATTGCCATGGATTTGAAACAATTAATTCTGTTACAACACTCCCCGACATTTCCGCCATGTTTGGTATGTTCTACGTGGTCGGGGTGTGATGGGGGGGGGGGGGGTTGGTTTGGTTGAGTTTCAATGGGAAGTTACAAGTTCTAGTTTCATTTCAAGTGTTAAATCTAGTGTTAAGTGTGTTATTAAATATATAGTGTGTTAGGGTGTTCGGGGACCCTAACTAGCTCGGCAAAATAGAAATAATGCTTCTAGCATTATTTTGGTGTTCCGGGTATTATCCGGTTGTTCGGTTAGACACCGGTTCGTTAAAGTGCTAAATTACACTTTTTAGTGTCTTTTATGTACCTTTTTGTAACACTTTCGATTCTCGACACTTGGATAATATAACATAATTTCTGCATAAAATTCATATGTTTAAATGCTGAATTGAGCTGAATTTATTAAAATTCTGCACTTAAAGTGCGTTTCGGGTGCTTTTTAGTGCGTATTTTAGCTTCCGTAGAGTATATATATTAAACCCTTGTATGTATTCTAGGGTTTTAATGTATTCTTGTCGTTGGACCTACACCTAGGCCTCAATTCTAATGTCTGACTGCTTTCTGCAGTTTTGTTGACATATTGTGTCTTACCGGTGAGTTTACTAGTATTTCTGACGCAACGTTCTCGTTTATGCTTAAAGAAATATTTAGTAGTATACAACGTGCATGAATTCACTTGTTTAGCATGTAATCAGTCAATGTTGACCTCTAAGCACATAATTGCAGTCATTAAATAATAGTTTAAAGTGTACGGAAATTACCGGTTGTGTGCCAGTTGTCACAGTAAAGACATAATGGAGTGAATTAACAAATGTCACACCTGACTTTTGCGGAAGCGTGATTATGTGTGACTTGCTTAATATCATTGCATTCAACCATAACAAACAACTATATGATAAACCAAGATGTTCATCCATAATTTAAGTTTTAAAATGTTACAACCATCATTGTTTAACAGAAATCCAAGACTTCAAATTCATATTACAAACCATCTAAATTGTTTAAAGTTCCGTAACGACTTGACAAAAAACACTACTAAAACTTAGGCTTTGAACTATGTATCTTATCCAGGATAAGATACACAACCCAAACCCTTCGACAAAGGATGACATCTTTTATTTTCAGACAATACTTGAAAACTTCCAACGCCCGCCAGATCCATTTCAGTTCCCTGAAATACATGTAGTTTGAAAACATCAACAAAAGTTGAGTGAGTTCATGGGTTTTGTATGTGTGCACGAATAAATCTTGTAAACATTGTAAGTATGTATGTATTTGTAAACCGGTATGAAAGCAACAAGGAAATAGATCAGTTAATGGTTTGCAAGGCCATTAATATGTGTGACGTGATGCAGGAAGGCTCAATCTTAGTGGATTTTGTACCGGGCTTCCGGCTGGAAGACATAGTCACCTCATGGGCCAAATCCCGGTCCTCATGGGTGGGGCTTGCAACTGTGACAACCCTCACTAAACCAGGTATCCGTACGACTTAATTAACTATTAACTGTTGCCTAATTACTGTGCTTAACTGAGATTTCTGATAAACTGCTACTTGAATGTTGATACTTGTACATATCTGCATCATACTTTGATTTTTCCGTCACTACATTATTTACTTACTGAACATTAGTGACAAACATGATGCACAAAAGCACAGTAGCACTTGAACGGATAACCTATTTGACATGCTGATATAGCCAGCATCAGGCAGACACTGCCTCTAAAGGCCTGAATGAGCCAGAAATATTTTACTACACCCATAGTGTGTGTAGAGATACAAGGGTTGTATAATTGCGTCTTTAGGAATAAGATACAGAGATTGGATGTGCCTAAAACGTATTCTAAGCACGAAACACAGCACTTTTATTTACATACTAGCTTCTAGCTAACTAATAAAGTGCCAAAACATGAGGAATTATTCCTGACACTTTGCAGAATAAATTGTGTCGCTAAAAATATTATTTACGACGCTTAAAGGATTACTTAAGCACTTTAACGGATTACTATCCGACCGAACAACCGGACTATACCCGGAACATAAAAATATTACCAGAAATATTATGGGTATTTTTCTGAGCCAGTTAGGGTCCCTGATTACCCTAACACCCGCCTTATAACGCGTTAAACAACTAACGGGGTTAATCCCTAAAGTTAACCGACTTAACCAAACTAAACTCTAACTGAACAATCGAGATCGAACCGGATGGCATTCCCCCTCAATGGAATCGGCCAACTAGGTGGGACCAAGGGAGTACAACTTTGAATATTATATTAGATTTCGTGGATATCTAGACGACTTGAAACCGTTGGATGATAGCACTAAATTTCTCTATAAATACACACACACACACCACACAAACTCACACACACCAACACCCACACTTTCTCTCCCTCTTGCCCCCTCCCTCTCGGCCGAACATACCCACCACCATCCACCATACTTTCGGTTCGTGTCTTGCCATTCCGAGCATATACTAGTGTCGGGAATCACGTATAAGGAAGCCGGAAGCAAACGGAAGTTGAAGGACCTCGCTCACTTGCTTTTATCCACGCCATTTTCGCCAAAGGTCTTCCCTAGCCCCGAGCTAGAGGTATAACATTTAAAACTTGTTCTTGAACGTATCTAAAGTGGTTAAAAGGATTTTTAACGGTTAAAAGTCGGTAACCCATCTTTTGAATCTAAAAAGTCTACAAAAACTCGAATATCGTTGGTTAAAAGCATATAACGCGTGTAAATGTCGTAGTATTTGAATATGTTGATGGTAGAGACCCGATCTACGATGTGGTGGCTCTTATCACCGTTTAACCCGACTTTGTTAAGATCCCGGATCTTGACATACACTTGTTTCTTTTGTACAAGGGTTAAAAGGTGAAACTCCACCACACGGGAAACATGAACTTGTGTAAAAGTGTTTTGACATGTGAAATAGTATTTAAAACGAGCCGATCTACGTATGTACAAGTGGTACATTCGTAGAACCAAGTGTCGAGAAAATCATGTTTTTATAGAAGTTGGATAACATGTTTACAAAGGTGATTTTTATAAACTACAAGTGTATGAACACTTGTGAAACGAAAGATCCGACAAAATAACAATTTTTATAAAAATTGTCGGGAAGTTGTAAAGGATGATTTGTTCTAAAAACGGGGTTTTTACAAGACTAAACTATTATATATATAGATCCACTAAATATAACGAGATCTACACAATAGTTTTAGAAAAACTACAAGTTCATGTAATAATGTGATTTTACATACTAGTCTACGAGTTTAATGTGTTGAAACTAGTTTGAAGTATCGGAAATTGAATTGGTTGATTTGAAGAATTGTTGAAATGATTTTGTAAAAGAAAATGATACGCTTGAAAGCGTGGCCACCTCCAGTTACAGGGGAAACTCTGGCGAAATTTTTCTAAAATCTAACACTTAGAATTATTTACAAGTGTTAGAATTATTTTTTTTTTTGAAATGTTTTCAAAATATATTTCGCCATGACTTTATTTGTTAAATAATCGGAGGTGGGATTTTCACAAAAACTAAACGTGATAAATATTTATTCGATAAATATATTTTTCATCACACTGTTTATGATTATTTTGTGAAAATGTATAAATATTATTTTTAGAGTAAAAATAATATTTACTAACTTTGTCGAACCCAAAATAATACCAACGCCTTCACGACAAACATATAAGTTACAACGGTAATTACTATTACCACTTAATCGCCAAAACGTAACTTACGCCTTATACGGAAATATTCATAAACGCGCATGTTGTCAACATATTATTTTGGAAAGTATTACACGAAGAGAAAATATATTATTTTTGAGAAAAATAATTATATTTTGGAATGAGAAATAAAATATATTAAGTGAGACTTAATGTTATAAACACGCATGTATTAATTCCCCTATCCTTGGGAAGGAGATTTTCTACCAAGTATATACACGGAACGGTTGTCTAACCGTTTCCCGAAAAATTAAACTATAAAGCTAAAGCACGGCCATCCGTCTAATAGAATTAGCACATGTAGGTCGTTGCGCAGCAGTTGGATATTTGGATTACTTGGTATTGTGACGCACTCACTGTGAGTTCATGTCCCCCTTTTCTCTTAACTGTTTTCAGTTTTATAAACTGCGGGGGTGAAATACATGTTACTATGATTTTGAATACTTGATACACGGTATGGTTAGCGTAAGGAGGTTTGTTACTCAGATCATGTGAGTGGGTAGGCACAACTTGAGGCCATTAATCCTCGTAGTAGGACCGAGGGACAGGAGCGGTAGATCTATCTGGGTGTAGCGAGCCCAGCCCCAGGTCCAGCATAACGGACCTCGGGGTGACTTAGTGCCCGACGCATAAATCCACTAGGTTTGAGTCATCCCTACTTGCACTTCACACATATCAATGGCCTTGCAAACCATTGGTGATCTTTTTTTCCTTATTGCTACATACCAGGTTTTTGATAAAGATAAAGGTTTGTTTACGCACTTTCGCATGAACTCGCTCAACATTATTGTTGATTTTTCAACTTACATGTATTTCAGGAAATTAACGATCTGGCGCGGTATGGCTTGTTTTCCGCTGCATTAGGCCCGAGGTCATCCAGGGTTCGAGGCTTGTGACTCTTTCCTGGACAAGTCACAGTCCTTGAATCATGTTTATGTTAAGTTTGCATTTGTAATGTTTAGACAAGTTATGGTTGTTGGGTGTCAACCCGTTAAGACAATGTTTTACTATTTTATTTTTAATGGATGATCTTGCATATTTTTAATTCATATAGCTTGTTATGATTAAGCTATGGTATTAAGAAGTCACACCAAATTAACCACGCTTCCGCAAAGCCAGGGTGTGACAGCTTGGTATCAGAGCTCTGATCATAGCGAACTAGGATTCCTTCTCGAGTCTAGACTATGATCACTAGGGCTCTCACGAAAACATTTTTACTGCATACCATTTAAGTCCAGATCCAAAACGTTTTTATAAACAAATGTTGAGCATATTTTATTTATTATTTTAGGCTCAGTCTGGGAGGCTGAGGCTCGGTCTGGGAGACTGAGGCTCGGTCTAGGAGGCCGAGGCTCGATCTAATGGATCGAGGTAGTTGTCTAGTGGGACTAGAGAGTCAGTCTGGGAGGCTGGGAGAATTTGCTAGTGGGACTAGGGAGTCAGTCTGGGAGGCTGGGAGAATTTGCTAGTGGGACTAGGGAGTCAGTCTGGGAGGCTGGGAAAGTTTGCTAGTGGGACTAGGAAGGACAGTCTGGGAGGCTGGGAGGCTAGTGGGACTAGGAGAATTATGTGATTATTATTTGGTAGCTTATGTGATTATCTGATTTACTGATTATTTGTGCATACTTGTGATTGTGTTACAGACACATGGATACATCAGGCACCGGAGACTCAGATACCACTGGACCACTACCCATAGTGTCGGATGACATTGTGTCATCAGAGCGTGAGGTGCATACCTCAGACTACTCGAGCACGGATGATGATGACTTCCAGTCGTTCGCTCTACTCGACGGCATTGATGAGCATACTGATGACTCCTTGCCCTTCGCTTTACCCGAGGGTGCCTATGAGCCTATTGATGGCGATCCTGCTGAGTATCTTCCCCTTGTTGTGATTCCAGCTCCGATTCCTCTTGCTTCATATCCAGCACACGAGCTATTACTAGACGCCGAGGCTGACGGCGACATTGATCTCTACGAGGACGAGCCTTTTGAGGACGAGGTTCCTGATGCAGCCCCTTTACCCGCTGGCGGTCTCTTGATGATTGCTGATGCCCCAGCTGGAGACTCGCCCGCTCACTCACCAGTCCCAGACTCTTTTGAGTCTGTGGCTTCTGCTCCGTCTCACGAGGTGAGCATTCAGCATTTTGTTCATGACTCGGACCCTGATCAGGCATCTTCTGCCGCCCCCATTCCGAGCCTTGTATTTGAGCACGACGTTATTGAGGACTCCGATCCCGTTTTTCCTCCAGGATTTGATCCTGACCGCGACATTGAGTATATTCCTATGGACCATCATATGGAGGACCCTGTTGATCCCGTCGATCCTATCGATCCCTTTGATCCAGAGTTTGATTTTGACATGGCTTTTGATGACCAGGAGCCTGCCGTAGCCCCAGAGCAGGCAGCTGCTTTCGATCCTGTACATGAGCATGACTTGGTACATGCTGACGTTCCTGTTCAGCCCGTTTTGGCTGACCCGCCAGTTGGCGATCTTCCTGTTGATGATGTCCCTTTGTTAGCTGCTGATCATGCTGTTGATCCTTTTGTTGACCCACCTTTGATTGCTGACGTCCCTGTTGACCACCATGTTGATCATGTTGATCCTGTCATTGCTCCTTTTGATCCTGTACCCATTGAGCCTGAGCACGCTCTATTTGCAGAGCATATGGATCCACCTGATGAGGAGGCTCAGCACGGTTGGATACCAGCTGACGAGGATGTTCCACCGCTTCCACCACATCACACTGAGGCACATCATACCGATTTTTCTTTTCAGATCCCACAGTTTGTACCTCCAGCAGGGCCTGGAGAGGGCTCTTCAGCCCACCCCTTTGGGCACATCTCGATGCCTATGCCCTTCATGCCTCAGATGACACCTGTTCCATCTTCTGTTCATGTAGCACCATTCGATCCCACCAGCATGCCACTGCTTTGGTCATCTTCCTCACCGATGCCACCCACTGATCCATATCATCCATTCCATATGGGACATACCATTGAGGACGTCTTGATGTCCTTTGTCCATCAGCATGATTCCCATACACAGCGACACCAGGAGCTCGAGAGAGCTCAGCTATCTTTTGGTCCATATCTTGGTCAGACATCCTCATCTTTTCAGCCTTTTCGATCACTACCCCCGGACTATGCTGCCCGACTTTTGACCTTGGAGCAGCAGATCGCATCTGTTATTCGCACTCAGCAGGCGATGGAGGAGGATTGGCTTCATTTACGCCGCTTACTTTACGCTCACTTTCCCCCTCCTCCACCCCCAACCGCATAGGGCTCATTGGTGCCATAGTGGTAGGCGATGGTGAGACGACCGCGATTGTGACTGCACAACCTTTTGGAGACCATCTGACGATACTGATTTTTGTTGATATTGTTGATGTACTGGATGTATGTGACACTGATGTGATATTGTTTTTGACAGGGGTGATGTAGCCCCTATTTGATTTATGATTGTATGATACAGTGACGTACTGATACCCTTACCACATTATGGGTCTCGATATATATAACAATCGCCGTATTCTCACCATATCTGATTCACTTGATTGCTTATTTATGTTTTGTGACATGAGATGTTGTATATATGATATTTGCAACATGGGATGTTGGGACATGGGATGTTGTATGTATGATATTTGCAACATGGGATGTTGGGACATGGGATGTTGTATGTATGATATTTGCAACATGGGATGTTGGGACATGGGATGTTGTATGTATGATATTTGCAACATGGGATGTTGGGACATGGGATGTTGTATGTATGATATTTGCAACATGGGATGTTGGGACATGGGATGTTGTGTGTATGATATTTGTGACATGGGATGTTGGGACATGGGATGTTGTGTGTGATATATAGATAACATGAGATGTTATATGCTACTATTATTACTATATACGTATGTTTATTATGGCCTAATCGACGTACGCATCTTTAGAAGATGGCACCAAGACGACAACCTCAGCCGATGCCCACTACTCCTGAAGAACTACAGCAAGTTATTGCTGCCGCCATTGCTCAATATGCTGCCTCGCAAGGAGGACCAAGCGGAAGTAGCTCGAACATCAACGGCAACCAAAATCCTCCTCATGGTAACCCTAAGTCATTAAGACATACCATGGCCTAAATGGATTCCCTTAGCAGATGCTAATGCCGTTCCTATGATGTAATGTATGTGCAGGGTGCACCTACAAACAATTTTTGGACTGTAAGCCCATAAACTTCGACGGCACAGGTGGTGCTGTTGCTTTCGTCCGCTGGGCAGAGAAGACCGAGTCCGTACTTCGCATGAGCAAGTGCGCTGAGGATCAGCAAGTCACTTACATCTCAGGGCTATTTGTGGATGGAGCCCTATCCTGGTGGAATCTACAGGTCCAGACCCTTGGCGAAGCTGCAGCTTACGCACTGACCTGGACAGAGTTGAAAGAGCTTATGCGCAAGAAGTACTGTTCACGTGCTGAAATTCAGAGGCTAGAGACCGAATTCTGGCACCTAAAGATGGAAGGTTCCAAGATAGCTGAGTATGTCCAGAGGTTCCACGATTTGTCGCACGTGGTACCCTACATGGTTACACCGGAGTTCAAGAGGATTGAACGCTTCATCTGGGGATTGGCTCCTCAGATAATCAGCATGGTGACTTCTTCCAAACCTGCAACTATCACAGAAGCCATTGATCTGAGTGTGGCTCTCACCGAAGAGGCGATTCGGTTGAACAAGTTTGATGGGGTTGAGCCCAAGAAGAAAGAGACTCATGTGGAGTCATCTGGTGGTAATAAGCGAAAGTTTTCGAGTTTCAAGCAGAGCACCGGGATGGTGGTTAAAAAGGGAGAATCGAGTGCGCCAGCTCAGGATTCAGCTGGTGGTAGAAAGAAAGGGAAGGGATACATGGGTGCACACCCCAAGTGCAACTCATGCCAAAAACATCACTCTGGTCGTTGCAGCCTGAGAGTTTGTGAATCATGTGGGAAGACTGGTCATACGAAGGATTTTTGTTGGGCTAGTGCTGGCCGGGGAGGTCAGGGAGGATTTGGGAATAGGAACAACCGTGGTGGTGCTGGGAACCGCCCACAAGGAAACCTGGGAGGTGATGGAAACCGTGCCAACAATGCTAACCAAGCGGGCGCCATGAATAGAAACCAGGGAAACTGATGTGGTAAATGCGGTCTATAAAAACCTAACCTAATCTAGACACCCTAGTTTTAAATTTATAAACTAAGACTCTCTAAATGCTAGACCACTGACAGGCAAGTGTACCTATCGAACGTAGTAAAGCCTAATGAAGTCCGAGTATCGAACGCACGAGACACTAGCGACGCTAACTAGACTCTGACTCAACTAATTACTTAACTGGTTTTAATTTGTGTTTTGAATTCGAGGTTTTAACTAATTAAACTAAATGACTAAGAAAATGGCAGACACGACAAACAACGGGAAACAAACACGAACTCGGGGCTAGGTGGAAATCAAATATGATGAGAAAAGACTACCTAGGTTTCGAATCCCTAGAATCATGCAACGCTATCTTGACTATGGCAATGGTTAAATATCCTACTCCCTCGATTAACCCCCCGCTAGAGATGTATCAAACGAAAGATAAGGACGAAATACGAAGTGCTAGAACGAACCGGCTCGACCTATCGATACCAAATCCTACGAAAATAGAATCCTTTTGACCTCAGAGACAATTATGTTAAGAGAAGATCCCAAAAACGCAAAGCAAACCAAACCATGAAGATTGAAATCCTAGGAAACCTTAACCACGATGTAATAAACGAGCCCGAGCTATCGGTCACCCAATCTACCCACCAATGATTAGCTAATAACCTAGCTCACCTTAATCGTCTTTCGAGTCACAAGATGAGGATGCAAGTTTTAGTATATTGATTTTAATTATTAGTCAAATTGGTCAATTTCTCAACTCAATATTCAAACCGAAAACCCTAAGATCAACGATTCAAATTAAACTCTAAGTCTAGGGGATATTTCTATGTGCCTAAACCGCTGAATTCATCAACCAATAATCAATCAAAACACACCAACATGCAATATCAAGATCAATCACAAGGCAAAGTTATGTAAATCGCATAAAATAACCATAATCATGCCAAAATCGCATTACAATCATCAAGTTCATCTAAACCTAAGTAGTATGAAAAGTTTAGCCAAGAATCATAGTCGCTAAAAAGGAACAAGTCTCAAATAATAAATAAAACATAGTATCAAATCTGAAAACACAAAGTCTTAACAAATTGAATACTGATAAATATCAAACCCGGACTTGAATCTTGATGGCGGCTTGAACCCTTGAACAAATCTTTTTCTTTTCTGTTGTCTTGATCGCCCTTTCTTCTTCGTCGACCTGTTCAGCCGTCCTCCAACTAATCTGCCGTATGCTTCTTAAATTGCTTGCTGCCGTCTTAGTAGTTCACATAAATCGTTGGGCTACAGCCCTTTGGCGGCCCACTCTCGATTTTGTCCAATATGCTTTCTAATCTTCTTTATTTGCGTCCGCCCAAAGTGAATTATTTTCTTGTATGGCTAATGTGTATCATTGTTCAAATAATAGATTAATGGCCCAAAAGTCATGATATTTATGAATTTCGCTGGACTATGTGGGCTTGTGTATATCTTTCCACTCAATAACTATCTTCTAATAATAATAATCCAAATAATATGGCTGCCTTTCTTAGATAACATAGAGATAGTAGGCTTGGGTCACTCACAGAAATTAGCTGCGATTTTAATTCAGTCATTCGTGTTCCACTCTGCCCAACTGGCTGGTTATTTTAATATTACTCGTTTTTGCTCCATTTGCATCAGGACCTGCCAAAACACCAAATAATGTAATCTAATACTAAAAACTAAATAAAACAGATAAAAATTATACAAAAACTGTACAATTTACACGGGACAAATATGTGTATTTTACAACACATCAAATATCCCCACACTTAACCTTTTGCTTGTCCCTAAGCAAAATCCTGAGCAACATATCCAACTTAAACACTTAACAATAACGCAAGTCTCGAACAAGTTATAACGCGAACTACGAAATCATTAAACACAGGGGTTTCGCAAGACTTACAACGTTCAAAAGGTGACGAATCATAATATTTAAATGAAAACGGGCCTACCTAATCAAGCTTTTCTCACCTTCAAGCAACCAATCATGCACTGTCAACACCCCTCACAATGTCACTCATCTCTCGGCTAATATATATGTAAATTTGAGTGAACTCTCAAAACCGAACTATGAAGCATACTATCATAAGCTTGTACGTCAATCAGATTTCCACCTAATTGTTAGAACTCGACACGGATCAAGAGGGCTTTAATGGGTAGGTAGGGGCTAAAGGTAGGTTATATTTTTTCATTTTCATTTTTTTTTGGTATAAGTGGCTAAACACATAATCACACGATAAACCGGATAAGCACGAAACAAATACTAACATATTGGTCATTTTGACCTACAACTTTATTCTATTTTTTTTCTTTTTCCTTTCCTTTTCTTTTTTTTCTTTTTTTTTTTCTTTTTTTTTTGTTTTTCATTTTTTTTATTTTTTTTCAAATATAATAATCACGTAACACGATCCGGCTATCAAATCACAAACGGGTAACAAACGAATGACTAGGCTCAAAGTGGTATCTAAGGGTAGTGGTGAAACGGGTCAAACACAAAGGTAACACAAACAAGGTGATCCTAATGCCTCTATCATATCCATGTCAAATCCTAACCGAAGGTCTCAAACTGTATCAAAACGCACAAGTTCTAAAGTGATGCAACAAAGTTGGTAAACACACATGAAACGAAAGTAGTGAACATATAAATATGAAACATATAAAGGCTCAAATCTCACTATCATGTGGTAGATAAGGGTTACCGATATTGACAATGCACAACTAATTAACTCTCCGGCTCCATCCACTATCCTAGGCATCCCAAACCCTTTTACTTCCCAAAAACCGATTCAGTCAACCTACTATCCCGCAACTTAAAGAAACACGTGCTTTCCAACTCGTAAATTCGACAATTAAACCGCTTTTGACCGACGTTTTGAAAAGGTTTTTCGTTTTCTACGCGCTAAAGGACCGGGACTCACAAACCAACTCTTTTTTTTTTGACTCAATTCTACCTAAAAAGACGTAGTCTCCCATCCCCACACTTAAAATTTACATTGTCCCCAATGTAGAGTGAAAGACAACTAAAACTAAATAAGAAATAAAACCTAAAATAATATACAAAATAAAAAGATAACGAATTGGAAAGGACTTAGCTGGTTAGGATAAAAATCAGTGCCAGCTGCGCGTGTCTTCAATCCGAACTCGTACACGATCGTATAGCATTCCATTCGCGATCGGCTTTGACTCTAACTAGTACACTTGGAAAATGCCTGATATCTGATAAGCAGCTCCAAAATCACCCGAATGGAGATTGAGTACGGGTGGTACATATCCAAATCTGCATTAACAAAAACAAGCAAAACCAAAGCAGTACCGACTAAAAAAAAAACGACTCAAAAATACTAAGTTAGACTCATGGTACAAAATAAACGACTAAATATACAAACTCTACAAACTACCGAATATATAAAATTACAAAATCTACAAAACCTCCCCACACTTGAATTTAATCAGGAGGTTTCTCCTTTATCCAACCTCTATCCAACCCGTTTAATTCCACCCGTTCCTTATTATTAATTAAAATTTTAAGGGTGGAATTTATAAACCTTTTAACATTTCTAAACGGGTCAGGCCACCAATACTTAAACTTACCTGGACCAAACCTGATCCGTGGCATGTAATGAGAAGGATGGTGTTGTGCAAACTTCAATGGTTTCTCCTTCTTCTTCCTTCGGCACCATCCTTGAATCTTTGGCAGGTGTTGATCCAAGCACTTTCTCGCCCTCTCCCGTGTTCTTGATCGTGGTGGCAGTCCATCTTCTAACTTCTCCATGGGTCGGCTATCAAACTCCTCAGCCACTATCTCTTCTATGTTTGGTGTATATTTGATCTCCATGGTTGACGTCTCTACAAGTAACGTCTCTAGATAGGCGAGATCACCAACCGGGTCAAATTCTTCATCTTCAAGAGTTGGCAAACCTACCAACTCATCACCAAACTCTTCCTCCCAAGATGGTATATGCTCACCTTTCTCATCTTCCATCTTGTCAAGTAGCTCTTTTTCAACTTCTTCAACTGCGGTGTAGTCGGGCACCTCTAACTCTGCCTCTTCTACTACCCCCTCATCATCACTCCAAAAGCCGTCATCGATATTCCATGGCGTGGGACACCAGTGGCTAGAATTAATGACTTGCTGAACCGGAGGTGGGACTTCAATGTCCATTATCGTCTCCGTTTCATGAGTGCGATCCTCATCTTCTTCATTCAAGGGCTCAAAATGTGAAACCTGCACGACATCATTCTCACAAGACAATGGTAAATCTGATTCATGAGAATTATAATGACTAAAACTAGAATCGTAATATTTACCTGACTGTGAGATCTCAATGCACATTTCTCCCCCCGGATCTAGGATTGTGTAATCCATCTCACCATCAGCCTTTTGATATCCTAGATAATTTCCATTTATATCATACGTGTAACGGCCTTGGCTCTTCAAGCTCTGTGAATTTAACCTATCAAGTGCGGCTCGAATTCCCCTTTCTCTTTCTTCCTTAGCAGCCTTAACCCAGTCACGGAAGCCCTCTGGTGTTCGTTCAGGTTGCCCATTCCAAGACTGATATAACTGTGGCTGCACAAGAGGGTTAACATCGAAATCTATGGAACACCCCGAATCATTTGGACAATATTTGGTGTAATGGGGTCCTCCATAGATAAAACACATGATAAAAAAAATATGTAAAAAAAAAAATTAACTAATAAAAATATATTTACAAATACGACTAGACACACTACTACTAGACACAAACCCTACGACTCAAACTACAAATAAGACCAATTAAACAAATAAGATCAGTCAAAGCTAATAACGCAATCGCCTAAGTGTCCCCGGCAACGGCGCCAAAAACTTGATGTGGTAAATGCGGTCTATAAAAACCTAACCTAATCTAGACACCCTAGTTTTAAATTTATAAACTAAGACTCTCTAAATGCTAGACCACTGACAGGCAAGTGTACCTATCGAACGTAGTAAAGCCTAATGAAGTCCGAGTATCGAACGCACGAGACACTAGCGACGCTAACTAGACTCTGACTCAACTAATTACTTAACTGGTTTTAATTTGTGTTTTGAATTCGAGGTTTTAACTAATTAAACTAAATGACTAAGAAAATGGCAGACACGACAAACAACGGGAAACAAACACGAACTCGGGGCTAGGTGTAAATCAAATATGATGAGAAAAGACTACCTAGGTTTCGAATCCCTAGAATCATGCAACGCTATCTTGACTATGGCAATGGTTAAATATCCTACTCCCTCGATTAACCCCCCGCTAGAGATGTATCAAACGAAAGATAAGGACGAAATACGAAGTGCTAGAACGAACCGGCTCGACCTATCGATACCAAATCCTACGAAAATAGAATCCTTTTGACCTCAGAGACAATTATGTTAAGAGAAGATCCCAAAAACGCAAAGCAAACCAAACCATGAAGATTGAAATCCTAGGAAACCTTAACCACGATGTAATAAACGAGCCCGAGCTATCGGTCACCCAATCTACCCACCAATGATTAGCTAATAACCTAGCTCACCTTAATCGTCTTTCGAGTCACAAGATGAGGATGCAAGTTTTAGTATATTGATTTTAATTATTAGTCAAATTGGTCAATTTCTCAACTCAATATTCAAACCGAAAACCCTAAGATCAACGATTCAAATTAAACTCTAAGTCTAGGGGATATTTCTATGTGCCTAAACCGCTGAATTCATCAACCAATAATCAATCAAAACACACCAACATGCAATATCAAGATCAATCACAAGGCAAAGTTATGTAAATCGCATAAAATAACCATAATCATGCCAAAATCGCATTACAATCATCAAGTTCATCTAAACCTAAGTAGTATGAAAAGTTTAGCCAAGAATCATAGTCGCTAAAAAGGAACAAGTCTCAAATAATAAATAAAACATAGTATCAAATCTGAAAACACAAAGTCTTAACAAATTGAATACTGATAAATATCAAACCCGGACTTGAATCTTGATGGCGGCTTGAACCCTTGAACAAATCTTTTTCTTTTCTGTTGTCTTGATCGCCCTTTCTTCTTCGTCGACCTGTTCAGCCGTCCTCCAACTAATCTGCCGTATGCTTCTTAAATTGCTTGCTGCCGTCTTAGTAGTTCACATAAATCGTTGGGCTACAGCCCTTTGGCGGCCCACTCTCGATTTTGTCCAATATGCTTTCTAATCTTCTTTATTTGCGTCCGCCCAAAGTGAATTATTTTCTTGTATGGCTAATGTGTATCATTGTTCAAATAATAGATTAATGGCCCAAAAGTCATGATATTTATGAATTTCGCTGGACTATGTGGGCTTGTGTATATCTTTCCACTCAATAACTATCTTCTAATAATAATAATCCAAATAATATGGCTGCCTTTCTTAGATAACATAGAGATAGTAGGCTTGGGTCACTCACAGAAATTAGCTACGATTTTAATTCAGTCATTCGTGTTCCACTCTGCCCAACTGGCTGGTTATTTTAATATTACTCGTTTTTGCTCCATTTGCATCAGGACCTGCCAAAACACCAAATAATGTAATCTAATACTAAAAACTAAATAAAACAGATAAAAATTATACAAAAACTGTACAATTTACATGGGACAAATATGTGTATTTTACAACACATCAGAAACCATCAAGCTGGAAACAATGGTGGGAACGGGCAGAGGCCCGGATGTTTCAATTGTGGAGATCAAGGGCATTATAAGAGGAATTGCCCAGAATTAAACCAGGCACGCGGAAGAGTTTTTAACATGGAAGCCAGGGAAGCGCGCCAGGATCCCAATGTTGTCACTGGTACGTTCCCTGTAAACCAACGCTATGCATCCGTTTTGTTTGATACTGGTGCCGATTATAGCTTCGTATCGTTAGAATTTAAGAACATGCTTGGTTTAGCCGCTAGTAAGTTAGATATTCCTTACTCGATCGAATTAGCGAATGGGAAGTTAGTAGAAGCTAACGAGGTGATTCGAGGTTGCGTAATCGAACTGGGAGAGCGTGAGTTTGCTCTAGATCTACTACCAGTCCAGTTGGGAAGCTTCGACGTGGTAGTAGGGATGGATTGGTTATCGAGTAATAAAGCGGAGATAGTTTGTCACGAGAAGATTATTCGTATCCCGACCGATGATGGTGAGACCATTGTTGTTCATGGGGAGAAGCGTGAGACGCCGTTAAGGATGATTAGCTGCCTGAAAGCAAGGAAGTGTTTGAGGAAAGGATGTGTTGCTTTTCTAGCACACATTGTGGATAAGAAGGCTGCTGAGCCGAAGATCGAAGACATCCCTGTCGTGAGGGAATACCCAGAAGTCTTTCCAGAAGACTTGCCTGGCTTGCCACCTCAAAGGCAAGTGGAGTTTCGCATCGACTTAGCTCCAGGCGCTGCGCCTGTGGCTAAGGCACCCTACAGACTTGCTCCATCTGAAATGCAAGAACTGTCGACACAACTTCAAGAGTTGTTAGACAAGGGTTTTATCCGACCAAGCTTCTCGCCTTGGGGAGCTCCAGTTTTGTTTGTGAAGAAGAAAGACGGTAGTTTCCGTATGTGTATTGACTACAGAGAGTTGAACAAGCTGACGATCAAGAATAGGTATCCCCTGCCAAGAATCGATGATCTGTTCGACCAGCTTCAAGGTTCAAGCTTCTATTCAAAGATCGATCTTCGATCTGGATACCATCAGCTACGGATACAGGAGGAGAGTATCCCGAAGACAGCCTTCAGAACCCGATATGGACACTACGAGTTCCTCGTTATGCCATTTGGTTTGACAAACGCACCTGCAGTGTTCATGGATTTGATGAACCGAGTTTGTAAGCCGTACTTGGATAAGTTCGTGATCATATTCATCGATGACATCCTGATTTACTCGAAGACAAAGGCTGAGCACGAGCAGCATCTTAGAGCCATTCTGGAGCTACTAAAGAAGGAACAGCTGTACGCCAAATTCTCTAAATGTGAGTTTTGGCTACGTGAGGTGCAATTCCTTGGGCACGTGGTGAACGGAGATGGAATCCACGTGGATCCAACCAAGATCGAGGCGATCAAAGACTGGGAAACGCCAAAGACGCCAACCGAGATTCGGCAATTCTTGGGTTTGGCTGGCTATTATCGAAGGTTCATCGAGAACTTTTCAAAGATCGCTCAACCGTTGACACTCCTCACGCAGAAAGATAAGAAGTTTGATTGAGGAATCAAACAGGATGAGGCATTTCAGACATTGAAGGATAAGCTTTGTAACGCGCCGATCTTAGCTCTACCGGAAGGTACCGACGATTTTGTGGTATACTGCGACGCATCGCGTCAAGGATTGGGTTGTGTGTTGATGCAACGTCAAAAGGTTATCGCCTACGCATCACGCCAACTGAAGGTGCACGAAAAGAACTATACCACGCATGATCTGGAGCTAGGCGCAGTGGTTTTTGCTTTGAAGATCTGGAGACACTACCTTTACGGTACAAAGTGTACGATCTTCACAGATCACAAGAGCCTCCAGCATATATTCAACCAGAAGGAGTTGAATATGAGGCAAAGGCGATGGGTCGAGTTGTTGAACGATTACGACTGCGAGATCAAGTATCATCCAGGGAAGGCGAATGTGGTCGCTGATGCCCTAAGTCGTAAAGAGAGAATCAAGCCCATAAGGGTTAGGGCTATGGAAATGATAATTCAGACCGACCTTTCCTCACGCGTTCGTGCAGCACAGAAGGAAGCTCTCAAAGAGGGAAACCTTGAGGCAGAATATCTCCGTGGGATGGAGAAGATGTTGGTGCCAAACAGGGAAGGAACATTGTGTTTTGGGAAAAGGATTTGGGTTCCTTTGTTTGGTGGTTTAAGAGAGGTTATCTTTGAAGAAGCTCACAAGTCACGGTACTCTATCCACCCTGGAGCGGATAAGATGTACCAGGATCTTAAAGATTATTACTGGTGGCCTAGGATGAAAGGCGATGTTGCTGTTTATGTGAGCAAATGTTTAACATGCACCAAGGTTAAGGCGGAATACCAGAAGCCTTCGGGACTTCTACAGCAACCAAAAATTCCCCAGTGGAAGTGGGAAGAAATCTCCATGGATTTTATTACGAAGTTGCCAAGGACGCCAAAAGGCCACGACACTATCTGGGTGATAGTGGATCGCTTAACGAAGTCAGCACACTTCTTGCCTATCCGCGAGAAGGATCACACAAGCAAATTGGCTGAAATCTACATGAGAGAGATTGTTACACGCCATGGAGTACCTCTCTCGATTATTTCTGATAGAGACGGGAGGTTCGTATCGAGGATATGGCAATCCTTCCAGGAAGCTTTTGGCTCAAAGCTGAATATGAGCACAACTTTTCACCCGCAGACCGACGGCCAAAGTGAGCGAACGATTCAGACGTTGGAGGACATGCTGAGAGCATGTGTGATGGATTTAGGCGGTAGCTGGGATAAGCATTTACCCATGGTTGAGTTTTCATACAACAACAGCTACCACACCAGTATTGGTGCCGCGCCATTCGAAGCGTTATATGGGCGCAAGTGCAGGTCGCTGCTCTGTTGGTCTGATGCAGGTGATAGACAATTGGTAGGTCCCGATGTAGTTCAGGAAACTACAGATAAGATTGCGCAAATCCGGGATCGCATTAGTGCGGCTCGTGACCGTTAGAAGACCTACGCAGATCTGAAAAGGAAACCTCAGGAGTTTGAGGTTGGGGATATGGTTTTGTTGAAGGTATCACCCTGGAAGGGTGTGGCACGCTTTGGGAAGCGTGGGAAGTTGAATCCGCGCTACATTGGTCCTTTCAAGGTTTTGGAAAGAATTGGGACCGTAGCATACAAGTTGGATCTACCTGCCGAACTGAATAATGTTCACGATACATTTCATGTATCCAATCTGAAGAGAAGTCCAACTCAAGTTAACGTTGCCATTCCTACCGACGAAATTCATGTTGATGACACGCTCCACTTCGTGGAAGAACCTGTTGAGGTCACGGATTGGAAAGTAAACAAGACCCGCCGGAGCAGTGTCAAGCTCGTCAAAGTTCGCTGGAATGCTAGACATGGTCCTGAGTTCACCTGGGAGCGTGAAGACCGAATGAAAGAGAAATACCCCCACTTATTTCCTGAGAACCCTGCTTCTACAAGCAGAATTTGAAATTTCGGGACGAAATTTATTTAACGGGGGGAGAATGTGACAACCCTCACTAAACCAGGTATCCGTACGACTTAATTAACTATTAACTGTTGCCTAATTACTGTGCTTAACTGAGATTTCTGATAAACTGCTACTTGAATGTTGATACTTGTACATATCTGCATCATACTTTGATTTTTCCGTCACTACATTATTTACTTACTGAACATTAGTGACAAACATGATGCACAAAAGCACAGTAGCACTTGAACGGATAACCTATTTGACATGCTGATATAGCCAGCATCAGGCAGACACTGCCTCTAAAGGCCTGAATGAGCCAGAAATATTTTACTACACCCATAGTGTGTGTAGAGATACAAGGGTTGTATAATTGCGTCTTTAGGAATAAGATACAGAGATTGGATGTGCCTAAAACGTATTCTAAGCACGAAACACAGCACTTTTATTTACATACTAGCTTCTAGCTAACTAATAAAGTGCCAAAACATGAGGAATTATTCCTGACACTTTGCAGAATAAATTGTGTCGCTAAAAATATTATTTACGACGCTTAAAGGATTACTTAAGCACTTTAACGGATTACTATCCGACCGAACAACCGGACTATACCCGGAACATAAAAATATTACCAGAAATATTATGGGTATTTTTCTGAGCCAGTTAGGGTCCCTGATTACCCTAACACCCGCCTTATAACGCGTTAAACAACTAACGGGGTTAATCCCTAAAGTTAACCGACTTAACCAAACTAAACTCTAACTGAACAATCGAGATCGAACCGGATGGCATTCCCCCTCAATGGAATCGGCCAACTAGGTGGGACCAAGGGAGTACAACTTTGAATATTATATTAGATTTCGTGGATATCTAGACGACTTGAAACCGTTGGACGATAGCACTAAATTTCTCTATAAATACACACACACACCACACAAACTCACACACACCAACACCCACACTTTCTCTCCCTCTTGCCCCCTCCCTCTCGGCCGAACATACCCACCACCATCCACCATACTTTCGGTTCGTGTCTTGCCATTCCGAGCATATACTAGTGTCGGGGATCACGTATAAGGAAGCCGGAAGCAAACGGAAGTTGAAGGACCTCGCTCACTTGCTTTTATCCATGCCATTTTCGCCAAAGGTCTTCCCTAGCCCCGAGCTAGAGGTATAACATTTAAAACTTGTTCTTGAACGTATCTAAAGTGGTTAAAAGGATTTTTAACGGTTAAAAGTCGGTAACCCATCTTTTGAATCTAAAAAGTCTACAAAAACTCGAATATCGTTGGTTAAAAGCATATAACGCGTGTAAATCTCGTAGTATTTGAATATGTTGATGGTAGAGACCCGATCTACGATGTGGTGGCTCTTATCACCGTTTAACCCGACTTTGTTAAGATCCCGGATCTTGACATACACTTGTTTCTTTTGTACAAGGGTTAAAAGGTGAAACTCCACCACACGGGAAACATGAACTTGTGTAAAAGTGTTTTGACATGTGAAATAGTATTTAAAACGAGCCGATCTACGTATGTACAAGTGGTACATTCGTAGAACCAAGTGTCGAGAAAATCATGTTTTTATAGAAGTTGGATAACATGTTTACAAAGGTGATTTTTATAAACTACAAGTGTATGAACACTTGTGAAACGAAAGATCTGACAAAATAACAATTTTTATAAAAATTGTCGGGAAGTTGTAAAGGATGATTTGTTCTAAAAACGGGGTTTTTACAAGACTAAACTATTATATATATAGATCCACTAAATATAACGAGATCTACACAATAGTTTTAGAAAAACTACAAGTTCATGTAATAATGTGATTTTACATACTAGTCTACGAGTTTAATGTGTTGAAACTAGTTTGAAGTATCGGAAATTGAATTGGTTGATTTGAAGAATTGTTGAAATGATTTTGTAAAAGAAAATGATACGCTTGAAAGCGTGGCCACCTCCAGTTACAGGGGAAACTCTGGCGAAATTTTTCTAAAATCTAACACTTAGAATTATTTACAAGTGTTAGATTTTTTTTTTTTTTGAAATGTTTTCAAAATATATTTCGCCATGACTTTATTTATTAAATAATCGGAGGTGGGATTTTCACAAAAACTAAACGTGATAAATATTTATTCGATAAATATATTTTTCATCACACTGTTTATGATTATTTTGTGAAAATGTATAAATATTATTTTTAGAGTAAAAATAATATTTACTAACTTTGTCGAACCCAAAATAATACCAACGCCTTCACGACAAACATATAAGTTACAACGGTAATTACTATTACCACTTAATCGCCAAAACGTAACTTACGCCTTATACGGAAATATTCATAAACGCGCATGTTGTCAACATATTATTTTGGAAAGTATTGCACGAAGAGAAAATATATTATTTTTGAGAAAAATAATTATATTTTGGAATGAGAAATAAAATATATTAAGTGAGACTTAATGTTATAAACACGCATGTATTAATTCCCCCATCCTTGGGAAGGAGATTTTCTACCAAGTATATACACGGAACGGTTGTCTAACCGTTTCCCGAAAAATTAAACTATAAAGCTAAAGCACGGCCATCCGTCTAATAGAATTAGCACATGTAGGTCGTTGCGCAGCAGTTGGATATTTGGATTACTTGGTATTGTGACGCACTCACTGTGAGTTCATGTCCCCCTTTTCTCTTAACTGTTTTCAGTTTTATAAACTGCGGGGGTGAAATACATGTTACTATGATTTTGAATACTTGATACACGGTATGGTTAGCGTAAGGAGGTTTGTTACTCAGATCATGTGAGTGGGTAGGCACAACTTGAGGCCATTAATCCTCGTAGTAGGACCGAGGGACAGGAGCGGTAGATCTATCTGGGTGTAGCGAGCCCAGCCCCAGGTCCAGCATAACGGACCTCGGGGTGACTTAGTGCCCGACGCATAAATCCGCTAGGTTTGAGTCATCCCTACTTGCACTTCACACATATCAATGGCCTTGCAAACCATTGGTGATCTTTTTTTCCTTATTGCTACATACCAGGTTTTTGATAAAGATAAAGGTTTGTTTACGCACTTTCGCATGAACTCGCTCAACATTATTGTTGATTTTTCAACTTACATGTATTTCAGGAAATTAACGATCTGGCGCGGTATGGCTTGTTTTCCGCTGCATTAGGCCCGAGGTCATCCAGGGTTCGAGGCTTGTGACTCTTTCCTGGACAAGTCACAGTCCTTGAATCATGTTTATGTTAAGTTTGCATTTGTAATGTTTAGACAAGTTATGGTTGTTGGGTGTCAACCCGTTAAGACAATGTTTTACTATTTTATTTTTAATGGATGATCTTGCATATTTTTAATTCATATAGCTTGTTATGATTAAGCTATGGTATTAAGAAGTCACACCAAATTAACCACGCTTCCGCAAAGCCAGGGTGTGACAGCAACACCCAAATAGATCTATCACTCATGTCCCTCGGTCCTATACGAGGATTAATGGTCTTAAGCATTGTACCCACCACTAACATGATCTAACAGTTCATTCCTTCGCTAACCATACCATATGTAAACGTTTGTAAACAATTTGTAACATGTACTTCACCCCCAAAGTTGTAAAACTGAAAACAGTTAAAAGAAAAGGGGGACATGAACTCACTGTCTTGTGTCTCGAATCCGATGTAACCCAAAGCGGCTACTTGTTCACACGACTACCTACAAACGTACTATGGTTTATTAGATGGATAGGTAGTGCCTTGTCTTTTAGTCTTAATTAACATCTTTGAGTTACATTTCCTTGTGGCTTAACATTATCCAAAATATAATTATTTGTTAAAATAATAAATATTTTAACTTAAATTATATTTATTAATTGTTGGAATATTTCTTAAAGTAATATGTTTTAACTTGACACATTTATGTATTTGTACATGTATAACTTCGCCAAGGATGGGTGTATTCATACTCGTATTATTAAACTTGTATATTTTTGCCAAGTATCGGTGGCGTATTCCGGCGTATTTATATGTACGAGAATACGTATTTTTATTGTGTTTATTAAGTATTCTTATACTTAATTTTTATATTAAATTTTTCCGAAATAATATTTCTAATAAAAATTCACCAATATTAGGGGGTGTAAACAAGCCTAGAGGCTCGAGAGCTACTCGTGATCGGCTCGGTTAAAAGCTCGAACGAGTCGAGCCTTAACGAGCCCGAGCCCGAGCTCGAGCTTGAAATAGAGCTCATTTACTTATCGAGCCCGAGCTCGAGCCTGATATACAAAGCTCGTTTAGGCTCGCGAGCCCAAACGAGCCTAAACAAAATTTTAGTTTTTTTTATATATATATATATAATATAATAATGATGATGATAACATTGGTGAGCCGAGCTTTGGCTCGCTTAATCGCTGTTGAAACGCGCTCGAGCCGAGCTTTTAGCTCATTTGAGGTTGTTCTCGAAGTAGCTCGAGCCGAACTCGAGCTTTGGGTTTTACTCGCGAGCCGAGCTCGAGCTCAGAGAAGTAGGCTCGAACCGAGCCGAGCTCGAGCTCGAGCTTCATAAAAACATAACGAGCCGAGCTCGAGCCTAGTCGTGCTCGGGCTTGGCTCTGCTCGTTTACACCTCTAACCAATATATATTCTTAAAATATATATTTTTAAGAAATCATTTATAGAACTTTATTTATACTTCTTCTTGGCAAAAAAAAGATATTTATTTTTCATATAAACCTCAAAAATAATATATTTTCAAGATTATCTTAGAAAATATTTATAAATACATTTTCACCGAAAAATAATATATTCTAAGTTTATTTAAGAAAATATATATTTTCTCCAAAAATAATATATTTTCTTGTAATTTAAGAAAACACATATGTTTTTCTTTACCCAAAAATAATATATTTCCTTCTTGTCAAAAATATGATATATTTTTGTAATAATTGTAAAAATAATATTTTTGTTCTCTTGGTGTCCAAAATACCGTTTACCAAAATATACTCATGAATTTATTTCCGGAATATTTATGTAAGTTATATTCCTTGTTCGGTTTCTCCAATATTTTGGGTATAAGTTATATATTTATTTCTTGGAATTTTGGTAATATTTTGTATTGTAATTTTTTGGTATTTTGGCGAGTTATGTTATTTCAAGTCCTAAAATAATATAACTAATACACATAATATACAAATAATCACCCACATAGTGACATCTAATTATATATTCTGCTAAATACATATTTAGTCACTTTTATTATCGAAAACCAACCTCCAATATTTATAATTTTTGTAACAAAAACTATGGCAAACTTTATATGAAAATCCATGGTTAAAATATACTTGTAAATATTTGTTTAAAAATATTTTTCTAAATGTTTAATTTCTAGAAAATTTTGCCATAGTTTTCCCTTAAAAATGGAGGTTTCCATGCTTTCAAAGTATATCATTTTCTTTTATAAATCATCACAAATCATCAACAAAGCAAACAATACTTACCAAGTGCCAAAATCAAGCTATTTACACTACTTCAAGAACTTGAAAATTTATAAAAATTTGTAGTAACTTGTTAGTGTGTTTAGTAAGCTTACTTACCCTTTAAAGTGTGGTTGTTTATTTAAAAACATCATTCTTGAAGATTTTAGATGTTTACAACTTGTAAAATGATTTTCTAAAAATGTTTCTTCTTGAATTTTTCTTCGTAATAATATGTTTCTACACTTGATTAACCACTAAAATGTGGTTAGTTTCTTTAAGAACCAAGTTTATGTAAATCTTGTATTTTAACTTAGTTTCTTGAGAAAATTATTTTTGAAATCACATATTTACAAGTCATATACTACACTTAGATCATCATCATTCAAGAAATCCTTTCATACTTCAAGTTCATGCTTTCACATAAGGATGATCATCTTGATCTTTCATAAGATCATCCTCTTATCTTGCTAGATTATGTCTTTAATCACCATCTAGCAAGTTCATATGATGTTTAACATCATTAGCACAAACAATCAACAATCAAGAAGCATAATAACACTTAAACAACATGATTCATGGTGATTTTTAGTCTTATGTTAAAGACTATGTTCTTGATCATTAGTGTTCTTCATGATCATTTACTTGTATCATCTTTTAACCAACTAAACAAGATGTAAAATGGGATTAAGATGGTCTTACTACTAGCTCAAGGCTAGGGATGAACACAAGATGAAGATGATGATAAATGTGATGGTTAATAGCTTGTGAGAGAGGTCCTTCCACTTCCAAAGGCTCCTAGCTCCTTAAACAAGCTCCTAGCATATTTGTATGACTTGAGAATGGATGAAAGTGAAATGAAAATGGTGGTGGTGTTGTGTGTGGTTTCGGCCGAGACTAGAGGAAGAAAAAGAGAGAGTTTGAGGTGAAATGTGTTGTGTGAAATGAGATGTTAAGTCCTTGTGGTTACTTATAAAATCCTCCAACAAGTGTTAATCTATTGTGTAATGTGTTCATAAAGGGGCAACATAATCTTATAAAATATACAAATAAAATCCAAGTGGTGGCCCACCATATGGTGACTGTAAATAGGAGGGGGGGTATATATTAGGTTGTAATGGTAAGTTTGGATAGTTAGTTAGATTTTAAGTGATTTAGTTAGGTTATAAGTTGTCATGATGTTAGGATAGGTGTTATGATGTTCGGGGACCATAACTAGCTCATAAATGATAAAACAATGCTTCTAGTGAAAATTTGGTGTTTCGGGTAGTGTCAGGTTGTTCGGTTGGTTACTGGTTCGTTAAGGTGCTAAACTATGCAGTTTAGTGTGCTTTATGTTACCTTTTGTGATAGTTTTGATTCTCGACACTTAGGAAAGCATTCTGGACCATTTAACCATAATTCTGCATAATATTTAGTTGTTTAAAAGCTGATTTTTGCTGAATTTTGCTGAATTCAGTAGTTTATGTGAGTTTTAGGCACTTAAACTATCTCTAGGAAGGCAGTTTTATGATCCATACTTTCCTGCACACTATACTAGTGTAACTCTTGGTTTCTGGTACATTCTGTGTCTCAATACCATGTCTGTCTATGTACTGAACTCCGTGAGCATTTTTTTGATTTGTTTGATAACTGTGCTATCTCTGTTTCGTACATCATTTGAATCAATAAGTGTTGCATGTAATAATGATATGACATTTTGCAATATATGATGAACATGTATATATATGACAATAATCAGAAAGCATTCATGTCATAAATTTTAAATCAGCACAGTCATTAAAGCATTAATCATTGTCTAACTAGTGTACGGATACATGCAAATTTGACAATTGTCACATTCTCCCCCTGTTAAGAAAATTTCGTCCCGAAATTTTAAGCTGCACTATTTGCTGCAGGGGAGTTAGGGAACAAATGTGGATATTTTGCTTTCATACGATCTTCACGCTCCCAAGTAAACTCTGGGCCGTGACGTGCATTCCAACGAACCTTGACAAGCTTAACACTACTCCTCCGAGTCTTGTTAACCTTCCAATCTGTAACCTCAACGGGTTCTTATGTGAAGTGGAGTATGACATTTATAAACACTTCATCCACAGGGATGACAACTGTCTCTTGTGTTGGACTTTTCTTCAGATTAGATACATGAAATATATCATGAACACCGTGTAGTCCCTCTGGTAACTCCAACTTGTATGCTACAGTACCAACCCTTTCCAGAATCCTGAATGGCCCGATAAAACGTGGGTTTAACTTACCACGCTTCCCAAAGCGTTCTACACCTTTCCAAGGTGAGACTTTTAACAAAATCATATCACCCACTTCGAATTCTAAGGGTTTTCGTATTTGATCCGCGTAACTCTTTTGTCGATCATGAGCCACCTTGATGCGCTCTCAGATCTGCATGATCTTATCAGTCGTTTCTTGGACCAGTTCGGGACCAACCATCTGTCTGTCACCTGCATCTGCCCAACATATCAGTGATCAACACTTACGTCCGTAGAGAGCCTCGAACGGTGCAGCTTGGATGCTTGTATGGTAGCTGATGTTATAGGAAAACTCAACCAGAGGCAGATGAGTATCCCAACTGCCACCTATATCCATTACACAAGCACGTAGCATATCCTCTAGCGTCTGAATAGTTCTCTCGCTCTGCCCGTCCGTCTGCGGGTGAAAAGCTGTACTCAGATTCAACTGAGAACCAAAAGCTTCTTGAAAGGATTGCCAAATCCTTGACATAAACCATCCATCTCTGTCCGATATGATCGAGATAGGCACTCCATGATGTGCTACTATCTCCCTCAGGTAAAGCTCAGCTAGCTTACCAGTTGTTGGTGCACAAATGTCTGTTAACTTCGTCTTTATAGAGTCTTGAGTATAGATAGGATAAACCAGTGCTCAGCAGGATAGAAATCAGGTTTTACATGTAAATAGGTGATTTCGCACGAAATAGTAAGAGCTATTTCGTACGAAATGACAATGTGATTTCGCACGAAATAGCAAATGCTGATTTCGTACTAAATAGGTATTTCGCGTGAGCATGTTCGTGCGAAATACCCTGGCCTATATATAGCTGAGTTGCTGAGTCATTTGTAACGGTCTTGATTTCAGTGCTGAGGTGCTGCCAGTTTGTCAAACGATCAGAATTGCTTTTAAATCATTAATAAAAGGATAATTAAGGAGAATCAAGCTGTTTTACGTCTATATCACTGATTCCGCCTTTGATATGGATCATGAACTCTTCTGATTGACTCGTTAGGGTCATACGACGATCCAACAAGTGGTATCAGAGCTCAGGAAGAAGAGTTCTTACCAAAACAGCCATAATTTCTGATTTCTACACCTTCTTTCTCAAAATTAACAAGTTTTTACGGACAAAATGATTTGAATTTCACATATTACACGTGAAACAGTGTTTTAATGAATCATTGAAAGAATTGGACCAAAATTCGAGCTAATTCCTGATCAATTTGACAAAATGGTGACCGATTTGCTGATGTCATCCTAATTTCGCACGAAATTGTACTCTTCATTTCACGCGAAATCAACTCTGTGACATCTATTTCGCACGAAATTAAGTCTGAGATCCTCATTTCGTACGAAATTAAGTAATTTCGCACGAAATCAACTCTGTGTGTCCTATTTCGTACGAAATCAGAGTATTTCACACGAAATTAGCATATTGTTTCCTATTTCACACGAAATCAAGCTACTTCGCACGAAATCAGCATACTATTTCTTACTTCACACGAAATCAGATTTTATTTCGCACCAAAGTTGCTATTTCGTGTGAAGGGTATTTCGTGTGAAAGCTATTTTGCGTGAAATCTGATTTCGCGGGAACTGATTTCGTTTGAAACTGTTGTTGTTAAAATTCAAAAGTTTTTCTAAGTGTTTGTTGATTGTTGCAGGTACTTGAAGATGGTTGAGTTTATGAATCCGTTCATGTTGGTGCATGTTTGTAACAACAGCTTAGATTTGGTCTATGGATATCTTGTAATTAGTAAAATGATAAACAGTTAGCGGGTTTAGCTTTGTAATAGTTTATAATAGTGAATTAAGAGTGATTGGGCCAAACCAAACCCGCATATGGGGGAGGGTTTGCGAAATGGGCCTTGCCCATGACCTAGCCCATATGCAAAGCTTTATCCTATATAAACAAAGCTTAGCATTAGGGTTTAGGTTAATCTTCTAATCACCTTAATCACTTGGAGAGAATTCGTGAAAGACAACGGCTTGGACGAATTAGGATCTTGATTGATTGTAATCATTACGAAGATAATCAATAAAGATCGGGTTTGAAGGAATTTCTGTTTTGTACACTTTTCTGTGAAATCTGATCTAGAGGATTCCGCACTCTAGGTTGGATCGACGATTCTGTTACCATCCGCACGGACTAGGGGACCTACAATTGATATCAGAGCCTTAGGCTCTTGATTGGCTTGGTTCAGAATCGTTTTCTGTAGAAAATCGGAATTTTTGGGCGTTTTTGGAGGCTGTCTTCGTGTTCTGCTCGTGTTTTCGGATAAACTGCTTGCATTTCGGACCATTACTGATAGAAATCTTGCATTTCTGATCAATTTCAGACCAGAAACAAGCATCTCGGACCAGAATACTTGCATTTCGGATAGAAAACAAGCAATTACGAACCATTTCGGATCTACTTATTGCATTTCGGATCATCTGACTTACATTTCGGATTTTCAGACCTGCATTTCGGATCATTAGGCTTGCATTCCGGATCAAAATCTTGCATTTCGGATTATATAGTCAATTTCGGATCAGAAGGTGTTTGATTTCGGACCAGAGAGTATCATTTCGGATCAGACTAGTGCATTTCAAACTAGAAGGTGGTCATTTCGGATCAATACTGACCATTTCGGATAAGCATAACCATTTCGAACCATTTCGGACCATTTCTGTTCATTTCGGAAAGGGTGGAATTTTTCTTGGCTTGCGTAAGAAAAATTTCACTGTTTCGTGTTTAGAAAATTATCCGTAGCTCATCTCAGGAAACCGCTTGCACCGTAAGAATCCTTGGATTTTTAGGACAAAAAAAAAAACCTCTGGAAAATCCTGAAAAAGGTTTTCGACATTATATATCATTGGAATCATAATCTCGAGACGAATCTAACGGTATAATTTGGTAAAAACAGATTTCGGACAAAAGTTGTACGGTTTTACCAGTCTGCTTACGTTAAAATGTCGAACGTGACTAAATTGAACGAACTCTTAAGGATGGAGCATGAGGTTGGCACAACCAACAAACCGCCTAAGATGATGAAGGTGGAGAACTACTTGACATGGAAGGATATGTTTCAATCCTTCATTGAATATCAGGACACTCGCATGTGGATCTGTATTGTTAACGGGTACACAAACCCTACACATGACTTTGAAGGCAGACCTCGTGTGACAGCTTATGTGAACATGCAAGAGAATGATAAGAAGATGTATGAGGCTGGAAAGAGAGCCTTGGCTGCTATCACGATGTCCGTACCTGATAGCATCAAACATACCTTTAAGAAGTACACTACTTCAAAGGAAATGTGGGATGCACTAGAGAAGAGATATGAGGGAAATCCTGATGTCAAGAAGAACAAAGTTGATCTACTGAAGAAGCAGTTTGTTATGTTCAAGTATATGAACAATGAGTCACTTGAGGACATCATCACTCGATATTATCATCTGATGTCAGAATTGGATAATTATGATGTAGATTGCTATACTGACATAGAGAAAAATGATAAGCTGCTTGATGCTCTTCCTGCTAAGTGGGATATCTACACTCTAATGATCAAAGGAGAAGCAGATTATGACACAAAGGAACTAGAAGAAGTTGTTGGAAAGCTTAGAGCTTATGAGCTCAGTATGAAGAAGAAGGACACTGGAAATGATCAGGTTCAAGATCCAGGGATCTACAATGGACTTACATCTTCTTCATCTCATGATGCGTCTAGCGACTCTGCTACTGCGTTTCTTTCGTGTGATAATGAGCAGGTAACTGTGAATGAGGATGGTGATGTGTGTTTTGTAGCTGCTTCAGGAGGATCAACAGGAGTTAAGAGACCATCAGCTTCTAAGAACACAAGCAGTGCAAAGTCGATGCCTATGAGTGTGAAGTCTGCTGAAGAACACCTTGCTCTACTTGCTTCGTTTGTCGCTTCGTATGAGAACTACATTCAGGGGAAGATATCTGATCCTGCTACTTTAGATGAAGATTATGATCAGATTGACCCTGATGATCTAGAAGAGATAGATTTACAATGGCAGATGGCCATGATTTCGAGACGTGTGAAGAGGTTCATGAACAAAACAGGAAGGACGTTTGTGGGGAAGAGTGTTGGTTTTGACATTTGACAAAGCCAAAGTCAGGTGCTTTAACTGTCAACGTTATGGTCACTTCGCTAGGGAGTGTCAGAAACAAAAGCATGACACTTCGAGTCAGAGTTCAAACAACAGAAATGCATCAAACAACTCTAACTCAAGGGCGTTGATCTCTACTGCAAGAGAAGGTTCATATGACTGGAGTGTTCATTTGGAAAATGATGAGAATGTCACTCAAGCATTCATGGCAGAGATTGTGCCGGTTGATGATGGTGAAGCTACAGTGGATGATGCTAAAGTTGAGAAGAAAAGTGAAGCTGAGGTAGAAAAGGCTGATCAAACAACATATGTTGAAAAAGAAAAGCCAAAGTCTGAGCATGAAAGGGAAGATGCGGCGAAAGATGAAATCATCAAAAGAATGGAAGCTCAACTTGCTGCTCTCATGGCCAACTCAGACAAATCGACAGGAGAGGTAAGTAACTCTGCTTGTTTAAAGTGTCGTGAATTACAGGGTGAAGTTGACAGGTTGTCAACTCAAAACAAAAGTCTGGTGAGCGAGATGTCTAACGTAAAAGAATCAAATTTCTTTGCTAAAAGAAATGAGTCATCATATTTGAAAAAGATAAAAGGCTATGAAGCTGAAATTGAAGTTTTAACCTGCAAATTAAACGAAAAACTTCAAGTCATAGACTTAGCTCATGACATGATGGCTGAGAAAACAAAAGAAATTTCTGAAAAATGCAAAGAGTTATCAGATGCACAACTCAAAATTGTTGAACTTGAAAATAAATTAGGTCAATTCAGGGATTCTACTTTTGTTATGAAACACATGATGGGTGGGTTAAAGAAGAGTAATGACAAGACCAGTGTGGGATACCAGGGCTTTAATGAAGTCCCACCTCCTCTTAGTCATGACTATTCTTTCTTACCTGATGAAGACGAGTTCACAGACTTTTTGTCAATATCACCAAGTAGTTTCACATCCAGTCAAGGTGATGTGTTTGTAGATAATGATGCTAAGAAGGAAAATAACAGCAAACTTGTTTTGAAAAAGAAAAATACACCTTCTAAAAACAAAAATCCAACTTTTGTTAAAAAGGTTAATTTTGTTCAAGGTAGTAACATGAAAAACGAAACAACTGTTATCGAAAATGAATCAAATGTAGAGTTTGCTAAAAACAAAAACAAAGAAAATTCTGAAACTAAGCAAACTGAACCAAATCCTTCTAAGGCATCATCATCAAAACCAGAATCTAGTTCAAAGGCTTCAACTGAGAAGTCTTCGAAAAAGAGATCGTGCTTCAAGTGTCACACAAAGGGACATGTAGCTAGCTGCTGTCCTAACAAAAAGATTGAAGCACAAGTTAGTGAGAAACAAAGAGGAAAATCACCAGAGAAGAAAGGTGATAGTGAGGAGAAAGTATCAAATTCTCCAAAGAAATCTGCTCCAAAGCAACAACAGGGTGTTGCTGGTGGTGTAGATAAGGCTGAAAAAGGAACTCCACAAGTTCCTCGTTTTCAAAGAAATCAACCTAGATTGCAGCCTGAATCTACATCAGGCAGGTATGAGAGACCTAGAAGTAGTTCACCAAGAATGAACAATCAAAATTCAAATAATTTCAGAAGTCAAGGTCAATATCAAAATCGATACCATAATAATGGTGGTCGAACTTTTTATAACAATGGCTATAGAAATTACTACAATCAAGCTTCTTGGAATCAAAACTCAAGGTTTCAAAGGTCACATAGTCCAAACACATATAGGAACCCTCAGGACCAGAGACCTTATGGAAATCAAACCCCATTTCCATCAACAGGTCCAAGATCCAAGACTCCAGTTAGGAGTGATGGACATTGGATGGATGTTCCTGTAGCTGATGAATCTGGACGACCCAAGACCATCAAGGCTTGGGTCCCCCACTCTAACTAATTTTTTGGTTGGTGTGTGCAGGAGCTGCTAAGGAGGATTACCAACTTATGGTATGTTGATAGTGGCTGCTCTAGGCACATGACGGGGGATGCGAGGTTGTTTTCTGAGTTTGAAGAATACGATGGTGGGCATGTTAATTTTGCTGGTGCTAAAGGTGGTAGGATTACTGGAAGAGGAAAAGTGACGAATGGGAAGATCACATTGGACAAAGTGAACTATGTTGAGCAGCTGAAACACAATCTGATGAGCGTGTCACAAGTCTGCGACAAGGGTCACTCGGTCCATTTTATAAATACTGAGGCATTGGTGTTGAAACCGGGTTTGGTCATTCCGGACGATTGGATAGTGATGCGTGCACCAAGGAAAAATGACACTTATGTCACGGACATGGGTGCCAAGGATCCAACTGCAGCGGTGGCGTGTTTACTTTCAAAAGCATCTGAAGCTGAATCTATGTTGTGGCACAGACGCATGGCCCATATTCACTACCGCAAGATGAATTACATTATCAAAAATGAGCTAGTGAAGGGGGTTCCATTGCTGAGGTTTCAAGTGGAAGATAAATGTCTTCCATGTCAAAAGGGAAAACAACACAAGAAACCTCATAAGTCTAAAACAGTAAATTCCATTAATGCCCCTTATGAATTACTTCACATGGATTTATTCGGTTCAGTGAACATGGGGAGCATAGGTGGAAAGTACTACTATCTTGTTGTCACTGATGATTACTCATGTTATTCATGGGTTTTCTTTTTAGGTACAAAAGATGAGACAGCAGAGATGCTTATCGATCTTTTTACAAAATTGGAAAACGTTCATGATGCAAGGATCAAGAGGATAAGGAGTGATAATGGCACGGACTTCAAGAATCGGATTCTGGATCTCTACTGTCTTCGAAAGGGAATAGAACGTCAATATTCTGCTTCTTATAAGCCTCAACAGAATGGAGTCGCTGAGAGGAAAAACAGGACGTTGATTGAAGCCGCTAGGACTATGCTTTCAGATTCAAAGTTACCAGTTCTTTTCTGGGGAGAAGCTGTGAATACAGCTTGCTACGTCCTAAACAAAGTTTTGACCATTAAACGTTTTAACAAAACTTGTCATGAGTTGATGTTTAACGAAAAACCAAACTTAACAGGCTTTGAACCATTTGGATTACCCTGCACCATTGTGCGAAACAAAGATAAACAAAAATTCGGTGAGGTGGCTGACGAAGGCTACTTTCTAGGCTACGTGCCTGGCACGCCGAATAAAAGGGTTTTTAATCTAAAAACTGGTAAAATTGAGGTTGTTTTCAATGTAGAAATTACTTCCTACAAACCTCATCAATCAACGAGCGGTCCTGCTATATTATATGATTATGAAAGTGTTTTTAAATCATTTAATATTCCTGAGGTTTCTGATGCAGATGATTCTCAGCTGATTCACACAGTGATTGGTGAAGATGATGAAGGCGAGTTCATGCCTAGATCAAATGTTGATGTGACAGATGCTCCGGAAACTTCCCAAGGTGCTGCTGATCCTGATTCAAGCGATAGCGAACCTGAACCCAATCAGGGGGAGGATTTTGTTAATCCGTTTGCAAATCAGAATATTCAGGGGGAGGTTGGATCAAACCTGGGAGATAATCTAGAAGTCGATGCTGTTGCTACTACACGAGCAAATAGAGATCATCCGGTTGACATGATACTTGGGGATCCTACTGCAGGTGTTCAGACAAGAAGAAGCATTGCAGCGAATTCTGGGTTATTTGTTTCGATTGATAAAACTGGGATTGTGAATGAGTGCTTGTATAGTTACTTTATTTCCCAAGAGGAGCCGAAGAACATTCATATGGCTCTAAAAGACAATTCATGGGTTGAAGCTATGCAAGAGGAATTGGCCCAATTTGCGAAGTTATAGGTTTGGGAGTTAGTGGACCTTCCTAAAGGTGAAAGAGAGATTGGCACTAAATGGGTATTTAGGTGCAAGAAAGATGAAAGAGGGATTGTCACGCGCAACAAGGCTCGGTTAGTCGTCAAAGGTTTCAATCAGCAATAAGGGATTGATTACAATGAAGTGTTTGCACCAGTGGCAAGGTTGGAGGCAATTCGTTTGTTTCTGGCTTTTGCGTCATTCAAGGGCTTTAAAGTTTACCAACTAGACGTGAAGAGTGCTTTTCTTTACGGGAAAGTCCAAGAAGTGGTGTATGTCTCACAACCAGATGGGTTCGTTGATCCAGACTATCCAGATTGAGTGTACAAACTTGATAAGGCTTTGTATCGGTTACATCAAGCTCCCAGGGCGTGGTACGAGACACTGTCTACACATCTGCTCAAGAATGGTTTTGAAAGAGGTCAGATTTACAGTACACTGTTCATTAAGCGAAAGAAGGAAGATTTTCTGCTGGTACAGGTATACGTGGATGACATCATCTTTGGATCATCTGATGAAAACATGTGTAAGGAATTTGAACAGGTGATGAAGAGCAAGTTTGAAATGAGCGCTATGGGTGAGCTGTCTTACTTTCTGGGATTACAAGTTTAACAGAAGGAGGATGGGATGTTTATTTATCAAACGAAGTATGTGTATGAGATTTTGGATCGGTTCAAATGAATGATTGCTCTACTTTCAACACACCCCTTTGCGAAAACCACAATCTTGGCCCAGATCATGAAAGTACTGAAGATGTTGATTCAACTCAATACAGGGAGATGATTGGTTCTCTAATGTACTTGACTGTTTCAAGACCTGACATCATGTTTGCCGTATGCTTGTGTGCCAGATATCAGGCGAATCGGAAAGAGTCACACATGAAAGCAGTGAAGCGTATTCTTCGTTACTTGAAGGGGAAACCTAAACTTGGGTTGTGGTATCCAGCTGATAGTGATTTGAGGTTCGTTGCTTACACTGATTCAGACTTTGGAGGATGCAAATCAAACAGAAAGTCTACAACAGGTGGTTGTCAGTTCTTAGGAGGCAGGATCGTGTCTTGGCAATGCAAGAAGCAATCCTGTGTGTCTACCTCTATGTGTGAAGCTGAATATATTGCTGCGGGTAGCTGTTGCTCTCAGGTTCTCTGGATTCAATAGCAGATGCGCGATTACGGTTTGGATTTCACTCGTACTCCTATTATGATAAATAATAATGCCACTATATCAATCACAAACAATCCCGTAAAGCACACTAGAACTAAACATATTGACATACGTCATCACTTTATACGGGATTGTGCTGAAAAACGACTAATTGAATTACATCGAGTCGTCACAGAAGACAACCTTGCTGATCTTTACACTAAAGCTTTTGATAGAGCTCGCTTCGAACACTTAGTCGAACTCAACGGGATGAGGAATCCTGAATAACTGGTTTTTCATAAGAATTTTGTAAATAGTTTACTGCTTTTTCAAAAATCAAAAATACAAAAACATTGATAAATCAAAAACATAAAAAATAGAAAATAAAAAATGAGGTATCACTGTGTGAAAAAGAAGAAATGATAGTACATCAGCAAGTCAGACTGTCACACTCAAACTGAATTAAATTGCTTAAGTGTGATAGCAGCTTCATCATATGGTGTACCAGTAGGCAAAAGCATGAAATAATCAACTTGCCAATGTGATATAAACCTAAATACACTGAGTATGAGTGGGGAACACATCAGTGGTGTATGGTTTAATGACCTTAAATGTTGCGTTGATAGATTGCCAAAATCTGAAGTTTTGGGTCTTTATACTGTTATTTCATCCGGGGATATCAGGGGTGTCCTTCTGCTGCATCCAGATACATGCTGACCTAGACACACCCAGGATATCTTAAAAGAGCTAAAAATGCCAAAACCCTGAAAATGAAAAAGCTCTCATAGAGAGTCATTCAATAAGTGCAAAATGCACAATTCGTACGAAAAATGGTATCTGTCTTAGCCCTCGATAAGATATTTTGGTCTCTCTGCTGTACGGAAGTACTGACCTGTTCACCAATTATCTATCGTTGAAATACAAAACGGATGAATTCAGTATACTCACCTACTACGATGAATTTTTGTGCATACCTTGATCGTGGGGGTACATCTTGAAGTGGGACACACTCGTATTTTGTCACACCCCGACCACGTAAAACATCAAATCGTGGCGGAAACGTCGGGGAGTGTTGTAATAGAATTATTGTTTCACAACCATGGTAATTTAAAATAATATTTTATTCGTCACCCAAAGGTGGAAAACATCGTTCAAAACAAGAACCAACATGTTACATTGTCTTAAAACTACTGAAATAAAGAGTACATAACGTAATTAAACTAAGTCTAGCTCTGTTTTATGTCACTAAGGACCGAGTCCACCCTAGCATGACACGATCGTCCTATGCATTAGCTCCTGAAACACATGTGAAAATAGGTACATCAGCATAAAAATGCCTGTGAGTAACATAGGTTTTGTGAAAATAGGATTCATGACTTAAGTTTAAGAAAAGTGTTTAATAAAAGTTAGTCATGAACCTTGTAAAATGTTTTGTTTTGTAAATCATTTGAAAAGCGATAAAATCAGATGATATGTATAAATAAAAGAATTATTTATGGTTAAAGAATAACCAAGTAAGATAAGTTATATAAAACAAGTTGTTTTTGTAAAACGAAGCCTTGTGAAATATGTTATTTGTGTAAAAATGTGCAAGTCCAAACTAAATGATTTAAATAATGCTACGATATGTAATACAATACAAGCACTTATATATAGGAAGTACCAGCGACGTATCCACCATGCTTGTATCATACTACACTCATATCGTTACTTAAGTCATTAAACAAACCACCAATGTATAAAGTCCATGTTTAAACCAATCATCAAATGTTCTTGTCTAAACCATTGTCATACGTTTAAAAGTCCAAAATTGTAGTCTTGCATGTGTAACAAATGTCTTGTATGTTAAGTAAGATGTGTTTACTTAAACCAAATGTAAGAATGTACAAAACAAAGTATTTTGAGTATATCAAAAAGTTATGTTTCGCAAAGTAAAAGCATGTTTTAAATGATACAAACATTTATGTGGTAAGTTAACGCATACATTCAAGCCTTGAGACAGACGGATAACCTTAAGTAAAGGTTATCAAAAGAAATGTTTTCGGATTCAGTTATTCCTTTCATCCAAACCAACCCAGGATGTCAGGAATGGGATTTGTCAAGTCCTATGGTACCATTACTTACTACCGAGCGGCGTAGCTAATGTTAATGAATGTATATAAGTTCCGTTGATGCAAACCAAATGTTATACCAAGTGCAAACATGTATATGAAAACAATGTACTAAGTATGCTAAGTTAACATACAAAGCAGAAAAGTCATGTAAATCAATGTGCTAATATGCTAAGTAAACATATGTAGCAAAACAATGTAATGTAAATCTATGTGCTAGCATGCTAAGTTAACATACATAGCAAAACAATGTAATGAAATCATGCACTATAAATGTACTAAGGAACATAGCAACATATGATGTGAAAAACAAGAAAGAACGAAAGTAACAAGTAGGCACATGTGTTTCACCCCAAAATGTTTGAAAAACAGTAAAAGAGGGGACTATGTACTCACTTGAGATTGCTTAGAAGTCGTAGGATAACCACCAAGCAATGCTAGAAGATCACGGAATCAAACGGCACCTATATAGGTATCTACATTAATAAACGGACCAATCGGAGGATCGGGTAGTACGAGGGTTCGTAAACCAAATAAGTATGGGAACTTATGTAATATGGTTTGACAAAGCCTACATACTAAAACGAAACCTATCCTAAGTGCTTTTGACCCGTTACGACCCGCTTAGGTAGCTTATGCTACTTTAACGCGTCGTTCGCGTAAAACGCGTTCGGAATGCCTAACTAGTCCAATGACAAGTAAGATATGCCTTAACATGCTTAATATTGTTGTTAAATCAGTTTAGATACCAAAAATTATGTTACATAGGCTTAAAATGAATTTTGGCGCAAAAAGGGTATTTTGGTAATTTACCTAAGGCATAAGAACTACTTATCATACAACTACTTAAACGATGTGACCATAAGGTATAACCTCGGAAGGTTATTCCCTATACAGCTATGGTCACCTAAAGTGTTTGGTCGGACCCTAATGATCGACCAAATGGGTCGGGTTCGTAAGCATAAGCGATTGATTAGATCGCTTACCTTTACGACCCTAAACAAGCACAAATCAAAAGTGACGAGCTAAACATGCTAGAACATGTTTAGTAAAGTTAGAAAACAGGTTTGGTATTAAAACAAACGATTTTAATACCCTAGAGTAGTTTGGTTACAAAATACGTGAGAAAACGCATTTTGGCCGAAACTACGACTCGTCACTGAGCCTAGATAACGTGGTAATCAGTAGGTATAGTCACTAGGGACTATAACCATCGTGATTACGCTCACGTTATGAAGTTCAAACGAACTTCGCGTTGACCATAAACTGGTCAATGCAGAAAGTCAAACACATTTTGACTTTAACGATAGAAATGAACGAAAAGAACGAAGGAATACTTACAAAAGGTCCCCGCAAGCTTTGACCCGATTCACTCTCAGGTAGGAAGCAAATACTTCCACTTAGAGAGCAAGAATCAGATCAAATGTGAGGAATGCAAGTGAAAGCAAGTGGGTATTTATAGATTTTCAAGAGCCGTTAGGATCGTTTCTCGAAGATTGAGCTTTGATCTCATCCGTACAAGTGGGCACATGGTATTTGGATACCATGGGCTCTCAAAAACCATCAAAATTGGCACATAGAATGATCAAAACCATGTCCAAAAACCCTGCAAACCAGCTGCTGTTTCAGAAACTGGTTTTTCTGTTACTGGGCATCTCAGGCGGCCCGCTTAAGATATGCACATGGGCTTACGCAGGCCGCATGGCTAAGTATTCAGAATTTGCAGTTTAGTCCCTGAACTTGTGAAACATGTATTTTGGCCCATTTTTGGCACGTTTAAGCCCCGTTAACCTCATTTCAAGGCTCTAAAATGAAGTTAAAGTGTAGGGAACTCAAAACATGCTCAAAAATATCTCGGATGTCGGTTCGTTTGGTCGTACGATCGCGATGTTCGCTTAATTACGACAGAATGCGCATAAGCGCGAAAAACGATCCAAATTGCGCGACGAATGGATTTTTATCATGCCAAACACTAAAATAAAGTATTTTAATGCTTGCATAAATTTTTGGATGTCCGGATGTATTCAGAACTTAAGTTATGCGCGAAAATGCAAACTTATGCACTTTTTGACGCTTTTAGCCCCTGAATGAGCATAAAGTTTATTTTAGCACACCGAACCCCTCAAAGCCTATTTCTAAGCTATGTAACGGATATTTAAGGTGTGTTTAACTTATGATCATGTTCCGGAATGTTCATTATAGTTCAGATTGGCATACTTTCGCAGTTTGTCAATTTTAGTCCCTGTAAGCGAATTAACTTGATTTTGCCATACCAAAGCCTTCAAAACTTATTTCTAAGTTATGTAAAGGTTATTTAAGGTATGTTAAGCATAAATTGGTGTTCCAGAGTATTTTTTGCATATAACTGATTACGTTTTCGCACCAGTTTGCGCATAATTCTCCAGAAAGCGATATAGGGTTTGAAATCGAATAAAAGTCAAAACATGAAAAACATCAACACAAATAAACAAACATTGGGATCAAATAACTTTATTTCATTGATAACTAAATTGTTTACAATGATTACAAGCACAAATGTCACAGTCTCCCCTACTTGTGGAAATTTCGTCCCGAAATTTGTTTAGAGGAAACTCGTGAGAATAGATGTGGATACTTCGCCTTCATTTGATCTTCACGTTCCCAAGTAAACTTAGGTCCACGTTTAGATTCCCAGCGAACTTTAACCAACGGAATGCGTTTGCGTTTAAGCCATTTGACTTCACGATCCATAATTTCCACAGGTTTCTCAACAAAATGAAGTATTTTATCAACACGGATTTCGTCGAGCGGTATGTGGAGTTTCTCATCAGCTAAGCACTTTTTGAGATTGGATACGTGGAAGGTTGGATGAACATTACCAAGTTTAGGAGGTAATGCAAGTCTATAGGCTACCTTACCGATTCTTTCGACGATCTTGAATGGTCCAACGTATCTAGGTGCAAGTTTTCCTTTCTTTCAAAATCTGATCACACCTTTCCAAGGTGAGAACTTAAGTAATACACGATCACCGACTTGAAATTCCAAGGGCTTGCGTCGTCGGTCCGCGTAACTCTTTTGACGGCTTCGAGCTGTCTGTAGGTTATCACGAACTTTCTTAACCTTGTCAGTTGTCTTTAGAATGAGGTCAGGTCCAGTAAGCTGAGCCTCACCGATCTCATTCCAGCAGACTGGTGAACGACATTTTCGACCATAGAGAGCCTCGAAAGGAGCCATGTTGATGCTGGAGTGATAACTATTGTTGTAGGAGAATTCAATCAATGGAAGATGTGAATCCCAACTACCACCAAAATCGATCACACAAGCTCTAAGCATATCCTCCAAAGTCTGGATTGTTCTTTCAGTTTGGCCATCTGTTTGTGGATGATAAGCTGTGCTCAGATTGAGTTGGGTCCCCATAGCAGATTGCATGGTTCTCCAAAAGCGAGAAGAGAAGCGAGCATCTCGGTCAGAAATAATGTCCAAAGGAACACCATGTCGAGATACGCTTTCATCCACATAGATTTTGGCCAGTCTTTCAGCAGAAAAATCCTCACGGATTGGCAAGAAATGCGCTAACTTAGTAAGACGATCAACAACTACCCAGATGGCTTCATGACCTTTCTTTGTGCGCGGAAGTTTAGTAACGAGATCTATAGCAATGTTTTCCCATTTCCAAACTGGAATCTCTGGTTGCTCCAAAAGACCATAAGGATGTTGGTGTTCAGCCTTAACCTTGAGACAAGTAAGGCATTTTGAAACGTATAAGGCAATGTCTTTCTTCATACCAAGCCACCAATATAGAGTACGAAGATCCTTATACATTTTGTCTGAGCCAGGATGAATAGAGTAACGAGACTTATGGGCCTCATCCATAAGCAAAGTGCGAAGATCATCTTGGCTTGGGACCCACAAACGGTCCATGAAATAATACGATCCATCTTCCTTCAGCACAAGATCAGGCTTAATGTGATAGGGTAATTCCTTACCCATCAAGTCTTGTGAAACACAAGCATGTTGAGCCTGAGTAATGCGTGCTTGGATATCAGATCGAGCTTGAACATCAGATTGAACACGAACACACTGAAGCTTAGTACGTTCCTTACGACTCAATGCGTCAGCCACAACATTCGCTTTACCGGGATGGTAGCGAATCTCGCAATCATAGTCGTTTAGGAATTCGACCCAACGTCTCTGCCTCATGTTGAGTTCTTTCTGATTGAAGATATGCTGGAGACTTTTGTGGTCAGTGAAAACCACGCATTTTGTGCCGTACAAATAATGTCTCCAGATTTTGAGAGCGAAGACAACTGCACCTAACTCAAGATCATGAGTGGTGTAGTTTTTCTCATGCACCTTCAATTGCCTGGATGCATAGGCTATGACTTTATTCCTTTGCATCAGAACACAGCCAAAACCCAATTTCGATGCATCACAGTAAACGATGAAATCATCATTGCCCTCGCGCAAAGTCAGAATAGGTGCATTACAAAGCTTCTACTTCAAGGTCTGAAATGCTTCTTCTTGCTTAGAACCCCATTCAAAGGGTTTATTCTTCTGAGTTAGAGCAGTTAGAGGAACTGCAATCTTTGAGAAGTTCTCGATGAAGCGGCGGTAATAACCCGCAAGACCAAGAAAAGAACGAATCTCAGTAGGAGTAGTAGGCGTATCCCAATCCTTAATCGCACTAATCTTGGAGGGATCTACATGTATACCTTGTTCGTTGACAATATGTCCCTAAAATTGAACTTCCTTAAGCCAAAATTCAAACTTGGAGAATTTGGCAAAAAGTTGTTTTTTCTTCAGGAGTTCCAGAGTAAGACGAAGATGTTGCTCGTGATCAGCTCGCGTCTTAGAGTAAATCAAGATATCATCAATAAAAACGATGATGAACTTATCCAAATAAGGCTTGCAGACCCTATTCATCAAGTCCATGAAAACAGCAGGAGCATTGGTCAAACCGAATGGCATGATTGTGAACTCATAATGCCCATATCGAGTGCGAAATGCTGTCTTGGGAATATCCTCTTCATGCACACGAAGTTGATGATACCCAGAACGAAGGTCGATCTTCGAAAAGTAAGTAGTACCCTGTAACTGGTCAAAGAGGTCATCAATGCGAGGTAGGGGATATCGATTCTTAATGGTAAGCTTATTCAGCTCACGATAATCGATACACATTCTGAAGGATCCATCCTTCTTCTTAACAAAAAGAACGGGAGCACCCCAAGGTGAAAAGCTAGGACGAATAAAGCCTTTGTCAGAAAGCTCCTGAAGCTGCTTAGACAACTCTTGCATCTCAGACGGTGCAAGACGATATGGAGCTCTGGCAATGGGATTTGCACCAGGTACAAGATCAATACGGAACTCGACTTGGCATGCAGGAGGTAGGCCATGTAACTCTTCAGGAAACAGCTCCGGATAATCCCGAACAACAGGAATACCTTGCATGGACTTACCTTTGCCTTTATCTGCTGTAACATGTGCCAAGAAGGCCACATAGTTCTTTCGCAGATACTTCCGAGCTTGAAAACAAGATCTGAGCTTGAGGCTACTAACAGGTTTTTCACCACGAACCTGTAGTATCTCACCTGACGAAAGCGGCACATGAACGATCTTCTCAAAACAAACTACCTCTGCGCGATGCTTGGCTAACCAATCCATACCCACAATAATGTCGAAGCTTCCAAGTTGAGTAGGTGTGAGGTCAATGGGAAAAAAATGGTCGTTAAGGTTCAACTGGCAGTTACGAAGAACGAAATCAAGAACAACGGGTTCTCCACTAGCAACTTCTACTGTCAGAGGCTTACCTAGTTTCGTTCTAGACACGTGAAGCAGTGGCTCAAAAGATAATGACACAAAACTCTTATCGGCCCCTGAATCAAAAAGAACAGACGCAAGTTGATTATTAACAAAGAACGTACCGTTCACCACTTCGTTGTCTGCTTGCGCCTTAACATCACTCATGTTAAAAGCTCGTCCACGAGCCTGAGCTTGAACCGGGTTCGCATTCACCAATCTTGGACACTGATTACGGTAGTGGGTCAGATCCCCACAGTTGTAACAAGAACCTGGTGGGAAGTGAGGTCATGCTGCTTGACCTTGTTGCTGAGCAAGAGGCTGAGCAACTTGGTGAGCCGGGTTCTGAGCTGCCCGATTCAAATTAGCAGGAATGCGGCAGGTGGCAGCAAGATGACCAGGTCTTCCGTAGTTAGTGCATTGACGGCACTGAAGATGTGGCTGGTGATGGCCGTTACACCTGTTGCACAATGGTGCGTTGCCAAGATAAGGCCTCTTGGGCAGGTTGTTGTGCAGGCTGATTCGTCTGTGTAGTAACGGCAAAATTTTGGGAAGCCTTCCGCTTCCTAGACCCCTTCAAAGAACCCGCATCACTCCCCTTCTTGTTTTTACCTTTCTTGCTATCCTTCTTGTCAGAATCCTGCTTCTTACCCTTCTTGTCACCCTTTCTATGCAACTTACCCTTTCGAATCTGCGACTCAGTCAACGTTGCAGATAGTTCGATTGCCTGACGAACAGTGGTAGGTTTACTACCAGTAATGATGTCTTGCACAGAGTCAGGTAGACCATCGATGTATCTTTCGATAGCCTTATCAAGTGGGGTAACCATTGTTGGGCATAACAAACTCAACTCTTCGTACCTATCAGTATATGCCCGGTGCTCGCCACTAAACTGCTTTAGATCGTCAAACTCCCTTTCCAACGCTCGTAGTTCATGACGAGGACAAAACTCACTCATCATGAGAGTCCTTAACTCAGCCCATGTTTGTGCTAAAGCAACTTCAGCACCACGATCTCTCATAACCCCATTCCACCATGTAAGCGCCCTCTTTTGAAAAACACTAAAAGCAAACTCGACTTTGCGATTATCAGGACACTGAACGTGACGGAAAGTTTTCTCAATGCTCTCGAACCATTGAAGGAGCCCAGTTGCCCCCTCAGTAGTGACACTTCGGGTTTTCCCGGGTAACCTTCTTGATGTAACATTGCGTGTACGTATATTGTTAAATGAAAACTATGAATTATCTGTTATTAGGTGTTGTATGTATGTATATTATATGCATGTGTGTGTTACAAGTGAGCCGAGACCCCAAGGATCCGACTCGAGACCACTCCCGGTCTCGAGTGAACAGTAACAAGCGGGCCGGTTGGGCCATGCAACCGAGAAGCCCATTCGGAGCCCTCAACCCACTCGAGACGGGTATAAAACCCTTGAGGATGACCAACCTTTACCATTTTTTTTGCAAACACTCTCCCTCATTTCACTCTCACACTCTCTACTTCTCCCTCACTAAAACCCTAAAACCTTAGATCATCATCAACCTCCTCTCATCTCCTTTCTCTCTCGGATCAAAACCGGTAATAGCAAGGACTTCCGGTTCAAGCTTCGGATCTTACTTGGAAGATTATTCATCATATTCTCACACCTTAAGTCTAGCCGGTTAGTATCTCTTTTGGTTGAATGTTTAAAGATTGTTGTTGTGTATGATGGTTATGTAAAGATGCTTGTTTGATGATATGAGTAACATGTTTTGCTTGATTAACCATGCTCCTTCATGTTTTGATATATAAACGGTTTGGTAAAAAGAGGATTAGAACCATTCGGATTTTGTTAAGTGTTATAGTGATCCTTCTATCTTAGCCATTTTGCTCATAAATGCTTGGTTGTGAAGGATGAACATGTGAATCAATGTTGATGGTTATTACCATCCGGTTTATAGTGATAAAATAGGGCAAATATGGTGTTTAATGATTGTCTTATATGTCACATAATTCTCATGTTATGAAGTTGTGATTAAGAACCAAGGATTAAATGTTAGTTGATTTGTTTGAATATGCATGATGAACTAAATGAATGTGATATGAACTACTTGAAGATCATGAAAAATAATTGAAAATCATGTTATTTGATCCATTTTGGTTGATAACCGGACAAGGAAACATGTTGGTGGAATGTTATTGGTTAGTACACTTTATCACAAATATGAAATTCTATTGGCTAGTACATTGGACAGGTTCTAGAAGGATTCTGGTGCACGTAACTGTGGTTGCGAGTCGGAACCCTTGGTTGTGACTCGAGACCAAAGCATGATGAACCGAGACGGGCTTCAGGGACTCGAGACCGACTAAGTCTCGACTTGAGACGACATGATCTCGACTCGAGACTGGGCTCGAGACTCCTGAGATTGCGACTCGCAAGCAGCACACTCGAGACTAAAACGTGATTCTTCGAGATCTCCCGGTTGCGACTCGAGACCGTGTATTCTCGAGTCGAGACCACCCTTGTCTCGATTGGGCTGCCTACGTGTTATTGGGCCACGACTTGTTGGGCTATCTGTTGACTGGGCTGCATGTGTTTCTGTTACTGTTTGTTTGTGAAAATGTTAGGGCAGGCCCAATAACCCAACTGTTTGAATGTATGCATGTTAAGTGTGTCTCTACGTGTTTGCTATACGTGATTTCTTGTACCCCAACTTGACCCATATTTGGTAACCATGCTAGGACGTGGTGACCAACGTGTTTGACCAAGTAATTAATCTACCGAGCAACCCAAGGTGAGTTCACAACCTAAAGCATGCGTTCCCGGTGGTTTGGGAAACGGAACTAAAAACAACACTATCCCCTTATGAGGTATACAACTTACCTTTCTTCCCTTGTTATTGGGAACCTTTAGTTAATTACTGTTTATACGGAATGCAACAAACGGCACTAAACGAAACTCTATCACTCAAGTCCCTACTACATAATACCGATTAGTCGCCGGGGCCAGGCGAACGGGTTATTAGTTGATAGCGCTATTTAGGTCTTACCAACCTCACACCGTGCCATGGTATGGGATCGGTCGTGAACTAATGTACTCAGGCATCCGTCAATGATGATAGAACATTGACATCGGGGCATCCTGCGGAAACGCAAACGGTTACCTAGTATTCGGTATTGGAAAAACAGTTTAGTCGCTAACTTTTGGGGTAGCTCCCCATGGCATGTATAAACGGATAAATTAACTGGTGAAACAAGTTTTTGGTAATTAAAACTGGACAACTATTGAACTCGCTCAACATTATTGTTGACACCTTACTGCATGCTTTGCAGGTAACCAGTGACTGAGGAGCTTGCTGCTTGGGGACGTGTAGTGGTCGTCAAAACCCGTGTGTTGGGTTTTAATTATCCTGAACTATGAACTGTCTTTAAAACTATTTGGTTTATGCTTCCGCTGTTTTGTTTAAACTAATTATCAAACTTAAACTACGATGTTGCTAACTACTTTGGATAGCAAATATTTCTACTATTAATCAATGCTCAGTATAATTGGTGGCTGGATCCTGGTCAGTCACGCCCTCAAGCGGATGATACTCCGCAGGTGGAATTTGGGGGTGTGACAGATTGGTATCAGAGCCATTGGTTATAGTGAACTTGGTTTTAAAAAGGGGAAAATCTTTTTGAGAAAAACCAGACTATAACCCGTGACTCGTGACGACACTACACTCCAAGTGCAAGACTCGACCTATCTGACCTCATAGCTCGGACCCATGTTTACTTGCTTGTTTGTCTTATGCTTTCTGCTCTATTATACGTACTAGTTTGCCTAATTAGATAGATACGCCTCCCCTCTTCTATCTCATTCTCGCTATGTTACGACACCACACTCATACTATGTTTTCTGGCTGTGAAGACAATGAGTGGACGCGGACGAGGAAACGTCAACATGACTCAGGCTCAGTTCACTAACCTGATCAACACGGTGGCTGCAGCTTTCGCAGCTCACCCTGGAGGTCAGCATGCGCCTGTGCAACCACGTGTTTGTACCTTCAAGACCTTCATGGATTGCAAGCCTCTTCCTTTCAATGGCACTGAGGGTGCCATAGGGCTTCTGCACTGGATCGAAAAGGTGGAAGCTGTCTTTGCTGTCTGCGAATGTCCCCCAGCTAATTGGGTAAAGTTTGCCACTGGTACCCTTGAGGGAAGCGCGCTTTCGTGGTGGAAAGCGCAAATTCAAATGCTTGGTCTGGAGACTGCTAATGCTACTGCATGGGAAGATTTCAAGGATATGATCAAGGAAGAGTATTGTCACAGGGATGACATCCACAAACTCGAGGACGAGTACTATGGTCTCAAGATGGTTGGGTCAGAGATTGAGACCTACACCAAGCTGTCCAACGACTATGCTGCACTTTGCCAAACATGTCCCGACCCATGTATCGAAGGATCGAATTGTACATCAAAGGCTTAGTCCCAGAAATTCGGAGCCATGTGACCTCGGCCAACCTCACTACCATACAGCCTGTGGTTCGTCTTGCCCACAAACTCACCAACCAGGCTGTGGAAGAGGGCAAGTTGCCCAAAAGGATCAGTGTTGCGGAAGGAACTTCTAGTGATGGCAAACGAAAGTGGGATGGAAATCAGGGCAAGGACGCCAACTCCACTCAGGCCCCAGCCCAGCAAAGGAAAACTGAGAACAACAAAGGCCCTCAGCAACAGGGTGGCTACCGGGGAAGCTACCCTAAGTGCAACAAGTGTAACAGGCACCACAATGGGGCATGTAACAAAGGTCAGTGCCAGCGATGCAACAAGATGGGGCATGAAGCCAAGGATTGTAGAAGTCAGTTCCCGGCAAGGCAGAATCAGCAACAACCCCAACAGCAACAGCAACAGGGAAACAACCGCGGATGCTTTAAATGTGGGGCAACAGGGCACATGCGAAATGTGACATTTGTGCTTGTAGTCATTGTAAACAGTTCGGTTATCAATGAAATAAAGTTATTTGATCCCAATGTTTGTTTATTTATGTTTAATGTTTTTCATGTTTTGGCTTTTATTCGATTTCAAACTCTATATCGCTTTCTGGAGAATTATACGCAAACTGGTGCGTAAGCGTATTCAGTTAAATGCGACAAATGCTCCGGAACATCAATTTATGCTTAACATACCTTAAATATCCTTTACATAACTTAGAAATAAGTTTTGAAGGCTTTGGTATGGCAAAATCTAGTTTATTCGCTTACAGGGACTAAAATTGACAAACTGCGAAAGTATGCCAATCTGAACTGTAACGAACATTCCGGAACATGATCATAAGTTAAACACACCTTAAATATCCTTTACATAGCTTAGAAATAGGCTTTGAGGGGTTTGGTGTGCTAAAATAAACTTTATGCTCATTCAGGGACTAAAAGTGTCAAAAAGTGCATAAGTTTGCACTTTCGCGCATATCTTACGTTCTGAATACTTCCGGACATCCAAAAATTTATGTAAGCATTAAAATATTATGTCTTAATGTTTGGCATGAGAAAAATCCATTCGTCGCGCAGTTTGGATCGTTTTTCGCGCTTATGCGCATTCCGTCGTAATTAAGCGAACATCGCGATCGTACGACCAAACGAACCGACATCCGAGATATTTTTGAGCATGTTTTGAGTTCCCTATACTTTAACATCATTTTAGAGCCTTGAAATGAGGTTAACGGGGCTTAAACGTGCCAAAAATGGGCCAAAATGCATGTTTCTGAAGTGCAGGGACTAAAACTGCAATTTCTGAACTTTGACCCTTAGGCGGGGCGCGTAAGGATTCATGTAATCCTTACGCGGGGCGCGTCAGACTCCCAGTTCTGCAAAAATGTTTTTAACAGCTGGTTGCAGCTGTCTTGCACCTCCAAACCACTTGCAAATGGTTTTTATCAATACTAGGGGCTCCCATGGGTTATATTTTCAGTGGGTGTGAGTTGTATGGCCAAGATCGAAGCACGTTTATCGAGGAACGATCCTAACGGTCTTGGTTTTCCTATAAATACCCATCCACCCCCATTGCAAAACTCACTTGAATTCTGAGGTTGCTCTCTAAGTTGGGGTGCTTTGACACTTCATACCTGAGAGTACTCGGAATTCAATCTTGCGGGGACCCGTTGTAAGTATTCTTTCGTTCTTTTATTGCTTTTCGAGTCCGAAAGTCAAACTTTGTTTGACTTTCTGCATTGACCAGTTTATGGTCAATGCGAAGTTCGTTTGAACTTCATAACGTGAGCGTAATCACGATGGTTATAGTCCCTAGCGACTATACCTACTGATTACCACGTTATCTAGGCTTAGTGACGAGTCGTAGTTTCGGTCAAAATGCGTTTTCTTGCGCATTTTGTAACCAAACTACTCTAGGGTATTAAAACCGTTTGTTTTAATACCAAACCTGTTTTCTAACATTACTAAACATGTTCTAGCATGTTTAGCTCGTCGCTTTTAGTTTTTGTGCTTGTCTAGGGTCGTAAAGGTAAGCGATCTAAACAATCGCTTATGCTTACGAACCCGACCCATTTGGTCGATCATTAGGATCCGACCAAACACATTAGGTGACCATAGTGTATAGGGAATAACCTTTCAAGGTTACGCCTTATGGTCACGCCGTATAAGTAGTTGTATGACAAGTGGTTCTTATGCTTTAGGTAAATTACCAAAATGCCCTTTTTACACTAAAATTCATTTTAAACTTATGTAACATAATTTTTGACACCTAAACTGATTTAGCAACAATATTAAATGTGTTAAGGCATATCTTGCTTGTCATAGGGCTAGTTGGGCGTTTCAAGCGCGTTTTACGCAAACGACGCGTTAAAGTAGCATAAGCTACCTAAGCGGGTCGTAACGGGTCAAAAGCACTTAGGTTAGGTTTCGTTTTAGTATGAAGGCTTTGTCAAACCATATTACATAAGTTCCCACACTTATTTGGTTTACGAACCCTCGTACTACCCGATCCTCCGATAGGTCCGTTTATTAATATAGATGCCTTTATAGGTGCCGTTTGATTCCGTGATCTTCTAGCATTGCTTGGTGGTTGTTCTACGACTTCTAAGCAAATCACGAGTGAGTACATAGTCCCCTCTTTTACTATTTTCCAAACATTTTGGGGTGAAACACATGTGCCTACTTGTTACTTTCGTGTTTTCTTGTTTTCACATCATATGCTTGCTATGTTCTTTAGTACATTCATAGTACATGATTTCATTACATTGTTTTGCTATGTATGTTAACTTAACATGCTAGCACATTGATTTACATTACATTACTTTGCTAAATATGTTTACATGACATATTAGCACATTGTTTTACATGACTTTTCTGCTCTGTATGTTTACTTAGCATATTTAGCACATTGTTTTCACGTAACTTGCTTACATTTGGTATGACATTTGGTATGCATAAACGGTTCTTTACTACATTCATTAACATTGATCACGCCGCTCGGTAGTAAGTAGTGGTACCATAGGACTTGACAAATCCCGTTCCTAACATCCTGGGTTGGTGTGGATGTAAGGAATGACTGAATCCGTGAACATTTTACTTTGATAACCTTTACTCTAAGGTTATCCTGCTGTCTCAAGGCTTGAATGTAATGCGTTAACTTACCACATAAATGTTTGTATCAATAAAACAAGTTTTCTACTTGGCAAAACATAACTTTTTGATTTACTCAAAATACTTTGTTTTGTTCCTTTTTACTTATGGTTAAGTATTCTCATTTTGTTACTTACCATACATAACTTTTGTTTATACATAACTACATGACTGCATTTTGGGTTTTAAACATTGACAATGGTTTGGACAAGAACATTTGATGATTGGTTTGAACATGAACTATATGCTTTGGTGGTTTGTTTAAGTGACTTAAGTAGCGATATGCGTGTAGTATGATACAAGCATGGTGGATACGCCGCTGGTACTTCCTATATATAAGTGCTTGTGTTGTACTACATGTCATAGCGTTATTTAAATCATTTGGTTTGGACTTATACATTTTTACACGGGTAATACACTTTTCACAAGACTTCGTTTTACCAAAACAAACTTGCTTTATGCAACTTATTTTACTTGGTTATTCTTAAACCATACATAATCCTTTTATTTATATTTATCATCAAACTTTATCGCTTTCCAAATGATTTACAAAACAAAACATTTTACAAGGTTCATGACTGACTTTTATTAAACACTTTTCTTAAACTTATAAGTCATGAATCCTATTTTTCACAAAACCTATGTTACTCACAGGCATTTTTATGCTGACGTACCTATTTTCACATGTGTTTCAGGAGCAAATGCGTAGGATGATCGTGACATGCTAGGGTGGACTTGGGCCTTAGTGACATAAAACAGAACTAGACGTAGTTTAATTTCGTCATGTGCTCTTTATTTCTGTAGTTTTAAGACAATGTAACTTGTTGGTTCTTGTTTGAAACAATGTATTCCACCCCTGGGTGATGAATAAAATAATATTTTAATTACCTTGGTTGTGGAACAATAATTCTGTTACAACACTCCCCGATGTTTCCGCCACGATTTGATGTTTTACGTGGTCGGGGTGTGACAGAAGAGTTGGTATCAGAGCCAATGGTTATAGGGAATTAGTGTAACATTTGTGCTTGTAATCATCATGAACAGTTCAATTATCAATAAAATAATGTTATTTGATCCCAATGTTTGTTTCATTGTGTTTTACATTTTTCGTGTTTTGACTTTTATTCAATTCCAAACTCTACATCGCTTTCTGGAGCATTATACGCAAACTGGTGCGTAAACGTACTCAGTTTAATGCGACAAATACTCCGGAACATCAACATATACTCAACATACCTTAAATAACCTTTACATAACTTAGAAATAAGTTTTGAAGGCTTTGGTATAGCAAAAACAAGTTAATTCGCTTACAGGGACTAAACTTGACAAACTGCGAAAGTATGTCAATTTGAACTGTAACGAACATTCCGGAACATGTCCATAAGTTAAACATACCATAAATATCCTTTAACATAGCTTAGAAATAGGCTTTGAGGGGTTTGGTATGCTAAAACAAACTTTTGGATCATTCAGGGGCTAAAAGTGTCAAAAAGTGCACAAGTTTGCACTTTCGCGCATAACTTACGTTCTGAATACATCCGGACATCCAAAAATTTATGTAAGCATCCTTATATTATGCCTTAGTGATTGGCATGAGAAAAATCCATTCGTGGCGTCATTTGGATCGTCTTTCACGCTTATGCGCATTTCGTCGTAATTAAGCGAACATCGCGATCGTACGGCCAAACGAACCGACATCCGACATATTTTTGGGCATGTTTCATGTCCACAATGTTTAGGCATCATTTTTGGGCCTTAAAGGTGACTTTACAGGTCTTAAAGGGGCTGGAAATAGCTTAAAAACGCAACAGGGGCTGAATACGTAAATTCTGCAAGTGGTGCAGATCAGACGGGGCTAGGCGACCCGCGTAAGACCTGCACCCACTTTCACGCGGGCCGCGTGAACATGTCTGACAGCAGATTCTGCATTTAATGCAGAATCTGGCCTTTCGTTCGATCAAAGGGCGATGCCTTTTCACCCAAATGAAGGGCCAAGGGTCAAATACACTGAATCTAACCTCTGGACACGTGTACGCACGAGATCAAAGCACGTTATTCGATAAAACGATCCTAACGGTTCCACCTTTCCTATAAATACCCCCCCCCCCCCTTTTTGTGTAAAAACCCACAAATCAGATCTAAATGCTCTAAGTTGATGCTTATGCTTCATACCTGAGCTATTGGATCTTGATTAGCACTCGGGGACCCTCCGTAAGTCTTCTTTCGCTCTTTTATTCGCTTTTCGAGTCCGAAAGTCAACGTTTTGTTGACTTTCTGCATTGACCAGCTTATGGTCGATGCGAAGTTCATGGAACTTCATAACGTGAGCGTGATCACGATGGTTATGGTCCATAGTGACCATACCTACTGATCACCACGTTATCTAGGCTCAGTGACGAGTCGTAGTTTCGGCCAAAATAGGCATTCTTGCATATTTTGTAACCAAACTACTCGTGGGCATCAAAGCCGTTTGTTTTGATGTCAAACCTGTTTTCAAACTTAGTTAAGCATGTTCTAACATGCTTAGCTCGTCACTTTTAGTTTAGTGCTTATATAGGGTCGTAAGGTAAGCGATCTAAACCATCGCTTATGCTTTCGAACCCGACCCATTTGGTCGGTCATTAGGACCCGACCAAAACACATTAGGTGACCATAGCTATAACCTTCCGAGGTTATACCTTGTGGTCACGATGTTAGGCGTTCCAGACGCGTTCTACGCGAACGACGCGTAAGGTGGCATAAGCTACCTAAACGGGTCGTGATGGACCGTAAGCACCTAGGTTAAGTTTCATTTTAGTATGTAGGCTTTGTTAAACCATATTACACGAGTCTCCATACTCGTTTGGTTTTCAAACCCGCGTACTGTCCGATCCTTCCGATTTGGTCCGGTATATTAACATAAGCTACCTATTAGGTGCCGTTGATATTCCGTGATCTTTAGCACTATTTGGTTATTATACAAGGAACACAAAGCAATCTCAGGTGAGTACATAGAACCCCTCTTTTACTGTTTTCCAACTGTTTTGGGGTGAAACACATGTGCCTACCTGTTACATTCATGCTTTCCATGTTTTCACATCATATGCCTGCTATGTTGTTAGTACATTATAGTACACGATTTCATTACATTTTATGCTATGTATGCCCATTGTGTGCGTACTTAGTACATTGCTTTACATAAACATTTCTGTTGCATATGTTTACTCAGCATATGGACACATCGATTTACATGAACATTTCTGTTGCATATGTTTACTCAGCATATGGACACATTGATTTACATAAACATTTCTGTTGCATATGTTTACTCAGCATATGGACACATTGATTTACATGAACATTTCTGCTGCATATGTTTACTCAGCATATGGGCACATGCCTTTATTTTGTTATGACATTTGGTTTGTTTAACATGGGACAATACATTCATTAACACTAGCTACGCCGTTCGTTAGTAGGTAGTGGTACCATAGGAATTGACAACTCCCATCCCTGAAGTCCTGGGTTTGATAGGACTGGAAGGAATGACCGAATTCGATATACATAACTTAGATAAACCTTTAATTTGTTTAAGGGTTTATCGCCGCAGTCTCAAGGCTTGGATGTATGCATAGTTTACAATACCACATAAATGTTAATATCAATAGAGCATGCATTTTCCGCAGAACATAACGTTGATTTAAACCACGTTTTACTTCAACGACTTGTTTTGTGCATATGGTTTAAGTTGATACATTTCGCTTACCATACATGATACATTTTGGGATGCACATTACATGATTTACATTGAACATAAACACGTCGACATTGACATACACATTTGGTGGTTTACATTTGAACATAAACATTTGACATGGTTTACAATAACACTTGACATTTGGTTTACACATGAACAATTTACATGGTGGATTGGTTTGGGTAAATAATTTAAGTAACGTGGCGTATGTAATATGATACAAACATGGTGGATACACCGCTGGTACTTCCTATATATAAATGTTTGTATAATATTACATATCATGGCGTTATCTAAGTCATTTCAGATTATACACATTACATCTTACATAGATAACATATTCTTCACAAGACATTATTTTCACAAACAACTTATCTTATTCAACTCATTTTACTTGGTTATTCGTTTAACCTTGCACTTATCTATACATATCGTTTGATGTTATCGTTTTTCAAATGGTTTACAAAGCAAAACAAACTACAAGGTTCATGACTGACTGTTATTAAACATTTCTTTAAACACAAGTCATGAATCCCATTTTCACAAAACCTATGTATCTCACAGGCATTTTTATGCTGACGTACCTACTTTCACATGTGTTTTCAGGAGCTGTTCCATAGGACGATGAACACGACACTAGGGCGGACCTGTGCCTTAGAGACTAAAAACGAAGCTAGACTAGTTTAATCATGCTATAAACTTTGTATTTTCCTGTTTTGAAACAATGGAACACTCTTGTCAATAAATAAAATGTAACTTTAATTTCCATGGTTGTATAACAATTAATTCTGTCCACGACACTCCCCGGCGTTTCCGCCGCGGTTGCATGTTATACGCGGCCGGGGTGTGACAGGAACCGTGCCAATAATGCTAACCAAGCGGGCGCCATGAATCGAAACCAGGGAAACCATCAAGCTGGAAACAATGGTGGAAACGGGCAGAGGCCCGGATGTTTCAATTGTGGAGATCAAGGGCATTACAAGAGGAATTGCCCAGAATTAACCCAGGCACGTGGAAGAGTTTTTAACATGGAAGCCAGGGAAGCGCGCCAGGATCCCAATGTTGTCACTGGTACGTTCCCTGTAAATCAACGCTATGCATCCGTTTTGTTTGATATTGGTGCCGATTATAGCTTCGTATCGTTAGAATTTAGAAACATGCTTGGTTTAGCCGCTAGTAAGTTAGATATTCCATACTCGATCGAATTAGCGAATGGGAAGTTAGTAGAAGCTAACGAGGTGATTCAAGGTTGCGTAATCGAGCTGGGAGAGCGTGAGTTTGCTCTCGATCTACTACCAGTCCAGTTGGGAAGCTTCGACGTGGTAGTAGGGATGGATTGGTTATCGAGTAACAAGGCAGAGATAGTTTGTTACGAGAAGATTATTCGTATCCCGACCTATGATGGTGAGACCATTGTTGTTCATGGGGAGAAGCGTGAGACGCCGTTAAGGATGATTAGCTGCCTGAAAGCGAGAAAGTGTTTGCAGAAAGGATGTGTTGCTTTTCTAGCACACATTGTGGATAAAAAGGCTGCTGAGCCGAAGATCGAAGACATCCCTGTCGTGAGGGAATACCCAGAAGTCTTTCCAGAAGACTTGCCTGGCTTGCCACCTCAAAGGCAAGTGGAGTTTCGCATCGACTTAGTTCCAGGCGCTGCGCCTGTGGCTAAGGCACCTTATAGACTCGCTCCGTCTGAGATGCAAGAACTGTCGACACAACTTCAAGAGTTGTTAGACAAGGGTTTTATCCGACCAAGCTTCTCGCCTTGGGGAGCTCCAGTTTTGTTTGTGAAGAAGAAGGACGGTAGTTTCCATATGTGTATCGACTACAGAGAGTTGAACAAGCTGACGATCAAGAATATGTATCCCCTGCCAAGAATCGATGATCTGTTCGACCAGCTTCAAGGTTCAAGCTTCTATTCAAAGATCGATCTTCGATCTGGATACCATCAGCTACGGATACAGGAGGAGAGTATCCCGAAGACAGCCTTCAGAACTCGATATGGACACTACGAGTTTCTCGTTATGCCGTTTGGTTTGACAAACGCACCTGCAGTGTTCATGGATTTGATGAACCGAGTTTGTAAGCCGTACTTGGATAAGTTCGTGATTGTATTCATCGACGACATCTTGATTTATTCGAAGACAAAGGTTGAGCACGAGCAACATCTTAGAGCCATTCTGGAGCTGCTAAAGAAGGAACAGTTGTATGCCAAGTTCTCTAAGTGTGAGTTTTGGCTAAGGGAAGTGCAATTCCTTGGGCACGTGGTGAATGGAGATGGAATCCACGTGGATCCAACCAAGATCGAGGCGATCAAAGATTGGGAAACGCCAAAGACGCCAACTGAGATTCGACAATTCTTGGGTTTGGCTGGCTATTATCGAAGGTTCATCGAGAACTTTTCAAAGATTGCTCAACCATTGACACTCCTCACGCAGAAAGATAAGAAGTTTGATTGGGGAATCAAACAGGATGAAGCGTTTCAGACATTGAAGGATAAGCTTTGCAACGCGCCAATCTTAGCTCTACCAGAAGGCACTAATGATTTCGTGGTATGCTGCGACGCATCGCGTCAAGGATTGGGTTGTGTGTTGATGCAACGTCAAAAGGTTATCGCCTACGCATCACGCCAACTGAAGGTGCACGAAAGGAACTATACCACGCATGATTTGGAGCTTGGTGCAGTGGTTTTTGCCTTAAAGATCTGGAGACACTACCTTTACGGTACAAAGTGCACGATTTTCACAGATCACAAGAGCCTCCAGCATATATTCAACCAGAAGGAGTTGAACATGAGGCAAAGACGATGGGTCGAGTTGCTGAACGACTACGACTGTGAGATAAAGTATCACCCAGGGAAGGCGAATGTGGTCGCCGATGCCCTAAGTCGAAAGGAGAGAATTAAGCCCATAAGGGTTAGGGCTATGGAAATGATAATTCAAACCGACCTTTCCTCACGCGTTCGTGCAGCACAGAAGGAAGCTCTCAAGGAGGGAAACCTTGAGGAAGAATATCTCCGTGGGATGGAGAAGATTTTGGTGCCAAACAGGGAAGGAACGTTGTGTTTTGAGAAAAGGATTTGGGTTCCTCTGTTTGGTGGATTAAGAGAGGTTATCTTTGATGAAGCTCACAAGTCGCGGTACTCTATCCACCCTGGAGCGGATAAGATGTACCAGGATCTTAAGGATTATTACTGGTGGCCTAGGATGAAAGGCGATGTTGCTATTTACGTGAGCAAATGTTTAACTTGCGCCAAGGTTAAGGCGGAATACCAGAAGCCTTCGGGACTTCTGCAGCAACCAAAAATTCCCCAGTGGAAGTGGGAAGAAATCTCCATGGATTTTATTACGAAGTTGCCAAGAACGCCAAAAGGCCATGACACTATCTGGGTGATAGTGGATCGCTTAACGAAGTCAGCACACTTCTTACCTATCCGCGAGAAGGATAACACAAGCAAATTGGCTGAAATCTACATGAGAGAGATTGTTACACGCCATGGAGTACCTCTCTCGATTATTTCTGATAGAGATGGGAGGTTCGTATCGAGGATATGGCAATCCTTCCAGGAAGCTTTTGGCTCAAAGCTGAATATGAGCACAGCTTTTCACCCGCAGACCAACGGTCAAAGTGAGCGGACGATTCAGACGTTGGAGGACATGCTGAGAGCGGTAGCTGGGATAAGCATTTACCTCTGGTTGAGTTTTCATACAACAACAGCTACCACACCAGTATTGGTGCCGCGCCGTTTGAAGCGTTATATGGGCGCAAGTGCAGGTCGCCGCTCTGTTGGTCTGACGCAGGTGATAGACAATTGGTAGGTCCCGACGTAGTTCAGGAAACTACAGATAAGATCGCGCAAATCCGAGATCGCATTAGTGCGGCCCGTGACCGTCAGAAGACCTACGCAGATCTGAAAAGGAAACCTCAGGAGTTTGAGGTTGGGGATATGGTTTTATTGAAGGTATCACCCTGGAAGGGTGTGGCACGCTTTGGGAAGCGTGGGAAGTTGAATCCGCGCTACATTGGTCCTTTCAAGGTTTTGGAAAGAATTGGGACCGTAGCATACAAGTTGGATCTACCTGCCGAACTGAATAATGTTCACGATACATTTCATGTATCCAATCTGAAGAGAAGTCCAACTCAAGTTAATGTTGCCATTCCTACCGACGAAATTCATATTGATGACACGCTCCACTTCGTTGAAGAACCTGTCGAGGTCACAGATTGGAAAGTTAACAAGACCCGCCGGAGCAGTGTCAAGCTCGTTAAAGTTCGATGGAATGCTAGACATGGTCCTGAATTCACCTGGGAGCGTGAAGACCGAATGAAAGAGAAATACCCCCACTTATTTCCTGAGAACCCTGCTTCTACAAGCAGAATTTAAAATTTCGGGACGAAATTTACTTAACGGGGGGAGAATGTGACAACCCTCACTAAACCAGGTATCCGTACGACTTAATTAACTATTAATTGTTGCCTAATTACTGTGCTTAACTGAGGATTCTGATAAACTGCTACTTGATTGTTGATACTTGTACATATCTGCATCATACTTTGATTTTTCCGTCACTACATTATTTACTTACTGAACTCTAGTGACAAACATGATGCACAAAAGCACAGTAGCACTTGAACGGATAACCTATTTGACATGCTGATATAGCCAGCATCAGGCAGACACTGCCTCTAAAGGCCTGAATGAGCCAGAAATATTTTACTGCACCCATAGTGTGTGTAGGGATACAAGGGTTGTATAATTGCGTCTCTAGGAATAAGATATAGAGATTGGATGTGCCTAAAACGTACTCTAAGCAAAAAACACAGCACTTTTATCAACACACTAGCTTCTAGCTAATTAATAAAGTGCCAAAACATGAGAAAATATTCCTGACGCTTTGCAGAATAAATTGTGTCGCTAAAAATATTATTTACGACGCTTAAAGGTTACTTAAGCACTTTAACGGATTACTATCCGACCGAACAACCGGACTATACCCGGAACATAAAAATATTGCCAGAGATATTATTGGTATTTTTCTGAGCCAGTTAGGGTCCCTGATTACCCTAACACCCGCTTTATAGCGCATCAAACGACTAACGGGGTTAATCTCTAAACTTAACCAACTTAACTTAACTGAACACTAACTGAACAATCAGGATCCAACCGGGTACCCCCCCCCCCTTTGGGCCGGTTTGGTCCCTTTGTAACTAAGGGTACAACTTTTTAATATTAAATTAGATTGTGGATATCTAGAGAGCATGAAACCGTTGGACGATGATCTTGTTTTCTCTATAAATACCTCTCACACACACAAGATTACACACACACTCACCAACTTCACTCTCTCTCTTGCTCTCCTCTCTCTCGGCCGAACTAGCCACACCCACACATCCATTTTCGAGTTCTTGCCTTGCCATTCCAAGTATATACAAGTGTCGGGGATCACGTATTAGGAGCTTTGAAGCAAGCGGAAGTTGGAGGACCTCGTTCATTTGCTTTTATCCACGCCATTTTCGCCAAAGATCTTCCCTAGCCCCGAGCTAGAGGTATAACATTTAAAACTTGTTCTTGATCGTATCTAAAGTGGTTAAAAGGATTTTTAACGGTTAAAAGTCGGTAACCCATCTTTTGAATCTAAAAAGTCTACTAAAACTCGAATATTGTTGGTTAAAAGCTTATAACGCGTGTAAAAGTTGTAGTATTCGAATATGTTGGTTATTGAGGCCCGATCTACGATGTGGTGGCTCTTATCATTGTTTAACCCGACTTTGTTAAGATCATGTATCTTAACATAAGCTTGTTTCTAGCGGTACGAGGGTTAAAAGGTGAAACTCCACCACACGGGAAACATGAACTTGTGTAAAAGTATTTTGACTTGTAAAATAGTATTTAAAACGAGCCGATCTACGTATGTACAAGTGGTACATTCGTAGAACCAAGTGTCGAGAAAATCCTGTTGTATAAAAGTTGGATAACATGTTAACAAAGATGATTTTTATAAACTACAAGTGTATAAACACTTGTGAAACGAAAGATCCGACAAAATAACAATTTTTATAAAAATTATCGGGAAGTTGTAAAAGAGTGATTTGTTCCAAAAACGGGGTTTTTACAAGACTAAATTATTTTATACATAGATCCACTAAACATAACGAGATCTACACAATAGTTTTTAGAAAAATTACAAGTTCATGTAACAACGCGACTTTACACATTAGTCTACAAGTTTAATGTATTGAAACTGGTTTGAAGTATCGGAAATTGATTGGTTGATTTAAAAGAAGTGTTGAAATGATTTTGTAAAAGAAAATGATACGCTTAAAAGCGTGGCCACCTCCAGTTACAGGGGAAACTCTGGCGAAATTTTCTAAAATCTAACACTTAGAATTATTTACAAGTGTTAGACTACTTTTGACATATTTTCAAATATATTTTGCCATGACTTTATTTACAAATATTCGGAGGTGGGGTTTTCACAAAAATAAACGTGATAAATATTTATTCGATAAATATATTTTTCACAACACTGTTTATGATTATTTTGTGAAAATATATAAATATTATTTTTAGAGTAAAAATAATATTTACTAACTTTGTCGAACCCAAAATAATACCAACGCCTTCACGACAAACATATGAGTGACAACGGTAATTACTATTACCACACAACCGCCAAAACGTAACTTACGCCTTATGCGGAAATATTCATAAATGCGGATATTGTCAACGTATTATTTTGGAAAATATTATGCGAAGAGAAAATATATTATTTTAGAGAAAAATAATTATATTTTGGAATGAGAAATAAAAGATATTAAGTGAGACTTAATATTATAAACACGCATGTAATAATTCCCCCATCCTTGGGAAGGAGATTTTCTACCAAGTATATACGCGGAACGGTTGTCTAACCGTTTCCTAAAAAAAATGTAAACTATAAAGCTAAGGCACGGCCATCCGTCTAATAGAATTAGCACATGTAGGTCGTTGCGCAGCAGTTGGATATTTGGATTACTTGGTATTGTGACGCACTCACTGTGAGTTCATGTCCCCCTTTTCTCTTAACTGTTTTCAGTTTTATAAACTGCGGGGGTGAAATACATGTTACTATGATTATGAATACTTGATACATGGTATGGTTAGCGTAAGGAGGGTTACTACTTAGATCATGTTAGTGGGTAGGCGCAACTTGAGGCCATTAATCCTCGTAGTAGGACCGAGGGACAGGAGCGGTAGATCTATCTGGGTGTAGCGAGCCCAGCCCCAGGTCCAGCATAACGGACCTCGGGGTGACTTAGTGCCCGACGCATAAATCCGCTAGGTTTGAGTCATCCCTACTTGCACTTCACACATATCAATGGCCTTGCAAACCATTGGTGATCTCTTTTTCCTTATTTGCTACATACCAGGTTTTTGATAAAGATAAAGGTTTATTTACTCACTTTCGCATGAACTCGCTCAACATTATCGTTGATTTTTCAACTTACATGTATTTCAGGAAACTAACGATCTGGCGCGGTATGGCTTGTTTTCCGCTGCATTAGGCCCGAGGTCATCCAGGGTTCGAGGCTTGTGACTCTTTCCTGGACAAGTCACAGTCCCTGAACCATGTTTACTTTAAGTTTGCATTTGTAATGTTTAGACAAGTTATGGTTGTTGGGTGTTAACCCGTTAAGACAATGTTTAATATTTTTATTATCAATGGATGATCTTGCATATTTTTAATTCATATAGCTTGTTATGATTAAGCTATGGTATTAAGAAGTCACACCAAATTAACCACGCTTCCGCAAAGCCAGGGTGTGATAAAATTGCCCTCCGAGTTGATTTCGCTCATATGGTCTTTGTCTGATTTCATTCTTGTGAGTAATTGTTGATTCCGCTTGAAAACACATGATTTCGCTCGAAAATCCCTTGATTTCGCTCAAAGACGTTTGATTTCGCTCGAAAAACAATGTTGAGGTTTCGCTCCTAGTGTAATCACTGATTTCGCTCTTGTGGTTTCAAGTGCTAATTTCGCTCATCATTACACCCTGATTTCGCTTATATGGTCATTTCTTGATTTCGCTCCAAGAGTTGTTTTTGATTTCGCTCCAACCAATTAATTGAAACCTGTTTGTCAGTCATGTATTTTGAGGCCCAATCAAAATATTAAAACAAGTATTAAAGTTGTCGGTTATGTGATCATTAACAACACACATTCTCGGACCAGTCATGTGATATAGCAGTGTATTAAGTGCTTGGCCCAATCAAGTGAATTGAGTAAAAGAGTTATCAGTCACTATTAGAAACGGCCCAATGAGGACTTTGTCGGTTATTAATGACAGAAACACCTTTTAATAACAAACAAAGGCGGGCCAATCATAGTTGTCGTGTTTAAAATGGCCCAATCATAGTAATCGGTCACATTTTATTAACGGCCCAATCACATTAATTGAATGTGTTGAATTGTCAATTGATGTTGTCTGCTAAAATTGAATTGTGCAATTAATTGGTGTTGAACCGATCTTTGCTATTTTGCTTAAAAGGATTTTGCTTGAACAAAAAGTATTATTGAATTTGCTTATTTCGCTTGAAGTGTTGTTTTTCAGGTGTTTTTGATTGAACAGATTCCGCTTGAAAAGGGTTCGTGGTTGGAAGTTTGTATTTTCGCTTGAAAAGGGCTGTTTGAAAACGTGTTTCCGAATCATGGATATCAATTTCTTTAATATGACTAGTGAAACAATTGATAGGATAAATGTATTAACGAAAGAATTTGACTTGTTTTCAACTTGTCCAGGAGAAAGTACAAAGACTATCATTGAGAGGTATAGCCATCTTGTTCGCTCAATGTCTGAGAAGGGTATTCAGAAAAGTCCAAATGAATGGGTTGAAAGATTGGCCAATGCCATACCTCAACAAGAGTGGGGTACATATCTTTTGGATTTAAAAAGAACTGGAGAATTTTCTCGATTGACAATTTGTCAACTCATTGAAAAGCTTGAAGAACAGATGGAGAAAAATGCTATGAAAAAGAAAAGTCAAGAAGGAAAATCGTTATTAAAAATGAGCAATAGGTGTCCAAGTGGGAAAGGAACAGATTGGAAAAATTTCAGTTTTGAAAGATGAAAAGCAAACTGATGATAAACATATTCTTGTTTTGCAGGGAAATTGTGCGAAGCTGAAATCTGAAAATGACAGACTGTTAAGTGACTTGAACAGTTTGACATTGGAAAACCAGAAATTGAAAGAAAATGCAAAAATGTTTGAAGATAAAATCAAAAGGTTTGAAATTGAGAAATTAAAAACTGAGAAAGAATTTCAAAGTCAAATAAAAATTCTTGAAGATGGGAGAGATGTGTTTAGCAAAAACAACATCGAAAAGCAAAAAATGATAAATTCCCATCTTCAGAAAATTATTAGACTTGAAAAAAGAAGGTGAATGTGCTCGAAAGAAAATCAAAGAGTTAGAAGAAAAGGATGAAAGCAAAAAGAAATCTTCAGAAAATGAAGATTTCTGGATAAAGCTTGAGAATAAGAACTTGAAAGCAAATGAAACAAAATTTCAAGAACAGATAAAAGTTTTGAAAAATGAAAAATCTGTTCTTGAAAACATGAAAATAGAAAATGAAAAAACAATCAAGTCTCATTTTGATAGAATATCTCAGCTTGAAAAAGAAGCTGAGAGTTCAAAAGCTAAAATTAATGAGCTTGAAAAGAAATTGAAAGGTTTTGTGACATCATCTGAGTTTTTGAATATCCCCTGTCCAAAACCGATCAATTCAGTTCCAATAAGTGACGATGTCACAAATTTTGACAAAGTCAAAATTGAAGATTGTGATGAGAAATCTGATGATGAAAATGAATAAAATTGAAAAACAAAAATTGTTTTTGAAATTAAAAGAAAATTTTCAAAAAACTGTTCTACAATCGACTGAAAAGGGAGAATGCTCTAAGCTAAAACCTTTGAAGAAGAAAGTGGAACAGAAACAAAAAGATAAAAATTTGAAAAATGTACAAAAAGAAAATAACAGCTCATCAGATCGATCATCCAATCAAAATAAAAAATTACAAAAAGTAAAAAAATTACAAACAGCTCAGCAGGTCGGACCACAGTACTCAAAAGTCAAATCCAGCTTACAAGAGGAATGATGACTACCACAAAGCCAGACAATGCTATGATTTGAGCGTTTGGTGTGAAGGTGGTACATGGTACGATAACAGAGTGTGTTACGGATGCGGTTATCAAGGACACATTGCTGTTAACTGCCAAAGTTGGAATTATGAGACGAGAAGATGTTTTAACTGCAACATCAGAGGTCACATTGCCAGAGATTGCGCAAGGAGATCGAATGACAGATTGAGGGCTAAGTCTCAAAAATTGGCAAAGATTCCAGTCAATGTCAAGCCCCATGAACAGAAGGTTCTAAAACCTAAAGTTCAAGAACAGACAATTCAAGAAAAGAAAGTTAAACTTTCACAGGGGAAGAAAGATAGACCGAGGAAGAAGAGGAAGAAGGCGAGAGAGTATCTCGAGAAGATCTTGTCCTCGGGTTCATCCGTTGGTAAGAATAAGAGTTCTGATGAATCGACTCCCTCGATGGCAAAGTAAAGCAAGACGAATTCATCGGATACAAATCTGAGGACGAAAAAAGAAAAGAAGAAGAAGAAAATGGTCGGCGATGAATCTGACGTGTTAAAGTCAGACAAGCCACCTTCAGGCAATGAATCTGACAGATCAAAGTCAGACAAGCCATGTGCAGGAAATGATTCTGGTTCGTCAAAGCCAGAGGAGCCTGGTGTTGAGGTAAAAAGGGAGAATTCGGGTTTAACAATAGATGATGCAAATTTTCCACCATTATTGAACAAGTATTCAAAATCACCCAAGGATCGTCAGGCTTGGGTGAATCTGTTCAAATAGAAAAGCCTGACTTGCCGGAGTTCCCAGGATGGTAAGCGTGGTACATGAATCGGCACATTTCTTGAGAAATTTCACTCTGGTGATTTTTCGTCTTATATGTGGTAAATCAGGGACATTAAGTTGTACTTGATTTTCTACAAATGGTTTTTATGGTAAAATCAGAAAACGATAAATCTTTACATGTGATTAAGAGTACAAGGTGATGAAATGACCCCAAACCTACAAATGATTGGTAAACAAACTAATTTTTCTGGAAAAACCATTTTGATTAAAACAAACTTAAGTGTTTTGAAATCATAATGGGAAAATGGTTTGTTGTAAGGGGGAGTTCTGATTGTTTATGCCAAGTGGATGACGAATTGAAACAATTCTCGTCAAGTTGTCACTTTACTTTGTATAGTTTATTGTTTTCAAATTTTCCAGAAAATCAAAATTGAAACATATTTTGATTTTAGGGGGAGAAAATTTTTAAAAAAATTTGAAAAAGTCAAAAACATCAAAAAATAAAAAATGAGTTTTGTTGAGACAAGATGAAATGATAGTACATCAGTGGACTATCACAGCACGCTAAAGAAATGGAAAGTTAAATTGTGATAAACGGTCTCACTAAAGATGTGACGATAGGCTCAGCTAGACTAGTAGATTTGCGATAACGATACAAACTTAAATGAAAAAGCCTAGTTCTAGTGGGAAACATGGTTGAAAGCATAGTACTTAGTTTTGTCCTTCTTGATTGTGTACCTACTCAGTAATCGCTAAATGCAAAGAGCATAAAAACCGGTTAAATTTGTGAACTTTCACAATTTTGCTGAAAAGTCGCTGTGATTGTGCATTTCATTTTGCAAAGATTTAAACTTGTTTTATTTCTTTATTTTGTTTAAGCATTGGACATCCTCTGCGTATACGTGAGTATCGACCTGGATGTTATTGCCTAAACATTCTGCTTTATTTTCTTTGGTGTTTCGTTTAAGCTTTGGACCTCCTCTGCGTATACGGAAGTATCGACCTGGTGGTTAAAGCCTAAACAATTTCAACTTGTTTTTATTTTCTTATTTTGTTTAAACATTGGACTTTCTCTGCGTATACGGAAGTATCGACCTGATTGTTAATGTTTAAACATGCTGTTTTATTTTTGCACAAATCAAAGTTGACCAAAGTTTAAAGGCATTACTTGAGTCAGTGTATTGCATGATGAGGGGATATGCTGAGATCGTGGGGTCCATTAGAATTTAGTGCAAAATTAATACACCTAAGCGTATCGATAAGCATTTTGAAAGTTTTTAGATTGAGTATAAGAGGACAAATATATCGTCAATCTATGTGAATCGTTTAGAACTTAATATGTTTAAAGCTTAACGGTGCTAGTGATTTGACACACCCTGACTTTTGCGGAAGCGTGATTATTGGTGTGACTTCTTAATACCATTGCATATGATCATAACAACACTATATGATAAAACCAGTAGATGTACATCCATTAATTTAAGTTTAAAAGTAGTACAACATAATTGTCTGAAATGACGAGACCAATTTCAAGTTACCAACCATAACATGTTTTAAGGAGTTCAAAAAGACTCAACAAAAGATTTTTAAAACAACCCCGAGTTTAGGACCACGTATCTCCTCCAGGATTAAGATACGCCTCCTAAGCCCTAATGACTTGGATGACATCTTTATTCACAACGCAGCTTAAAAACTCCAACGCCCACCAGATCCATTTACTAATTCCCTGAAATACATGTAGTTTGAAAAATCAACAAAAGTTGAGCGAGTTCATGTGTAAGTAAGTATGTATAAACCTTTGTAAAAATGTCTGTATGTATGAAAATCCCTGGTATGTAGCAATAAGGAAAAACCATCATTGGGTTGCAAAGCCAATGATAAGTGTGAAGTGATGCAGGAAGACTCAACCCTAGCGGATTTGTGCGTCGGGCACTTAGTCAACTCATGGTCCACTCAGCGGACTCAGGAGTGGGGCTCGCTACACCCAAATAGATCTATCACTAATGTCCCTCGGTCCTACAACGAGGATTAATGGCCTTAAGTGTCATGCCCACCACTCACATGTTTGCGTAAGAAAAACCCTCCTTAAGCTAACGATACCATGTAAATAAATGTCTGTAATGTCTGTAAATGTCTGTAAATGTCTGTAACATGTATTTCACCCCCGAGGTGTAAAACTGAAAATAGTTAAGAAAAAAGGGGGACATGAACTCACTGTATTGCGTCTTCGGTACTCGTAACCCAAATCTCTTCAGCAAACACGACTACCTACAATGGTCTAACGTCTATTAGACGAACGGGTCGTGCCTTTTCTTAGTATTTATGTCTTTGATTTACGTTTCTTATATTATTTCGAGTGATAATTATTTGTCAAAATAATTTGTATTTCAACTTAATCATATGTCGTGTTGGAATATTTGTTCGTTCCATATTCTTGTATCAATACTTCTAAAGTATCTTATATACGTGTTTCCTTCCCAAGGATGGGATGCCGGAAATATATATTTAACCATATTCATGTATGAAACCAACCTCCGATACTTTGTATTTTGTGATAAATATTATGACGAGTTTTATTTTTGAAAACAAAATCTAAAGTATACTAGTAAACACCCGTCTCAAAAATATTTATTAAGTGTTAGGATTTTCGGAAAATTTCGTCATAGTCTCCTTTGTAAACGGAGGTGTCCATGCTTAATTAGCATATCATTTTCTTTTACGTATATCCTGTAGTTCATTTTCAATAATCAAACCGACATATATACATACAAAGCATTGCTTACTTTATTTCAGCTTCATTACTCAAAACTGACTGTTTTCGAGGATTTTTATAAAATAGTTAACCTTTTCCAAAAATTCTCAAATTTTTTACAGAAGGTGCTATATGTTCCAAAATTTAATATGTAAAAATATCAGAGTCCAGTTCGTTACCCATATTTTATAGAAAAACATTTTCTCGACTGCAATCAGATTTGTTACTTTCTGATTGCAGTTTACGGGAATATTCATTAAAAATTAACCGTAAGTCCATTTGACAAAATTCCAGTTGGAGGGTCATCCTGAAAACGGTGACCAACCACTGTAAAAATTCCATGAGTCGATTTTACTCAGGTTTCAAGTTATGACTCCAAATATGACACACTTTTTCTGCAGCAAAAATGCAGCTTGAGTTGCTGTCCAAAAACAGTCCCTTAAAAATAGTAAACGGTTTCAAAAAATTACGAGAGGAATGATGACTACCACAAAGCCAGACAATGCTATGATTTGAGCGTTTGGTGTGAAGGTGGTACATGGTACGATAACAGAGTGTGTTACGGATGCGGTTATCAAGGACACATTGCTGTTAACTGCCAAAGTTGGAATTATGAGACGAGAAGATGTTTTAACTGCAACATCAGAGGTCACATTGCCAGAGATTGCGCAAGGAGATCGAATGACAGATTGAGGGCTAAGTCTCAAAAATTGGCAAAGATTCCAGTCAATGTCAAGCCCCATGAACAGAAGGTTCTAAAACCTAAAGTTCAAGAACAGACAATTCAAGAAAAGAAAGTTAAACTTTCACAGGGGAAGAAAGATAGACCGAGGAAGAAGAGGAAGAAGGCGAGAGAGTATCTCGAGAAGATCTTGTCCTCGGGTTCATCCGTTGGTAAGAATAAGAGTTCTGATGAATCGACTCCCTCGATGGCAAAGTAAAGCAAGACGAATTCATCGGATACAAATCTGAGGACGAAAAAAGAAAAGAAGAAGAAGAAAATGGTCGGCGATGAATCTGACGTGTTAAAGTCAGACAAGCCACCTTCAGGCAATGAATCTGACAGATCAAAGTCAGACAAGCCATGTGCAGGAAATGATTCTGGTTCGTCAAAGCCAGAGGAGCCTGGTGTTGAGGTAAAAAGGGAGAATTCGGGTTTAACAATAGATGATGCAAATTTTCCACCATTATTGAACAAGTATTCAAAATCACCCAAGGATCGTCAGGCTTGGGTGAATCTGTTCAAATAGAAAAGCCTGACTTGCCGGAGTTCCCAGGATGGTAAGCGTGGTACATGAATCGGCACATTTCTTGAGAAATTTCACTCTGGTGATTTTTCGTCTTATATGTGGTAAATCAGGGACATTAAGTTGTACTTGATTTTCTACAAATGGTTTTTATGGTAAAATCAGAAAACGATAAATCTTTACATGTGATTAAGAGTACAAGGTGATGAAATGACCCCAAACCTACAAATGATTGGTAAACAAACTAATTTTTCTGGAAAAACCATTTTGATTAAAACAAACTTAAGTGTTTTGAAATCATAATGGGAAAATGGTTTGTTGTAAGGGGGAGTTCTGATTGTTTATGCCAAGTGGATGACGAATTGAAACAATTCTCGTCAAGTTGTCACTTTACTTTGTATAGTTTATTGTTTTCAAATTTTCCAGAAAATCAAAATTGAAACATATTTTGATTTTAGGGGGAGAAAATTTTTAAAAAAATTTGAAAAAGTCAAAAACATCAAAAAATAAAAAATGAGTTTTGTTGAGACAAGATGAAATGATAGTACATCAGTGGACTATCACAGCACGCTAAAGAAATGGAAAGTTAAATTGTGATAAACGGTCTCACTAAAGATGTGACGATAGGCTCAGCTAGACTAGTAGATTTGCGATAACGATACAAACTTAAATGAAAAAGCCTAGTTCTAGTGGGAAACATGGTTGAAAGCATAGTACTTAGTTTTGTCCTTCTTGATTGTGTACCTACTCAGTAATCGCTAAATGCAAAGAGCATAAAAACCGGTTAAATTTGTGAACTTTCACAATTTTGCTGAAAAGTCGCTGTGATTGTGCATTTCATTTTGCAAAGATTTAAACTTGTTTTATTTCTTTATTTTGTTTAAGCATTGGACATCCTCTGCGTATACGTGAGTATCGACCTGGATGTTATTGCCTAAACATTCTGCTTTATTTTCTTTGGTGTTTCGTTTAAGCTTTGGACCTCCTCTGCGTATACGGAAGTATCGACCTGGTGGTTAAAGCCTAAACAATTTCAACTTGTTTTTATTTTCTTATTTTGTTTAAACATTGGACTTTCTCTGCGTATACGGAAGTATCGACCTGATTGTTAATGTTTAAACATGCTGTTTTATTTTTGCACAAATCAAAGTTGACCAAAGTTTAAAGGCATTACTTGAGTCAGTGTATTGCATGATGAGGGGATATGCTGAGATCGTGGGGTCCATTAGAATTTAGTGCAAAATTAATACACCTAAGCGTATCGATAAGCATTTTGAAAGTTTTTAGATTGAGTATAAGAGGACAAATATATCGTCAATCTATGTGAATCGTTTAGAACTTAATATGTTTAAAGCTTAACGGTGCTAGTGATTTGACACACCCTGACTTTTGCGGAAGCGTGATTATTGGTGTGACTTCTTAATACCATTGCATATGATCATAACAACACTATATGATAAAACCAGTAGATGTACATCCATTAATTTAAGTTTAAAAGTAGTACAACATAATTGTCTGAAATGACGAGACCAATTTCAAGTTACCAACCATAACATGTTTTAAGGAGTTCAAAAAGACTCAACAAAAGATTTTTAAAACAACCCCGAGTTTAGGACCACGTATCTCCTCCAGGATTAAGATACGCCTCCTAAGCCCTAATGACTTGGATGACATCTTTATTCACAACGCAGCTTAAAAACTCCAACGCCCACCAGATCCATTTACTAATTCCCTGAAATACATGTAGTTTGAAAAATCAACAAAAGTTGAGCGAGTTCATGTGTAAGTAAGTATGTATAAACCTTTGTAAAAATGTCTGTATGTATGAAAATCCCTGGTATGTAGCAATAAGGAAAAACCATCATTGGGTTGCAAAGCCAATGATAAGTGTGAAGTGATGCAGGAAGACTCAACCCTAGCGGATTTGTGCGTCGGGCACTTAGTCAACTCATGGTCCACTCAGCGGACTCAGGAGTGGGGCTCGCTACACCCAAATAGATCTATCACTAATGTCCCTCGGTCCTACAACGAGGATTAATGGCCTTAAGTGTCATGCCCACCACTCACATGTTTGCGTAAGAAAAACCCTCCTTAAGCTAACGATACCATGTAAATAAATGTCTGTAATGTCTGTAAATGTCTGTAAATGTCTGTAACATGTATTTCACCCCCGAGGTGTAAAACTGAAAATAGTTAAGAAAAAAGGGGGACATGAACTCACTGTATTGCGTCTTCGGTACTCGTAACCCAAATCTCTTCAGCAAACACGACTACCTACAATGGTCTAACGTCTATTAGACGAACGGGTCGTGCCTTTTCTTAGTATTTATGTCTTTGATTTACGTTTCTTATATTATTTCGAGTGATAATTATTTGTCAAAATAATTTGTATTTCAACTTAATCATATGTCGTGTTGGAATATTTGTTCGTTCCATATTCTTGTATCAATACTTCTAAAGTATCTTATATACGTGTTTCCTTCCCAAGGATGGGATGCCGGAAATATATATTTAACCATATTCATGTATGAAACCAACCTCCGATACTTTGTATTTTGTGATAAATATTATGACGAGTTTTATTTTTGAAAACAAAATCTAAAGTATACTAGTAAACACCCGTCTCAAAAATATTTATTAAGTGTTAGGATTTTCGGAAAATTTCGTCATAGTCTCCTTTGTAAACGGAGGTGTCCATGCTTAATTAGCATATCATTTTCTTTTACGTATATCCTGTAGTTCATTTTCAATAATCAAACCGACATATATACATACAAAGCATTGCTTACTTTATTTCAGCTTCATTACTCAAAACTGACTGTTTTCGAGGATTTTTATAAAATAGTTAACCTTTTCCAAAAATTCTCAAATTTTTTACAGAAGGTGCTATATGTTCCAAAATTTAATATGTAAAAATATCAGAGTCCAGTTCGTTACCCATATTTTATAGAAAAACATTTTCTCGACTGCAATCAGATTTGTTACTTTCTGATTGCAGTTTACGGGAATATTCATTAAAAATTAACCGTAAGTCCATTTGACAAAATTCCAGTTGGAGGGTCATCCTGAAAACGGTGACCAACCACTGTAAAAATTCCATGAGTCGATTTTACTCAGGTTTCAAGTTATGACTCCAAATATGACACACTTTTTCTGCAGCAAAAATGCAGCTTGAGTTGCTGTCCAAAAACAGTCCCTTAAAAATAGTAAACGGTTTCAAAAAATTACGATTCCAGTGCCATTTGTTTAGTTATTCCAAAATACACATTTTAAGCTTCAGAAAATCCGTTTTTCGATTTAAAATGATCCCGTTACAGCCTGTTGAAGTTGGCTGGAAATTCAACTCAGCAAGCTGTTTACATTGTAGAAGTGACTAAAAGTGCATAAACGAAGATCCTAACCATGGTTTATTGATGAACAAATGTTAAAACTTCAATCATGCTTTAACCAACCCTAAACCATCCAGATTTCAACTTCACACAACCTTTCTATATATGGTTTTTATGCAGAATTTTAAGTTCACATTTTAGTGTTTTAGCTTTTGTGTGACTTGAACATTCAAACAAAACATAACAAGAATAAGATGGAACAAGAGTGTGAAGAGACTTACTACTAGCACAAGGCTAGGGTAGTAATCTTAGGACAAAGATGATGGTGAAATGTTGGTGACAAAAGCTTGAATCAAGCTTCCTTGAGAACCCTTCAATCTTGCACTTCTATGGATGAATCCTCAAACTTGAATGAGAGCTTTTAGAGAAGAAAATGGAGGTGGTGAAGTATGGTGGTGGTGAAATCGGTTATGGAAAGGTGGGGGGGGGGTGAGCCGAAAATAAGAGGAGGAGGGTGAGGTTGAGTGTGGTTGAAATGATTCCCTTGCACTCCATTGGCCCTTTTGTGATCATGATTATATCTTGGCAATTACAACAAGTAAAAGAGGCCCAATCATGTTTAAAGGGAATATTTAGTGGAGATTTAGTGATGATGATGGTGGGTCCCATATGTGGGCCGAAATTTATGAGGGGGGGGGGGTTAAGTGTAAAATTTGATAGCTAGGAGGCAAATAATTAGGAGGTTAAGGGTATTTTCTAGAATAGTGGGTGTATGTCATGTTTACATGGTGTATGGGGATTTTTGTGACCATAATTAATTTAAAATGATAAAATAATATTTCTGAAAATATTTTGGTGTCCCGGGTAATGTCTGATTGTTCGGTTACGTATCATTCCGTTAAAGCGTTTAATTGTACTGTATAGTGTCTTTTATGCATCTTTTTGTAACGAATTTTAATTCCAACACTTAGGAAAGCGTTCAGGACCATTTAGTAAATTTTCTGAATAATACGAGTGTGTTAAAAGCTGAATTGTTGCTGAAAATGCAGAATTCTGTACTTAAAATGAGTTTTAGGCACTTTCCGGCACTCAAACTATCACCTAGTGACACAGTCTTATGGTCCTCACTTCCCTACACTCCCTACTGGTGTAGTACTTTATCCTTGGCTCATACTGGCCTCAATATAGTGTCTGTCTATGTGCTGGCATTGTCAGCATGTGTCTGAGTTATCCGCTCACTGTGCTAGCTGTGCTTTGTGCATCAGGTTTGTCACTAAGAGTCTGTATGAAATAAATGGGGTGACTGTATGTAAAGTGATGCACATGTATGTTTGTAACATAAATCAGTAAGCAGTTTAAAGTGTCAGTTGTTATCAAGCACAATCATTAAGCACATAATTAGAATTAATTAATTGTACACTACCTGTAATTGTGAGGGTTGTCACATTCTCCCCCTGTTAAGAAAATTTCGTCCTCGAAATTTGTACTACCTGAACTCCCTAGGGTTTCGTTATGCATGTATGTGTATGAATAGTACCGGGGTAGATAATCACCAAACCGAATCAAACCTTATTCACCTCAAGTGAGTCCAAGCATATATATAACAACACAAATCTAATGGTTAAAAGGTATGTGCTTTTAGCATTTAATGTCAAGGGCATAAGTCATATTGACGTGTAGTCTAGTGTAATCCAGTTACAGGGGTTCCACAAAAAGGGTTTTATCCAATAGGGTTCCCAAATGATTGGTCATAGTATGCAAATTTTCACAAACCATAGCATCCACTACATGAACTCAAAATCAACAACTTGGAGATGAAAATGACCTGTCAACTTTCGAATGAGTAAATGATAAGAATTTGTGTGCTGACATTCTCGAATTGCGAAAATACACAAGTGAGGTAAAAGCGAATCTGGTGTACCATTGCCTTAACACACAACTGTGTTGAGACTGCTTTAATCATGATAAACAAAACGGATTTAGTGCAAGTCAATAAATAATCAAATCCGTGTATGAGGTGCGTAACGAACTTAGCGCAAGCTTCAATTCTGTGAAAGTATCACCGCAAGGTATCGAAATCCACAAATGATTTAGTGGAGTCGTAGGCCAATCGAGTCCACTATGTCTCGAAACAAAAGAACCTTTGCAAGAATATTTGAATGTGATGTTCCCAATACATCACATGGCGTCTCAAATCAAAACATGTGAAATGGATAAGTTCAAGCAATTGAACTTATTTTCAACATAACCCGACAATAAACGTATGTACCAATAAGGGAAATCTCAGCATGGTTACAAAAATAAACCATGAATGTATCTTGAAACAAAAGAAGTTTTCGAGAAAGGGTGTTGACTTGATAGCAAAAGAGTCAACCGTTACAATAATGTAGGCCATTTGAATCACAAACCAGTAGTTAGATTTAGCAACATAATATTCGAATTTCAATGAAGCGTTCGAAATGAAACCGTATGCGTAGCAGATGGTGCACGCGTAATATGTGAGTTTCCAACAGATGAAACAATGAGTATGAGGTAATGACCATGTATCGAAGCAAATGTGTGTTCGCTCTTAGCGAAGAAAATCAAAGCGATGCAACTACTTTAAGGGGAGTAGAGATGCAAACATCTACTCGGCTAGAAGTAAAAGTGAAGATTTTAAGGAAAGAATTTCAAGTACTTTCTGTTCTGTTAACTGAAATGGCATATATGTCAGGTTGATAGTGTTCGATTGAGTTAACAGATATGGTGTCTAAGTAACAACCTTTACAAGTTTGGACCTGGGTTCCCAAGGGTCCTAAGCATATGTTTTCTAGATCCTCAAGGTTTCGTATTCTGTGTAACTCGGTTTTGTGCATTGTGTAGGAAACACCATCTTTGTGTACGTTTAAAAACAAGTTATTGTCCCACAATTTCCCCCGGTATGCTTTCTTCCTGAATTCATCGCTAACGACACTCGATCATCAATCAGTTGTGTAATAGTAGTTGGATCCTCACAGTTAGTTAAGTAAGAAATTTGTTAATTCTCAGCAAGAGTTACTGACTCTTGTGGGTTAGTTCGTTCGGCTCTTGATAGTCGATGCCTATTTGAAAATTACGTCCTCCTTTTTGATGAGCAGAAATCTGGGTTACCCAAAAGGGAATTTTTGGTCTGTTATCTTCCTTCTCCATCAACTTCTGAGGTCGCACTGCCAATTCTTGCATCTCCGAGGTGTAAGTCGCTAAAGTGCATCGACTACAGGCGCAACGCCTGGAATCAAATCGATGCAAAGATTCGTCTTGTCGTTGAGGGGATAATTCTGGCAAATCTTCAAGGTAGACTTCAGGATATTTCCTTATCACAGGAATATCTTCGAGTTTTGGTCCTTCGGCTCCCTTGTCCCCGACATGAGCCAAGAAAACAACACATCCTTTATACAATAACTTTTGGGCCTCCCCGCAATTAGTAATTTGTAGGGGCGTATCCTGCTTCATGATCCACGATTGTTTCTTCGTTTGCCATTGTGATGCGGTTATCAATCTCCGCTCGAACACTCGGCAGTTGATCCATTCCAATTACCTTGTCGAAGCTTTCCAACTCAACTGGCAGTAGATCATGCATAAATTCACGCTCTTCGGGTTCTATCTTGCCATTTCTAGTCACTGCGTTGGCTTCCACTAGCTGCACCTAGCTAGTTCCATCGAGTGCAAGTTATCTAACTTACGTGCTACTATATCAAGTACACTCTCGAACTCTAGAGATGCGAAACCGAAAGTTTGCAACAGTATTTGGCAACACAGATGCATAACGTTGAGTGATATGGAACGTACTGATATCCATGCTTGGATTCCTGGTGTGCTCCCCTAGTCCTGCTCCTGAGCTTTTATCCTCGTGCCTGATTCTTCTTAGGGCAGTATTTTCTGAAATGCTTCTTGCTCCCACAGTTAAGACAACCTTGAGCACGTTTCTGTCTGTCACTTGTCCTGCCTGGATAATCGTCACTGTCGTTGTTCCCTCCGTGATTCTTGCTTCTATCTTGGCCTCCATTCCTACTTTCAGTAACTTGCCTAAAAGTTTCCTTAGGATGCCCTCTCTTGCCATAGTTATCACATTTCCCATATTTACATCGCCCGACATGATAGCGTAGACAATTGTCACACTTAGGGAGAATACCCATGTAGTCCTTTCCCTTTTTGGCCTTTTTCTTGTTACTTGTCTGAGTAATCTTCTTGAAATTTGCGATCTTTCTCTTATTATCCCCAGATGACTCTATAGGAGTCTCCTTTTTCTCGTCCGTAGTGGAAAATTTTCCTAGTCTAACCGCTTCTTCAGTGAGCGCCACGCTTGTGTTGATAGCCTCGGTGATCGTTGAAGTTTTAGATATTGTTACCAGGCTTAGAATCTGAGGTGCCAATCCCCCTATGAAACGTTCAATCTTCCTAGGTTCCGGTTCCACCAAACGCGAAGCAACTTGTGATAATTCGCCAAATCTCTGCACATATTCTGCTATCTTTGGACCTTCCATTTTCAAGTTCCAAAATTCCGTTTCCAACTTCTGGACTTCTGCCCTCGAGCAATATCTTTTTCGCATTAGTTCTTTCAGTTCGTCCCATGTCAAAGTGTTCACAGCAGTCTCGGCCATTGTCTGAACCTGAAGGTTCCACCATGACATAACCCCATCTACAAATAGCCCAGCTATGTACGTGACCTGGTGCCCTGGGGCACATTTGCTCAATCTTAAGACATAATCCGTTTTCTCAACCCAGCGTACGAAGGCTAAGGCACCCCCAGTGCCGTCAAATTCCCGAGGTTTGTGGTCTAAGAACTACTTGTAGGTGCAGCCTTCGCTGTGTTCGGAGCGGAGGGCCTCGAGCTGTTCAATGGCCTGTGAGATGCACTCTTGTAGTTCTGCCGCTGGCGGAAGGTTGTTGGCATTGACGTTCCCTTGTGCTGACATCTTCTTAGAAGAAGATTAGTTAAGTCAGGTTATATTTGTTCAGAGGACGCGTTTAGTTGTTTAGTGGTCATATGTACATACACACAATAGGTTATCATACCAACCAATCAAGCAATAGCATAATCATAGCATAACCAAGCAATTTGGTAATTATGTTTAACGAGAGCATAGCAAGTAAGCACGAAGCGTTAAAATTATAGAACACACATATAGATCAATAACGTGCTTAACGAAGACATAGCGGCTGAGCTTTCGCTGGTCATTGGCCACAACGTATTGTCGCATGTTTTATGATGCTTTCATTATTCTCCGACCACAATTGTATCGTCTTTCAAAATGTATCATATCAAAGGGGGAAACAGGGTCACCCTACCCTTGCCCAACAAGTATATCTGTGTATCAAAATCACGTAGTCTGAAGTGGTCTTTAAAAGTCTCCACAATCCCGGCTTATCATTAGTGTCTTTACCCAAATGTAATGCAATCCGCAAAATCCAGAAATCAATTATATTGGTGACTGAGGTGGAGTGGGAAAGAAAAGTAAATCGTTAACATGCGTGAACTCCTCCTCGAGCTTGTATATACGTCGAAGTAATTAACCGATCTGCCGCTCGACAGTAAAGAAACGATCCTTAATAACCAAGAAGGTGTAATAGCAGCAGGTGAGTGTGCTAAAGGAGACAGTGATGAATATGGAGGATCAAAGTATACTGGCAATAGACAGGGTGGATGTGACAACTCGAACTTTAGACCTACTTTGTGTATCGATACGTGGTTATGAGAACGTTATTAATTGAATTTTATGTGAATGATGTGTTATATATGTTATATGAACTTTGTGAATAATAAATGTCATGTGCTATATGTGTTACGCGTATATATGATAATCACAACCCGAGCCGCACAACACCGCTCAATCGCACAAAGCCCACTTGGGCCACACCTTGTACGCGGACCCATAGGGCACCCGAGTTGGGTTCGGCCCACTTGTTTTGTACGCAAACAAACACCCACCTAGGGGTTGTTCTCTCATTTGGTTACAATTCTCTTAACACACCCCAAAACCCTAGACTTTCTCTCTCTCTCTCGCAAACCCGACGGCACAAGGCACAAGGCAATCGGCGATCATCTTCTAGTTCGGGTCACCCTTTTCTACACTCAATCGGTTAGTGTATTGCTAATTGTTTCATGATTTCTGTTGCGTTTTTGTGTGTTACATGATATTGTAATTCTCATGATCGGTATGATGGTTGGGATGGTATGATAAACAATTATGGTTATATGATAACATGCTATGAATCGAATTGAATGATACTAGGTGTTAATCGGCTGTGATTTGATAAATGATGATATAATTGTTATGTAATCGGCTCTTATGTGTAAGTGTTAATGTTCATATGAATCGGATAGTTTAGAAGCTATAAGATATGTTCATGAAAATCGTTATGTTACTGTTCGTATGTTTAGTTAGGGTTCATATGAATTCGTAATAGATTTGCTTGTTTGATCGAATAACACATGGATGGAAACTGTTAATGATTGATTGATTTCAAATATGGAAACCGTATAATTAGTTACAAGATAAATGATATGTAACGGATTGGCATGATTCTTGGAATTAGTTAATTGACCACACAAGACCCTTAGTCGCACAAGGGGCCTCGATCGCACAAGACTTCTTGGCCGTCCAAGAAGTCCAATCGCACAACGATCCAATCGTACAAGCAATGCTTCTTGATTTCTGTCGGGCCTCAAGCCCAATGGATCACTCGCACAACCCAACTCAGCCGCACAAGGCTTACCGGGTCGCACAAGATAATTGGATCGCACAAGTTACATTTCTTGATAGCTTTTGGGCCGCACATGTATGCTGGATGTTCATTTACTGTTGGGCCTTGAAGCCCAAGTCACAAGCGCACAACCCGATCGGATCGCACAATCCAATCAGGATCGCACAAGTCCGTCCGACCGCACAAGATCACTACGTGTGGTTGGGCCGAGACCTTTATGTTTGATTTGTTGTATTTTGGGCCGGGTGATGTTGGGCTAGGCAATTATAACGCACAAGATGGTTGGGCTCGCACAAGCTCAATGGCCCAACCATCCGAGACGCACAAGTGGTGAATGTTATGCTTTGACTGTTTACGTGTTATACGTGTTTGCTATGGTTATTACGTGCACGTTAATTGCTAACTTATGTGATTCATACGTGCAATACTTGAAGTCAAAACCTGACTTGTGTGGTAACCCTGTTAGGACGTGGTTGACCACCCTTAGTTCAAGAAACCCTCTTTGTGTATCTGCCGAGCAATCCAAGGTGAGTTCACACTCTTACCAAGGCATGGGATTCCCGGGGTGTTGGGAATGGGATTGATAAGGATAAGGTTGAATAGACTCATACGGACACTGTTACTAGACTACCATACCATCGTCCTCGGTTGTGCAGGACACATACGTAAAACCTACGTATAACTAAGTTACTCACTATCCTCGGTTGTGAAGGATACTCACGTAAAACCTGCGTGAACGGATACTCACTACTGCCTCGGTTGTGTCAGGCACTTACGTAAGACCTACGTAAACCCCCACGTACCCTATCCTCGGTTGTGAAGGATACTTACGTAAATCCTGCGTAAACTTGTACGTATTACTGTTCTCGGTTGTGAAGAACACTTATGGTCACGCATAGTCTAGTGGATTAATAACATGGGAAGCCCCCACCAATAGAAACCTATAACGGCCCACTAGAGCCACTTGATACTCATGAACTTTCTGTTACGCATTTACTCTCTGTGAACTCGCTCAACTAGTTGTTGACTCTCTGCTGCATGCCTTGCAGGACCTTAGGTACTAACGGAGCTTGCACAAGGAGGAGCAGGTCGTTGTGAGCAGATGGATCGTGATTACTTATTAAACACTTATGACATTTCAAACATTAATACTTATGTTGGGTTTTACATAAATGCTTCCGCTACATTTACTTATGTTGGTTTTGATAAACACCTTTCGTATTGATGGATAACCTTTACTATTTAATTACATGTTCAATATGATTGGTGGCTTGATCCTGGTCAGTCACGCTCCCAAGCGGTGATACTCCGCAGGTGGATTTTGGGGGTGTGACAGATTGGTATCAGAGCCATTGGTTATAGAGAACTTGGTTTTAATATGGGAAAACGTTTTTATTAAAACCAGACTATAACCAGAACAGTGCTCTCAACGATCCACAACGATGCTTCGCTCCACGTGCAAGACTCGACATCCTAGGTAATAAGGTTTATGTTAATTGCCTGTTTGCTAGAACTATATAGAACTTTGCTCGCATTACGCTTAGATACACATGACTATATTACATGAGAACACCTACGTGCTTACGCTTTTCTGTCATCGCCCTACTCGCGAACCACTCTCACTTACGTTACTTTTACTATGAAGATCATGTCTGGACGGATTAACATGACCTAAGCCCAGCTAGAGGCTCTCGTTCAAGCTCAAGTTGCTGCGGCACTTGCAGCTGCTCAAGCAGGTAGTATATCCTGTAGTCATAACTTACACTAGGATCTTTAGATCCTACACTAGCCCTTGCATTTAAACTTTGCCCTATTCGTACACAATAGGTCAACCAGCGCAGCAGCAAGTTTGCACTTTTAAGAACTTCATGGACTGTCGTCCAAGTACGTTCAGCGGCACAGAGGGGGCAGTTGGACTCCTCCACTGGTTTGAGAAGCTCGAGTCAGTTTTCGAAATGTGTGAGTGCCCTGAGGCTCGCAGGGTGAAATACGCCACTGGCATGCTAGAAGGAATAGCACTAACTTGGTGGAACGCCCAAGTTCAGATCCTAGGGTTGGCAGCTGCTAACACCACACCCTGGAATGACTTCAAGGAACTGATCAAGAGGGAGTATTGTACTCGGGAAGACATCCATAAGCTGGAGGATGAGTTTTACCATCTGAAGATGACTGGATCGGAGATTGAAGCTTACACCAAAAGGTCAAACGAACTGGCCGTGCTGTGTCCAACTATGGTGGACCCTCCAATTAAGCGCATTGAGTTGCATCTCAAAGGGTTGGCGCCAGAGATCCAGAGCCATGTTACTTCGGCTAATCTTGACAACATCCAGGATATTCAACGCCTCGCTCACCGCATCACAGACCAGGCAGTGGATCAGCACAAACTGCCTAAAGGTATCAGCGCTACTTCTACCGTTACTACTTCAGCTACTCCTACTACTCCCAGTGACAGCAAGAGAAAATGGGATGGAGATTCCAGCAAGGGATCAGCTTCAGTTCAGTCCCAGGCCCAGCAGCGAAAGACTGACAGTTATCAGAGTCCTAGTCAAAACTCTTCAGGTGGTCACAGGCAGGGCGGATATCGAGGGAACATCCCAAAGTGCAACAACTGCGGTAGACACCACGGTGGCCAGTGTAACAAGGGTCGCTGTCAAAGATGCCTCAAGATGGGTCATGAGGCTAAGGATTGTAGAAGCCCTCGTCCTACGAACCAGAACCAGCAGCAGCCACAAGCACAGCAGAATCAGCAACAGGGCAACAAAGTATGTTTTCAGTGTGGGGCAGAAGGTCACTTCAAGAGGCATTGTCCTCAGCTAAACAGGAACCAGAACAACAACCACAACAATCAGGGCAATGGCAACAACAACAACAGGGGAAACAACAACGGCAACGAGGCAAGGGGTCGTGCATTCGTACTAGGTCGAGGTGACGCAGTGAACGATCCCAACGTAGTTATGGGTAAGTTTCTCCTCGACAGTATTTATGTTACTGTTTTATTTGATTCGGGCGCGGATACAAGTTATATTTCTGTGAAAACTAGTAAATTGTTAAAACGTACATCAACACCCCTAAGCACCAAACACGTCGTAGAACTAGCTAACGGTAAGAGTCTAGAAGCCACGCAGATAGTCAGGGGTTGTAGTATTGTCTTAGCTGGTCAAGCTTTCTCCATCGACCTTATTCCCATAGTCTTGGGAAGTTTTGATATCGTCATAGGGATGGACTGGTTATCCCAACATCAGGCAGAGATCTTATGCAGCGAGAAGATTATTCGCATTCCCCGTTCTGGTCAAGAACCTCTTGAAGTTCAAGGCGACAAGAGTGGTGCTGTGGTTGGCATCATCTCTTTCTTGAAGGCTCAGAAATGCTTACGAAAGGGGCACACTGCCATTCTGCCACTCGTTACAGACGCATCAGCAAAGGAAAAGAAATTGGAGGATATTCCAATCGTTCGCGACTACCCTCAGGTGTTTCCTGAAGACTTACCTGGCTTACCGCCTCACCGTCAGGTCGAATTTCAAATCGAGCTCGCTCCAGGAGCAGCACCCATAGCTCGCGCACCATATCGTCTAGCTCCATCAGAATTGGAGGAACTGCCAAAGCAGCTACAAGAGCTCTTGGAAAAAGGCTTCATTCGTCCAAGCTCTTCGCCTTGGGGAGCTCCAGTACTTTTCGCGAAAAAGAAGGATGGTACCTTCAGGATGTGCATTGACTACCGTGAACTCAACAAGGTGATGGTGAAGAACTGTTATCCTCTTCCACGCATAGACGACTTATTCGACCAGTTGCAAGGGTCGTGTTACTATTCGAAGATAGACTTGAGGTCTGGGTATCATCAGCTGAGAGTCCGGGATGAGGACGTCTCCAAGACCGCATTCAGAACTCGTTATGGCCACTACGAGTTTCTTGTCATGCCGTTCGGGTTAACGAACACGCCTGCCGTATTTATGGACCTTATGAACAGGGTGTGCAAACCCTATCTTGACAAGTTCGTCATTGTCTTCATCGACGACATCCTGATCTACTCCAAGAGTCAGGAGGAACACGAGCAGCATCTACGTCTTATTTTGGAACTTCTTCGAAAGGAACAGCTGTACGCTAAGTTTTCAAAATGCGACTTCTGGCTTCGTGAAGTCCACTTCTTAGGCCACGTAGTGAACAAGGATGGGATCCATGTCGATCCATCCAAGGTGGACTCGATCAGAAACTGGCCTGCACCACGTACGCCAACGGAAATACGCCAATTCTTGGGTTTGGCGGGTTACTACAGACGATTTATCAAGGATTTCTCAAAGATTGCTCAGCCGCTTACGCTACTGACACAGAAGGGTGTCACCTACCGTTGGGGAGATCCCCAGGAAACTGCTTTTCAGCGCCTAAAGGATAGACTTTGCAGTGCACCTATCCTCTCGTTGCCAGAGGGCACAGATGATTTCGTGGTTTATTGTGATGCATCCATTCGGGGACTTGGATGTGTGTTAATGCAGCGCGACAAGGTTATTGCTTACGCTTCACGCCAACTTAAGATTCACGAACGGAACTACACGACGCACGATTTAGAGCTGGGAGCTGTTGTTTTCGCGCTTAAGATATGGCGACACTACCTGTACGGTACCAGGTGCACGATTTACACCGATCACAGGAGTCTCGAGCATATCCTTAAGCAGAAGGATTTGAACATGCGTCAACGACGATGGGTTGAACTACTGAACGATTACGAGTGCGCCATCAAGTACCATCCAGGCAAAGCCAATGTTGTGGCTGACGCCCTCAGTTGGAAAGACACTCTACCACGGTGCGTGCGAGCGCTACAGCTTACGATTCAGTCTAGCCTACCTACACAGATACGAGATGCTCAGGTAGAAGCATTGAAACCTGAAAATGTCAAGGCTGAAGCCTTACGCGGCTCACGACAGCGATTAGAACAGAAGGCAGACGGTGCCTACTATGTAACGGGACGTATTTGGGTCCCACTTTACGGCGGTCTACGCGAACTTGTAATGGATGAAGCTCACAAGTCTCGCTACTCAGTACATCCAGGGTCGGACAAGATGTACCACGACATCAGAACTACTTATTGGTGGCCTAGCATGAAGGCCCACATCGCTACATACGTTGGAAAATGCTTGACCTGTGCAAGAGTCAAGGTTGAATACCAGAAACCAGCGGGACTACTTCAGCAGCCTAAGATACCTCAATGGAAATGGGAAGAAATTTCCATGGATTTCGTTACGGGCTTACCTAGATCCCAGCGTGGGAATGATACCATTTGGGTGATCGTGGATCGACTCACCAAGTCTGCACACTTCCTAGCTATAAAGGAAACGGATATGTTCTCCACTCTCGCAGACGTCTATCTTAAAGAAGTTGTTTCGAGGCACGGAGTGCCCACTTCCATCATTTCGGATCGGGATGCACGATTCACGTCAGAGTTATGGCAAGCGATGCACAAATCTTTCGGCTCACGATTAGACATGAGCACAGCATATCATCCTCAGACGGATGGGCAGTCTGAGCGAACGATTCAAACTCTCGAAGACATGCTTCGGGCATGTGTGATTGATTTCGGTAACGGCTGGGAAAAGCACCTCCCTTTGGTGGAGTTCTCATACAATAATAGTTATCACACCAGCGTTCAAGCCGCTCCATTCGAGGCATTGTACGGGCGTAAATGCCGCTCACCTCTCTGTTGGGCAGAGGTGGGGGATAGTCAGATTACGGGTCCAGAGATCGTAGTGGACGCCACAGAAAAGATTGCACAAATAAGACAACGCATGGCGGCAGCACGCGACCGTCAGAAAGCCTACGCGGATAAGCGTAGAAAGCCATTGGAATTTCAGGTCGGGGACCGGGTTTTACTTAAAGTCTCACCCTGGAAGGGTGTAGTTCGTTTTGGCAAACGGGGCAAACTAAATCCGCGGTACGTCGGACCATTCGAAATCATAGAAAAGATTGGCAAAGTAGCATACAAGCTAAACCTACCAGCTGAACTCGGGGAAGTTCACAATGTTTTTCACGTGTCAAACTTAAAGAAGTGCCTATCAGATGAAACCCTCATCATTCCTTTCAAAGAACTTACTATCGACGGGCGGTTGCAGTTCGTCGAAGAGCCAGTTGAAATCACGGACCGGGATGTGAAGGTCCTCAAAAACAAGAGAATCCCTCTTGTTCGAGTACGTTGGAACTCCAAACGTGGCCCAGAGTACACCTGGGAACGCGAAGACAGGATGACAGAAAAGTACCCCCAGTTATTCGGAACCAATGCAACCACTACTGAGGCTGAAGCTACTACTTCGGAATTTCGGGACGAAATTCCAGATCAACGGGGGGAGGATGTGACACCCCAGGAAAACCAGTGAACGATTGAACTTATCTAGCTTCCTCAGTGAGTGCATACCAAATTTCGGGACGAAATTTCTTTTTAGTTGGGGATAATGTGACAACTCGAACTTTAGACCTACTTTGTGTATCGATACGTGGTTATGAGAACGTTATTAATTGAATTTTATGTGAATGATGTGTTATATATGTTATATGAACTTTGTGAATAATAAATGTCATGTGCTATATGTGTTACGCGTATATATGATAATCACAACCCGAGCCGCACAACACCGCTCAATCGCACAAAGCCCACTTGGGCCACACCTTGTACGCGGACCCATAGGGCACCCGAGTTGGGTTCGGCCCACTTGTTTTGTACGCAAACAAACACCCACCTAGGGGTTGTTCTCTCATTTGGTTACAATTCTCTTAACACACCCCAAAACCCTAGACTTTCTCTCTCTCTCTCGCAAACCCGACGGCACAAGGCACAAGGCAATCGGCGATCATCTTCTAGTTCGGGTCACCCTTTTCTACACTCAATCGGTTAGTGTATTGTTAATTGTTTCATGATTTCTGTTGCGTTTTTGTGTGTTACATGATATTGTAATTCTCATGATCGGTATGATGGTTGGGATGGTATGATAAACAATTATGGTTATATGATAACATGCTATGAATCGAATTGAATGATACTAGGTGTTAATCGGCTGTGATTTGATAAATGATGATATAATTGTTATGTAATCGGCTCTTATGTGTAAGTGTTAATGTTCATATGAATCGGATAGTTTAGAAGTTATAAGATATGTTCATGAAAATCGTTATGTTACTTTTCGTATGTTTAGTTAGGGTTCATATGAATTCGTAATAGATTTGCTTGTTTGATCAAATAACACATGGATGGAAATTGTTAGTGATTGATTGATTTCAAATATGGAAACCGTATAATTAGTTACAAGATAAATGATATGTAACGGATTGGCATGATTCTTGGAATTAGTTAATTGACCACACAAGACCCTTAGTCGCACAAGGGGCCTCGATCGCACAAGACTTCTTGGCCGTCCAAGAAGTCCAATCGCACAACGATCCAATCGTACAAGCAATGCTTCTTGATTTCTGTCAGGCCTCAAGCCCAATGGATCACTCGCACAACCCAACTCAGCCGCACAAGGCTTACCGGGTCGCACAAGTTACATTTCTTGATAGCTTTTGGGCCGCACATGTATGCTGGATGTTCATTTACTGTTGGGCCTTGAAGCCCAAGTCACAAGCGCACAACCCGATCGGATCGCACAATCCAATCAGGATCGCACAAGTCCGTCCGACCGCACAAGATCACTACGTGTGGTTGGGCCGAGACCTTTATGTTTGATTTGTTGTATTTTGGGCAGGGTGATGTTGGGCTAGGCAATTATAACGCACAAGATGGTTGGGCTCGCACAAGCTCAATGGCCCAACCATCCGAGATGCACAAGTGGTGAATGTTATGCTTTGACTGTTTACGTGTTATACGTGTTTGCTATGGTTATTACGTGCACGTTAATTGCTAACTTATGTGATTCATACGTGCAATACTTGAAGTCAAAACCTGACTTGTGTGGTAACCCTGTTAGGACGTGGTTGACCACCCTTAGTTCAAGAAACCCTCTTTGTGTATCTGCCGAGCAATCCAAGGTGAGTTCACACTCTTACCAAGGCATGGGATTCCTGGGGTGTTGGGAATGGGATTGATAAGGATAAGGTTGAATAGACTCATACGGACACTGTTACAAGACTACCATACCATCGTCCTCGGTTGTGCAGGACACATACGTAAAACCTACGTATAACTAAGTTACTCACTATCCTCGGTTGTGAAGGATACTCACGTAAAACCTGCGTGAACGGATACTCACTACTGCCTCGGTTGTGTCAGGCACTTACGTAAAACCTACGTAAACCCCCACGTACGCTATCCTCGGTTGTGAAGGATACTTACGTAAATCCTGCGTAAACTTGTACGTATTACTGTTCTCGGTTGTGAAGAACACTTATGGTCACGCATAGTCTAGTGGATTAATAACATGGGAAGCCCCCACCAATCGAAACCTATAACGGCCCAGTAGAGCCACTTGATACTCATGAACTTTCTATTTCGCATTTACTTTCTGTGAATTCGCTCAACTAGTTGTTGACTCTCTGCTGCATGCCTTGCAGGACCTTAGGTACTAACGAAGCTTGCACAAGGAGGAGCAGGTCGTTGTGGGCAGATGGATCGTGATTACTTATTAAACACTTATGACATTTCAAACATTAATACTTATGTTGGGTTTTACATAAATGCTTCCGCTACATTTACTTATATTGGTTTTGATAAACACCTTTCGTATTGATGGATAACCTTTACTATTTAATTACATGTTCAATATGATTGGTGGCTTGATCCTGGTCAGTCACGCTCCCAAGCGGTGATACTCCGCAGGTGGATTTCGGGGGTGTGACAGTGGATGACGTGGTGTCAGCTCAGGCTCCAACGTTCTGCGACTCATATCCTCAAACTGTAGCTGTGTAGTCTCCATAGTGTGAGGGTCTAAAATTAGCATAGTGTATTATAGGGACCATCGAAATGGCTCGTCCAGCGCTGTAGGGTTGAAAGTAGCAACAGCGCGGCCTGTGAGGTCATAGAAAATGTTGTAGCAGCAACAGGGATCGTTAGGCGAGTGCCGTCCTGGAATACCTTTCTGTGGTGTGGGTAAGTCTTAAGAGGAAGCGATAGGCATGCTGATGCAATGGACGTTGGTCTCCATAGGAGAGAAGGAGCAATCATCATCGGTTGTGGGTGCAAAAACAAACGTCTCAACCAATAAGGGGATCGTCAGGTGCAGGTGCTGGGTCAGATATAAGAGGTGCAATGTCTGGTAAACCAAAAGGAAACAGGGTTATGATCAATCAAGAGTGCAGGATCATCCTGTGCAACATCAAGTTGTCCCACAAAGGTGCAGAAGCTAGCTCAGGGACAGTCTCCGGGTCATGTAACAGTGTGGCGCCTCGAGCAAGTGATAGTGCAGCAGTCATAACGGCGTCGTCGTCTGTGTCAGTAGTAGAAGGTTGCAATCCGGCCATCTATAAGGTTGTAAATGTCACAGACTCAGAGGAGTCTGAAATCGTGTGTATTCCAGGCGCAGAGGATAGCCTGATAACAGAGGTCTCAAATGTGAAATTTGTAATAACGTTCTCGTCTAACTTTCCATCACCATGGATGTCGTCAGGAGGACCGTCAATAGTCATGTCGACGTCATCGGCTATTCGTCGAGTAGCCTACCTTCGGAAGGAATGTCCACAGGGGGCGTATTGTCGAGGTTCGAAACCATGGTCTGTTCACCATCGGGGTCCAGTGATGAAGTGGTCATGGACTGAAACAAGAGTAGTAGGAGGATTTTTGTCGGAGAAGCCTTCGGCAAGGATAAATCATCCCAAAATCTGGTAGCACGGACTGTTGTAAGTCGTCCTTGCCCTTGGTCAGCATATCAGGATCACTCTCAGTGTCTGACCTAAATATCTCTGGCGCAAGTGCAGTCTCATCATTTGTGGTGGTGGCCATAGGGTCATCAATGCTTGATAACCCGCTTTTTGATCAAGGCGACATGTGTATCGGTACATGGTAGTCATAGTATGTATTTCCATAGTAATTACTATAAGTTAGCGTATGCAAACAGTCTCCACATATGCACGTTTATCAATAATCAGTAATTAAGCATGTATGTGATAACAATGTAAGCAAGTAATCATCCTAGTCTTCCCTAGACTATCCCACCCAGTCTCTTAGACTGAACTCCCTAGTCTCTCAGACTAACTCCCTTGTCTCTAAGACCAAATCCCTGGTCTCTAAGGCCAACTTCCCCAGTCTCTAGGACTAAATCCCTGGTCTCTAAGACCAAACCTCCCAGTCTCTAAGACTAAATTTTTCCCCAGCCTCTAAGACTGAACCTCCCCAATCTCTCAGATTGAACCCCTCAGTCTCTAAGACTGAACCTCCCCAATCTCTCAGATTGAACCCCTCAGTCTCTAAGACTGAACCTCCCCAGCCTCTAAGGCTGAACCTCCCTCAATCTCTAAGATTGAATCCCTCAGTCTCTAAGACTGAACCTCCCCCAGCCTCTAAGGCTGAATTATAAACATATATTTTGGAATGTGTATTTGTGCCTTTTGTTTGTAAAAATGTTTGTTCCCTGGATCTGGGCATTTTGTGTATGCAATGAAAAACATGTTTGTAAAAGCGTTTTCGTGAGAGCCCTATAGATCGTAGTCTAGACTGGAGAATGAATCCTAGTTCGCTACGATCGAAGCTCTGATACCAAGCTGTCACACCCTGACTTTTGCGGAAGCGTGATTATTGGTGTGACTTCTTAATACCATTGCATATGATCATAACAACACTATATGATAAAACCAGTAGATATTAGGGGATGTTTTTCCCAAGTATTCTAGACTAGGTTTATTTGTATCGCGGCCTCCCAGGCAGGTGTGCGAAGATTAGTAATTTTAGTTCGCGGCCTTCCTATGGCAGGTGTGCGAAGTCAGTCATAATATCGCGGCCAACCCTTGGCAGGTGTGCGAAGATCAGTTCTATAAGTGTTACTAGTCTAGCTGTATCCTGTCGTTAGGTTCTATCATCTGAGTATATACAATAAGTCATCCAATCCCATTCCCACCCGGGAACCCCATGCCTTGGCTGTGTGAACTCACCTTGGTTTGCTCGGCAGGTACACAAAAGGTTTCTTGAACTAAAAGTGGTCAACCGCGTCCTAACAAGGTTACCATACAAGTCAGGTTTTGACTCAAGCAGTTTACGTATGAGTACATAGAACTAACAGGTTGCTAATACGTAACAGTCATGGCATATCCAAATAACATGTTGAACGGTAACTATTTAACATACAAAAGAAACCCCAAACATAACTTGGCCCAACATGTTGTGCGATCTATACCCCCAACCCAATAACATAAGTAGTCCAATAGCATACACGGCCCAAACACTAAACAGTTAATCCAACTTGTACGACTCATGCATCTTGTGCGACTGGGATCATATTGTGCGACTCGTTTTGGGCTTTGAGGCCCCGCAGTTAAACAACATTACAACTTGTGCGATCCAGCAAGCCTTGTGCGACCGAAGATATCTTGTGCAACTGACAAGACTTGTGCGACTGGAGACATATTGTACGATTGGATCCTCTTGTGCGACTGGACTTCTTGTACGACCAAGAAGTCATGTGCGATTAATTTTAAATTCCGAATTTCATGCAATCAGTTATCACTTCCGAATATCATGCATATTAGTTACATTGTTTCCATGTTTGATTTAGTCAATAGTTAAACCGTTATCTATTGGTTTTACAAATCAATTCCAATAGTTACCATACTTGCAATTTAGCAATCACTCAATCAACAGATTTTAATTATCCATTAATCGATCCAAGCATGGCTTTATTAGTTGAATCATATGAGCTCCAATCTGATTAAACATGAACCAAAACACAAAACAACAATCCTAACATCTAAGCATATTAACATACTTTACGATTTCGATCTCTTGCATGCATACTAACATAATCAATCCAACAAACAATCATTCGAACATGAATACATCTCAACCGAATAATCATGCTTTCCAATTTTTAAATCATCATTCGAACCATAGCATTTGTCAAACAAGAAAGAAATAATTTATCACAATGGCTTGCCAATTCAATACCCACTCAAACCAATTTTTATTATAATTGCTAACAGTTCATCGGTTCACATGCATGATCAATATAAAGCTTATACATGATGATCACATCATCACATTACCTCATCAATCATCACTAGACAGAATCAAAAATCTAGAATTCATGCAACTAACATTCTTGATATTAGTCTAACATTTATCACTACCAGCACATGCAGCAATCATTACTAAATAAGTCAAAGTGAAGCACTAACCAAGTATGATGATGAGGTATGGTTGCCAACAACGATGGGATGCTGCCATCATGTTGAAAAAGGAGAGAGTATGAGCTTTAGGGTTTTGTGATTATGTCAAATACTATCCTAATGAGAGGGTTTTCACACAACCAAAGGTATATTCGCTGGATATGAGCCGAGCCCAATTCTCGGGTTTCGTTTGGGCCGAGGGCTAGCCCAAGATAATTGAAAGAGTGTTGTGCGACTCGGTGGTGTATTGTGCAATTGATTATTCATTGTGCAATCCACATATGTTACACGTATATACATAACACACTACAAATCTCATAACACTTAACACATAATAAAACATAACATTTTATTGCAACCAATCACAATAGTTAATCACCTAGCGCTCACACCGGTTACTTCAAAATACATGAAAGGTTCGGAAATACGAGTTGTCACATTATCCCCAACTTAAGTAAATTTCGTCCCGAAATTTGGTACGCACTCACTGAGGAAGCTAGGTAAGTTATGTCGTTCACTGGTTTTCCTGGGGTGTCACATCCTCCCCCCGTTGATCTGTTCCGCAGTAGTAGCTTCAGCCTCAGTAGTGGTTGCATTGGTTCCGAATAACTAGGGATACTTTTCTGTCATCTGGTCTTCGCGTTCCCAGGTGTACTCTAGGCCACGTTTGGAGTTCCAACGAACTCGAACAAGAGGGATTCTCTTGTGTTTGAGGACCTTCACATCCCGGTCCGTGATTTCAACTGGTTCCTCGACGAAGTGCAGCTGTTCGTCGATAGTGAGCTCTTTAAAAGGAATTATAAGGGTTTCATCTGACAGACATTTCTTCAGATTTGACACGTGAAAAACATTGTGAACTGCCCCGAGTTCTGCTGGTAGGTTTGGCTTGTAGGCCACTTTGCCGATTTTCTCAATGATTTCAAATGGTCCGACGTACCGCGGATTTAGTTTGTCCCGTTTACCAAAACGTACCTCACCCTTCCAGGGTGAGACTTTAAGTAAAACCCGGTCCCCGACCTGAAATTCCAAAGGCTTCCTACGCTTATCCGCGTACGATTTCTGACGGTCTCGTGTTGCCGCCATGCGTTGTCGTATCTGCGCAATCTTTTCCGTGGCGTCCACTACAATCTCTGGACCCGTGATCTGACTATCCCCCACCTCTGCCCAATAGAGAGGTGACCGGCATTTACGTCCGTACAATGCCTCAAATGGGGCGGCTTGAATGCTGGTGTGATAACTGTTATTGTAAGAAAACTCCACTAAAGGGAGATGCTTTTCCCAGCCGTTGCCGAAATCGATAACGCATGCCCGAAGCATGTCTTCGAGAGTCTGGATCGTTTGCTCAGACTGTCCATCCGCCTGAGGGTGATATGCTGTGCTCATGTCTAGTTGTGAGCCAAAAGCTTTGTGCATTGCCTGCCATAGTTCTGATGTGAATCGTGCATCGCGATCTGAAATGATAGAGGTGGGCACCCCGTGCCTTGAGACTACTTCCTTCAAGTATATGTCTGCTAGTGTGGAAAACTTGTCTGTTTCTTTGATCGCCAGGAAATGAGCAGACTTGGTGAGTCGATCCACAATCACCCAAATTGTATCGTTCCCGCGCTGGGATCTAGGTAGGCCTGTAACGAAATCCATGGAAATTTCCTCCCATTTCCACTGTGGTATCTTTGGTTGCTGAAGTAAACCTGCTGGTTTCTGGTACTCTGCCTTGACTCTTGCACATGTCAAGCACTTGCTGACATAGGTAGCGATGTGGGCTTTCATGCTAGGCCACCAGTATGTTGTTTTGAGAACGTGGTACATTTTATCCGACCCTGGATGTACCGAGTAGCGAGACTTGTGTGCTTCATCCATCACAAGTTCCCGTAATCCGCCATATAGTGGGACCCAAATACGCCCCGTTACATAGTAGGCGCCGTCTTCCTTTTGTTCCATTTGCTGCCTTGAGCCGCGTAAGGCTTCAGCCTTGACGTTTTCGGGCTTTAGTGCTTCCATCTGAGCAGTTCGTATCTGTGCAGGAAGACTGGACTGAATGGTGAGTTGCAAAGCTCGTACACGCCTAGGTGTAGTATCTTTCCGACTGAGGGCATCAGCCACAACACTGGCCTTGCCTGGATGGTACTTGATGGCGCATTCGTAATCGTTCAGAAGTTCAACTCATCTTCGTTGACGCATGTTCAAATCCTTTTGCTTAAGGATATGCTTGAGACTCCTGTGATCGGTGTAAATTGTGCACTTGGTACCGTACAGGTAGTGTCGCCATATCTTAAGCGCGAAAACAACAGCTCCCAGCTCTAAATCGTGTGTCGTGTAGTTTCGTTCGTGAATCTTGAGTTGCCGCGAAGCGTAAGCAATAAGTTTATCCCGTTGCATCAATACACAACCAAGCCCCTGTATCGATGCGTCACAGTAGACCACAAAATCATCCGTGCCCTCTGGCAATGAGAGAATAGGTGCGCTGCAAAGCCTATCCTTCAGATACTGGAAAGCGGTTTCCTGGGAATCTCCCCAGCGGTAGGTGACACCCTTCTGTGTCAGTAGCGTAAGTGGCTGCACGATCTTCGAGAAGTCTTCGATAAATCGTCTGTAGTAACCCGCCAAACCCAAGAATTGGCGTATTTCCGTTGGTGTACGAGGCGCAGGCCAATTTCTGATCGAATCTACCTTGGATGGATCAACATGAATCACATCCTTGTTTACCACGTGGCCTAGCAAGTGGACTTCACGAAGCTAGAAGTCGCATTTTGAAAACTTGGCGTACAACTTCTCTGTTCGAGGGAGTTCCAAAATCAATCGTAAATGCTGCTCGTGTTCCTCCTGACTCTTGGAGTAAATCAGAATGTCGTCGACGGATACAATCACAAGCTTATCTAGGTAGGGCTTGTACACTCTGTTCATAAGGTCCAAGAAGACTGTCGGTGCGTTTGTTAACCCGAGTAGCATGACAAGAAACTCATAGTGGCCGTAACGAGTTCTGAAAGCATGTTCTGAAGACGTCCTCAACCCGGACTCTCAGCTGGTGGTAACCTGGCCTCAGGTCCATCTTGGAGTAGTAGCTTGACCCTTTACAACTGGTCGAATAGATCATCAATTCGTGGAAGAGGATGGCGGCTCTCCACTATCACTTTGTTGAGTTCCTCAATAATCGTAACACATGCTGGGTAACTTCTCTTCTTGCGTATAACGGGGGCTCCTTAAAGTGAAGCACGAGTCCAAAAATTTTTGGAGTTGATTAGGCAGTTCCTGCAACCTTCCTGGTGTATGGTAGTAAGATATACCAATAACGAGGGTTACTTCTAGCATGATACTGGTCTGACATCCCACCTGTCGATGTGTAGATAAACCTGACAGTTCTTCAGGTAACATTTAGGGAGAAGTCACGAATAATTGGTGGATCCTCGATCCTCCTTTCCTTAGTCTTGACATCCGTGCTGAGGGTTATCGTCGCTGGGTAATCCTTCCGTAGACACTCCTGGTCCTTCTTGCTGAAATGAAGTTAACCGTTGTGCCACTCTGACACGCTGCAGTAGGTAATGTTTCTCCGCACAAAGTTTTCTTCTCACTGAGTGTATGCATACGATACTTGGGTAGCCAATCCACACGGCTACCGCATCAAATCTATCAAGGGTAGCGGAAGAAGGGTCAACGTTGATCACTTGTCCCACAAGGTCGAGTTTGCATTCCTACACCCATATAAGGTTTCAATAAGCTCGCCATCAGCCGTTTCCATAGCAGGTTCGGTTTCGAGATGTACCAGGGTTGAGCCAAACTGTGACGAAGTGGTTTATTACTAAGGACACGAAGGCCACCATGTTGTTACAATCTTAGCGTTGCCCACACCAATCCTAAATGCCCATCGCGAGTACCACATCCAGTGTTGTTGCTACTACTACTAGAGTTCCCAAAACTGTCATTGTTTCCTTGGGTTGATGACGTTTTAACTTAGTCCGTGCTGAGATCGGTAGGGGGTTACGTTCATCCTCCAGCCCGTCGTCGTTGCGTGTGGTTCGAGTAGTTCACCGTCTGAGGCGAGGGTATTGCAGAAGTGATCACGCTTCGGGATCGGAGACGTCAATCCATGAGTTTCAATAAACGAGAAGGAGTAGGAAAGGTATCGTTCAATCATTCGACGCGGGGACATCCAACTCAGGGACGTTCGTATAAGCACCTAACATTCTACACGGTTCGCTAGGTGTTCTGATGGGTGTTCGGGTAACACTCGACAGCATCGAGTTTCGAAAGAATCCAACGATAAATGAGAAGTTCGCGTTTAAGTTTGAGTAGGGAGATATTTACTGCTATGGCCCCTATAGGTTGGTTATGTTTCACACTGATCAAATAACGGGACAGAACCCCTTTTCCACTTGTTAAGCCTTACTGGGACTCACATGCACCCCACAATATTATTATGTGTGCACCCACAATAATATTGTGATTTGCATGTTCATCTCAGCTCCTCTTAACTCATGTCAAATGGTTCCCCACACTCGAGTAGATTTCAAAGAGTATCAATTGGTGTAAGTTATGAAGGTTTAGGGAATGACCACCCTATCGGTCTCTTATTATGTGAAAATGTACATGAATTCGTATCGTGGTGCTAAGCGTGCAATCACATGCAATATCATATGTAGGTGTTCACTAGTTATGTAGTACAATGAGTATAAGAGAGATGAACCTTGCAATCTGGAGCTGAGTGTCATGGTCGTATTCTCGTTTTTAGAATTGTCCGGTTATAGTCTGGTTTTACAAAAAACAGTTTCCCTTTTTAAAACCAAGTTCACTATAACCAATGGCTCTGATACCAATCTGTCACACCCCCAAAATCCACATGCGAAGTACCACCGCTTGGAGGCGTGACTGACCAGGATCTCAACCATCAATCACATTGAACTCATAAGTATAGGTGAACAATACTTTCATTTATAAACAACAAGTGTTACAATATCACAATATTTCACAGTTTACAGCGGAAGCTTATTTAACTCAATGAGTGTTTATAAAACCACATGTAAGTTCTTAGTTCTTGTGTTGCGTTTCCATGTGTCTCGACCCATGACCACTCCAGCTTCCCAGACAGCAAGTTCCTTGGATATGCACCTATAAGCCTGCAAGGCATGTAATAGAGAGTCAACAACTAGTTGAGTGAGTTCACAGTTAATAGTTCAGTAATAGTATAGTGTGAGTAGAAGTATGTTCGTTCGTTATGTCATGTATCGTATTAGTTTCCATCGCGGCCTCCCAGGCAGGTATGCGAAGATATTAGGGGATGTTTTTCCCAAGTATTCTAGACTAGGTTTATTTGTATCGCGGCCTCCCAGGCAGGTGTGCGAAGATTAGTAATTTTAGTTCGCGGCCTTCCTATGGCAGGTGTGCGAAGTCAGTCATAATATCATGGCCAACCCTTGGCAGGTGTGCGAAGATCAGTTCAATAAGTGTTACTAGTCTAGCCGTATCCTGTCGTTAGGTTCTATCATCTGAGTATATACAATAAGTCATCCAATCCCATTCCCACCCGGGAACCCCATGCCTTGGCTGTGTGAACTCACCTTGGTTTGCTCGGCAGGTACACAAAAGGTTTCTTGAACTAAAAGTGGTCAACCGCGTCCTAACAAGGTTACCATACAAGTCAGGTTTTGACTCAAGCAGTTTACGTATGAGTACATAGAACTAACAGGTTGCTAATACGTAACAGTCATGGCATATCCAAATAACATGTTGAACGGTAACTGTTTAACATACAAAAGAAACCCCAAACATAACTTGGCCCAACATGTTGTGCGATCTATACCCCAACCCAACAACATAAGTAGTCCAATAGCATACACGGCCCAAACACTAAACAGTTAATCCAACTTGTACGACTCATGCATCTTGTGCGACTGGGATCATATTGTGCGACTCGTTTTGGGCTTTGAGGCCCAGCAGTTAAACAACATTACATCTTGTGCGATCCAGCAGCCTTGTGCGACCGAAGATATCTTGTGCGACTGACAAGACTTGTGCGACTGGAGACATATTGTACGATTGGATCCTCTTGTGCGACTGGACTTCCTGTACGACCAAGAAGTCTTGTGCGATTAATTTTAAATTCCGAATTTCATGCAATCAGTTATCACTTCCGAATATCATGCATATTAGTTACATTGTTTCCATGTTTGATTTAGTCAATAGTCAAACCGTTATCTATTGATTTTACAAATCAATTCCAATAGTTACCATACTTGTAATTTGGCAATCACTCAATCAACAGTTTTTAATTATCCATTAATCGATCCAAGCATGGTTTTATTAGTTGAATCATATGAGCTCCAATCTGATTAAACATGAACCAAAACACAAAACAACAATCCTAACATCTAAGCATATTAACATACTTTACGATTTCGATCTCTTGCATGCATACTAACATAATCAATCCAACAAACAATCATTCGAACATGAATACATCTCAACCGAATAATCATGCTTTCCGATTTTTAAATCATCATTCGAACCATAGCATTTGTCAAACAAGAAAGAAATAATTTATCACAATGGCTTGCCAATTCAATACCCACTCAAACCAATTTTTATTATAATTGCTAACAGTTCATCGGTTCACATGCATGATCAATATAAAGCTTATACATGATGATCACATCATCACATTACCTCATCAATCATCACTAGACAGAATCAAAAATCTAGAATTCATGCAACTAACATTCTTGATATTAGTCTAACATTTATCACTACCAGCACATGCAGCAATCATTACTAAATAAGTCAAAGTGAAGCACTAACCAAGTATGATGATGAGGTATGGTTGCCAACAACGATGGGATGCTGCCGTCATGTTGAAAAAGGAGAGAGTATGAGCTTTAGGGTTTTGTGATTATGTCAAATACTATCCTAATGAGAGGGTTTTCACACAACCAAAGGTGTGTTCGCTGGATATGAGCCGAGCCCAATTCTCGGGTTTCGTTTGGGCCGAGGGCTAGCCCAAGATAATTGAAAGAGTGTTGTGCGACTCGGGGGTGTATTGTGCAATTGGTTATTCATTGTGCAATCCACATATGTTACACGTATATACATAACACACTACAAATCTCATAACACTTAACACATAATAAAACATAACATTTTATTGCAACCAATCACAATAGTTAATCACCTAGCGCTCACACCGGTTACTTCCAAATACATGAAAGGTTCGGAAATACGAGTTGTCACATCATTTTCAACAATCAAACCGACATATAGACATACAAAGCATTACTTACTTTATTTCAGCTTCATTACTCAAAACTGGACTGTTTTCGAGGAGTTTTATAAAATAGTTAACGTTTTACAAAAATTCTCAAATTTTTACAAAAGGTCTTATATGTTCCAAAATTTATTATGTAAAAATATCAGAGTCCAGTTCGTTACCCATATTTTATAGAAAAACATTTTCTCGACTGCAATCAGATTTGTTACTTTCTGATTGCAGTTTTCGGGAATATTCACTAAAAATTAACCGTAAGTCCGTTTGACAAAATTCCAGTTGGAGGGTCGTCCTGACAACGGTGACCAACCACTGTAAAATTTCCATGAGTCGATTTTACTCAGGTTTCAAGTTATGACTCCAAATATGACACACTTTTTCTGCAGTAAAAATGCAGCTTGAGCTGCTGTCCAAAAACATTCCCTTAAAAATAGTAACCAGTTTCGAAAAAATACGATTCCAGTGCCATTTGTTTAGTTATTCCAAAATACACATTTTAGGCTTCAGAAAATCCGTTTTTCGATTTAAAGTGATCCCGTTACAGCCTGTTGAAGTTGGCTGGAAATTCAACTCAGCAAGTTGTTTACATTGTAGAAGTAACTAAAAGTGCATAAACGAAGATCCTAACCATGGTTTATTGATGAACAAATGTTAAAACTTCACTCATGCTTTAACCAACCCTAAACCATCCAGATTTCAACTTCACCCAACCTTTTTATATATGGTTTTTATGCAGAATTTTAAGTTCACATTTTAGTGTTTTAGCTTTTGTGTGACTTGAACATTCAAACAAAACATAACAAGAATAAGATGGAACAAGAGTGTGAAGAGACTTACTACTAGCACAAGGCTAGGGTAGTAATCTTAGGACAAAGATGATGGTGAAATGTTGGTGACAAAAGCTTGAATCAAGCTTCCTTGAGAACCCTTCAATCTTGCACTTCTATGGATGAATCCTCAAACTTGAATGAGAGCTTTTAGAGAAGAAAATGGAGGTGGTGAAGTATGGTGGTGGTGAAATCGGTTATGGAGAGAGGGGGGGGGGGTGAGCCGAAAATAGGAGGAGGAGGGTGAGGTTGAGTGTGGTTGAAATGATTCCCTTGCACTCCATTGGCCCTTTTGTGATCATGATTATATCTTGGCAATTACAACAAGTAAAGGAGGCCCAATCATGTTTAAAGGGAATATTTAGTGGAGATTTAGTGATTATGATGGTGGGTCCCATATGTGGGCCGAAATTTATGAGGGGGGGGGGTTAAGTGTAAAATTTGATAGCTAGGAGGTAAATAATTAGGAGGTTAAGGGTATTTTCTAGAATAGTGGGTGTATGTCATGTTTACATGGTGTATGGGGATTTTTGTGACCATAATTAATTTAAAATGATAAAATAATATTTCTGACAATATTTTCGTGTCCCGGGTAATGTCTGGTTGTTCGGTTGCGTATCGTTCCGTTAAAGCTTTTAATTGTACTGCATAGTGTCTTTTATGCATCTTTTTGTAACGAATTTTAATTCCAACACTTAGGAAAGCGTTCAGGACCATTTAGTAAATTTTCTGAATAATACGAGTGTGTTAAAAGCTGAATTGTTGCTGAAAATGCAGAATTCTGTACTTAAAATGAGTTTTAGGCACTTTCCGGCACTCAAACTATCACCTAGTGACACAGTCTTATGGTCCTCACTTCCCTACACTCCCTACTGGTGTAGTACTTTATCCCTGGCTCATACTGGCCTCAATATAGTGTCTGTCTATGTGCTGGCATTGTCAGCATGTGTCTGAGTTATCCGCTGACTGTGATAGCTGTGCTTTGTGCATCAGGTTTGTCACTAAGAGTCTGTATGAAATAAATGGGGTGACTGTATGTAAAGTGATGCACATGTATGTTTGTAACATAAATCAGTAAGCAGTTTAAAGTGTCAGTTGTTATCAAGCACAGTCATTAAGCCCATAATTAGAATTAATTAATTGTACAGTACCTGTAATTGTGAGGGTTGTCACATGATTTGTCTCAAAAACTGATATGATCCTCTTTCACAAACTCACAAAAATATGTTTGTACATATTCCATTTCTGTATTTAAATTATGTTGTTGCATTTGTCTTTTATGTTTTAAAAATTCAAAAAGATTTTCGACAATTGATGTTGGATAGCTGATATTCAAAATCTCAAAGGCTAAACATGATGAACAGATGGGTTGGTTAATTGATTTGAAATGTTTAATATGATTCATTAATTTGAATCAGATTTTGGAATGTTTCAAAGTTGATAAATTTCAAATGTGAAAGATTTTCAAATGTTTAGTTGATTCATTAAGTTGAATCACAACATTGTTTGTAATAGAGTGTTTGAGATGTGTAGGTTTCTGATTCTGTTGCTACGGAAAGCCAGGAAATACATCAGAACCTGAGAAGAGCTTAAACTGAAAAAAAACCAGGATTTGATTTCAAATGTGATTACAAATTCCAGATAGCAATCCCAGCTCGATGATAGGGGGAGTCTGACGAGAGTTAGAGCCAGAGAATGATCCAGGTACATGATTCCAGGAAAAGTTCCTGAAGAAGACCGATCAAGTTTGAATAGTAGAATCGTCATGTTGAAGACTCTCACTGAAGATTCCGTTAACATTCAAGGGGGAGTCAGTTGATGCAGTTGTCTGTCGACTTCATCTTCGTTCGAGTCTTAGTTTAGGGCTGATTGCACATTGTATGGGAATATAGAGTAGTAGTGGTGATTTCCCAAGAAAGTTGATTTCACATATATGGACATGTCACTATGTGGGAAATCACAATGTCTGATTTCACATATATGGACATGTCACTATGTGGGAAATCAGAAAGTTGATTTCACATATATGGACATGTCACTATTTGGGAAATCACAATGTCTGATTTCGCTTATATGGACATCAATGTCACTATGAGTGAAATCATGGCACTATAAATACCCCATGAACGAAATCATTTGTAACAGTTCTTGTTTACGGATACCGATGTGCTGCCGGTCTTCCAGTTGAATGTAAACACTGTAATATCAATCAAAAGTGTGATTTAAGTGAATATCTAGCTGGTTCTACGTTAGTTACTTGTTTTCCGCACCTGTAACTGATCAAGACTCCTCTGATAGACTCGTTCGGGTCAGAATACGATCTTACAATTGTGTGCTGAATTGAACTTGATACGATTGATTCCGCCTTTCGTATTGAGTATAAACTCTTCCGATCGACTCGTTCGGGTCTGTATTCGATCCTTGAGGTCGTATCAGAGCTAAGGAGGAAGAGTTCATACAAATTCAGCTGTATTTTCTGATTTCTACACTTTCTATTTCAAATTGAAAAATTTTTCTCAGTTAAAATCGGTTCAAATTCTCACATATCACGCGCAAACATGTTTTAACAAATCCTGGAAAGTTTCAGAACTAAAATCGATCTAAAACTTAATTTTTTCGTTATTCCGCTTGAATTTCTATTCGAAATGATGATGTCATCGTGATTCCGTTTGGAATTAGTTCTGTTTTCGCTTGAAACTGGTATCTCGCTTGAAATTGCTTTGTTATTTTGCTTGAAAACGACATTTAGCTTGAAGTGATTCCGCTTGAATCACTATTTCGCTTCAAAGTTAATCCCGCTTGAACATACCTAGTGATTCCGCTTCATGGGCTTATTTCGCTTGAAAGGTATTCCGCTTGAAGTGTTGATTTCGCTTGAACTGGGTATTCAGTGTGAAACAGGGATTCCGTTTGAACTTGTAATCCCGCTTGAAGAAGTAATTTCGTTTGAAACAGCTTGAAGCTCAAGAGATGGAGCAACGAAAGATAGCAAGAATGAAGAACTATGATGGAGAGCAAGACATTGGTTTGTACTACAAAAGTGGTGTTAATGACAAAACCAAGTTTTCACCAAAAGTTGAAATTGCTTTCAATACAACGGGATCTTCTGAAAAGCCATCTCAAGGAACAAGTAGCAAAATGGGATTTTCTTCGTTTCCATCGTTTGATCCACATTTTTCTACAACAAAGAGTGGCAAAGTTCTTCAATGCAACATTGCTTTAAACCTTGAAAATGATCAGAATTATACTGAGGAAGTTGCTAAAAGCCACATGTCTTTGTTGGTAACTGTGCTTGAATCCTATGGAGGTTTAGTTGCAGGGAGGATCGGGAATCCAATGCTAACGAAAGAGGATTACGATCAAATTGATGTTGAGGAGATGGAATTGATGGATATAAAATGGTGCATGGCTAGTGTGTTGAGATGAGCTGAAAAGTTTAAACAAATTACAGGCAGAGATGATTTTCGTGATGCAAATGTTTCAAATTTAGGTTTTAATAACTCTAAAGTCACTTGTTTTCGTTGTAGGGAAAAGGGGCATTTCAAGAGGGAGTGCACAAATCGCGAAGCAAGTGGAGCTCAAAATCCTTTGGAAAACAACGATTACTATAAAAAGGCAATTTATCATCAAGTTACACACCAGCCACATCAACAACAACAGGCACAAACTGCACATGGTAGAAAAGAAATTGACGATTCAAAGACAGCATGTCTTGTTAATCAGGACAATGGAAGTAGATTCAGTTGGGATAAATACATTCCAAAAGATAGTAAAGTATGTTTGGCAGATCAAGAAGATGAAAAATTGCGAGAAGGTTTCAGTTGGGACAATTATTGCCCAGACAAAGAATTCATGGCTAAAGAGATTTTAAATGCTAAAGTTTTTGTTGCTCAAGTTATTAATGCTTATACTGATGACTATTGGGCAGAAAAAGTATTCTAAGAATCAGGAGGAACACGAGCAGCATTTACGACTTATTTTGGAACTTCTTCTAACATAATAGTTATATGCTAAGTTTTCGAAATGCGACTTCTGGCTTCGTGAAGTCCACTTTCTAGGCCACGTGGTAAACGAGGATGGGATTCACGTTGATCCATCCAAGGTAGACTCGATTAAGAATTGGCCTGCACCTCGCACACCAATGGAAATACGCCAATTCTTGGGTTTGGCGGGTTACTACAGAAGGTCATCAAAGACTTCTCGAAGATTGCGCAGCCACTTACTCTACTGACTCAGAAAGGGGTCACCTATCGTTGGGGTGTTACCCAAGAATCAGCGTTCCAACATTTGAATAGTAGACTTTGTAGCGCACCTATTCTCTCATTACCTGAAGGCACAGACGATTTTGTAGTTTATTGCGACGCATCCATCTAGGGTCTTGGGTGCGTGTTGATGCAACGTGACAAGGTTATTGCATATGCGCCACGCCAACTTAAGGTTCACGAGAGGAACTACACTACACATGATCTAGAGCTAGGAGCTGTTGTTTTCGCGCTTAAGATATGGAGACATTACCTGTACGGTACCAAGTGCACCATCTACACCAATCACATGAGTCTCGAGCATATCTTCAAACAGAAGGAATTAGACATGCGACAACGTCGATGGGTCGAGCTATTGAATGATTACGAATGTGCCATCAAGTACCATCCGGGCAAAGCAAATGTTGTGGTCGACGCCCTCAGTCGAAAGGATACTACACCTAAATGCGTGCGAGCACTTCAACTTACCATCCAGTCTAGTCTTCCTGCATAGATACGGGATGCTCAGGTAGAAGCATTGAAACCAGAAAACGTCAGGGCTGAAGCCTTACGCGGCTCAAGGCAACGGTTAGAACAAAAAGAAGACGGCGCCTACTATGTAACAGGACCCATTTGGGTCCCACACTACGGAAACTTACGCGAGCTGGTGATGGACGAAGCACATAAGTCTCGCTACTCAGTACATCCTGGTTCGGATAAGATGTACCACGACCTCAGAACTATGTATTGGTGGCCTAGCATGAAAGCCCACATAGCAACTTACGTTAGCAAATGTCTGACTTGCGCGAGAGTCAAGACCGAATACCAGAAACCATCGGGCCTACTCCAGCAACCAAAGATACCACAATGGAAATGGGAGGAAATTTCCATGGATTTTGTTACTGGCCTGCCGAGATCTCAACATGGGAATGATACTATTTGCGTGATCGTGGATCGACTCACAAAGTCTACACACTTCTTGGCTATCAAGGAAACGGATAAGTTCTCCACTCTAGCAGACGTCTATCTTAAGGAAGTTGTTTCGAGGCACGGGGTGCGAACCTCTATTATTTCCGATCGTGATGCGCGTTTTACTTCTGAACTATGGCAAGCGATGAACAAATCTTTTGGCTCACAATTAGACATGAGCACAGCTTATCATCCTCAGACGGATGGGCAGTCTGAGTGCAATATTCAAACTCTAGAAGACATGCTACGTGCATGTGTAATCGACTTCGGCAACAACTGGGAAAAACACCTCCCTTTGGTGGAGTTTTCGTATAACAACAGTTACCACACCAGCATTCAAGCCGCTCCATTTGAGGCATTGTACGGGCGTAAATGCTGATCACCTCTTTGTTGGTCAGAGGTGGGTGATAGTCAGATCACGGGTCCAAAACTTGTAGTAGACGCAACGGAAAGAATTTCTCAGATACGACAACGAATGGCGGCAGCTCGTGACCGTCAGAAAAGCTACGCTGATAAGCGCAGGAAACCACTCGAGTTCCAGGTTGGGGATCGAGTGCTACTGAAAGTCTCACCTTGGAAAGGTGTAGTTCGTTTTGGCAAACAAGGCAAGCTCAATCCGCGATATGTCGGACCGTTTGAATTCATAGAGAAAATAGGCAAGGTGGCTTACAAAATGAACCTACCAGCAGAACTCGGTGGAGTTCACAACGTATTTCATGTGTCAAATCTTAAGAAGTGTCTGTCAGATGAGACCCACATAGTTCCTTTGAAGGAGCTCACTATCGACGATCAGTTGCGATTCATCGAGGAACCAGTTGAAATCACGGACCAAGATGTTAAGGTCCTCAAGCACACCAGAATACCTCTTGTTTGAGTTCGTTGGAACTCCCGTCATGGCCCAGAGTTCACCTGGGAACGAGAAGACCAAATGAAACTCAAGTATCCCTAGTTGTTCGGGAACAATGCAACCACTACTGAGGTTGAAGCTACTACAGAATTCCGGGACGAAATTCCAAATCAATTGGGGGGATGATGTGACACCCCAGGAAAACCAGTAAACTAAACAACACAACTAGCTTCCTCAGTAACCGCATGCTAAATTTCGGGATGAAATTTCTTTCAAGTTGGGGATAATGTGACAACTCGAGTTTTCAAGATTCCATCTTCGCATTAATTGCACATTAAGCGTTTAGTTGTTTGATTGTTTGCCTTGTAATTGTACATGATGGATTATATGTTGAGATGCTTGTTTGATATGATTATCTATTTAATGTGATTATAGTGTGTGGTTCATCAACTTGTAAACTGTTTGAGATTAGGAACTCTACCCGACGAAACAACTTCAGTTTCGCCATAACCCACACGATGAAACAAAAAGTGTTTCGCCGTCCTTATCTCGACGAAATGGGTGTTTCGCCGGCCCAATGATTCACCGAAGCCTAGTAAGGGCCTAGTACGTTACGCGGGTATTTATTGGGTATTCTGCTTCATTCGTCACACTGTTGGCAGTTTAGAAACCCTAGAACTCTCTTTCCATATTGACGGCGACTGTGTGCCCTCGGAGCCATCTATAATCGATCAAATCATTCCTTCTATTCATCGCGGTTAGTGTTTAAACCCTTGCATGATTGTTGCTTGAAATCATTAACTGTTAATCGAAATCGTTAGGGATTGATGCTAAGTAATGTTATGTTCATGTTTAGATGATGAATTGTCTATAATAGAATCTAGTTTATCGGTCACAATTTCATGTGTCGAAATTGGATTGCTTGTTGCTGATGATCAGAATAGGATGTTGATATTGATGAATCTGTGAATGTGCTCTCATGTAATGGCTAACACATATGCTAGATTGCCTAAGGTTAACACGTGATTATGTTATGATTGGTATAATAAATGGTATCGATGATTGATGTATGACTGTACGATGTGCCGTATGATGATGATCGATGATAGTGTGTAACGGCTGTGGATAATGGTTAGGGTTTCTGGGTAATCGTCAGTTACACGACGTAATTGACCTTGTAGACGAAACGCAAATCACGACAAAACAGGGGGTGTTTCGCCGAGAGTAAATATGACGAAACGGATGGTGTTTCGCTGAAGATGATCACGACGAAAGGGATGGGTTTCGTCGAAGGGTTACATGACGAAACAAGTATGTTTCGTCAAGGGGTTTAACTGCAGTGTGAACTCAGTTAAGTCTTTTAAGGGCTAACTGGGTTAGTTAACTGTTGTTAAATGATAGACATGACTTGCATGAGCTAGATTACGTGCTTTGTGTTATTTGGTGATCACTGAGTCAATACCCATTGTGATTGTACTTAAGCGTGAACTTCGTGAATATAAACTGATTATGTAAACGTGCATACCATAGGCTTTGACTGATTAATTGGAACCAAGTAGTTAACAAAACCGAGCAAACCAAGGTGAGTTCACACTCTTTCCAAGGCATGGGATTCCCGGTGGGTTTGGGAATGGGATTGAATGACTACCCGTACTTTCATCACTACTAGACTACTTATCACCGTCCTCGGTTAGGGAAGGACGCCAGTGCTAAAACCTACGTAAAACCTACGTACCATTATCCTCGGATTAGGAAGGACACCAGTGTTAGAACCTACGTAAAGCCTACGTACTACTGTCCTCGGTTTGGGAAGGACACCAGCGCTAAACCTATGTACTCACTACGTACTACTGTCCTCGGATAGGGAAGGGCACTTACGTAAAACCTACGTAAACTCATATTTGCCACTGTCCTCGGGTTGGGAAGGACACCTATAGTTACAACTAGTCTAGTACATACAACATGGGAAGCCCCCCCTTACTATTGTAAAGGTTTGGGAAAACAAGGGTATTGGGTAATGCATGATTATGAAATGAACTTACGATTCCTGAAACGAATTCTTTAACTGATCAATCACTGTGAACTCGCTCAACTTTGTTGTTGACTCGTTGTTACATGCCTTGCAGGTCGTTAGGTACTCATGGAGCTTGCACAGGGAGGCGCGGTCGTTTTGGAACATGGACAGTGATGCCATGCTAAAAACATTATGACATTTTAGAACTTGATACCTATGTTTGGGTTTTCACATTTATGCTTCCGCTAAACACTTAACTATGTTTTGTATGAAACACCTTTCGTATTGATGGGTTGAACTATATTTATTATTTACATTGTTCAATATGATTGGTGGCTTGATCCTGGTCAGTCACGCCTCCAGGCGGTGATACACCGTGTGTGGATTTTGGGGGTGTGACAATGGTAATTTCAAAAATAAAGGTCTTGGATTTAGTCAACCAAAAAATTATAAAAATGAAAAAGGTTATAAACCAAAAACTGTGTTTGTTTCAGGAAAATCATCAGAAGCTGAACAGGAGCAAGCATTCAGGAAGCAAACAAACCAAGAATTCCTTGCCAAGAAGCAAGAAGAATTGAAGAAGAGTGTTGCTCAGAAGAAGATAAGACGAGAACCTGTTTTCAGTGCAAAACTGCTGGTCACATAGCTAGGAATTGTCAGAAAACATTCAAACCAAAACAGGAAGTTTCTGAGAAACTGAAAGAAAAGATTGTTGAGAAAACTGAACCACCAACGAACAAACTTAAAGTTTTTGAAAATTCAACTTTTGAAGTTGGTGAATGTTCGAAAAATGTTTTCAAAAAGAAGGAAAAACTTAACAACCAAAAATGGGTTGTTAAGAAATCAAGAGACAGTTCTGGTGATGAATCTGATTCCATAAAATCAGAGGAGCCAAATGTTGTTATCAAAGAGGAGAAGTAAGTTCCGCCAGTGGATGATGAAAATTTTCCACCACTAAAAGCTGAAAATTTGAAATCTAAAATTGGGAAAGTTGAAATTTCAAATCAATTTTTTTTCTAAAAAGAAAGAATTGGATGTTGAAAAAGCCTTTAACCATGCAGTGAGAAATATTTTTGGAAAAATGATTGAGGGAAAGGCTAAAGGGGTAAAAGATTTTTATCAATCAAAAAGGAAAAATGAAACTCCAAGTGAGACTGAACAAGCTACACCCAAGGCTGGTCAGGCTTGGGTGGATATATTCTTCGTTGAATAGAAACCTGACTTGCCGGAGCTCCCAAGTTGGTAATCGCGGAGCATGAATCGGCATCATTATTTGAAAATGTTTTTTTTTTTGAAAATTTTTAAAATTTTGGCAAGTCATACTGCTGGAATCGCCGGAACTCCCAGATTGGTAAGTGTGGAGTAGGAATCGGCATCTTGAGAATTCAAGCAACAGATGGTAATTGGTTGAAAAGCATTTTTTACAAGTGTTTGGTTGTTGATCTTACAAGTGGTTAATCAAGGTCATTAAATTAAACTTAATTTAACTATCATTCAAAAGAATTGGTAAACAATGTGATGATTTGATCCCCATTTCCTACAAGTGGTAAAATCAACAAAACTAGTCCGGAAAAACCATTTTGATTAAAACAAACTTAAGTGTTTTGAAATCATAATGGGAAAATAGTTTGTTGAGACGGGGAGTTCTGATTGTTTATGCCAAATGGATGGAGAATTAAAGCGATTCACATCATGTTGTCATGTTACTTGTATAGTTTGTTTTCATAGTTTTTTTAAGAAATGCTTTTGAATTTTAGGGGGAGTAAGAAATTTCAGAAAATCCAAAAACATTAGAAAATTTGAAAATGCCAAAAACATCGAAAAATTTAAAAATGAGTTTTGTTGTGAAAAAAGAGGAAATGATAGTACATTAGTGGACTATCACAGCACGCTAAAGAAATGGAAAGTAAAAAATGCGATAAACAATCTCACTGCGGATGTGCCAGTAGGTTTTTGCACATTTAGTAGATTGTGACGAGATATAAATCTAAATTTCAAACTTGCTTATATTGTGGGGAACATTTGTTGGATATATGGGTAACCCCTGAAATCTTGTTTGAAATGTCCCTCTTTCTGAGGTACTAGGTCTTTATACTCAGTGATATCTGGGTTATTATTCCGGGACTTCTGATTTTGCGGAAGCAATGGCCTAGTCCCCGTATAATACTTTCTGCTTTTGCTCGAAACATAGCGCCGCCCTCAGCACAAAAATGATAAAACATTGCAAAATGATAAATCATATGCTGTTGAAGAAAAGATCCTCTAAAGGGGACACACCTAAAGTCGAACCGTCATCTCTCTGCTGAACGGAAGTTCTGACCTGAGCTCTCACGGTTTCGCATCTAACCCCTTACAGATATCATCTAGGTATACTCACCTGTAAGACTGAATATTGGGATCTAGATACGGGAGTATATTCAAGTAATGGGACATACGAATGAGTTTAAGTATCTAAAACATTAATATCGTATCTCGAAACAGTTGAACTTTCTATGAAAATTTAAGAGGATCAGTATACTGACAATCTAGGTGAATTGTTTAGAACTTAAAATGTCGAAAGCTTTGTTGGATCGTTCCGGTGACCCTAAACAGTCAAGTTGAATAGTTCATCATCATTTACAAAGGCGGAATCAATGCAAACAATGTCAAACAGCTTGTTCCTTTTCAATTCTTTTCTATTACATTTTACACGTTCAAATGACAAACGGACAGCACCTCGACTCAGAACTAATGACCAGATTCCGCTCTAAATGAACACACACCTATCCTATTTATAGTGCACCTGATTCCACTTGAAAGAGCTTCAAGCGGATCCTGATTCCGCTCCAAACCGTTCAAGCGAAACCACCATGTATGTTCAGGCGGAATAACAACTTATCTGATTTCGCTTGAAATGACCTAGTGTCATTTCAAGCGGAATTACATCAAATACCACTTCCTTGAAATCCGTGCCCTAATTTATCCTATCTAGACATAAGACTCGATTAAGACGAAGTTAACAGACACTAGATGCACCAACAGACTCCCCCTTGGATGTTGCGGAAGTCTTCGGCATCGAGTCTTCAATCTCCCCTTTGATTGTTGATCCAGAATTGTCTTGACTTTGTAAAAGCATCCTTCAATCTTCAATCTACAAACTCTAATCTTCAATCTCCCCTTTGATTGTTGATCCAGAATTCTGACTCCCCCTTTCACAGACTCCCCCTCTCAGTATGCTGGAACTCGAATTTCTGGTTCAAACTTTGACATTTTGATGCCATGGGGATTTTAATATCCACACCCTGTTTCTCAAACATATAACATTACAAACTATTGTCTTTCAACAATAAATCTCATAATCTATCGGTTTAGAAATCCACTTAAGTATTCAGGTCCAAGTTAATGACCCTGATTACTCAATTTTATCTACCAAGTCCAACTTAATGACCTTGGTTGATTTCAGACAAAACAAACTGATTTTTGTTCAAGTATTTTCAAACATTTTCTGAAAATTACAAGTTTCAAATTAATGAATTTGTTTTTGACTTTTCATCAATCAGATTTTAACAAGATAAGCTCTCCTCATCCTCCAGTCCAGAAACTTCCTGCATCTGCTTCAACTTTGAGAATCTAACGATCAACTTTCCACTTTGGTTTGTCGGAAAATAAATTAGAAATAAAATCTTTTTGGACTTTCAATAAAGTTTCTAAACTAGAAAAGAAATACAGATATAGAATGTAATGAAATAAACTATTTACAAACATATTTTTGGTGAGCGTGTTAGGGAATCATATCAGCTATCAGACAAGTCACTAGTACCGTTAAGCTTTAATTTCATACTCAGAATTAAACAATTCACTTAGATTGTCGATATGCTGATCCATTTTAAATTCTCACGCAATTTTCAATCTATTCAGGATACGAATTAGGTGAATTAAGAAATTAAACTCATTCATGTGTCCCACCTCTTGAATATACTCCCGTATCCAGATCCCAATATTCAGTCTTACAGGTGAGTATACCATAGATGATATCTGTAAGGGGTTAGATGTGAAACCGTGAGAGCTCAGGTTAGAACTTCTGTTCAGCAGAGAGATGGCGGTTCGACTTTCGGTGTGTCCCCTTTAGAGGATCTTTTTTACAACAGCACACGATTATCATTTTGTAATGTTTCATCGTTTTTTATGCTGAGGGCGATGCTAAATTTCAAGCAAGGCGGAAAGTATTATTCGGGGACTAGGTCAGAACTTCCATTCAGCAGAAGTCCCAGAATAATATCCCAAATATCACTGAGTATAAAGACCTAGTATTCAAAAAGAGGGACCTTTCAAACGAGATTTCAGGGGTTACCTATATATCCAAGTAGTGTTCCCCACAAAATAAGCAAGTTTGATTTTTTATGTTTATATCCCGAACAAACCTACTAAATGTGCAAAAACTTATCGGCACATCATCAGCAAGACTGTTTAACGCTTTTAATCTTTACAAATCTTTAGCGTACCGTAACTGTCAAGCTGATGTACTATCATTTTCCCTTTTTACACAAGCTCTTTTTCAGTTTTCTATTGTTTTGGATTTTGAAATTTTCTCATGTTTTTGGATTTTTAAATTTTTTACTATTTTTGTATTTTCTGAAAATATTTACTCCCCCTAAAAACCAAAACAAGTAAAAAATCGACAAACCATTGCAGATTGTTTCTCATCGTCATCTACAACAGTACCTTCATCAACGCCAATAATTCCATCCGACACCGAGAAAAGCATCATACCATTCAGTTTTAAAAGATATTTTAAACGTGTTTTGTCAAAAGCTTTGGTATGTGAATCAGCTTTCTGATTGTCAGTGTGGATTTTCTCAATTCGTATCAATTTCTTCTCGAAGCAATCTCGGATGAAGTGATGAAGAATTTCTATGTGTTTAGTTTTAGTGTGATGTACTGGATTTTTTGTTATATTTATTGCGGCCTCATTATCAACAAAATAGGTGTGTTAAGAAATTGCAAACCGTAGTCGTGCATCTGTTTCTGGATCCACAAAATCTGAGAGCAGCAACTACTAGCAGATACATACTCCTCTTCACATGTGGATAGAGCCACAAAGGTCTGCTTCTTACACTGCCAGGTGACCAAACGAGGTCCAAAGAACTCACAACCCGCTGTTGTTGATTTTGCGTTAACTTTGCAGCATCCGAAATCTGATTCGGAATACCCTTCGAGCGTGAAATCGCCTTTTCTAGGATACCACAACCCCAATGATGGAGTTCCCTTCAGGTAGCGTAATATCCTCTTCACAATAACCATATGCGAAGCTCTTGGGTTAGATTGAAATCTTGCTGCGAGGCACGTTGGGTACATGATATCGGGTCTTGAAGCAGTTAAGTACATCAATGAACCGATCATGGAGCGATAAAGCGTCTCAACTACCCTGTCTCCGGTGAGATCTGGGTGTATCCCATGATTCGTTGCTAATGGGGTTGACGCTGGAGTAGAACCTGACATCCCAAATTTCTCTAGAATATCATGAACGTACTTCGTCTGGTGAATGAAAATTCCCTCAGGTAGTTGATCAACTTGTAGACCCAAAAAGAATTTCATCTCCTCCATTGATGACATTTCGAATTTCTGCTTCATAACTTGTTCAAAATCTTAGCACAAATTCTCATTTGTTGACCCAAATATTATGTCGTCCACGTATATCTACACGGTCAGAAGATGTCCGTCGACCTCTTTGGTGAAGAGAGTGGCATCCACTCTTCCTCGGATGAAGTTGTTGGCTAGTAGGTGTTGAGACAATGTCTCGTACCAAGCTCTCGCTTTGTCAAGCAAATAAACCTTGTTTTTGTGGATTGGATCGGTGAAGCCCGGTGGTTGTCCGACATATACCTCCTCTTTAACCTTCCCATAGAGAAACGCCGATTTAACATCTAACTGATAAACTTTGAAGTTTTTCCATGATTCAAATGCCAGGAAGATTCTGATTGCTTCTAGTCGAGCTACAGGAGCATAAACTTCTGTAAAATCAATACCCTCCTGTTAACTAAAGCCCTGGACTACGAGTCGAGCTTTGTTTCGCACAACAACTCCTTGATCATCTCTTTTACACTTGAACACCCATTTTGTGTTGACCTTCCTGTGACCATCAGGCAAATCTACTAACTTCCACACTCCTAGCTTCTCGAATTGACTCAACTCTTCTTGCATAACATTGACCCAAGAATCTTCAGTTAGCGCCTCTTTGTATGTTCGCGGTTCGATCTGCGAAATAAAACAACTTCATGAAAATTCAGTTTGTAAAGGTGCTACTATAGAATAAAAACAAGTAAGCCCTTGGTCAATTTGACGTCTACTGCGAATGCTTGATTGTAGTTCTCCAATGATCAGCTCCTCTGAATGGTATGAAAGAGTTCTTGGCATCACCTCGCCTAGAACATCTACCTCGCTTTCCAGATTAGTAACATTTTGATTTGCACCTTGTTCACTGACTGGGTTTGTTTGACCTGAAATCTGAATTTGCTTCCCCTCAGAATCTGAATCACCATGATCAAATATCGGTCCATTCTCAGATTCTTGATTATCATTCTCTACGTCTGATTATCTTGAGCAACTTCATTCTGTTGGACATCATCATGTTCACCAGCATTGCTTGCACCTGCTTCATTGTCATTTGAAGTTTGTCATGTCACACCCTGGCTTTTGCGTAAGCGTGGGTTTATTTGGTGTGACTTCTTAATACCATAGCATAATCACAACAATGCTATATGAAAATAAAACCATGATAGTCATCCATTCATCAAATTTTAAAAGTTATGACAACAACATTGTTTAAAAAGTCAACACTTAAAACAAGTTACAACATGACATAATTTAAAATGTGTTCACATGACACAACAAAAAGACATGAATAAAAACATAGTTTAAGACTTGTAACCCGTCCAGGCAAGGGTCACATTTCCTAAACTCGGATGACATCATTATTCCTACTCAGCTTGATGAGATTGCATACCTTGCCAGATCCACTAATTTCCTGAAATACATGTAATTTGAAAAATCAACAAAAAGTTGAGCGAGTTCATGTAAAAGTGAGTAAGTATAAACCTTTAAAGTATGTATAAAAGTCCCTGGTATGTAGCAAACCTAGCAAATTTGTTACCGGGTTTCGGCTAGAAGACACAGTCACCTCTATAGCCGCCCCGGCCTCACGGGTGTGGGCTCGCTACACCCAAATAGATCTATCACTCTTGTGTCCCTCGGTCCTAATAACGAGGATTAATGGCCTTAAGTGTTGTACCCACCCCTCACATGATCTAGTAGTATAAACCCTCCCTACACTAACCATACCATGTAAATAAATGTTTGTAATAATTGTCGCATGTATTTCACCCCCGAAGTATAAAACTAAAAACAGTAAAGAGAAAAGGGGGACATGAAATCACAGAAGTGCGTATCCTGAACGTCAATCTCCAACTCAATCTGCTGCGTGACGACCTACACGTACTAATGCCTATTAGACGGATGGTCGTGCCTTGGCTTAGGATTTAACGTTTTTGGAAAAATAGTAAGGCAACTATTTCGTATTCACACTTCTTATTTATTTTATAAGTATATTCCTTCCCAAGGATGGGGGTTTTTATACACGTACATGTTATAATTCCGAAAAATATTTTTTAAGTCCCACTTAGAAAATATATTTAATTTACTTGTCCAAAATATCTCAATTCCAAAATATATATATTTTTCCCAAAAATATTATATTTTACTTGATACATTTTCCAAAATAATACTTATCAAAATATACATTTAAGAGTATTTTTCAGAAATGCTACATAAGTTTTTTAGCATATCATTTTCTTTTGTAAAAATCATTCAGCAATCATCAACCAACAATATATAATCTCTAATCACCAAACTTGACCAAAAATAAGCATTAATCATAAACTTATGAACTTGAAAGTTTATATAAAAAAAAAGTAGTAACTTAGTAGCATAATTAGTAAGTCTTGTTACCTTTAAAAATGTGATTAGTGTCTTAAAAACTTTATTTCTAAAGGATTTGAAGATTTACAACTTCTAGTCATGATTTCCAAAAATTTTTCTTTGTAATATTCTCTTGTTACACAAGTATTTACACACTTGTTTACTTACTAAAAATGTGTTTAGTTCATACAAGATCCAAGTTTTAACAAAACTAATATTTTTCACTTGGTTCTTTCGAAAAACCACTTATAGATCTTTAGATCAACAAATTTACAACTCATTTTTCCAAGAAATCACTTATTTATTCAAGTTCAAAGTTCATGTGTGGATGATTCCATCATCCACAACATCTTTAACCTTCACATCTTGCTAGTTCATGTCTCTAAACATGATCTAGCAAGTCCATGTGATGGATCATCTCATTTTTACTAACAAATAACATTCAATAATCATAACAGCACAAGAACAACATGATTCTATCATCATTATAACACTTCTTCATTCTTTTATCCATTCTTCGTCCTTTATGTTCAAGACTTGTTTAAGTTCTTTAGAGTTTCTTAAGTTTTTATCATTCTTTCAACTATTAACCACCAAAAATAAGAACAAGATGAAGATTTAAGGCACTTACTACTAGCACAAGGCTAGGGGAGTTTCAAAGCGTAAAAGTGGTGGATAAAAGAAAACAAGAGCGGTCCTTGAGCTTCCGGGTGCACCAAGCTTACTTGTTGGACCTCTTACACCTTTGTGTATGTATGGATGGCTTGAACAAGACTCAAAGGTGGTGGTATGGTGGTGTGATGGTGGCGGCCGAAAGTAAGGAAGGAGGACGAAGATGAGAACTTGTGTTGTTTGATGAGACAAGATCAAGACCTTATGTGTTAATTTATAACCCAAGTCTTATGTTTATCCATCATATAATGTGCTTCTAATTACCCAACAACTTGAATAAAATAATCAAAAGAAAGTGAAGGTGTCACCACACCTCATAACCGTCGAGTGGGGGGGGGGGGTATAGGGTTGGGTTTCAATCCTTGGTTACATGATTAGTTAGGATCTAGTTAGGATTGAATGATATAGTTAGTGTATTAAGGTGTGTTATATAATATAAGGGGTGTTAGGGTGTTCGAGGACCCTAACTAGCTTAGAAAAGCAAAAACAATGTATTTGGCAATATTTTTATGTTTAGGGTAAAGTCCGGTTGTTCGGTTGGATGTTAATCCGTTAAAGTGCTAAATTAGTCTACGAAGTGTCTTTTATGTTACTTTTAGTGACACGTTAAATTCCCAACACTTTGGAAAGTGTCTAGGACTATTTTGCCAAGTTTTTGCACTTTACTAGCATTGTTAAATGCTGAATTTTGTTTAATTAGTGCAGAATTCTACACTTAAAGTATGTTTTAGGCACTTCCGGGCACTATAACTATCACCTAGTGACGCAGTTTTATGGTCCTCACCTCCCTACACTCACTACTAGTGTAGTATTCTATCTCTGGCTCATACTGGCCTCAAAAATATTATCTGTCTAGATGCTGGCATTGTCAGTATGTTTTTATGGTTATCCGCTCACTGTGCTAACTGTGCTTTGTGCATCAAGTTTGTCACTAATGTTTGTGTATAACAAATAGAGTGACAGTATAAAATGTGATGCATGAGTATGTATGTATCAGAAAACAGAAAGCAGTTTAATCACAATTGTAATCAAGCACAGTCATTAAGCATAAATTAATTATTAATTAATTGTACAGATACCTGGAATTGTGAGGGTTGTCACATTCTCCCCCGGTTAAGAAAATTTCATCCCGAAATTTTAAGTTCTGCTTCTGGTTGCAGGGGTCTTGGGAAATAAATGGGGGTATTTCTCCTTCATACGATCCTCACGTTCCCATGTGAATTATGGACCATGTCTTGCATTCCATCAAACGTTGACGAGCTTGACACTACTCCTGCGTGTTTTATTTATCTTCCAATCAGTAACCTCTACTGGTTCTTCGACAAAGTGGAGCGTGTCGTCAATGTGAATCTCGTCTGCAGGAATGACTACCGTCTCTTGAGTCGGACTCTTCTTCAGGTTTGATACATGGAATGTATCATGAACACCGTTAAGTTCAGCAGGTAAGTCCAATTTGTATGCTACTAAACCAATTTTTTCTAAAATCTTGAATGGACCAATGTAGCGCGGATTCAACTTTCCACGCTTTCCAAAGCGTGCCACACCCTTCCAGGGTGAAACCTTCAATAATACCATATCTCCCACCTCGAATTCCAGGGGTTTCCTTCTTCGGTGCGCATAACACTTTTGTCGATCGCGAGCCGCCTTGATGCGCTCTCGGATCTGTGCAATCTTGTCTGTTGTCTCCTGGACCAATTCTGGACCAACTAGTTGTCTATCACCTGCGTCAGCCCAGCAAATCGGTGATCGACATTTGCGTCCACAAAGAGCCTCGAGCGGTGCGGCTTGAATGCTTGCATGATAACTGTTATTGTATGAAAAATCGACCAATGGTAGGTGAGTATCCCAACTCCCACCTAAATCCATTGCACAAGCTCGCAGCATATCTTTTAAAGTCTGAATCGTTCGTTCACACTGTCCATCAGTTTGCGGGTGAAAAGCTGTACTTAGGTTCAACTGAGATCCGAATGCTTCTTGAAAGGATTGCCAAATCCTTGACACAAATCTTCCGTCTCTATCAGAGATGATTGAGAGAGGCACTCCATGACGTGCTACAATCTCTCGCATGTATATCTCAGCTAATTTGCTCGTGTTGTCTTTCTCTCTGATTGGCAAGAAATACGCAGATTTCATTAGACGGTCTACTACTACCCAAATAGTATCGTGACCTTTGGGCGTTCTTGGCAGTTTCGTTATGAAATCCATTGAAATCTGTTCCCATTTCCATTTGGATATTTCAGGTTGCTATAGTAGACCTGAAGGCTTCTGGTATTCGGCTTTTACCTTGGCGCAAGTTATAAATTTACCAACGTATATGGCAACATCACCTTTCATCCTTGGCCACCAGTAGAAATCCTTAAGGTCTTGGTACATCTTATCCTCTCCTGGATGAATTGAGTACCGTGACTTGTGAGCTTCGTCGAAAATAACCATCCTCAAACCACCAAACAGAGGAACCCAAATTCGTTTCATGAAACATAAAGTTCCTTCCTTATTTGGTACTAACTGCTTCTCCATCCCACGGAGATACTCATCCTCACTATTCCTTTCTTTCAGTGCTTCACTCTGCGCGGCACGAATGCGCAGTGAGAGATCTGTCTGGACAATCATTTCCAAAGCCCTAACCCTTATGGGTTTGATCCTTTCCTTTCGACTTAGGGCATCGGCGACCACATTCGCCTTCCCTGGATGATACTTGATCTCACAGTCGTAGTCGTTCAACAGCTCTACCCAGCGTCTTTGTCTCATGTTGAGCTCCTTTTGGTCAAATGTGTGTTGCAGATTCTTATGATCCGTGAAGATTGTACATCGCGTACCATACAAATAATGTCGCCAAATCTTCAACGCAAATACCACGGCGCCTAACTCCAAGTCGTGTGTTGTATAATTCTTCTCATGAACCTTCAACTGGCGTGACGCGTACGCTATAACTTTCTGTCGCTGCATTAAGACGCAACCCAAACCTTGACGAGAGGCATCACAATATACCACGAAATCATCCGTTCCTTCTGGTAGCGATAAGATCGGTGCATTACAAAGCTTGTCATTTAACAACTGAAACACTTCTTCTTGTTTGATTCCCCAATCAAACTTCTGGTCCTTCTGGGTGAGGGAAGTCAAAGGTTGAGCGATTTTTGAGAAATCCTCAATGAACCTTCGATAGTAACCAGCCAAACCTAAGAATTGTCGTATCTCGGTTGGCGTCTTTGGAGTTTCCCAATTCTTTATCGCCTCGATCTTTGTGGGATCCACATGGATTCCATCTCCATTAACCACATGTCCAAGAAATTGAACTTCGCGTAACCAGAACTCGCACTTCGAGTACTTGGCATACAACTTTTCCTTTTTAAGTAGCTCCAAAATAGCTCTTAAATGATGTTCGTTCTCAGCCTTCGTCTTCGAGTAGATCAATATATCATCAATGAGTACAATCACAAACTTGTCGAGGTACGGCTTACAAACTCTGTTCATCAAATCCATAAAAACAGCTGGCGCGTTTGTCAACAATCCAAACGGCATCACCAGAAACTCGTAATGTCCATAACGAGTTCTAAAAGCAGTCTTAGGAATGCTTTCCTCTTGTATTCTCAGCTGATGATAACCTGATCGCAAATCGATCTTCGAATAGAAGCTTGAGCCTTGCAGCTGATCAAATAGGTCATCAATTCTCGGCAGAGGATACCTATTCTTGATTGTCAACTTGTTCAGTTCTCGGTAGTCGATATCTTTCTTCTTGACAAACAAAACTGGAGCTCCCCAAGGTGAGAAGCTTGGTCTGATGAATCCCTTGTCTAACAACTCCTGGAGTTGTGTCGACAATTCCTGCATCTCCGAAGGCGCAAGTTGGTAGGGTGCCTTAGCCACAGGCGCGGCGCCTAGAACTAAGTCAATGTGGAACTCGACTTGTCTTTGCGGCGGTAATCCTGGCAAGTCTTCTGGAAAGACTTCAGGATATTCCCTTACGACTGGAATGTCTTCAATCTTCGGCTCAGCAGCTTCCTTATCCACAATGTATGCCAAGAAGGCAACACATCCCTTCTGTAAACACTTTCTAGCTTTCAGGCAGCTAATGATTCTCAGAGGTGTATCGCGCTTCTCTCCGTGAACCACGATCGTTTCTCCACCTTCTATTGGGATGCGAATGGTCTTCTCGTGACACACAATCTCGGCCTTGTTGCTTGACAACCAATCCATCCCTACTACCACGTCGAAACTTCCCAACTCGACTGGTAGTAGATCCAAAGTGAACTCGCGTTCTCCCAGCTCAATTACACAACCTCTGACGACCTCATTGGTTTCAACTAGCTTCCCATTAGCCAGTTCAATTGAGTACGGAATATCTAACTTACTAGTAGTTAACCCAAGCATATTCTTAAATTCTAACGATACAAAGCTATAGTCGGCACCAGTATCAAACAGAACAGATGCAAAGCGTTGATTTATAGGGAACGTACCAGTGACAACGTTGGGATCTTGGCGTGCTTCCCTTGCTCCAATGTTGAACACTCTTCCACGGGCTTGATTCAGCTTTGGGCATTCCCTCTTAAAGTGCCCAACTCCTCCACAATTGAAACATCCCAGTCCTCGACCATTACCATTTCCATTTCCAGCTTGAGTGTTGTTTTGGTTGTGATTTCCATTCCCAGCTTGATTCGCAATGTTTCCACGGTTTCCATTTCCGCCATTCCCTCCTTGTTGGCGGTTTCCATTACCATTCCCATGACCTCGATTACCACCATGCCCGGCACCAGTTCCGGCCCAACACGTATCCTTCGTGTGACCGTTCCTTCCACATGATTCACACTTCCTCAATCTGCACAGACCAGAATGATGGCTTTGGCACGTGTCACACTTGGGTAGAGTACCCATGTAACCTCTCCCTTTGTTCTCAACACCGGTTGCAGCTCTTGCCGGTGTGCTCGATTCACCCTTCATGTTAACATTGTTGGTACCTTGCTTGAAGTTTGAAAATTTCCTTTTGTTTTCACCAGACGACTCCACATGAGTCTCTTTCTTCTTTTGCTCAGTAACTGAAAACTTGTTCAATCGAATAGGTTCCTCAGTAAGAGCCACGCTGAGATCTACGGCTTCTGTGATGGTTGCGGCCTTGGACATGGTAACCATACTCATGATCTGAGGGGCCAATCCCCAGATAAAGCGCTCAACACGTTTAAACTCAAGTGTGACCATGTACGACACTACATGGGACAAATCGTGAAATCTCTGAACATACTCTGCAATCTTGGGACCTTCCATTTTTAGGTGCCAGAACTCAGTCTCCAGCTTCTGAATTTTAGCTCGTGAGCAGTACTTTCTTCTCATGAGCTCCTTCAGCTCATTCCATGATAACGCATAAGCAGCAGCTTCACCTAAAGTTTGCACTGGCAGATTCCACCAAGATAGGGCTCCAACCAGAAACAGCCCTGAGATGTAGGTCAATAGTTGCTCGGGAGCACACTTGCTCATTCTAAGGATAGATTCAGTCTTCTCATCCCACCTAACAAACGCAACAGCACCTCCTGTGCTATCGAAATTTATGGGCTTGCAATCGAGAAATTGCATGTAAGTGCACCCTGCACGTACGTTAGAATTTACAAATGGTATTAGCGGACGTGCTATAAATATCCAAATGTATCATAGTATATCTCAAATGACTTAACATTACCATTGGGTGGATTGTTATTGCCGTGGTCGTGCGAGATATTTCCACTTGTTTCTGCATGAGAGGCAGCGTATTGTGCGATAGCCGTGGTAATGATCCCTTGGAGTTCCGCCTCATTAGTGGGGATGCGCGGGTAACGTCTTGGAGGCATCTTCTAAAAGATGTTTCACATTGGTCAGGTCATAGTAAGTAAATAGTATGCGTACGTAATAACATTCACCAATCACATAACATCACATGTTATAAAATTAAGACAGTTAATCCAACAACGCTTATAATGAGAATACTGCGATTGTGCTATCATAAAATCAAGACCACAATACAATGTTTACAAGTTTTATAACTGTATCGTACATCAAAAGTGACTAAGGGCCACATCGCCCTTGTCTGAACTATCTAGTCATCTACAACAACCAAAAGCTAAACATCAAAAGTCATGACATCAAAATGCGGTCTTCATGTCACACGCCTATTTTCCACGTGTCACCGGTGGGCCCGGTGGGGGAGTATCGTGACGTACTTGATATCATCATAGTCAAACAACACAAATTATAATGCACAGCGAAAGCAATAAAATAGATTTATTTCAACCATACAAAATGTAATATCCAAGTATCACATAGTAGCTTAAATAGATCCACAGGCGGATCGAAATAAAAGGAGAAAACTGTTCAACAGATAATGGCATCCAAGCTTGCGAGACTCTAACGATGCTAAGGAGTGGCCAGCCTATTACGTGTAGAACCTGCACTTAATCTTTTTGGGAAAATACGTCAGTTTACACTGGTAAATACAATTTAACTGACTCATTTTGAAAAGGTTTTAAAAATTGATTTGAATGCACATGGCACAAAAACTTTTTATAACTTGGGATAATCAACAAATCTAATCTTGTAAAAGAATTACATGTTCGTTATGCGTTGGTCGCCCGGTTCGTGCCGGGTTTAAGGTTAATAGACACACCACATAGTATAAATCCGCGGCGGGAAGCCAACGGTTATACCTTAATAAATATGGACACATTGTCGGGTGTACGCCTATACCCGCGTGTCAAGGTCGTGGCCATTTCATGAATGATGTCAAGGATATCCGGGACATGGTCATTAAACTCCCAAAGGCGTAAAACAAACAAAACCAAATTTTTTTTAAACGGGTCACATTGATAATACCCAACTATTAATGAGTTAAGGTCAATTACCCGACCAAGCGGTATTTTATATACCGTACCCCAAGCCCGTATAAGGGAAAATAAGTTAAAAGTATTTACCTGAGCAAGTATAAACCACAATAAGCAAATGCAAGTGTCTTTTACTAGTCTCCTATTCTGGAACGAAGGTTTATAATAACATATTAGAATCCTAACGGGTCTTTAATATAGCCTAAGCTTAGACCGGTTAGTTTCAAGGAATAAATACGGTTTAATCGCATGGAAGGCGAAAACTGGGAAGAAATGTGATTTAGACCCAACAAGTTTGGAGACTTGTATAATATGGGTAGATTAAACACATTCTGGATTTTGAGACAAAGATGATACGGTTTGACCCGTTTCGGCTGATATGTGTAAACTAGTTACATAAACCGATCCGAACGCGGAAGTGCGTAATGGGTAACCATATATCTGAATAAATCAGTAAATATGCTTAGTTTATTATGTTATAACAGTAGGATATCATATGTATGTGAATTTTATTAATTATAACCATCCTATGCATCGAAAGGGCATTTTGGTAATTTTGACATAAGCCTAAAAGGTCAAAACTGGAAATCTGAGTTTGAAACCTTAGTTTACTGTTATAATATAAAATTTTACTAAATATTTTAGTAGGTATCAACTCTTATATATATAAACTAGTTTTGATACATACTATGTCGTAAAAATGCCTAAAAAGGCGATTTGGAGCCATTTCCGGGTTTTGAAAGAAAAGCTGATGTTTTTATAATTCCAGAAGACTCAAAATAATATATTTAACATAATAAATCAGTAGGAAAAGGTTTGAGGTCAAAAGTATTTATAAAACTCGTTTTATAGCCTAAAAGGGCATAACCGGCAATAACCGAATTAAGCTTAAAACTCTAAGTTATGCTCAACCTAAAAATAATTAAAAAAATATCTTTAAATCCCACAATATTATTATATATCAGTGGATATAAAGTTCTGTATAAAAATTTGGGTTTAGATAGGCTATATGCAAATTATGCTAATTAATTACTAAGAAAGATTCTAATTACGCTAATGAGCATATCTCTTCATCTAGACCTCAAACTGATGTCAAATTTAGGTACAAGTTTATAATTCAGTAACTAAGATGTCTACCCTTTTATATTTCAAAAATCATATTTTATGGACATTTGGCATAATGGTCAACATAAGGGCATTTAACGGAAACTTGCATAATAATTAGACAACTAGTGAACCAAGCCGTATAATCACAAAGGGTTATACTAACATGTTACTAGGTTCAAAAGAAGCTCTAAGGCAATCCTTAACTTGACTAAAACAGGTCAAAACTGAAAGTCAAAGCGAAAGTCAAACTATGAGTTAATTTGGATTTAAGCATTCTGTTGCATGTATATTAACGATCAAACAGGTTGCATGTATCCGACATTGCTAATTATGAGTTAATTTGGATTTAAGCATTCTGTTGACTTTTTAAATATACTTTAACTCGACAATTAACATGGTTAGAGTGGGAATCTGGAAACACTCTTTTAAGGGTTTGTTACCCACATAATTACCTACTAATTGGTATTTTTAATTCGAGATTTGACTGAGTAATTATGGACTAATCTCGAAGTCAAACCTTAATTACGACGGTTTGACTTTTAGCTAATTAACTAAGCTAAACTTGATTATGAATGGTTAGGATTACTTACAAAGATCCTAAATAGGATTAGGGACTTAAGAGGAACTTGTTTGCTGTCCAGAGAAGCTCCAGAGAGTGCCTTGAGTGTAATGTGAATGAGCAAGGAAAAATGGTCACAATTCAAGTCCTTTTATAGTGAACAAAGGAGCTCAAGATCATGCCAAGGTAGTCTAGGATAGTTACAAGATCATTCCAGATGTCCCTATGTGGCTAAATACTGCCTAGCAAGTCCCTTGTTTCGAAAACCATCTCAATAAGGCGGTGCAACAGGCTGAACAGGCAGCTGTCCATTTTCTGCTGCCAGCGACAGGCTTACGGACCGTAAGCCTAAGCTCTTGCGGTCCGTATGCTCCTCTTGCGGATCGTATGCTGAATTGGTTGCGGTCCGTAACCGACCTTTGCTGAAATCGCCCAGGTGTGCACCTTACGGACCGTAAGCTTAAAGCCATACGGTCCGTAACCGATGGCCAGAAGCCAAAAATTTTACAAACTTCCAAATCTTGACCATGCAACTTACAAGTCCGAATTCATATGCTATCCTTTTCAGTTGCGGGTCCTTTAGCTCAGCCATTGCATGCTTGCAAGTCCCTTACATGCTTTTTGATCCATGTGAGAGTTTAAAGTTGACGGAATTACCAAGAACAAGTCTTGGATTCTCATAATAGTTGAACAAGTTTAATTAACTACTTCCAACTCCCATTAGACTAGAATTTAAATCAGAATTTTAGTAGTAACATTCCTAATAACCCAATTTCCATATAAAGGATGGAATTTTATTATTTAAAAAACAACCGGTTAATATATAAGATGTTTATCAAACGATTTAAGGAACTTGGGATTTATAAATTTGGGTCGCTCTGAGGTGTTTTAATAACATGTCGCCCTTGAGTCGTTCAGAGGTATTTTTAATAACATGATGCCCTCTTTAAAATCCTACCATACATCTTTTTATTTGATCCAGGTTCCTGACACGTTTGTCTCATGACACGTGTCTTTATTTTATTGGGTACGATTTTACGAGGTGTTACATCCTCACCCCCTTAAAAGAAATCTCGACCTCGAGATTTATTGAAATAGTTGAGGGTATTTTTCTTTCATTGTGGACTCTAACTCCCACGTATAATCGGGACCCTACGGCCATCCCATTTGACCTTGACAATAGGCAAATACTTCCTTCGAAGCTTCTTTACCTGTCGATCCTCAATCGACACGGGTTTTTCCACAAATTTCAAGCTCTCATCTATATGCACATCCGTGTGGGGTATGACTAGTGATTCATCAGCTAGACATTTCTTCAGATTGCAGACGTGGAACACATTGTGAATACCACTGAGCTCTTCAGGTAAGTTTAACTTATAAGCCACTGACCCAACACATTCGATGATCTTGAATGGTGCTATATACCTCGGGCTTAACTTACCTTTCTTACCAAATCGCATCACCCCCTTCCAGGGTGATACTTTGAGCAAAAATTTATCACCAACCTCGAACTTGAGGGGTTTTCGCCTTTTATCAGCATAGCTCTTCTGCCTATCCCGTGCAGCTTTCAGGCGGTCACGAATTTTGACAATCTTGTCCGTCGTTTCAAATACTAGATCGGGACTTGACAATTGAGTGTCTCCTAATTCAGCCCAATAAATGGGTGTTCTGCATTTTCTACCATATAATGCCTCAAAAGGCGCAGCCTGAATGCTGGTATGATAGCTATTGTTATAGGAGAACTCGACTAAAGGTAGGTGCCTATCCTAGCTACCTCCTAAATCAATCACACATGCACGAAGCATGTCTTCCAGGGTTTGAATGGTACGCTCACTTTGCCCATCCGTCTGAGGATGGTATGCCGTACTAAAGTTCAATTGCGTACCCAGAGACTGTTGGAAACTTTTCCAAAAATGCGAAGTGTATCTAGTATCCCTATCAGAGATAATAGACACTGGTACCCCATCCAGGGATACGATTTTATCAACATACAGTTGGGCCAACATGTTTGAACTGTAAGTTTCCTTAATGGGTAGGAAATGTGCTGACTTAGTTAGTCTATCAACTATCACCCAAATAGTGTCATTTCCCTTCTATGTCTTAGGCAACTTGGTGATGAAATCCATCGTCACCATTTCCCATTTCCAAGTGGGAATTTCAGGTTGTTGTAGCAAACCTGACGGCTTCTGATGCTCAGCCTTGACTTGAGCACATGTCAGACATTTAGCCACATTGGTAGCTATAGACTTCTTCAAGCCTGTCCACCAATAATTTGCCTTCACATCCTGGTACATCTTATCCGTTCCAGGATGAACGGAATATCTGGAACTGTGGGCTTCCTGAAGGATAACGTCTCGAAGTCCTCCATAAACAGGAACCCATATTCTTCCATTTAATCTCAGGATTCCGTCTTTGCCATATGATAACTGATCTTCAGTTACTCCCAGCTTTTCATTAGGATAGTTAGCTTCCAACACAGCCTCCTTCTGTGTAGCTAACAACCTTTCATTCAAACCGTTCTTGATCTCAATGCTCTTGGCATTGATTCTTATTGGTTTCACCCTTTCTTTTCTGCTCAAGGTATCTGCGACTACGTTGGCCTTGCCTGGATGGTATCTTATCTCACAATCATAGTCATTCAGAGTTTCCATCCAGCGTCGCTGCCTCATGTTCAAATCCTTCTGATTGAACAGATGCTGAAGGCTCTTGTGATCAGAATAGATCACACACTTGGTTCCATACAAGTAGTGCCTCCATAGTTTAAGTGCAAATACAACGGCACCCAACTCCAAATCATGAGTGGTGTAATTCTTTTCATGCACTTTTAGTTGTCGTGAAGCGTAGGCAATGAGCTTGCCTTTTTGCATTAACACGCAACCCATCCCGGTGTGCGATGCATCACAATAGACTACGAACTCATCGATTCCTTCAGGTAATGTCAACACTGGAGCGTTGCTCAACTTCTGCTTCAAAATATCGAAGGATTCTTGCTGCTTAGGCCCCCAATTGAACTTGCTATTCTTGCGAGTTAGAAGAGTCAGGGGTGCTGCAATTCTTGAGAAATTCTCGATAAAGCGTCTGTAGTATCCTGCCAATCCTAGGAAACTGCGAATCTCTGTAGGCATCTTTGGCTCCTGCCAATTCATGACAGCTTCAACCTTAGCGGGATCTACTTGGATACCATGCTCACTTACCACATGTCCAAGAAATTGGACTTCTCGAAGCCAAAATTCACACTTCGAAAATTTGGCATAGAGCTTTTCTTGATGAAGCAGCTTAAGAATACAACGAAGATGCTTCTCGTGGTCAGCTTGACTTTTTGAGTAGATAAGAATGTCATCGATGAAGACAATGACAAATTTATCCAAATAAGGCTTGCAGACGCGATTCATGAGATCCATGAATGCGGCAGGTGCATTAGTGAGCCCAAAAGGCATCATTAGGAACTCGTAGTGACCATAACGAGTCCTAAATGCAGTCTTGTGAACATCTTCATCCTTAACCTTCAATTGATGGTAGCCTGACCTCAAATCAATCTTGGAGAAGTAGCTTGCTCCTTGCAATTGATCGAACAGATCGTCGATCCTGGGCAAAGGATACTTATTCTTGATAGTAACCTTATTAAGCTCACGGTAATCGATGCGCAAACGCATCGAACCATCTTTCTTCTTGACAAACAAGATCGGTGCTCCCTGTGGAGATGAACTAGGTCTAATAAAACCTTTGGCTAGCAGATCATCTAGCTGCGTTCTCAATTCCTTCATTTCTGTTGGCGCCAATCTATATGGTGCTCTAGCAATAGGAGCTGCTCCTGGAATAATGTCGATTCTGAACTCCACTTGTCTATCTGGTGGCAAACCAGGTAGTTCTTCTGGGAAAACCTCAGGGTACTCAGAAATAACAGGGATGTCTTCAATCTTGAGCTTCTGCTCCTCAATGGTCACCTGTGCCATATAAATGACACAGCCTTTCTTCAAACATCTGGATGCCTTTAGCATAGCCACTTGCTTAGGCAATCCATGTTGAGTATCTCCCTGAATGGTAAGTGGTTCACCAGACGGAGTCTTCATCACCACTTGTTTCTTATTGCACACTATCTGAGCTTGGTTACGCGATAACCAATCCATGCCTAGGACTATGTCGAATCCGGCTAGCTTAAAGGGTAACAGGGATAAAGGAAAAGAGTGGTTCCTAATGGATATGACACATCCATCTAACACAGTCGAAACTGTTTCCATAGTCCCATCAGCTAATTCTACCTCATAAATTACACTTAAGGCTTTAACAGGCAATCTTAATAAATCACAAAACTTATTATCTACAAAGGATTTATCTCCTCCAGAATCAAACAATACTCTTGCGAATACATCATTAATGAGAAACGTACACGTTATGACATTGTCGTTCTAGATGGCCTCCTGAACATTCATTTGAAAGACCCTGGCGTTGGTCTTCTTCCCTTCCTCAGCTTTCTTCGCTAGTTTTGGGCAGTTGGTCTTAATATGCCCTTCTTCGTTGCAACTATAGCAAGTTTCATCCTTCAACTTTTTGCACTCGAGGGTCCTATGCTCAGAGGACTTGCAAATCCCACATGCCTTCGGCTGGGATTGGGATTTCTGTTCGTACCTGCACCTTCCAAAATGGTGCTTCTTGCAAATCTTGCACTTGGGCCTATCACCCGATTGTTGCCTATCTTTCTTGGTCTCAGACCCCTTCTTGTGGTCACGGTTCCCCCTATGCTTCTTGTTTGACCGACGTGAATTATCATCTTCACGTTTCCTCTTCACTGTGTCAGCATTTCTCAATGATCTCTGTCTCATTGCATCCAGAGTGAGAGACAGAGATATATGAGCTACGGATCTGAAAGTAGCGGGCCGAGAGGCCTTCACGCTAGCATTGATTTCTAGGGCCAAACCCCCAATGAAACGTGCGATCCTTTTGGGTTCCGGGGTCACAAGGTACGGAACCAATCTTGACAGGGTGTTGAAACTTGTGAGATAAGCCTGGCAATCCAGGTTCTTCATGACCAGCGATAGGAAATCAGATTCTATCTTTTCAACCTCATGCTGAGGGCAGTAGTTTTCTTTGATAAGAGCAACAAATTGCTCCCAAGACATGTTGTACAAAGGAACTTTTCCAGAGGCTTGAATCAATGACCTCCACCATGCTAGGGCTTCACCCTTAAATGACTGGGATGCAAACTTTACCGTGTCCCTTTCAGCACAACCACTAATGTCCACAACAGTGTCCATTTCATCCAGCCAGGTCATGCAATCCACAGCGCCCTTCTCCCCAGTGAAATCTCGGGGCTTGCATGATACAAAATACTTGTATGTGCATCCTTTAGAACACTGTTCTCATTCGATGAGTGTCGATCATCATCCTTCTTAGGTTCATCCTTCTTAGACTTAGGCTGGACAGAGGGTGGTTTTCTATGAGCCTCAGAATGGGTCTTTGGCTTGGAATGAGGTGTAGACAAAGTTCTACTTTGGGTCCCAGAGGACTCACTGGACTGTCTATCCAAAGCTTTTGCAACGGCATTGTCCACTAGTGCTTGCAGCTTCGCACCAGTCAACTGTATTCTAGCGTTATCGTGGTTTTCCACCGGATGGCTATTTACTTCATCCGACCCCGCCATGTAGCTTCAATTGCTACATATAAATAAATGGGCAAGGTTTTATTTAGAGGTTTTTATAGTATTTCTTATTCTATTAACCATGGTTTTAAATTGCCATTTTAGGTTAATTCGTTAAAATTTTAGGATCTTTATTATTACCCTAAATTATGAAATAATAGCACATAAGGCCTAGTCAGAAGGACAATTTTAATTTAATTATGAACCAGAAATTTACAGAGTCCTGGTATTCAGGTTTGAACCATAGTTCGTTAAAATTTTAGGATCTTTATTATTACCCTAAATTATGAAATAATAGCACATAACGCCTAGTCACAAGGACAATTTTAATTTAATTATGAACCAGAAATTTACAGAGTCCTGGTATTCAGGTTTGAACCATAGTTCGTTACCTGTTATTTACAGGGAGTCATAAGCTACCACTGTTCTTAGTCCCAAAGGACATTTAATTATTGCCCATAGGCGCTTCGCCCTTAAGAAGCGGTTATATAATTAAGGGAATTTAAATTAACCCTTTTTAAAGGATGGCTTGTGTGACTTTACTGATTCACAGTTTGCCAAGTATATTAACATACTAACAGATGTTAACAATAATTGGAATCTATTATGTGGGTTCTACCATCTTAGCCATGTCTGCAACAACATAAGGCTATGTTTTACCTATAAGATTCCTTTAATAATTAACGCATAATAGTCCTAAATTGAGATGTTAATATGGATCTTAATCTAATTATGGAACTACCATCTTGGCCTTGTTTTATGATAACATTTGGCTAGGTCTTTGTCCCTTTTTAGATTTTACCATTTTAATATGATGGCAGATGTTTTAATTATTTTCATTTATTTCATGTTTTATGCACTTAATTAATAATAAATAAATAAAATGAAAATTTAAACTAGAACATCTCATAAATTGTTTTAACAAATACATCTTTTGCCCTAAAGGGGACTTCTACGAAAATAAATGCCCACGCAGGGGCGGAAAAACCAAAACAAACCTACGCAGGGGTCAACTAAAAGATATGCCCACGCAGGGGCAGAATACAAAAGACAAGCCCACGCAGGGGCTGAGTACTGAAGCAAAAAGTCCACGCAGGGACTTGATTACAACTAAAATAAATAAAACAAAAGGTCTTCAATGACCCCTTCTTTTGGACTTCCCTTTGATCAAGTCTGATAATCCCTTAAAGAAGCCTCGTGTGTTACTGCGCTCTGTTCGGATTTCCCGTTCACATCGGTCCAATCTCTCAAGGACCTCTTGCTGGCGCTCAGGCGGGATCAACTGCGGCTGTGGCGGCTGGTACAGAGGTTGAGGAGGTGGCGGATGCTGGTACCCATAAGTTGGGTAACCAGTGGTCCAAAGACCACCATAGGGTCCCTCTGGGTGACTAACATTGTAGTCCCATGCCTCCTGGTATGGGTCTACATCAGCATACTTGTAATGGGTATGTGCCGGCTGCTCAAAAGGGTTATACGCCGCTGAACCGGCGTAGGCAGGGATTGGGTTGTCAAAACCCACTGGTGGCGCCATAGGCATAGAGTTGATCTCTGGGATGGGGTTTGATGGACCTCCCATCTGTGGTTCTTCTTCTTCCTGGAGTGGCGGATAATGACTGCCACTCGAGGGCTGAGGAGTGCTGATGCGGACTCCTCCTCGCACGGACATCCGTGCGTTTGACCTTCTCCGCCTCGGTGGCTCCGAAGGCGGTTGTTGTTCCACTGGTGGTGGTGGTGGCAGAGTGACTGCCACAAATCGGTGATCCTCGGAAGGATCCTGCTGCTGCTGCTACTGGTATGGGGACGAGTGTTCAGAGGGCGTGAAATACCAGTCAATCTGCCTGAACCTCGCCTCGTAGCTGTCAGGACCACGATAAGGTGATCCATGGAAAGATGACCCATCAGAGATTTCGATGGGGTGGTTCGATGTTCCGGAACCAGGCTCCACAGGATTCGTGTCTTCGTCCATGTCATCCGCGTGATCCCCTGAGAAGTAATCCTCAGGTCCTAGTGGGTTAAAACCCACGGGTTCTTGAAAGATATTAGCCGGTTTGAAACCGGCTCTGGAAGACAGGTGAAGGGTCGCCAAAGGAATGGTGTGAGTTCGATCTTTGTAAAGGTATGCAAGAAGGTGGTTGGTTGTTGGGCTCGTTCTCCGATTGTGGCCCAAAAGAATGCAAATACGAAGGTGAGGAACTGAGGGAGACTGACCGCCTCCGAGGTTCAACGTAGAGCCTCCATGGCTCCTGCGGGCTAGTACTCATGGTGATTGAAGGCGTTCGCAGGTGTGAAGGCCCGACTTCATGATCATGGCCCGTAACTGGGCCCTTGCCTCGTCCTCTCAAAAATCTTAGTGGCATTGTCGACCTGCAAACATGGTTAAGATAACGACCAATATATATAAAAATAAAAGACCGAATAAATCAAAAACAAAACAGAGTTTGTCCTATGTTCGATGGCTAGACTCGGAACTCGAAGAATGTGCAATTCGTGCACTAAGATTAAACACAAAAGGCTAGTGTATAATTCACTCAGTGTTGGCTCTGATACCAACCAGTCACACCCCTAATTTCCACGTGTCACCGGTGGGCCCGGTGGGGGAGTATCGTGACGTAGTTGATATCATCATAGTCAAACAACACAAATTATAATGCACAGCGGAAGCAATAAAATAGATTTATTTCAACCATACAAAATGTAATATCCAAGTATCACATAGTAGCTAAAATAGATCCACAGGCGGATCGAAATAAAAGGAGAAAACCGTTCAACAGATAATGGCATCCAAGCTTGCGAGACTCTAACGATGCTAAGGAGTGGCCAGCCTATTATGTGTAGACCCTGCACTTAATCTTTTTAGGAAAATACGTCAGTTTACACTGGTAAATACAATTTAACTGACTCATTTTGAAAAGGTTTTAAAAATTGATTTGAATGCACATGGCACAAAAACTTTTTATAACTTGGGATAATTAATCAAATCTAATCTTGTAAAAGAATTACATGTTTGTTATGCGTTTAGTCGCCCGGTTCGTGCCGGGTTTAAGGTTAATAGACACACCACATAGTATAAATCTGCGGCGGGAAGCCAACGGTTATACCTTAATAAATATGGACACATTGTCGGGTGTACGCCTACACCCGCGTGTCAAGGTCGTGGCCATTTCATGAATGATGTCAAGGATATCCGGGACATGGTCATTAAACTCCCAAAGGCTTAAAACAAACAAAACCAAATTTTTTTTAAACGGGTCACATTGATAATACCCCACTACTAATGAGTTAGGGTCAATTGCCAGACCAAGCGGTATTTTATATACCGTACCCCAAGCCCGTATAAGGGACAATAAGTTAAAAGTATTTACCTGAGCAAGTATAAACCACAATAAGTAAATGCAAGTGTCTTTTACTGGTCTCCTATTCTGGAACGAAGGTTTATAATAACCTATTAGAATCCTAACGGGTCTTTAATATAGCCTAAGCTTAGACCGGTTAGTTTCAAGGAATAAATACGGTTTAATCGCATGGAAGGCGAAAACCGGGAAGGAATGTGATTTAGACCCAACAAGTTTGGAGACTTGTATAATATGGGTAAATTAAACACATTCTGGATTTTGAGACAAAGATGATACGGTTTGACCCGTTTCGGCTAATATGTGTAAACTAGTTACATAAACCGATCCGAACGCGGAAGTGCGTAACGGGTAACCATATAAATCATATACAAGTTTCCTGAGATTATATGCACCAAATATGTTGTGATATCAGTAAGATATGTCCTATTATGCCCAAAATAATTTTAAACTCAAACTACGCCTCATAAGGGCATTTTGGTCAACATAAAGGGTATAAAAGAGTTAAACTACAATCTGAGTTATATATCTGAATAAATCAGTAAATATGCTTAGTTTATTATGTTATAACAGTAGGATATCATATGTATGTGAATTTTATTAATTATAACCATCCTATGCACCGAAAGGGCATTTTGGTAATTTCACATAAGCCTAAAAGGTCAAAACTGGAAATCTGAGTTTGAAACCTTAGTTTACTGTTATAATATAAAATTTTACTAAATATTTCAGTAGGTATCAACTCTTATATATATAAACTAGCTTTGATACATACTATGTCGTAAAAATGCCTAAAAAGGCGATTTGGAGCCATTTCCGGGTTTTGAAAGAAAAGCTGATGTTTTTATAATTCCAGAAGACTCAAAATAATATATTTAACATAATAAATCAGTAGGAAAAGGTTTGAGGTCAAAAGGATTTATAAAACTCATTTTATAGCCTAAAAGGGCATAACTGGCAATAACCGAATTAAGCTTAAAACTCTAAGTTATGCTCAGCCTAAAAATAATTAAAAATATCTAAAAATCCCACAATATTATATATCAGTGGGTATAAAGTTTTGTATAAAAATTTGGGTTTAGATAGGCTATATGCAAATTATGCTAATTAATTACTAAGAAAGCTTCTAATTACGCTAATGAGCATATCTCTTAATCTAGACCTCAAACTGATGTCAAATTTTAGGTACAAGTTTATAATTCAGTAACTAAGATGTCTACCCTTTTATATTTTCAAAAATCATATTATATGGACATTTGGCATAATGGTCAACATAAGGGCATTTAACGGAAACTTGCATAATAATTAGACAACTAGTGAACCAAGCCGTATAATCACAGAGGGTTATACTAACATGTTACTAGGTTCAAACGAAGCTCTAAGGCAATCCTAAACTTGACTAAAACGGGTCAGAACTGAAAGTCAAAGCGAAAGTCAAACTATGCGACTTTCAGTTCCAAACCGGGTCTAAACAGAAAATTGTCGAGTTGAACATGTTGGGACATTTTCTTACATTAGTTACCAAGTTATATTAATGATCAAACAGGTTGCATGTATCCAACATTGCTAATTATGAGTTAATTTGGATTTAAGCATTCTGTTGACTATTTAAATATACTTTGACTCGACAATTAACATGGTTAGAGTGGGAATCTGGAAACACACTTTTAAGGGTTTGTTACCCACATAATTACCTACTTATAGGTATTTTTAATTCGAGATTTGACTGAGTAATTATGGACTAATCTCGAAGTCAAACCTTAATTATGACGGTTTGACTTTTAGCTAATTAACTAAACTAAACTTGATTATGAATTGTTAGGATTACTTACAAAGATCCTAAATAGGATTAGGGACTTAAGAGGAACTTGTTTGCTGTCCAGAGAAGCTCCAGAGACTGCCTTGAGTGTAATGTGAATGAGCAAGGAAAAATGGTCACAACTCAAGTCTTTTTATAGTGAACAAAGGAGCTCAAGATCATGCCAATGTAGTCTAGGATAGTTACAAGATCATCCCAGATGTCCCTATGTGGCTAAATACTGCCTAGCAAGTCCCTTGTTTCGAAAACCATCTCAATAAGGCGGTGCAACAGGCTGAACAGGCAACTGTCCATTTTCTACTGCCAGCGACAGGCTTACGGACCGTAAGCCTAAGCTCTTGCGGTCCGTATACTCCTCTTGGGGACCGTATGCTGAATTGGTTGCGGTCCGTAACCGACCTTTGCTAAAATCGCCCAGGTGTGCACCTTACGGACCATAAGCTTAAAGCCATACGGTCCGTAACCGATGGCCAGAAGCCAAAAATTTTACAAACTTCCAAATCTTGACCATGCAACTTACAAGTCCGAATTCACATGCTATCCTTTTCAGTTGTGGGTCCTTTAGCTCAGCCATTGCATGCTTGCAAGTCCCTTACATGCTTTTGGATCCATGTGAGAGTTTAAATTTGACGGAATTACCAAGAACAAGTCTTGGATTCTCATAATAGTTGAACAAGTTTAATTAACTACTTCCAACTCCCATTAGACTAGGATTTAAATCAGAATTTTAGTAGTAACATTCCTAATAACCCAATTTCCGTATAAAGGATGGAATTTTATTATTTAGAAAACAACCGGTTAATATATAAGATGTTTATCAAACGATTTAAGGATCTTGGGATTTATAAATTTGGGTCGCTCAGAGGTGTTTTAATAACATGTCGCCCTTGGGTCGTTCAGAGGTATTTTTAATAACATGACGCCCTCTTTAAAATCCTACCATACATCTTTTTATTTGATCCGGGTTCCTGACACGTTTGTCTCATGACACGTGTCTTTATTTTATTGGGTACGATTTTACGAGGTGTTACACTTCAAGATGCTGTATAGTCGGCACAATCGCGGTCTTCTCACCAAAAGTCTACCTGCGTCGAACCAAAATGCCTATGCTGATGGCGGAGGAGGAGGAGGAAAATGAGAGAAAAGCAAGCAACGCGTATGTAACCAATCCTCCTCTAAAGCACGACAGACGCGCAACAAATATGCAATCTGCTGCTCAGATGTCAAGAAACGAACGTCTGAATCAGGGGAAAGTGGACGAGGAGTGTGTGGTGCTGCAAATGGGGTCTGACAATGGCAAGGTGGTCGTGGAGCTCTCTCCAACTCCTGAATACGACGTGTTAATACATCCTGCTGTATCATCAAGGATGTAAGTATGTCCTCTGTAGAGTACCCAACTTGGTACGGGTGGTACGGATCAGACAATGGCATGATAGGGGGCGTAGTCCATAAAAATGGCTCGCTCGATGGTATGAAAGATGGTGCAGTCGGTTGTGCAACATGAGGAAACTAAGATGTGAACGGAAAAGGTGATGACAACATGGGTGGAGCAGAACAGGCGGCTGCCTCGATGACCCCTCTCCAGGACGAGGTGGCGGTATGTCCTGGAGGAACGTAATGGGAAGATCAGTGCGATGAGCGTCTGTGGTGTGTGGGGGAAACAATGGGATATCAGCGGGTGCAGAAACAGGTGCTACTGGGGGAGTAACAGGCAGCACAAACGGTGGGTAATTCTCATCAACATCGATCCACCCGTTGCGGGTGTCGGCGTATCGAGGATCTATATGAGCAGCAAAAGGTGCACGGTCAAACAATACCGGCACGGGATCAGGTAACGGTGCATCAACAACAGGATCATCCACCAATGGTGGAGCAACAACGGGAAGAGCAGCAATGGGTATATCATCAACAAGAGGTGCAATGGCTGGTGCATCATCATGAACAGGGTCATGCTCTAGTGCAGGATCAGGAGCAACTACAGGCTCTGGGGCCATGACAGGCTCCGGGTCAACAAGGTCCATGTCAAAATCAGCAGGGATGTCAAACAAAGGATCAATAGGAGCTATGGGTGCCTCTAAGGGCTGGTCCAAGTGAATAAACTCGATATCCTGGTCAGGATCGAAGTCAGGGGGAAAGACTGGATCCAAATCATCATCGACCTCATGGTCAAACTCGAAATCGTGTGAGGGACCAGGTGTAGCTGACATCGCCAAGTCAGGGTCGGTGCCAGGAGAGTGATGCTGCACTCTCTGGTCGTGCGAAGACGCAGATGCCACAGACTCCAATGAATCTAGGACAGGTAAACCAACAGGAAGCTCCTCTACAGGGGCCTCAGCAATGGGAAGAATGATAACAGCAACAATAGGGGCCCCGCCCTCATAGTCAGCCTCAGGCGGATCCTCCTCGAACAGATCAATGTCGTCATCAGAAACGACATCGAGTGGCATATCTACTACTGGAAAAGCAGCAAGCGGAATGGGAGTAGGGATCACCGCAAGAGGTAGATCCCCCGCAGGAATGCCATCAGCAGGCTCAACTCCGACGTCTAGCAGCGCAAACGGCTGGAAATCATCATCATCAGTGCTGGTGGTGTCTGATGTGTAGACCTCTCGCTCTGACGGAATCTCGTCGTCTGACACAACTGCCATAGGATCCAAGGTGTCCGATACTCCTGTGTCTGAGGATGAAACCATGGTGTCTGTAACACAACCACACATATGCACAAATATCAACATAAAATCAAATAAACATGTTAGTCATAATAAAGCAAACAAGTAGTTCTCCTAGTCTCCTAGACTACCCTCCCAGCCTCTCAGACTGAACCTCCTAACCTCGCAGACTAACTCCATGGCCTCTAAGACCAACCTCCCAGTCTCTAAGACTAAACCTCCCCAATCTCTAAGATTGAACCCTTCAGTCTCTAAGACCGAACCTCCCCAGCCTCTAAGGCTGAACCTCCCTCAGTCTCTAAGACTGACCTCCCTCAGTCTCTAAGACTGAACCCCCTCAGTCTCTAAGACTGAACTCCCTCAGTCTCTAAGACTGAACCACAAATTTTAAGAAAAAGAGTTTTTGTGCCTTTTATTTGTAAAAATGTTTTGTACTCTGGATCTGGACGTTTTAGTGTATACAATGTAAAAATGTTTTCGTGAGAGCCCAAGTGATCATAGTCTAGACTCGAGAAAGAATCCTAGTTCACTATGATCAATGCCCTGATACTAAGCTGTCACACCCTGGCTTTTGCGAAAGTGTGGGTTTATTTGGTGTGACTTCTTAATACCATAGCATAATCACAACAATGCTATATGAAAATAAAACCATGATAGTCATCCATTCATCAAGTTTTAAAAGTTATAACAACAACATTGTTTAAAAAGTCGACACTTAAAACAAGTTACAACATGACATAATTTAAAATGTGTTCACATGACATAACCAAAAGACATGAATAAAAACACAGTTTAAGACTTGTAACCCGTCCAGGAAAGGGTCACATTTCCTAAACTCGGATGACATCATTATTCCTACGCAGCTTGATGAGATTGCATACCTTGCCAGATCCACTAATTTCCTGAAATACATGAAATTTGAAAAATCAACAAAAAGTTGAGCGAGTTCATGTAAAAGTGAGTAAGTATAAACCTTTAAAGTATGTATAAAAGTCAATAAGGAAAAGAGATCACCAATGGGTTGCAAAGCCACTGGTATGTGTGAGAAAGTGCAGGGAAACTCAAACCTAGCAAATTTGTCACCGGGCTTCGGCTGGAAGACACAGTCACCTCTATGGGCCGCCCCGGCCTCACGGGTGTGGGCTCGCTACACTCAAATAGATCTATCACTCTTGTGTCCCTCGGTCCTAACAACGAGGATTAATGGCCTCAAGTGTTGTACCCACCCCTCACATGATCTAGTAGTATAAACCCTCCCTACGCTAACCATACCATGTAAATAAATGTTTGTAATAATTGTCGCACGTATTTCACCCCCGAAGTATAAAACTGAAAACCGTAAAGAGAAAAGGGGGACATGAACTCACAGAAGTGCTTATCTTGAACGTCTATCTCCAACTTAATCTGCTGCGTGACGACTTACACGTACTAATGCCTATTAGACGGATGGTCGTGCCTTGGCTTAGGGTTTAACGTTTTTGGAAAAATAGTTAGGCAACTATTTCGTATTCACACTTCTTATTTATTTTATAAGTATATTCATTCCCAAGGATGGGGTTTTTTATACATGTACACGTTATAATTCCGAAAAATATATTTTAAGTCCCACTTAGAAAATATATTTAATTTACTTGTCCAAAACATCTCAATTCCAAAATATATATCTTTTTCCCAAAAATATTATATTTTACTTCATACATTTTCCAAAATAATACTTATCAAAATATACATATAAGAGTATTTTTCAGAAATACTACATAAGTTACGTTTTAAAGTTTGCGTTGTAATAACAATACTTGTGAAACTTAATTATCTATTTTGTGAGAGCGTTGGTATTATTTTGGAGTCGTAATTTCATGATATTTAATAGTTATATTATATTTAATAATTTAATAATATTTAATAATTTCATGACGAAGAATAACCTTCGTCGTGATATATTTCGTCGCTGGGGGATTCTTCATCGGCGAAGAATCTTCGCTGTTAAACATGTCCGTCAAACAGTAACTAGGTAAATGGATAGTGAACTGAACTATGTGTTTAGAGGATTCCATTGGCTACATGCTAAAACCGATGAATGTTTATTTACACAGTAACGTTTTGTGCATGTTAACAACATTAAGTGGAAACGAGGAAACTGTATTGTTTAATGTGAATTACCTAATGAGATTCACAAGTTCAACTGTTGAATGTTATTGCAAGATATGTACTTGGAATGTAGACTAACATGAAAACTGAGTGGTTGCTGCATATCATACGGTGTTTTTGCGATGTATACAAACTGTGAATGTTACTGAGTGATATGAATATGAGATTTGGATGGTTGTGTTGAATGCAAACTGTGTGATTACGTGAAGTAATTTATTACTAAACTGACTGTCTTTGGTATCCACGGTAGGGTATGGTTGATCGCTGTGAAACAAAGTAATAAAACATACCGAGCAAATCTAAGGTGAGTTCACTTCTCTCAAAATAAGCATGCGTCAGGTGGGGACAATCAAACTGACAAAAGTTGTAAACCTATTTTCGTAAACCCATATCCTTGTAGGGGATATGAGGCGGTTTTCAAATACCCACATCCTTGTAGGGGATGTGAGGCGGATTTCACAAACGCATATCCTTGCAGGGGATATGCAACGGTTTTCAGTAAGCGTTGATGTTGGATAATACACTCACTTTCTACCACTTAAGTCCCCTCATACTATCGGGTTAGTTGCTTGTAGGGCAACGGGGTTATTAGTTGATAGCGCTATTAGGTTTGGCACCCTCACAACGTACCTGGATAGGACGGGCGTGAACTAATAACTTTAAATCATGACCAATGTTTGATAGAGCATTGGAGAAGGGCAAAAAGAGCCGTCTGCGGTATCGAGTTATTATCAACATAACATAAATCAGTAATCGGTAGCGAACGGTTTAACAAATCAGTGAACTCACCAGTGTTGTCTGATACACGTTTTTCTGCATCCCCTTAGGTACATGTTGTTGGAACTTGCTGTCTGGGATGCTGGAGTGGTCATGGGTCAAGTTACAAGGAATCACGAGACAAGTTTAATGGCTTTTACACACTTGGGTTATGAAACTCTTAATTAATGTAGTATGCTTCCGCTGAAATGTTAACAATGTTTGTAACGAATATTTTAATAAATGAAAGTTTTATTTGAATTAATATTATGTGTTCAACGTGATTAGTGGCTGGTTCCTGGTACGTCACACGCCTCGCGGGGTTTCCCGCATGTGGTATTTTGGGGGTGTGACAGTTTGGTATCAGAGCAACTGGTTATAGTGAACTTGGTTTTAAAAATGTTTTTATAAAACCAGACTATAACCGAACAGTTCTGAATACGTGAATACGACCATGACACTCAGCTCCATATTGCAAGGTTCGTCTTTCTCACTTGTTGCATACACTACATGACTAGTACACATTTGTTTATGACGTAACATACGAACACATACTCATCACTATAGCATGATGGCATGGATTGCTTGCTTACTTTATGATACGTTGATAGTATGCCATAGTCCTTGGATTTTTTTGTGATCTTATTATTTTGACAACCTCCGTTGGTATCTGGGTTTGAAGAACCATTTGACACGAATTAGGAGGAACTGAGATGAGCATGCAAATCACTATATTATTGTGGGTGCACACATAATAATAATGTTGGGTGTATGCGAGTCCTAGTAAGCCTTAACAAGTGAATAAGGGGTTCTGTTCCGTTATTCGAATAATGAGAAACATAGCAAACCTATAGGGGTCATAGCAGTGATTGTCTCCTACTCGAATGTGATCTTTTCACCTCTCTCTGAATTCTTACGAATCTTGATGCTATCGAGTATTACCTAAACACCCATCTGAACGCCTAGCGAACTGTGTAGAATGTTAGGTGCTTGCACGAACGTCCCTGAGTTCGATGCCGCAACATCGAAAGATTGGTCTATACCTTACTCACTCCTCTTCGTTGTTGGAACTCAACGTATTGACGTCTTAGATCCCGAAGTGCGATCACTTCTGCAATACTCTCGCAACATACCGTGTATTACTCAATCAACTTGCAAGATCGATGGACAAGAGGATGAGTGTAGTACTTTACCGGCCTCAGTATTGGGACGACCCTGATTGTCGGCAACAAACACCAGCAAATTGGCTTCAATCGAAGTCCCTAACCCTGGTAAACAACGGCTGGGAGCCAACTCTTATGAATTAATCGGGGCATAAACACTGGAAATCGACTGGAAAATGAGATATGTAATTACTACCGCCCTGAGCATTACCCTAGGAAGTGACAAGAACAACGGGGAGGTGGACCCTAAGGGAGAAGATCGTAAGGATCTGTTTCCAAAGAAACTACATTGGAGGCAATGACCACGGTGACAACAAGGTACCCGCAAACCATAACTATCAGTAAGGAAAGGAAGGTGCCTTTGGCAAGGAGTGGTCGTCGATAAGTCAAGACGTCAACAACCAAGGGGACAATGGCAGTATTGGGAAACCTCGTAATAGTAACAACAATCCCGGAAGTGGTACTCGTGGAAGGGCATTTAGGATTGGCGTGGGCGACGCCGGGCGTAATAGCAACATAGTAGCTTGTATGTTTTTGGGTAACTATTTTGTCTCTGTTCTGATTAACCCTGATGCTTCTGGAAACCAAACCAGTTGTGGAACCAACTGATGGCAAGTCAGTGGAAACCTCATATGTTTGTTGGGATGCAAACTTGACCTTGCGGGACAAGTGTTCGACACCGACCTTCCTTCTACTATCCTTGATGGTTTCGATGCAGTAGTTAGTGTGGATTGGTTATCCAGAGATCGCGCCGATATACCCTGTGAGAAGAAAATTTTGCGTATCCTTCTCCCTAGTCGAGAATCATTAACTGTTCTAAAGCATTAGAGTGGTGCAAAGGTTAGCGCCATTTCAGTTATGAAGGCCCAGAAGTGTCTACGGAGGGATTACCCCGCTATGTTAGCAACCGTTACTGGTGTTAAGGCTAAGGAAAAGAGGATCGAGGATCCACCAATTGTTTGTGATTCCTCTCGATGTGCTATCCGAGGAACTTTCAGGTCTACTTCCACAACTATTAGGCGGAATCTCAGTTTGATCTCACGCTAGAGGCAGCCCGGATCACTCGTACACTTTACCGTCTTGCACCGGGAAGGGTTGCAAGAACTGTCCAACCAACTTCAGGAACTACGGGATGGGAGTTTTATTGTAACATTTGTGCTTGAAATCATTGTGAACAGTTCAGTTATCAATAAAACAATGTTATTTGATCCCAATGTTCGTTTGGTTATGTTTTACATATTTCATGTCACACCCCCAAAATCCACCTGCGGAGTATCACCGCTTGGGAGCGTGACTGACCAGGATCAAGCCACCAATCATATCGAACATGTAGTTAATGTCAAGTATAATAAATGTAAACCAATTATTCAATACGATTGATGTTCCAACAAAACATAATTTAAGTAGCGGAAGCGTATCAATGATATCCAATGTATGTAAAGAGTTCAAGTGTTGTAAGTATAACATAACATCCACGATCCAATCTCCACAACGACCTGCTCCTCCCTGTGCAAGCTCCATATGTACCTAATGTCCTGCAAGGCATGTAACAGAGGATCAACAACTAGTTGAGCGAGTTCACAGTTAACAGTTCAGTAATAGTATAGTGTGAGTAGTAGTATGTTCATTCGTTATGTCGTGTATCGTATTAGTTTCCATCGCGGCCTCCCAGGCAGGTATGCGAAGATATTAGGGGGATGTTCATCCCGTATATTCTAGACTAGGTTTACCTCTATCGCGGCCTACCAGGCAGGTGTGCGAAGAATAGTAAATTACAGTTCGCGGCCTTCCAAAGGCAGGTGTGCGAAGTCAGTCATAATATCGCGGCCAACCCTTGGCAGGTGTGCGAAGATCAGTTCAATAAGTGTTACTAGTCTAGTAGTAGTTCTAACAGTGGAGTATGTACAATAGTTCATCAAATCACATCACTACGTTCCCGTATAGATAAGTACCAGTAAATAATCAAATCCCATTCCCACCCTGGGAACCCCATGCCTTGGCTGTGTGAACTCACCTTGGTTTGCTCGGTATGCTACACTCTAGGGTTTATCAGATGTCTAAGTCCGTTACACACGACCTAGGATATGATGCACATGATACGATATAAGTGTTTGCATCCAATTAGGGTTTGCAAATCATTGACATTCAAACAGTTGTGTCTTGTGTGTTTGTTGTGTACATGATGATATCACATAGAATGTTCACGCATGCAGGATCATACAGTTGCATTCAATATCATACGATTATACGCATATAGAATCATACATCACGTAAACGGTTAATCGTATTCACATAATTCCTACGTCGTGTCTTCTATTGCACAGTTTAATGTAACGTGGATGCTAACCTAGTTGCCACTGATAACACACTTAACATATTATCATCGTTAATAAGCTTGACAGGTTTAGTAGAGTTTGCGACAAGGACAAGTGACATACACATCTTATCAGATTCAATCATTAGTTATTACACTTTCATGGCCTCATATTAAACATACATCAGCATCAGACAGGGCCTTGCCCTTCATAAGAACTCAGACAAGTGTGGGGGGGGGTTTCCCCTGTTTAAAACTCAGATAGCATAAGGGGGGTTTCAAAAACTTGAACAACATATCTTACACATAAGAATTTCGGACCACAAGGGTGTTTAAACTCGGGTAGGGGTGTGGGGTGTTAAAACTCGGACAAGAGTTTCATTGAAGAAACTCGGACCACCTTAATTCCATGAAACTCAGGCATACATCCTTCCCCCTAAACTCGGACCAAGTATAACATACAAACTCGGACATACATCCTCCCTCCTAAACTCGGACCAAGGTAAGCCCATTATACTCGGACTACATGAGTATGATAAGCTCGGGCCTTTCATTAAAAGCAAACTCGGACATGAACATCATATTAAACTCGGACCAAGAGCTCTTGTAGTAAACTCGGACAAGGGGTCTCTTTCTAATAAAAAGGTCGGGCAAAGGTCTTGTTTTTAAACTCGGGCCATCACAACTTGTAACTCGGATCTAACATATATAATTATGGTCGGACTTGTTATTATCCTAACAAACTCGGATCTAAGGTTGTGGCATTAAACTCGGATCCCTTTCATTGGTTTTAAAGTCGGGCATATATCAACACTTAAACTCAGACAAACAAGAATCACAATTGAAACAGTTACATTCTATTATTCCATCAGTTACGTTTTCAATTCTCCTTTGATCGTGAAAACCCTAATTACGAACATCATTCATCCAATTCATTCAACAGTTATAGCATGCAAAGCATCTTGACATTAAGCATACGATTACACCACTGATCCATATTATTTCACAATAATCATGATTCAATCAACATCCACAGAACTATCATATATGGAGAACTAGGGTTTTTAAAATGCATCACATAATCAAGGATCAATAACAATCAAACAATCACAAACAACGATTAAACGATTACCTTGATTCGATTCTAGATGGATTGGAAATCAACTTGTTGCAAAAGACTTGTGAATCCAAGAATGATAAGAAGGTGGTTGTAGAGAGGATTAGAGAATAAGAGGGTACGTGTTTTGATTCTTGATGTGAGGTTTAGAGAATGATTTAGGGTTAAGTATTATTTATGTTTCACTAATGACTCTTTACACCCTTTATTGTTATATTTTTTTCACAAGTACACCATCTCATAACCATTTCCTAGTTTCACCACTGAGTTTATGCATTTAACAAGTTTCTCACAATTAACACATAACCATGTACAATCACACATTACGGTTTATTGCACCAAAGCGTATACAATTCCCTAGCCAATTATTTGCACAATTAACAACTAAACAAAACAAGAACGTGCAATAAATACGAATTAGAATCTTGGAATTTCGAGTTGTCACATTATCCCCAACTTAAAAGAAATTTCGTCCCGAAATTTGGTACGCACTCACTGAGGAAGCTAGGTAAGTTATATCGTTCACTGATTTTCCTGGGGTGTCACATCATCCCCCCGTTGATTTGGAATTTCGTCCCGAAATTCAGTGTGACAACTCGAACTTTAGACTTGCCTTGATGTAACGTTACGTGCCTATGTGACATTTTCAACTAATGGATATTATGTGATTTATTGAATGTCGTTATGTGCTTAGTGTTTTACGTGTTTGCATATTAATCGAGCCAAACCCGATTGCACATTATAACCGGTCACACAAGCCCTTTGGGCCACACCTTGTTCACGGACCCATTAGGTAACCGAGTGGGCTCGGCCCACTCCCACTATGCGCAAACAACAAACACTTAGGGACTTGGTTCTTTTCTCAATTGTTACAATTCACATCACACACACAAGAACCCTAAGAGCTCTCATTCTCTCTCCCTCGTCTCCTCTTAGAACCGGTCGAGACCTTTTCATCCTGCATTCCGGTAAGTGTTTCACTAATGACTAGTATCATACTTGATGTTGTTAGTAATCGGACTATATGATCGGTTAGGATTATGTTAGTTTTCGGTTGATATGTGTATGATATGCGTGTACATGATAAACGGATTGATGTTGCTATCTTTGTTATTGGTCTTGTTGTAATTCAGATTGTATGATTAGAACCGGGTAAAATACTAATCGGCTATTTTGTATTGTTTAATCGGATACGTTGATATGATTCTTGAATGCATGATCTAGTCTAATCGGGTATGATGTTGTTTGATAACCGGCTGTGATTAAGGAATTAGGTTGCATGCTAGTATGATGATATGGTTATGAATCGGGTTAGTTTTGATGCTGTTCTTGAACATGATATGAACAGGTTGAATGTATTTTGAAACTGATTAAATTATGAGTTTGATCTGATTTCCGAAACTGCCAAACTTGTTTGCTGAATTTACGGAAGTGATTGGGATTGAATTTAGGAAATCAGGAAAATCAGTTACACACTGGGTTGCGACTCAGATTGCGAGTCGAAACCTCATGGTCATGACTCGAGACCACAACAGCACAAGCCGAGACCATGGTTGCGAGTCCCGTTGCGACTCGTAACCGGACCATGATGAGCCGAAATCACCATTGCGACTCGCAACCTCCTGTTGCGACTCGTAATCTCCTGCTGTGACTCGTAACTCCCGGTTGCGACTCGAGATCGCCGGTTGCGACTCGAGATCACCTTTGCACGTACATCTCTTTGGGCCTACACTGTCACGGGCCCAACCGTTTGGGCCAAATAATTGAATTTGTGAACTGTTTGTTATTGGACTAGTATGCGTTTACTATTTGGGCCGGGTTATGTTGGGCCAGGGTTAACACGCACAAGTATGCTCTTGACTGCTAATTGGACTGCTTATCTGTTTGGGCCGACTACTTGGACTCGTTACATGATTTGAACTGCTGATACGTTTATGTGATTTGCCATGATCGTACTCGATACCATGCGTGATACAAATGTGCTATATACGAACCTGACTTGTATAATAACCATGATAGGACGTGGTTGACCATTACTTGCTACCTGTACTCTTTTTGTATCTGCCGAGCAAACCAAGGTGAGTTCACACAGCCAAGGCATGGGATTCCCGGTTTGGGAATTGGGTTGGATATGTTGATATTGAAAGAGTTACTCGTACTTACGCATTCACTAGACTATAGACCATCGTCCTCAGGGTAGTCAGGACACGTTACGTAAAGCCTACGTAACCCAGTATTTGCCATTTGTCTCCCGGGTCGGGAGGACACGTTACGTAAAGCCTACGTAACCCAATACCTTCTACCGTCTTCCGGGTCGGAAGGACACGCTGCGTAAAGCCTACGTAGCCCCCACGCGTACTATGTCCTCGGGGAAGGGCACGTCACGTAAAGCCTACGTGAACCTGTACGTTTTCCTGTTCTCGGTAAAGAAGAACACATGGTCAGAAGTTAGTCTAGTAAGTACCGTTAATGAGAAGCCCTCATTAGCCAGGTTAAACATGGGAAGCCCCCACCAGAAATACGGACACAAGATTTGGGAAGCCCCCACCTTTAGTACACACTAGTCTGGGAAACCCCCCTAGTTAAACCTGCACACTATACTATGAACTTACTGTGAACTCGCTCAACTAGTTTGTTGATTATTTTCTGCATGCCTTGCAGGACCTTAGGTACATTATGGAGCTTGCACAGGGAGGAGCAGGTCGTTGTGGGATATGGATCATGAACATTATCTGAACTTATAACTATTTTGAGATTTTATACTATGCTTCCGCTATTTAAACGATGTTTGGTTTGGAAACATCAGTCATGTCATGATGAGTTACATTATTTGCTTTTATTAATAAATGCTATGTTTGATATGATTGATGGCTTGATCCTGGTCAGTCACGCTTCCAAGCGGTGGTACTCCGCGGGTGGATTTTGGGGGTGTGACAGATTGGTATCAGAGCCATTGGTTATAGAGAACTTGGTTTTAATATGGAAAAATGTTTTTATTAAAACCGGACTATAACCAGTACCGTGCTCTCAACGATCCACAACGACGCTTCGCTCCACATGCAAGACTCGACATCCTAGGTAATAAGGTTTATGTTTATTGCCTGTATGCTAGAACTGTTTAGAACTTTGCTCGCATTACGCTTAGATACACATGATACTATAGCATGAGAATCCCTACGTGCTTACACTTTTCTGTCATCGCCCTACTCGCGAACCACTCTCATTTACGTTACTTTTTACTATGAAGATCATGTCCGGACGAATCAACATGACTCAAGCCCAGTTAGAGGCTCTCGTTCAAGCTCAAGTTGCTGCGGCAGTTGCAGCTGCTCAAGCAGGTAGTATATCCTGCAGTATAGGCACACACTAGGATCTTTAGATCCTACATTAACACTCGTATTTAACTTCGTCCTATCCATACACAATAGGTCAACACGCGCAGCAGCCTGTCTGCACATTCAAGAACTTCATGGACTGTCGTCCAAATTCTTTCAGCGGCACAGAGGGGGCAGTGGGACTCCTCCATTGGTTTGAAAAGCTAGAATCAGTATTCGAAATGTGCGAGTGCCCTGAGGTTCGCAAGGTCAAGTTTGCTACCGGCACCTTGGAAGGAATCGCGCTAACCTGGTGGAACGCGCAGGTGCAAATTCTGGGGTTGGCAGCTGCTAACGCCACACCCTGGAACGATTTTAAGGAACTTATCAAGCGTGAGTACTGCACGCGTGAAGATATTCACAAGCTGGAAGACGAGCTGTATAATCTGAAAATGGTCGAATGAGCTGGCCGTTCTGTGTCCTACTATGGTGGACCCTCCATACAAACGCATAGAGATGTATCTCAAGGGATTGGCACTAGAAATCCAGAGCCATGTCACATCAGCTAATCTCGACAACATCCAGGAAATCCAGCGCCTCGCTCACCGTATCACAGACCAGGCAGTGGATCAGAATAAACTGCCTAAGCGTGTCAACGCCACTGCTACAGTTACCCCATCAGTTACTCCTGCTACTACCAGCGAAAGCAAAAGAAAGTGGGAAGGAGATTCTAGTAAAGGTTCAGCATCTGTTCAGCCACAAGCTCAGCAGCAGAAGACTGACCACTACCAGAGTCCCAGTCAGCAATCCTCTGGTGGTCACAGGCAGAGGAGATATCAGGGAAGTCAACCTAAGTGTTACAATTGCCACAGACATCACAATGGCCCGTGTAACAAGGGCCGTTGTCAAAGGTGTCTTAAGATGGGTCACGAGGCCAAAGACTGTAGAAGTCCACGGCCTGCGAATCAGAATCAGCAGCCTCAGCAACCCGCTCCACAAAACCAGCAGCAGCAGCAGCAGCCACAGCGTGGAAACCGGGGATGTTTCCAGTGTGGGGCTGAAGGTCACTTCAAACGCGATTGCCCTCAGTTGAACCAGAACCGCAACAACAACCACAATCAGGGCAACGGGAACAACAACAACGGGGGAAACAACAATAATGGCAACGAAGCTAGGGGACGCGCTTTTGTGCTAGGTCGAGGCGACGCAGTGAACGATCCCAACGTTGTTATGGGTAAGTTTCTCCTCGACAATATTTACGTTACTGTTTTGTTTGATTCGGGTGCGGATACAAGCTATATGTCTGTGAAATTGTGTCAACTGCTAAAACGTGCACCAACACTTTTACCCACCAAACATGTAGTAGAGTTAGCTAACGGTAAAGGTCTAGAAGCCACGCACGTAGTTCAGGGTTGTAACCTTATCCTAGCTGGCCAAGCCTTCTCTATTGATCTCATTCCCATAGTTTTGGGTAGCTTCGACGTCGTGATTGGGATGGATTGGCTATCTCAACATCAGGCAGAAATCTTATGCAGCGAGAAGATCATTCGTATTCCACGTTCTGGTCAAAAACCTCTCGAAGTCCAAGGCGACAAGAGTGGTGCTGTGGTTGGCATCATCTCTTTCTTAAAGGCGCAGAAATGTTTACGAAAGGGGCACACTGCCATTCTGGTACTCGTTACAGACACATCAGCAAAGGAAAAGAAATTGGAGGATATTCCAATTGTACGCGATTACCCTCAGGTGTTTCCTGAAGACTTACCTGGCTTACCGCCTCATCGTCAGGTCGAATTTCAAATCGAGCTCGCTCCGGGAGCAGCACCCATAGCTCGCGCACCATACCGTCTAGCTCCATCAGAATTGGAGGAACTGTCAAAGCAGCTACAAGAGCTCTTGGAAAAGGGCTTTATTCGTCCAAGCTCTTCGCCTTGGGGAGCTCCAGTGCTTTTCGTGAAAAAGAAAGACGGTACGTTCAGAATGTGTATCGACTACCGTGAACTCAACAAGGTGACGGTGAAGAACCGTTATCCTCTTCCACGCATAGACGACTTATTCGACCAGTTGCAAGGGTCGTGCTACTATTCGAAGATAGACTTGAGATCTGGGTACCATCAGCTGAGAGTCCGGGATGAGGACGTCTCCAAGACAGCCTTCAGAACTCGTTACGGCCACTACGAGTTTCTTGTCATGCCGTTCGGGTTAACGAACGCGCCTGCCGTATTTATGGATCTTATGAACAGGGTGTGTAAACCCTATCTTGACAAGTTCGTCATAGTATTCATCGACGACATTCTGATCTACTCCAAGAGTCAGGAGGAACACGAGCAGCATCTTCGTCTGATATTGGAACTCCTTCGGAAGGAACAGCTGTACGCCAAGCTTTCTAAATGCGACTTCTGGCTTCGTGAAGTCCACTTCTTAGGCCATGTAGTGAACAAGGATGGGATCCATGTCGATCCATCCAAGGTAGATTCGATCAGAAACTGGCCTGCACCGCGTACGCCGACAGAAATACGCCAATTCTTGGGTCTGGCAGGTTACTACAGACGGTTTATTAGAGACTTTTCGAAGATTGCTCAGCCGCTTACGCTACTGACACAGAAGGGTGTTACCTATCGCTGGGGAGAGCCCCAGGAGACTGCTTTTCAGCACCTAAAGGATAGACTTTGCAGCGCACCTATCCTCTCATTGCCAGAAGGCACAGATGACTTCGTGGTTTATTGTGATGCATCCATTCGGGGACTTGGATGTGTGTTAATGCAGCGTGACAAGGTTATCGCTTACGCCTCTCGTCAACTCAAGGTTCATGAACGCAACTACACGACGCACGATTTAGAGCTGGGAGCTGTTGTTTTCGCGCTTAAGATATGGCGACACTACCTGTACGGTACCAGGTGCACGATTTACACCGATCACAGGAGTCTCGAGTATATCCTTAAGCAAAAGGATTTGAATATGCGTCAACGACGATGGGTCGAGTTGCTTAACGATTATGAATGCGCTATCAAGTACCATCCAGGCAAAGCCAATGTTGTGGCTAACGCTCTTAGTCGAAAGGACACCTTACCTAAGCGCGTGCGAGCGCTACAGCTTACCATTCAGTCTAGCCTTCCTACACAGATACGAAATGCTCAGATAGAAGCACTGAAGCCCGAAAACGTCAAGGCTGAAGCCTTACGCGGCTCACGGCAACAGATGGAACAGAAGGCAGACGGCGCCTACTATGTATCGGGGCGTATTTGGGTCCCACTTTTTGGCGGTCTACGCGAACTTGTAATGGATGAAGCTTACAAGTCTCGCTACTCGGTACATCCAGGGTCGGATAAAATGTACCACGATATCAGCACTACTTATTGGTGGCCTAGCATGAAGGCCCACATCGCTACGTACGTTGGAAAATGCTTGACCTGTGCGAGGGTCAAGGTTGAATATCAGAAACCAGCTGGCCTACTTCAGCAGCCAAAGATACCACAATGGAAATGGGAAGAAATTTCCATGGATTTCGTTACAGGCCTACCTAGATCCCAGCGTGGGAATGATACCATATGGGTGATCGTGGATCGGCTCACCAAGTCTGCACACTTCCTACCTATAAAGGAAACGGACAAGTTCTCCACTCTTGCAGACGTATATCTTAGAGAAGTTGTTTCGAGGCACGGGGTGCCCACGTCTATCATTTCGGATCGCGATGCACGATTCACGTCAGAGCTATGGCAAGCAATGCATAAATCTTTCGGCTCACGATTAGACATGAGCACAGCATATCATCCTCAGACGGATGGGCAGTCTGAGCGAACGATCCAAACACTTGAAGACATGCTTAGGGCATGCGTTATCGATTTCGGCAACGGCTGGGAAAAGCATCTCCCTTTGGTGGAGTTCTCGTATAATAATAGTTATCACACCAGCATCCAAGCCGCTCCATTCGAGGCATTGTACGGGCGTAAATGTCGGTCACCTCTCTGTTGGGCAGAGGTGGGGGATAGTCAGATCACGGGTCCAGAGATCGTAGTGGACGCCACAGAAAAGATTGCACAAATAAGGCAACGCATGTCGGCAGCACGTGACCGTCAGAAAGCCTACGCGGACAAGCGTAGAAATCCTTTGGAATTTCAGGTCGGGGACCGGGTATTATTGAAAGTTTCACCCTGGAAGGGTGTGGTACGTTTTGGCAAACGGGGCAAACTGAATCCGCGGTATGTCGGACCATTCGAAATCATAGAAAAGATTGGCAAAGTAGCCTACAAGTTGAAACTACCAGCTGAACTCGGGGCAGTTCACAATGTCTTCCATGTATCGAACCTAAAGAAGTGCCTATCAGATGAGAACCTCATCATTCCTTTTAAGGAACTCACTATCGACGAGCGGTTGCAGTTCGTCGAGGAACCAGTTGAAATCACGGACCGGGATGTGAAGGTCCTCAAAAGCAAGAGAATCCCTCTTGTTCGAGTTCGTTGGAACTCCAAACGTGGCCCAGAGTACACCTGGGAACGCGAAGACAGGATGACAGAAAAGTACCCCCAGTTATTCGAAACCAATGCTACCACTACTAAGGCTGAAGCTACTGCTTCGGAATTTCGGGACGAAATTCCAGATCAACGGGGGGAGGATGTGACACCCCAGGAAAATCAGTGAACAATACAGTTTACCTAGCTTCCTCAGTGAGTGCATACCAAATTTCGGGGCTTCCTCAGTGAGTGCATACCAAATTTCGGGACGAAATTTCCAATTAGTTGGGGATAATGTGACAACTCGAACTTTAGACTTGCCTTGATGTAACGTTACGTGCCTATGTGACATTTTCAACTAATGGATATTATGTGATTTATTGAATGTCGTTATGTGCTTAGTGTTTTACGTGTTTGCATATTAATCGAGCCAAACCCGATTGCACATTATAACCGGTCACACAAGCCCTTTGGGCCACACCTTGTTCACGGACCCATTAGGTAACCGAGTGGGCTCGGCCCACTCCCACTATGCGCAAACAACAAACACTTAGGGACTTGGTTCTTTTCTCAATTGTTACAATTCACATCACACACACAAGAACCCTAAGAGCTCTCATTCTCTCTCCCTCGTCTCCTCTTAGAACCGGCCGAGACCTTTTCATCCTGCATTCCGGTAAGTGTTTCACTAATGACTAGTATCATACTTGATGTTGTTAGTAATCGGACTATATGATCGGTTAGGATTATGTTAGTTTTCGGTTGATATGTGTATGATATGCGTGTACATGATAAACGGATTGATGTTACTATCTTTATTATTGGTCTTGTTGTAATTCAGATTGTATGATTAGAACCGGGTAAAATACTAATCGGCTATTTTGTATTGTTTAATCGGATACGTTGATATGATTCTTGAATGCATGATCTAGTCTAATCGGGTATGATGTTGTTTGATAACCGGCTGTGATTAAGGAATTAGGTTGCATGCTAGTATGATGATATGGTTATGAATCGGGTTAGTTTTGATGTTGTTCTTGAACATGATATGAACAGGTTGAATGTGTTTTGAAACTGATTAAATTATGAGTTTGATCTGATTTCCGAAACTGCCAAACTTGTTTGCTGAATTTACGGAAGTGATTGGGATTGAATTTAGGAAATCAGGAAAATCAGTTACACACTGGGTTGCGACTCAGATTGCGAGTCGAAACCTCATGGTCACGACTCGAGACCACAACAGCACAAGCCGAGACCATGGTTGCGAGTCCCGTTGCGACTCGTAACCGGACCATGATGAGCCGAAATCACCATTGCGACTCGCAACCTCCTGTTGCGACTCGTAATCTCCTGCTGTGACTCGTAACTCCCGGTTGCGACTCGAGATCGCCGGTTGCGACTCGAGATCACCTTTGCACGTACATCTGTTTGGGCCTACACTGTCACGGGCCCAACCGTTTAGGCCAAATAATTGAATTTGTGAACTGTTTGTTATTGGACTAGTATGCGTTTACTATTTGGGCCGGGTTATGTTGGGCCAGGGTTAACACGCACAAGTATGCTCTTGACTGCTAATTGGACTGCTTATCTGTTTGGGCCGACTACTTGGACTCGTTACATGATTTGAACTGCTGATACGTTTATGTGATTTGCCATGATCGTACTCGATACCATGCGTGATACAAATGTGCTATATACGAACCTGACTTGTATAATAACCATGATAGGACGTGGTTGACCATTTACTTGCTACCTGTACTCTTTGTGTATCTGCCGAGCAAACCAAGGTGAGTTCACACAGCCAAGGCATGGGATTCCCGGTTTGGGAATTGGGTTGGATATGTTGATATTGAAAGAGTTACTCGTACTTACGCATTCACTAGACTATAGACCATCGTCCTCAGGGTAGTCAGGACACGTTACGTAAAGCCTACGTAACCCAGTATTTGCCATTTGTCTCCCGGGTCGGGAGGACACGTTACGTAAAGCCTACGTAACCCAATACCTTCTACCGTCTTCCGGGTCGGAAGGACACGCTGCGTAAAGCCTACGTAGCCCCCACGCGTACTATGTCCTCGGGGAAGGGCACGTCACGTAAAGCCTACGTGACCCTGTACGTTTTCCTGTTCTCGGTAAAGAAGAACACATGGTCGGAAGTTAGTCTAGTAAGTACCGTTAATGAGAAGCCCTCATTAGCCAGGTTAAACATGGGAAGCCCCCACCAGAAATACGGACACAAGATTTGGGAAGCCCCCACCTTTAGTACACACTAGTCTGGGAAACCCCCACTAGTTAAACCTGCACACTATACTATGAACTTACTGTGAACTCGCTCAACTAGTTTGTTGATTATTTGCTGCATGCCTTGCAGGACCTTAGGTACATTATGGAGCTTGCACAGGGAGGAGCAGGTCGTTGTGGGATATGGATCATGAACATTATCTGAACTTATAACTATTTTGAGATTTTATACTATGCTTCCGCTATTTAAACGATGTTTGGTTTGGAAACATCAGTCATGTCATGATGAGTTACATTATTTGCTTTTATTAATAAATGCTATGTTTGATATGATTGATGGCTTGATCCTGGTCAGTCACGCTTCCAAGCGGTGGTACTCCGCGGGTGGATTTTGGGGGTGTGACATTCAGTAGTAGTAGCTTCGGCCCCAGTAGTGGTTGCATTGGTTTCAAATAACTGGGGTACTTTTCTGTCATCTGGTCTTCGCGTTCCCAGGTGTACTCTGGGCCACGTCGGGAGTTCCAACGAACTCGAACAAGAGGGATTCTCTTGTGTTTGAGGACCTTAACATCCCGGTCCGTGATTTCAACTGGCTCCTCGACGAACTGCAACCGCTCGTCGATAGTGAGTTCCTTAAAAGGAACTATGAGGGTCTCATCTGACAGGCACTTCTTCAGATTCGACACGGGAAATACCGTGTGAACTGCACCGAGTTCAGCTGGTAGGTTCAGTCTGTAGGCTACTGGGCCTATTCTTTCAGTGATTTCGAACGGTCCAACATACCGTGGATTGAATTTGCCTCGTTTACCAAATCGAACCACACCCTTCCAGGGTGAGACTTTTAATAACACCCGGTCCCCGACCTAAAATTTCCAAAGGCTTGCTACGCTTGACCGCGTAGGCTTTCTGACGGTCGCGTGCTGCCGCCATGCGTTGTCGTATCTGTGCAATCTTTTCCGTGGCGTCCACTACAATCTCTGGACCCGTAATCTGACTATCCCCCACCTCTGCCCAACAGAGAGGTGACCGGCATTTACGTCCGTACAATGCCTCAAATGGAGCGGCTTGTATGCTGGTGTGATAACTGTTATTGTATGAGAACTCCACTAAAGGGAGGTGCTTTTCCCAGCCGTTGCCGAAATCAATGACACATGCCCGAAGCATGTCTTCGAGAGTTTGGATCGTTCGCTCAGACTGTCCATCTGTCTGAGGGTGGTAAGCTGTGCTCATGTCTAATCGTGAGCCGAAAGATTTATGCATCGCTTGCCATAGCTCTGACGTGAATCGTGCATCGCGATCCGAAATGATGGAGATGGGCACCCCGTGCCTTGAAACTACTTCTTTAAGATAGATGTCTGCGAGAGTGGAGAACTTATCCGTTTCCTTTATAGCCAGGAAGTGTGCAGACTTGGTGAGTCGATCCACGATCACCCATATCGTATCGTTCCCACGCTGAGATCTAGGTAAGCCCGTAACGAAATCCATGGAAATTTCTTCCCATTTCCACTGTGGTATCCTGGGTTGTTGGAGTAGACCTGCGGGTTTCTGATATTCAACCTTGACTCTCGCACAGGTCAAACACTTGCCGACGTAAGTAGCGATGTGGGCCTTCATGCTAGGCCACCAATATGTTGTTTTGATGTCGTGGTACATTTTGTCCGACCCTGGATGTACCGAGTAGCGAGACTTGTGCGCTTCGTCCATCACAAGCTCTCGTAAACCGCCATAAAGTGGGACCCAAATACGCCCCGTTACATAGTAGGCGCCGTCTTCTTTTAGTTCCATTCGTTGCCTTGAACCACGTAAGGCTTCAGCCTTGACGTTTTCGGGCTTCAGTGCTTCTATCTGAGCAGCTCGTATCTGTGCAGGAAGACTGGACTGAATAGTAAGCTGTAGCGCTCGCACGCGCTTAGGTAGGGTGTCCTTTCGACTGAGGGCGTCGGCCACAACATTGACCTTGCCTGGCTGATACTTGATGGCGCATTCGTAGTCGTTCAGTAGTTCAACCCATCTCCGTTGACGCGTGTTCAAATCCTTCTGCTTAAGGATATGTTCGAGACTCCTGTGATCGGTGTAAATCGTGCACCTGGTACCGTACAGGTAGTGTCGCCATATCTTAAGTGCGAAAACAACAGCTCACAGCTCTATATCGTGCGTCGTGTAGTTTTGTTCATGAATCTTGAGTTGTCGCGAAGCGTAAGCAATAACCTTGTCGCGCTGCATTAACACACATCCAAGACCCTGGATGGATGCGTCACAATCAACCACGAAGTCATCTGTGCCCTCTGGCAATGAGAGGATAAGTGCACTGCAAAGTCTATCCTTTAAGTGCTGGAAAGCAGTTTCCTGCGTGTTGCCCCATCGGTAGGTGACACCCTTCTGTGTCAGTAGTGTAAGCGGCTGAGCGACTTTCGAGAAATCCTTGATAAACCGTCTGTAGTAACCCGCCAAACCCAAGAATTGGCGTATTTCCGCTGGCGTACGTGGTGCAGGCCAGTTCCTGATCGAATCTACCTTGGATGGATTAACATGGATCCCGTCCTCGTTCACTACGTGGCCTAAGAAGTGGACTTCACAAAGCCAGAAATCGCATTTTGAAAACTTTGCCTACAGTTGCTCCTTTCGAAGAAGTTCCAAGATAAGACGTAAGTGCTGCTCGTGCTCCTCCTGACTCTTGGAGTAGATCAGGATGTCGTCGATGAAAATGGTGACGAACTTGTCTATATACGGTTTGCACACCCTGTTCATAAGGTCCATAAATACGGCAGGTGCGCTCAATAATATCAAACCATCCATCACATCAAACATAAAGTATAGTAGTTAAAATAATTCATAAAACCCAATACAATTGATGTTCAAACCAAACTTTGTTCGAGTAGCGGAAACATAATAATGAAAACCCAAAAATAAGTTATAAGTTCAAATATCGTTCATTGCGTCTCCTCGTCCTAATACGAAAGCTTGACCTCTTGCCTCGTTGCCATTGTTGTTGTTGTTTCCCCGGTTGTTGTTGTTGTTGTTCCCGTTGCCCTGGTTATTGTTGTGGTTCTGATTCTGGTTCAACTGAGGACAATCGCGTTTGTAATGACCTTCTGCCCCACACTGGAAACATCCCCGGTTTCCACGCTGTGGTTGCTGCTGCTGCGGGTTTTGAGGAACTGGTGGCGGAAGTTGCTGATCCTGGTTTGCAGGTCGAGAGCTTCTACAATCCTTTGCCTCATGACCCATCTTGAGGCATCTTTGACATCGTTCCCTGCGACATCTTCCGCTATGGTGTCTGTTGCACCTATTACACAGTGGGTGAATTCCCCGATATCCACCCTGCCCCTGACTGCCAGATGATTGCTGACTCGAATTCTGGTAGTCATTTGTCTTGCGCTGCTGAGACTGAACGGAAACTGATCCCTTGCTGGAATCCCCCTCCCATTTCCTCTTGTTGTCACTGGGAGTAGCAGAAGTGGTGACAGCAGTAGTGGTAGCCTTGACACGTTTTGGCAGCCTGTTCTGATCCACTGCCTGATCTGTAATACGATGAGCAAGGCGCTGAATAGCCTGGATATTATCAAGATTAGCCGATGTCACATGGCTCTGGATCTCTGGCGCCAAACCCTTGAGATACATCTCAATACGCTTGTATGGTGGGTCTACCATAGTTGGGCATAGCACGGCCAGCTCGTTCGACCGTTTAGTATACGCTTCGATCTCTGATCCAACCATTTTCAAGTTATACAGCTCGTCTTCCAACTTGTGAATATCTTCACGAGTACAATATTCCCTTTTGATTAGTTCCTTAAAATCGTTCCATGGGGTGGCGTTAGCAGCTGCCAACCCTAAGATCTGGACTTGGGCGTTCCACCAAGTCAGCGCTATTCCTTCCAAGGTGCCAGTTGCATACTTAACCTTGCGAGCCTCAGGGCACTCGCACATTTCGAATACTGACTCTAGCTTCTCAAACCAATGGAGGAGTCCCACTGCCCCCTCGGTGCCACTGAAGGAATTTGGACGACAGTCCATGAAGTTCTTGAAAGTGCAGACAGGCTGCTGCGCGTGTTGACCTATTGTGTACGAATAGGACAAAGTTAAATACGAGAGGTAATGTAGGATCTAAAGATCCTAGTGTGAATCTATACTGCAGGGTATACTACCTGCTTGAGCAGCTGCAAGTGCCGCAGCAACTTGAGCTTGAACGAGAGCCTCTAGCTGGGCTTGGGTCATGTTAATTCGTCCGGCCATTGATCTTCACATCAAAGGCAACATAAGTGAGAAAGGTTCGCGAATAGTGCGATGACAGAAGAGTGTAAGCATGTAAGTGTTCTCAAGCAATAACAAGTAGTGAGCAAAGTAATGTAAGCATACTACGAGCAAAGTTCTATGCAGTTCTAGTAAGCAGGTAATAAACATAAACCTTATTACCTAGTATGTCGAGTCTTGCACGTGGAGCGAAGCGTCGTTGTGGATCGTTTGAGAGCACTGTTCTGGTTATAGTCTGGTTTTAATAAAAACGTTTTCCCATATTAAAACCAAGTTCTCTATAACCAATGGCTCTGATACCAATCTGTCACACCCCCAAAATCCACCTGCGGAGTATCACCGCTTGGGAGCGTGACTGACCAGGATCAAGCCACCAATCATATCGAACATGTAGTTAATGTCAAGTATAATAAATGTAAACTAATTATTCAATACGATTGATGTTCCAACAAAACATAATTTAAGTAGCGGAAGCGTATCAATGATATCCAATGTATGTAAAGAGTTCAAGTGTTGTAAGTATAACATAACATCCACGATCCAATGTCCACAACGACCTGCTCCTCCCTGTGCAAGCTCCATATGTACCTAATGTCCTGCAAGGCATGTAACAGAGGATCAACAACTAGTTGAGCGAGTTCACAGTTAACAGTTCAGTAATAGTATAGTGTGAGTAGTAGTATGTTCATTCGTTATGTCGTGTATCGTATTAGTTTCCATCGCGGCCTCCCAGGCAGGTATGCGAAGATATTAGGGGGATGTTCATCCCGTATATTCTAGACTAGGTTTACCTGTATCGCGGCCTGCCAGGCAGGTGTGCGAAGAATAGTAAATTACAGTTCGCGGCCTTCCAAAGGCAGGTGTGCGAAGTCAGTCATAATATCGCGGCCAACCCTTGGCAGGTGTGCGAAGATCAGTTCAATAAGTGTTACTAGTCTAGTAGTAGTTCTAACAGTGGAGTATGTACAATAGTTCATCAAATCACATCACTACGTTCCCGTATAGATAAGTACCAGTAAATAATCAAATCCCATTCCCACCCTGGGAACCCCATGCCTTGGCTGTGTGAACTCACCTTGGTTTGCTCGGTATGCTACACTCTAGGGTTTATCAGATGTCTAAGTCCGTTACACACGACCTAGGATATGATGCACATGATACGATATAAGTGTTTGCATCCAATTAGGGTTTGCAAATCATTGACATTCAAACAGTTGTGTCTTGTGTGTTTGTTGTGTACATGATGATATCACATAGAATGTTCACGCATGCAGGATCATACAGTTGCATTCAATATCATACGATTATACGCATATAGAATCATACATCACGTAAACGGTTAATCGTATTCACATAATTCCTACGTCGTGTCTTTGATTGCACAGTTTAATGTAACGTGGATGCTAACCTAGTTGCCACTGATAACACACTTAACATATTATCATCGTTAATAAGCTTGACAGGTTTAGTAGAGTTTGCGACAAGGACAAGTGACATACACATCTTATCAGATTCAATCATTAGTTATTACACTTTCATGGCCTCATATTAAACATACATCAGCATCAGACAGGGCCTTGCCCTTCATAAGAACTCAGACAAGTGTGGGGGGGGGGGGGGTTTCCCCTGTTTAAAACTCAGATAGCATAAGGGGGGTTTCAAAAACTTGAACAACATATCTTACACATAAGAATTTCGGACCACAAGGGTGTTTAAACTCGGGTAGGGGTGTGGGGTGTTAAAACTCGGACAAGAGTTTCATTGAAGAAACTCGGACCACCTTAATTCCATGAAACTCAGGCATACATCCTTCCCCCTAAACTCGGACCAAGTATAACATATAAACTCGGACATACATTCTCCCTCCTAAACTCGGACCAAGGTAAGCCCATTATACTCGGACTACATGAGTATGATAAGCTCGGGCCTTTCATTAAAAGCAAACTCGGACATGAACATCATATTAAACTCGGACCAAGAGCTCTTGTAGTAAACTCGGACAAGGGGTCTCTTTCTAATAAAAAGGTCGGGCAAAGGTCTTGTTTTTAAACTCGGGCCATCACAACTTGTAACTCGGATCTAACATATATAATTAAGGTCGGACTTGTTATTATCCTAACAAACTCGGATCTAAGGTTGTGGCATTAAACTCGGATCCCTTTCATTGGTTTTAAAGTCGGGCATATATCAACACTTAAACTCAGACAAACAAGAATCACAATTGAAACAGTTACATTCTATTATTCCATCAGTTACGTTTTCAATTCTCCTTTGATCGTGAAAACCCTAATTACGAACATCATTCATCCAATTCATTCAACAGTTATAGCATGCAAAGCATCTTGACATTAAGCATACGATTACACCACTGATCCATATTATTTCACAATAATCATGATTCAATCAACATCCACAGAACTATCATATATGGAGAACTAGGGTTTTTAACATGCATCACATAATCAAGGATCAATAACAATCAAACAATCACAAACAACGATTAAACGATTACCTTGATTCGATTCTAGATGGATTGGAAATCAACTTGATGCAAAAGACTTGTGAATCCAAGAATGATAAGAAGGTGGTTGTAGAGAGGATTAGAGAATAAGAGGGTACGTGTTTTGATTCTTGATGTGAGGTTTAGAGAATGATTTAGGGTTAAGTATTATTTATGTTTCACTAATGACTCTTTACACCCTCTATTGTTATATTTTTTTCACAAGTACACCATCTCATAACCATTTCCTAGTTTCACCACTGAGTTTATGCATTTAACAAGTTTCTCACAATTAACACATAACCATGTACAATCACACACTACGGTTTATTGCACCAAAGCGTATACAATTCCCTAGCCAATTATTTGCACAATTAACAACTAAACAAAACAAGAACGTGCAATAAATACGAATTAGAATCTTGGAATTTCGAGTTGTCACATTATCCCCAACTTAAAAGAAATTTCGTCCCGAAATTTGGTACGCACTCACTGAGGAAGCTAGGTAAGTTATATCGTTCACTGATTTTCCTGGGGTGTCACATTTCATGTTTTGACTTTTGTTCAATTTTAAACTCTACATCGCTTTCTGGAGAATAATACGCAAACTGGTGCGTAAACATACTCAGTTTAATGCGAAAAATACTCCGGAATATCAACATATACTTAACATACCTTAAATAACCTTTACATAACTTAGAAATAAGTTTTGAAGGCTTTGGTATGACAAAAACAAGTTTATTCGCTTATAGGGACTAAACTTGATAAACCGCGAAAGTATGCCAATTTGAACTGTAACAAACATTCCGAAACATGTCCATAAGTTAAACATACCATAAATATCCTTTAAATAGCTTAGAAATAGGCTTTGAGGGGTTCGGTATGCTAAAATAAACTTTTGGATCATTCAGGGACTAAAGTGTCAAAAAGTGCATAAGTTTGCACTTTTGCGCATAACTTACGTTCTGAATACATCCGGACATCCAAAAATTTATGTAAGTATCCTAATATTATGCCTTAGTGTTTGGCATGAGAAAAATCCATTCGTCGCGCAATTTGGATCGTTTTTCGCGCTTATGCGCATTCCGTCGTAATTAAGCGAACATCGCAATCGTACGACCAAACGAACCAACATCCGACATATTTTTAAGCATGTTTCATGTCCTCAATGTTAAAGCATCATTTTAGGGCCTTAAATATGGCTTAACGGGCCTTAAACGTGTCGGAAATGGCCTTAAACCACAACAGGGACCTAAACTGTCATTTCTGAAACTTATTTTCTGATCTGGACTCCCAGGCGGGGCGCGTAAGCCCTGTCTAAATCTTACGCGGGCCGCGTCAGCCCTGCAGATGCAGAAACTCGTTTTTCTTGCAAAATTTGGCCTTTCAAGCACCCAACATCTTGACAAGTGTACGAATGAGATCAAGGCACGATATTCAAGAAACGATCCTAACGGTCTTGCTTTTCCTATAAATACCCCCCCCCCATTTGGTGTAAAACCCACAAAATCTGATCTAAAGCTCTAAGTTGAGGCCTTTGCTTCATACCTGAGCTCCTGGATCGAGATTAGCTTTCGGGGACCCTTCGTAAGTGTTCTTTCGTTCTTTTAATCGCTTTCTAGTCCTAAAGTCAAACTATGTTTGACTTTCTGCGTTGACCAGCCTATGGTCAACACGAAGTTCGTTTGAACTTCATAACATGAGCGTGATCACGATGGTTATAGTCCCTAGTGACTACACCTACTGATCACGACGTTATCTAGGCTCAGTGACGAGTCGTAGTTTCGGCCAAAATGCGCATTCTTGTGTATTTTGTAACCAAACTACTCATAGTTATCAAAGCCATTTGTCTTGATGGCAAACCTGTTTTCTAAATTTAGTTAAGCATGTTCTAACATGCTTAGCTCGTCACTTTTAGTTTAGTGCTTATATAGGGTCGTAAGGTAAGCGTTCTAAACAATCGCTTATACTTTCGAACCCGACCCATTTGGTCGATCTTTAGGATCCGACCATACACATTAGGTGACCATAGTATATAGGGAATAACTTTCCGAGGTTATACCTTTTGGTCACGATGTTAGGCGTTCCAAACGCGTTTTACGCGAACGACGCGTTAAGGTAGCATAAGCTACCTACACGGGTCGTAATGGATCGTAAGCACTTAGGTTAGGTTTCATTTTAGAATATAAGTTTTGTTAAACCATATTACACGAGTCTCTATACTCGTTTGGTTTACGAATCCTCATTCTATCCAAACTTTCGAATTTGGTCCGGTATATTAATATAGCTACCTATTAGGTGTCGTTTGATATTCCGTGATCTCTAGCATTGTGTGATTATTATACAAGGACTTCTGAGCAATCTCAGGTGAGTACATAGTCCCCTCTTTTACTGTTTTCCGTACTGTTTTGGGGAGAAACACATGTGCCTACTTGTTACTTTCATGCTTTCCTGTTTTCACATCATATACTTGCTATGCTCATTAGTACACTATTAGTACATGATTTACATTACATTGTATCGCTATGTATGTTTACTTAGCATACTTAGTACATTGATTTACGTTACATTTCTGCTATGTGTGTTGACTGATAGCATGCTAGCACATTGATTTACATGACTTTTATGCTATGTATGCCCTTTGGGTGCGTACTTAGTACATTGTTTTACATTACATACTATGCTATGTATGCCCATTGTGTGCGTACTTAGTACATCATTTTACACTACATTTTATGCTATATATGCCCATTGTGTGCGTACTTAGTACATTTATTCATCACATGCTCACATTTTGGTATGACATTTGGTTTGTTCAAATTATACAATGTACATTCATTAACACCGATCATGCCGCCCGTTAGTAGGTAATGGTACCATAGGACTTGACAACTCCCATTCCTGAAATCTCGGGTTTGTTTGGATTGGAAGGAATGACCGAATACGATAAACATAACATATATAGACCTTTAATTTGTTTAAAGGTCTATCACCACAGTCACAAAGGCTTGAATGTATGCATTTTCACAATACCGCATAAATGTTTGTATCAGTATAGCATGCAATTTTTCCACAAAACATAACTTTGACTTAAACTATGTTTAATTCAATACCTTGTTTTTATGCATTTTTACCTATGGCCTAGTTGATATATTTCACATGCCATACATGATATTTTGGATACACATTTTATGATTTACATTAAACATAAACAATTTGACAATTATATACACACTTGGTGGTTTACATTAGACATGAACAATTTTGATATGGTTTACACAATAACACTTGAGAATTGATTTATACATGAACAATTTACATGGTGGTTGGTTTGGGTAAATGGTTTGAGTAACGTGGCGTATGTAATATGATACAAACATGGTGGATACGCCGCTGGTACTTCCTATATATAAATGTTTGTATAACATTACATATCGTAGCGTTATCTAAATCATTTCAGTTTAGACATATTACGTTTTACACTAATAACATATTCTTCACAAGACATTTCTTTTACAAACAACTTATCTTATACAAACTCATTTTACTAGGTTATTCATTTAACCTTACATTTTATTTATACATATCATCTGATCTTATCGTTTTTCACATGATTTACAAAACAAAACAATTTACAAGGTTCATGACTGGCTGTTATTAAACATTTTCTTTAAACTCAAGTCATGAATCCCATTTTCACCAAACCTATGTATCTCATAGGCATTTTTATGCTGATGTACCTACTTTCACATGTGTTTTCAGGAGCTGTCGCTTAGGATGACGATTGTGACACTAGGGCGGACCTATGCCTTAGAGACATAAAACGAAGATAGACGTAGTTTAATTATGTTATAAACTCTTTATTTCCCGTTTAAAGACAATGTAACACGCTTGTTGATAAATAAAATATAACTTTCTATGCCATAGTTATGAAACAATTAATTCTGTCTCAACACTCCCCGACGTTTCCGCCGCGGTTGCATGTTATACGTGGTCGGGGTGTGACATTTATCGACCTAACTCCTCGACATGGGGAGCCCGAGCCCTAGTGTGGAAATGAAGGATGAGTCCTTTCATTTGTGTATAGACTACCACAAAGTGGCAATCATAGACCATCACCCGCTATCTCGCATCGACGATCTGCTTGACCCGTTCCAATGATCAAGCTTCTATTCCGGAAACTGACTTAAGGTCGGACTGTCATTGGATGGAAGACTCAGGGGAGGATGATTCCTAACACGGTGTTACAGATACAGTACAGCCACTACAAATTCCTGTTCAAGTTGGTTACAATATCCAACACACCAGCAGCCTCAGGGATCACATGAGTAGCGTGTGCCAACCTCATCTCGCCAGATTCGTCAACCGTGTTTATCTATGACGCTTCGAATCACTACCAGGAGAAAGGAACACCAGGAACGACACTGGTATGTCATCTTAGAGTTCCTAGGGGAGGAGCAACTCCAGGAGAAGTTTACCTAAGTGTAACTTCAGGATTCGAGAAGTACACTTTATTGGTCGCATAGTCAACGAAGTGGGAATACACGTGGATCTCGCTAAGATCCATTTTGTTATAAACTGATCGGCACCAAAGATTCCTTCGGGGATACAGCAATTCCTTGGTTTCGCTAGATACTATCGCAGATTCATCGCGGGATTCATGAAGATTGCACAGCTTTAACCTCTTTAGCATAGCGGGGTGTTGTGTATTCATGGGAGACAAAACAGGAGAACGTTTTTCCAGCTTTTGAAAATCCAGCTCTACAATGCACTGAGCATCGTCTTTACCCGAGGGTATGGGTGATCTAGTGGTATACCATGATGGTTCGAGTCAGAGTCCCAGTTACACGCCAATGCAACACGAGAAGGTAATGACTTACTGTGGAAACCGTGGTCTTTAGATTTAAGTTGGAGCCACTACTTAGATCGATTATAAGGGTCTCCCATGTACCTTTGTTTCGAAAGAGCTAAAACATGTAATGACATCGCTGGATGGAACTTTTGAATGATTACGACTGTGAAACCTGAACCTGAATGTGCACGAGCTTTGCAACTCACTACCGACTCTAACCTACCTAATCAGACTCGCTCTATTCAAACCAGAGAACTGAAGGAAGAGAATTTTCAAGTTGAACCCATGCGGGGCATGGAGAAGCAACCTTTGGCAGGTCGGACGATATTCGCTACCTTATGGAACGAATGTGGATCTCATTATACGGCAACTGTAGGGAACTTGTGTTGGGCAAAGCACACCGGCCTCGAAATTCTAGTCATCTGGGTTTTTGGATGAGAGTTATTAGGATCTATAAATCTTGTATTGGTGATCGGGCATGAAGGCCCACCTACCAATGTATGTGGATGATGTTAACTTGTGCGAAAGTCAAGGTTGAATATCAGAAACCTTCTGGTTGTGTCAACAACCAGAAACACCCGTTTGGAAATGGGAACAGACTGCCACGGATTTTTTCACTGGCCTACCTAAATCTCAGAACGGAACCGATATCACCTGAGTGGTCGTTGATTGGATTGTCTCACGTAACCAACACACTTTCTTGCAATCAAGGAAACTGACGAGTCTTCACAGCTTGTGAATTTTCCTCTGAGAGAGGCGGTTTTTAGGCACGAGGTGTCAATTCCTGTTATCTCTGATTTTGATCTATACCTGATTTATGACAGGCATTACATAACACTCTTAGCTCACGTCTAGACATGAGCATCACTTATCATCATAGGTTGAACGGTTAGAGTAAACGAACCATCCTGACACTTGAAGACATGCTGCGAGCATGTGTGTGATTGACTTAGTAAAATTGGAAGGACACCTACCTTTGGTTGAGTTTACTACAACAGTTACCATTCTAGTATTCAGACAACACTGTTTGAGGCATTGATGGATAGTAACGCTAATCTCCTTGTTGGATTAAGGTGGGTGACAACGTGATCGCAGGTCCAGGACTTGTACTTGAAACTCTTGGGAAGATTGTTTAGATCAGAAATTGTTTGGCGGCTACGCGAGACCGTCAGGAAAGCTGATAAGCTTAGGGAACACTAGGAGTTCGCTGTAGGCGATCGTTCATGTTGAAAGTCTCACCCTGGGAGGGTGTGGTATGCTTGGGAAGCGTGGCGAGCTTAACTTAAGTTACGTTGGGCCATCCAAAATTCTGGGAAGAATCGGTAATGTGACCTACAAACTCGAGTTACCTGACGAATTGGGTAACGTATACGATGTCTTTTATATCTCGGATCTAAGGCAGTGTTTGTCCAATGAAACACTTGTGATACCTCTACTGGAGCCTAAGGTTAACGACAAGTTGCAGTTGTCGAGGAATCTATCGAAAACATGCACCAGGAGGTCAAGGTTCGTTATCATGGTCAAATTCCAATCGCGAAAGTTCATTGGAACTCAAGACGTAGACCAGAGTTCAGGTGGCAACGCAAAATCTGATAAAGCTCTAGCATCCTCAATTGTTCAGGTAGTTGGATCAACACTTGCTGTCATTGGCGAGTTTCGGGACGAAATTCCCTTTCAAGTTGGGGATGATGTGGTGCTCGGGAAAAACCCACAGTCATCCTGATATACTCATCACTTCTTTTCCCTCTCCGACCACTTAGCTTATCAAATTTTGGGACGAAATTTCTTTCAAGTTGGGGATGATGTGACAACCCGAGATCCCAAGAGGTTTTTCATCAAGAGGTTTTTCACCAAGAGGTTTTTCACCAGGAGGTGTTTAGCCTTGAGGTTTTTCACCAAGAGGTTTTTCACCAAGAGGTTTTTCACCAGGAGGTGTTTCGCCAGAAATGGGGCTCTCGGCCCAAACCGTTTCAGGCCCAGAACCTTTATAACATTATATGTATAACTCTCAGTAAAGAAAATGTAAACCGCGATAATAAGAAAACCCTAGATCTCTCCTACCTCTCTACAAACCGGCGGCAGCCTCCTTCCTCCTCTCGAAGCTTTACCTTCTCGTCGGGTTAGTATGATAATGTTTATTTTAAAATCTTTTGTTTGATTGTGCTTGGCTATGTGTTACTGGTTGATGTGTTATAGGGATGCTTATGATTCTATTGATCTAGGGATTTTTGTTAGAGAAATCTCATGATAATATGAAAATTGTTAATATGTAGGGATGCATGACTGTTGCACTTGAATGTGATCTTGCATAATGATTTAGATGTAGGGTTGGATGCGAGCAAAGCATTAGATTTGATAGAACCATGTATGATGCTGATTAACAACATAGACTTGTTTAATGACACTCACTTATTAAAACTCATGCACGCTAGGGTTGCTAAAGACTGATTGTTCATAGTTCTGATCCGAACAGTTAGTTTTGATGATAATATTTAGAGGATAGGTTGTTCGGCTATGATGATGATGATGATCGTACAAAGAAATAGTTTCTTATTTGGTATTGTGGGATTGATCCGATTTGAATAATTATCAATAATGATTGTTGTTGTTGAAACCATCTGATGAGGGGCGACGAAACATACACCTAGACGAAGAAGGTGGTTTGACGAAGGACTGGTTCTTCGTCGGACAACTTTGACGAATTTTGTCACACCCCGGCTGCGTCAAAACAACAAAACTGCGGCGGAAACGCCGGGGAGTGAGGTGACAGAATTATTGTTTCAACAACCATGGCAAATTAAGTTATGTATTATTGAATAAAAAGTTTACATTGTCTTTCAGTTCAAACTAAAATAACATAACAACTGTCTTTTAAGTCACTAAGGCCCAAGTCCGCCTAAGTGAAGCACAAACACCATCACGCATTAGCACCTGAAACACATGTAAAAATAGGTACGTCAGCATAAAAATGCCTGTGAGATACATAGGTTTTGTTTATGCAGATTCATGACTTATATTTGAAAGAAGTGTTTAATAAAATGTAGTCATGAACCTTGTAAAATGTTTTCCTTTGTAAAACCATGTGAAAATCGATATGAAAATCAAATGATAATGAAAGGAAAATGCATGGTTAAATGAATAACCAAGTAGAAGTGAATTTGTATAAAAAAATATACTTTGTAAAACAATGTCATGTTCTTGTAAAAATGTTTCATGTCTTATCCAAGTGATTTAGATAACGCAACAATGTATGATACGATAAAAGCACTTATATATAGGAAGTACCAGCGGCATATCCACCATGCTTTTATCATATAACACATAGCCCCGTTACATAAGTCACTTATCAATAACCAACCAAAATGTCATGTTAAATGTCAAAATGTTTATGTATAAACCATGTATAATGTCATGTGTAGTATGTATTGTGTATAACCAATGAAATGCATAGCAAGTAGGAAATCATCTACTTAACTATGTGATGCTGTCAATGTGTAACAAATGCCATGTATGGTGAATAACTAGAAGCTACTCAACCCCATAGAAAATGTACAAAACAACGTTTTTGAATAAACCTAAGTTTAAATCAAATGTTATGTTTTGCAGAAAAACAATGCTTTATGATTACAAACATTTATGCAGTAATGTTAATCGCATACATTCAAGCCTTGCGACTGTGGCGACAAACCCTTAAACGAATTAAAGGTTCATCTAAAGTTATGTAGTCGGATTCTGTCATTCCCAACTTCCAAACAAACCTAGGAAGTCGGAAACGGGAGTTGTCAATTCCTATGGTACGATTACATAAGTCCGAGCGGCGTGATCAATGTTAATGAATGTATTATTGTCCCGATTTAACATACCAAATGTTATAACCAATGTAGCATGTGAAAACCATGTACTAGGAATGCTAAGTAAACATGCCTAGTAGAAATGTCCATGTAAAACAATGTGCTAGCATGCTGAGTAAACATGCATAGCAGAAATGTCATGTAAACAGTGTGTTCCATATGCTAAGTAAACATATGCAACAAATGTGTAACAAATCAATGTGCTAGCATGCTTGACATACATAGCAAAACACAATTGAAAGCATGTACTATTAGTGTACTAGGTGAGACTAGCATGTTTATGTCATAAAAGCATGAAATGCACGAAAGTAACACGTATGTACATGTGTATCACCCCAAAGTATTTGAAAATGGTAAAATAGGAGAACTATGTACTCACTTGGGATTGCTAATTAGTCTTGAGAATAAGACCAATTTAAGCTCCAAGGGTCACGGAATCAACCGGCACCTAGTATAGGTAACTATGTTAATAAATCGGCTCCTAAATCGGGAGATAGGATAGATTGTGTCACGGCCCCCGACCCGGTTTGACCCGTTTCAGGAGCCGCGGGACAGAAAATCCCGTGGTATTTATTTTTACAGCGGAAGTCTTAACAGGATCGTTTTAAATTTGAAAAATGCCCGAATATTATTTATTTACATTTCAGGATAAATCCCGTAAATTTCATAATTTCATTATTTTACAAACATGTTTATTTAATTGAGCCACTATTTCAAGCTTGATAGAACTCCGTAGCACGTGTACTGAAATCACAGTATGTCACCTGAAACATGTTGTAAAAAGGTTTTGTCACTGAGTGAATCATTCATTTTGATAAAATCGACACATAGTTATAATTTACAACATAAGAGCGATTACTATGGCAGTATCTTAATTAATATCTGGCAGTATCTTAATTAATATCTGGTCATACCCAATTAGTGATGTTTTGTCACTGTTAGGTATTATTAGCCTAACCCATGTTAGGGCTTATTGCCTAACCGTGAGAAATTAGTAATGTGCACAATACCCCACTAACCAGCGGTCAAGATAACCACGACTTAATCCCTGTAATTATAACGTTTGGAAAATAATTTGAGTTATTGTAAAATAGTTTGAGAAAAAGAGAATGACTCACATTGCAGATTCAACGGGCAAGGTATAAGCCTACTGATTAGCCTTGATTCAACCTAATTTAATAATAATGTACACACAATAGGTTAGTAACTTAATACAGCAGTTACGTCAATTCACGAGATCAAACCCTCACAATGATTAACAAGTGCAATACTTAATAATTCAATCGGATTCACAACGAATAACAGAGCATAGTCCGAATTCGAACAACACTCAACTATTCAAGTCGAAATCACGACGAATAATCCAAATATTAGCTCAATTTGAGCAGCACTCGGACAATCGTTGGATAATTATAATCGATCGGACGTTGAATCGTAATAGCGATCCAGTTATTACCCTGATTGCCGCAGCACCTTGTGAATTGTGTGTGTTTTAAGAGTATACAGAGTATAACTCAGTGTGTAATTCGACTTTGAACGTCGTTTGAGCAGCATAAACCGACTGCCAATGTCTGCTATTTATACTAATTTTTGGGACAGGCTTACGGACCGTATGACTTCTTCCCTTACGATCCGTAAGGGACACCTATTTATCATAGGTCGGCCACGGTTGGGACTAGCTATGCTGAATCAATGAAATCGACCAATCAGGACTAAACAACGTTTTATTTAGATAAACATCCAACTAGGGTTTGCCCCCCTTGAGTTTTAGGGGCCCTGATCCTAATTCTGATTTTCCTGAGAATTTTAGGGCTAGTGCAGAATTAATTGGGTGTCTCAATTAGGGTTTTCTTATTGACTAGTTATCATCCTAATTATCGATTTTAGTGATAGTTGTTACATCCTCCCCACCTTAAGAAAAATCTCGTCCTCGAGATTTACTGAAATAGATGAGGGTATTTTCACCTTATTTCTGATTCTAGCTTTTACGTGTATTCTGGTCCTCTTTTGGATGTGAACAGCACTAGTTGTTTTGTGCTTTGAAAAACTTGATCTTCTTTATCTTATTTGTAATAGATTCCCTATCATTTAAAATTTGCTATTTACCTTTTTACCTTGGAGAGGTACTACCAAGGATTTATCTGATAGACATTTCTTAAGGTTGGATACATGAAACACATCATGTACTTCTGCTAATTCTTCTGGTAGTTATAAATGATAGGCCACTGGTCCTATTTGTTGGATTACTTGAATGGTCTTACGTACCTTAGACTTAGCTTTCCTTTCTTACCAAATCTAATAACTCTTTTCCAAGGAGATACTTTCAATAGTATTTTGTCTCCAACTCGAACTCCAACGACTTTTGTTTATTTATTTGTATCACTTTTCTAACTGTCTTCAACCTTTCCTTCGTGATACTAAATATGACAGTCTTAGTCACCTAGGATTTCCTTTTTCTTCATAAACGATACTGAAGTATTCCCACAGGGAGGAACTTGGTCGTATAAATCCTTTACTTAATAATTTATCTAATTGTTTCTTTAATTCTTAACATTTTAGTGAGTGCTAACTGATAGGGTGCCTTAGCTATTGGTATAGTTCCTGGATTTAGATAAATTCTAAGTTCTACTCTGCTATTAGGTGGTAATCCTGGTAGGTTTTGGGGAAAATGTTAGGATATTCTGATATAATCAGAATGTCTTCTATTTTCTTATCTTTTTGTATCAGCAACTATTGATACCATATATACTATTCCTGGTTTCTGTAAAGAACTAGCCAGCTTCATTACTGATGTTAATTTCAGTAACTTTTGTGGTTTATCTTTGGTTATTATTACTAATTTTCTTGCGGGTGTATGGATTTCTACGGAACTTAGATCATAGAGAACTCAAGCATAGTTGGCTATTAACCAATCTATTCCTAATACAACATCGCATCTGTTTAAATTAATTGGTAACAAGTTTTGCAGAAAATTTATGTCCCAAATTTTATCTTTGCTTCTCGCAAAATCTTATTTAATCTAACGGAGTTTCCATCTGTCGTTTCAACTGTAAAAGTCTGCCTATGGTTGGTTAAGGGTAATTTAAGGGCTTGGCAGAATGAAGTATTTATAAAACCTTGGTTTGTACCAGAGTCAAATAATACTTGCATAAATGTTTGTGAACTAAAACGTACCGACTATGATGTCAGGAATTAGTTCAGCTTCCTGAGTGGTTAATTGAAAAGCTCTTGCGTTTTTCTTGGTAGTCCCTTCTGTAGGTTTTGTCTTTTCGTTTGCTGGGTTGCCTAATTTCGGGCAGTTTGTTCTGAAATGTCCGGGTTCTCCACAATTGTAGCAGGTTATTGCCTTCTTTTTCCTGCAATCCTCTTCTCGATGTCCTGGAATTTTGCAGTAATTGCAGCATCCTCTGCATTTTCCAAAATGCTTTCCCTTGCAGGTATTGCAAAATGGGATAGTGGAAAATCATCCGTTTTCTCTTTTCTTGAAGTTGCTACTATTACCCATATGAAATTCTTGGGAAATTTTCTGGGCTAAGTCCTTCCTCCTATTTTCTTCCCTAGTGCGTACCAATCCGTCAGTTAGAGTGTTAGCTAATTCTACCGCATCGTCAATTGTGCGGGGTCTCGCAGCTTTGACAATGTCACGAATTTCGCTAATCAAACCCCAGATACAGCGAGAGATAAGTACCGGTTCTGGTGAAGCCAGAGTAGGTACAATTCTGGCATACTCAAAGAATTTTGAAGTATACCCTCGACATTCTACATCTACCATTCGGTGACTTAAAAACTTATTCGCCATCTGCTCTTTTTCATATTCGGGACAGAATTTTCTTTCGATTATTTGCTTAAATTCTTCCCAACTCATGGCATAGGCTACGTCACTTCCTTTAGCTTGTAACACTGTATTCCACCATTCTAACGCTTCTTCCTTGAAAAGGTGCGAAGCGTACATAACCTTATCTTCCTCAACACATTTACTTATTCTGATCACTGCCTCGGTTTTCTCTAACCAACGTAGTGCCGCAGTTGCTCCTTCGTTGCCTGCGAACTCTACAGGTTTACAGGCAAGGAACTCCTTGTAAGTGCAACCAGGCGTTGCAGCTTTCCTTTTCTTAGGGAGCAGAGCTTGTCGTAGTTCCTCATCATGATTAACATGATCATTGCCTCCGTTTACGCTATTACTGAAGTTATCTTCAGTAATACGTTTGCTAGGAATAATTTGTTGTGGTTCTATTGGATTTTTAACAGCAGCGACGATTGCTGGAATGGAATTGGCTATCCCTTGAGCAATTATTGTTGGAATAGTATTGGCTATTCTTTGGGCAACGATATTTTCTATGTCTTGTCTAGTCATAAATTGATTTTCCTGATTTTCTTGATTTTGTTCGGATTGATTTACTTCATTAACTGGTTCATTACCAACGTTTTCCATTTGGTAAGTTATTATAGATATACATGATTAATGTCAAACAATTTTAATGCTTATATATAACAGAATAATTGCACATAAGCACACAAGTTTCCACTGCACAGGTATAACCAAAAATTGTCGATTTCTATACTTCCATTTTTTTATAGATTATGTTTATGCATCCGTACACACTGATCTATCTTACGATGTTTTAGTTTTAGACGATTTTACAGAGTTGTATTTCACTATGGTTATTATTATACAAATATACTTTCCAACCCCACTAGTCTCTAGCTAACCGACAACTTAGTAGTAGTGATACTTCTTTTATCAGATTTCCAGGAAACCTGTTCCTCAATCTTTCAGATCCTATTTCCAGTATCCATTAGTTCTTTTCCAAAGTGGCCGAGTTTAGCCATATTCTTGTTACTTATTGAAGGTTCTGGATCGAACTGAGGAAAAATCTTATAGGGATGGTTTTTTAACTGTATTTCATTAGTCAACCATTCGTCTATTCCTAAAGGTTGCGAGTGGATCGAAGGGTTTGGAATAGCTGGTTCTACGTTAATTGGTAGGTGTGTTTCATTAACAGATTTGATAGAATTGTAATTTGTCAATGAAAAATCTAATTCTTCCTGGGATGGTAATCCTTCAAATTGCTTAGAGCTTTCCCTGATTTCTATTTTCTTAGGTGTAGGTTTTTCAAGAGATACAGAATTGAATTCTATGGGTTCTTCTCTGCTTGCTATATACCTATTGAAATCTTTGAAAACCTCTATTCTTACTGGATAGAGATTTAAATTCTGAAGGGCGTCAGACAAGTTACTCATGCTGTTTAACAACATAGCACAATTACTAAGTCAGGATTTATAACAAATTTGATAGAAAACTTTGAAATACCATTTCATACTGTTTAACTATCAAAATAACTGAAATTTAAACATCCTAGGTTTTATTTGTAAGTTTATCTATTTACTGAATAAAGCTTTTAGACTGTGGATAATAAAGGTACTAAAACTTGGGTTAAAGATGTGCATTAATGACTATATTGGCTAGCATATAAAGATCTGCCCTATGCTGTATATAATTAGTCAGATAATAAAACAAATAATCATCAAATAACAATTAGAAATTCCTAAGTGTTTTGCAATTACTTTAACAGGCTAAAATCAATAGTAAGCTTAAATTAGTGGCTTGATCAGTGGCTCTGATACCACCTTTTTCTGTCACGGCCCCCGACCCGGTTTGACCCGTTTCAGGAGCCGCGGGACAGAAAATCCCGTGGTATTTATTTTTACAGCGGAAGTCTTAACAGGATCGTTTTAAATTTGAAAAATGCCCGAATATTATTTATTTACATTTCAGGATAAATCCCGTAAATTTCATAATTTCATTATTTTACAAACATGTTTATTTAATTGAGCCACTATTTCAAGCTTGATGGTGCTCCGTAGCACGTGTACCGAAATCACAGTATGTCACCTGAAACATGTTGTAAAAAGGTTTTGTCAGCGGGGAAATACTGAGTGAATCATTCATTTTGATAAAATCGACACATAGTTATAATTTACAGCATAAGAGCGATTACTATGGCAGTATCTTAATTAATATCTGGTTTTGCCACCCGTGTGACGATGGTCATACCACTATTGGGTCCAGTCACCCAATTAGTGACGTTTTGTCACTGTTAGGTCTTATTAGCCTAACCCATGTTAGGGCTTATTGCCTAACCGTGAGAAATTAGTAATGTGCACAATACCCCACTAACCAGCGGTCAAGATAACCACGACTTAATCTCTGTAATTATAACGTTTGGAAAATACTTTGAGGTATTGTAAAATAGTTTGAGAAAAAGAGAATGACTCACATTGCAGATTTAACGGGCAAGGTATAAGCCTACTGATTAGCCTTGATTCAACCTAATTTAATAATAATGTACACACAATAGGTTAGTAACTTAATACAACAGTTATGTCAATTCACGAGATCAAACCCTCACAATGATTAACAAGTGCAATACTTAATAATTCAATCGGATTCACAATGAATAACAGAGCATAGTCCGAATTCGAACAGCACTCAACTATTCAAGTCGAAATCACGACGAATAATCAAAATATTAGCTCAATTTGAGCAGCACTCGGACAATCGTTGGATAGTTATAATCGATCGGACGTTGACTCGTAATAGCGATCCAGTTATTACCCTGATTGCGCCAGCACCTTGTGAATTGTGTGTGTTTTAAGAGTATACAGAGTATAACTCAGTGTGTAATTCGACTTTGAATGTCGTTTGAGCAGCATAAACCGACTGCCAATGTCTGCTATTTATACTAATTTTTGGGACAGGCTTACGGACCGTATGACTTCTTCCCTTACGGTCCGTAAGGGACACCTATTTATCATAGGTCGGCCACGGTTGGGACTAGCTATGCTGAATCAATGAAATCGACCAATCAGGACTAAACAACGTTTTATTTAGATAAACATCCAACTAGGGTTTGCCCCCCTTGAGTTTTAGGGGCCCTGATCCTAATTCTGATTGTCCTGAGAATTTTAGGGCTAGTGCAGAATTAATTGGGTGTCTCAATTAGGGTTTTCTTATTGACTAATTATCATCCTAATTATCGATTTTAGTGACAGTTGTTACAGAATGAGGTTCTATAAATCAAAATGAGTAATTGAACTCATATGGTATGATTTAATAGGCCCTACATTCTGATTGGAAAGTCTACCTATGTGCTTTTGACCCGTTTCAACACATTATGGTAACATAAGCTACGATAAGGCGTCGTTTGCGTAAAACTATGTTCGGATGGTAATCTATGTGCTATGTCAAGTCTTACATGCCCAATTATCCCTAAACATGTTACTAAATTAGATTACTTGTCAAAAATATGTTCACATAGTCAATATACGGATTTTAGCTTCAAAAGGGCATTTTGGTCATTTCCTATGGGCATACAAGTTAACTAGAAAATGACTAACCAATCCTATGTGATCATAAGGTATAACCTCAGTGGTTATTCCCTATGTAACTTATGATCACTAACTAAGCTTGGTCGGATCCTAAAGATCGACCAAACAGGTTGGGTTCGGAAGTGTAAGCGGTTGTTTAGACCGCTTAACTTACGACCCTAAACAAGCACAAACTAATAGTGTCGAGTTAGACATGTCAAAACATGTCTAACCTACTGATTTGGTATCAAAACAAAGTGTTTTGATACCCTAAAGTAGTTCCGTTGCAAAATGCGTGCTAAAACGCATTTTGACCGAAACTTTGACTCGAGACTACATCTAGTTAACATGGTAATCAGCGGCTATAATCACGAAGGATTATAACTATCTTGATTACAATCACGTTTCAAAGTTCAATTGAACTTTGACTTGACCAATTGATGGTCAAAACCGAAAGTCAAACTGTTGGCCAAACTGTTTGACTTTCTGCACTACATAAGGAAAAAGCAATAAAAAGAATGAAAGAAGCTCACTTAGGGTCCTTGCTACCTTTTCTACAAAGAGGACGAAGTCCCAATCAGCTTGAGAATGCTCCCAAAGCAGATGTGAAGGAGAGAAAAAGAAGGAATGAGCAAGGAATGAAGTGAACTTGGATGGCTATTTATACTTGTTGGTGATGAACAAGATCAATCCATGTGTTTGTGTGGCCAACAAGGAATGATCTCAACCCTACAAATGTTAAGAACTGATTGGGAACCTTGGAGAACATATAAACTTGCCCATCACACAAAGAAATTACAAGAACAGCCCCTGAATTATGAAACAGCAGCCAAAAACAAACTTTCCGGTTACTGGGCTATTCAGGCACCCCGCGTAAGAGTTGGGGGTGGGCTTACGTGCCCCGCCTGAGCTCCCCAGTTCAGCACAAGTTTCATAATTGACAGCTTTGATCCCTGTATGCATTCGAGTCCATTTTAGGCCTTTTTGACCCCCGTTAAGCCATTTTCAAGGCTCTACAAGGTCAATAAAGTTTAGAGGACTCAAAATATGCTCAGAGAAGTCTCAGATGTCGGCTCGTTTGGTCATACGGTCGTGTTGTTCGTTAAATTACGACGAAACTCAAACGGACGTGAAAACAAACCAAATTAAGCGACGAATAGAATTTTTGCATGCCGATCACTAAAATAAAAATATTTTAGTGTGTGCAAAAATTTTGGATGTCCAGATGTGGCCAGAACGTAAGATATGCGCGAAAATGCAAACTTACGTCGTTTTTGACACTTTTAGTCCCTGTAAGATCATGTAAGCATGTTTTCGCACACCGAACCTATCAAAGCTTATTTCTAAGCCATGCTTAGGTTATATATGGTATGTTTAACTTATGATCAAGTTCCGGACTGTACATTGCCTTATGAAACAGCAGACTTTTGCAAGTTGACGCAATTAGTCCCTGAGAGCGAATAAACTTGTTTTTGTCGTACCAAAGCCTTCAAAACTTATTTCTAAGTTATGTAAAGGTTATTTAAGGTATGTTAAGTTTATGATGATGTTTTGGAGTGTTTGTCGCATTAAACTGATTACGTTTACGCATCAGTTCGCGTATAACTTTCCAGAAAACGATATAGAGTTCAAAATCGATCAAAAATCAACACGGGCACAAAACCAAACATAAATGACAAACATTGGGATCAAAACACACTGTTTTACTAATATTGTATTTTTCAGAGTTTGTAAAATGATACACAAACACAGATGTCACAAATTTCGAGGGGTGTTTCGTAAGCCATGCATACGACGAAGAATAACCTTCGTCATGATATATTTCGTCGCTGGGGGATTCTTCGTCGGCGAAGAATCTTCGTTGTTAAACATGTCCGCCAAAAAGTAACTAGGTAAATGGATAGTGAATTGAACTATGTATTTAGAGAATTCCATTGGCTGCATGCTAAAACCGATGAATGTTTATTTACCCAGTAACGTTTTGTGCATGTTAACAACATTAAGTGGAAACGAGGAAACTGTATTGTTTAATGTGAATTACCTAATGAGATTCACAAGTTCAACTGTTGAGTGCTATTGCATGATATGTACTTGGAATGTAGACTAACACAAAAACTGAGTGGTTGCTACATATCATACGGTGTTTTTGCGATGTATACAAACTGTCAATGTTATTGAGTGATATGCACACGAGATGTGGATGGTTGTGTTGAATGCAAACTGTGTGATTACGTGAAGTAATTTATTACTAAACTGACTGTCTTTGGTAACCACGGTAGGGTATGGTTGATCACTGTGAAACAAAGTAAATAAAACGTACCGAGAAAATCTAAGGTGAGTTCACTTCTTTCAAAACAAGCATGCGTCCGATGGGGACAATCAAACTGACAAAACTTGTAAACGGATTTTCGTAAACCCATATCCTTGTAGGGGATATGAGGCGGTTTTCAAATACCCACATCCTTGTGGGGATGTGAGGTGGATTTCACAAACGCATATCCTTGCAGGGGATATGCAACGGTTTTCAGTAAGCGTTGATGTTGGATAATACACTCACTTTCTATCACTTAAGTCCCATCATAGTACCGGGTTAGTTGCTTGTAGGGCAACGGGATTATTAGTTGATAGCGCTATTAAGTTTGGCACCCTCACGACATACCTGGATAGGACGGGCGTAAACTAATAACTTTAAATCATGACCAATGTTTGATAGAGCACTGGAGAAGGGCAAAAAGGGCTGTCTGCGGTATCGAGTTATTATCAACATAACATAAATCAGTAATCGGTAACGAACGGTTTAACAAATCAGTGAACTCACTAGCGTTGTTTGATAGATGTTTTTCTGCATGCTTGCAGGCCTTTAGGTACATGTTGTTGGAACTTGCTGTCTGGGATGCTGGAGTGGTCATGGGTCAAGTTACAAGGAATCACGAGACAAGTTTAATGGCTTTTACACACTTAGGTTATGAAACTCTTAGTTAATGTAGTATGCTTACGCTGAAATGTAAACAATTTTTGTAACGAATATTTTAATAAATGAAAGTTTTATTTGAATTAATATTATGAGTTCAACGTGATTAGTGGCTGGATCCTGGTACGTCACATGCCTCGCGGGGTTTCCCGCATGTGGTATTTTGGGGGTGTGACATTCTATAATGTCTGGTGTCTTAGATCCTGATTTATCACGTGCCTCGCGGTAGAACCCCACAGGTGGATTTTGAGGATGTGACGGAAAAGAATGTTGGTGAAAGCTCTTTTGTTGAAAATACAGGAAGCCTAGAGCATACAACTGTTTATGGAGAAGGCTACGCAGAAAGAATGGAAAAAGATCATCTTAAAAGTCCCATTGATTGTCCTCATGTTTGTGTAGAAGAAGTTGCTGCCAAGTTATCACCTCACATTCTTAAAGAATTATGTTCAGACAAATGCATCATTGCATTCCCAAACATCAAAGAGGTGAATGGTACCTTTAGGGAAAAGATTTAAGTTATTGAAATTGTTCTTGAAAAACAAAAAAAAAGATATTTTAAAATTAGACTAACTTAAAAGGAACATGAAATAAGTAGTTTAAAACATGAAGCATCAAAACCAAAGACATGCTCCAAATTATGATAGAAAAATATCAAAGTTGCAAAAAAAAGGAGCTTGAATCTACCCAAATCAATTGTGAAAAATGGGTAGAGTCATGTGGTAGATTTGAAATGCTTCTTAACCAATAAACCAAGAGCAATGTAAAATTTGGAACTGGATACAAAGAGTCTGAAAACAAAAATTCCAAAGAAAATGAAAACATTAACTCTCATGTGGTTTAAGTAATTCCAACCAACTCAACTGGAAAATAAGTAGAAATCATCCTAATGGCAAAAAAAGATCATTCTTGAAAAACTATCAGATCCATCACCAAGACATGAAAAAAGAAAAGTATGAATTTAAACCTATTTGGTCTGATGAATATGATGTTCTTGAAAACTTCAAACAAGTTGATTTCACAACCCTTATGACCTCAAACCTCTAAAGGTAAGAGCCATTCCTGTTACTGATGTGCTAAAAGTGGTCTTATAAAAACTAAGTAATTTTAAACCTAACCTAGACACTCTAGTTCTAAATTTATAAACTAAGTCTCTCTAAATCTAGACACTCAAAGTCTGAGTAACGAACCCACGAGACTCTATTGAAAATGTAAACTAGACTCGATTACTTATCTAAACTAACTCAACTTAATTATTTTTTATGTTTAAAGGGGGGGGGGGGGGTTCTAACAATCTAAATGCAAAGTATTAAATATTTATGAAAACAAATTAAGACATGAACTTTACTAGAGACGAGATCAGGAGGTGGAAAAGCACTACCTAGGTTTGGAATCCTATTTGTGAATCATGATTTTCTAACGTTATTAGTAAAAGATGGAATCAAGACTATGATACTAAACTAATAGGAAATCCTAGAGTATCCTCGACCCTTCTCAAGGATGTCCACTAAGAGAACCCTAAAAGTTGTTAAACTCACCGGTTAGTCGAATAGCCTCACGGCGAATTCAACAATACTAAAGTACCCTAAAGACAGTCTACCTCACAGTGCGACAATCTCAATGCACCCTAAAGTGTATAAAGGTAATCTAAGAACTATTCATCTGACTTAAGTAGGTAACTATCATAAGATACTTAAGGGAGATCCGCTCACACGTAATAAATACGTAACTGTCTAATGACGAAGACAAACCTAACTAGTCCTCACCTCACAGCTATTGGACTAGGCAAAACTCTTAAAACCGCTAGATCCTCAATCACAGTTCCTACGGAAATCTCCGGCAACTAACCGCAAACTAATCGCAAACAGACAGTAGGCGACCTAACAAACATTCATACATGACACAACATCACAAAATCGCAAGTGGAACAAGTTAAAGAGTTTAAATCAGTAATTAGCATGCAAAAGATTTGACTTCATGAACAAGACACGTTACTAAGTATTAATCCATCAATGTTCGTTACCAAAATCTGAAAGAAAATTATTCATCAACAAATATTCATTGTAAACGTAGGTAGTAACCAAGTATTTAGCCTAGAATCATCTTTAAAACATAGTCAAATATCATATGAAGTTTAACATGTGACACCTGTGTCACTTCAACCATCAAACAAATGCCAAACCAAGGAAATATTGTATTTCATACTTGGGATTTGTATAAATATGTGTATGCTTTGCACATATCAATTCTTGTTCAATTTCATACTCTACAACGCTTTCTGGAGAATTATACGCAAACTGGTGCATAAACGTACTCAGTTTAATGCGACAAATACTCCGGGAGACCATCATACACTTAACATACCTTAAATAACCTTTACATAACTTAGAAATAAGTTTTGAAGGCATTGGTATGGCAAAAACAAGTTAATTCGCTTACAGGGACTAAACTTGACAAACTGCGAAAGTATGCCAATTTGAACTGTAACGAACATTCCGGAACATGCCCATAAGTTAAACATACCATATATATCCTTTACATAGCTTAGAAATAGGCTTTGAGGGGTTTGGTATGCTAAAACAAACTTTTGGATCATTCAGGGGCTAAAAGTGTCAAAAAGTGCACAAGTTTGCACTTTCGCGCATAACCTACGTTCTGAATACATCCGGACATCCGAAAATTTATGTAAGCATTATAATATTATGCCTTAGTGTTTGGCATGAGAAAAATCCATTCGTCGCGTCATTTGGATCATCTTTCGCACTTATGCGCATTCCGTCGTAATTAAGCGAACATCGCGATCGTACGGCCAAACGAACCGACATCCGGAATATTTTTGAGCATATTTCAAGTCCCCTACACTTTAACTTCATCTTAGAGCCTTGAAATGAGGTTAACGGGGCTTAAACGTGCCAAAAATGGGCCAAAATACGTATTTCTGAAGTGCAGGGACCAAAATTGAAAATTCTGGTCTGGGAACCTTAGGCGGGGCGCGTAAGGATTTGCCAAATCCTTAGGCGGGCCGCGTGAACATGTCTGACAGAAGATTTTGCATTTAATGCAGAATCTGGCCTTTCGTTCGATCAAGGGGCGATGCCTTTTCACCCAATGAAGAGCCAAGGGTCAAGTTCACTGAACTTATCCACTGGACACATGTACGCACGAGATCAAGGCACGATATTCGATAAAACGATCCTAACGGTTCCACTTTTCCTATAAATACCCCCCCCCTTTTGTGTAAAAATCACAAAATCAGATCTTAAAGCTCTAAGTTGAAACCATTGTTTCATACCTGAGCTATTTGGTCTTGATTAGCACTCGGGGACCCTCCGTAAGTCTTCTTTCGCTCTTTTGTTCGCTTTTCGAGTCCGAAAGTCAACGTTTTGCTGACTTTCTGCATTGACCAGCTTATGGTCGATGCGAAGTTCATGGAACTTCATAACGTGAGCGTGATCACGATGGTTATAGTCCGTAGTGACTATACCTACTGATCACCACGTTAACTAGGCCCAGTGACGAGTCGTAGTTTCGGCCAAAATGCGCATTCTTGCGTATTTTGTAACCAAACTACTCGTGGGCATCAAAGCCGTTTGTTTTGATGCCAAACCTGTTTCTAAACTTAGTTAAGCATGTTCTAACATGCTTAGCTCGTCACTTTTAGTTTAGTGCTTATATAGGGTCGTAAGGTAAGCGATTTAAACCATCGCTTATACTTTCGAACCCGACCCATTTGGTCGGTCATTAGGACCCGACCAAACACATTAGGTGACCATAGCTATAACCTTCCAAGGTTATACCGTGTGGTCGCAATGTTAGGCGTCCCGAACGCGTTCTACGCGAACGACGCGTTAGGGTAGCATAAGCTACCTAAACGGGTCGTGATGGACCGTAAGCACTTAGATTAGGTTTCATTTTAGTATGTAGGCTTTGCTAAGCCATATCACACGAGTCTCCATACTCGTTTGGTTTACGAACCCGCGTACTGTCCGATCCTTCTGATTTGGTCCGGTATATTAACATAGCTACCTATTAGGTGCCGTTTGATATCCCGTGATCTTTAGCATTATCTGGTTGTTATACAAGGAACTCAAAGCAATCTCAGGTGAGTACATTGAACCCCTCTTTTACTGTTTTCTGAACTGTTTTGGGGTGAAGCATGTGTACCTATCTGTTATTTTCATGATTTCAAAGTATAATTGATTATACATGATAGTATTTATCTTTTGACAAACTAAATGACTATCTATGGTTTAAACACTGATTTCTCAAAAATTACAAAAGTAATTGTTGGAATAGTACTTATTTTGTTCACCAGACCGATTGGTAGTATGATATAGCGCTATAGGACTAGACACCCCATTCCTGTTGTCATGGAATGTCTGAAACCAATTCGTTTCTCCATCCAAATAGGGATTTCCTTTGTGGTATCCCTATAGTCTCAAAGGTGTAGTTTGATGCACCAGGTCTGAATGAATTCTTAAATCGCACCTTTAAAGTATAGTTTGATATACTCTCATGTGTGGTGTTGTACAGAACCAACATATATTTTGTAATCATCCAAAGCATATTTTGATATGTTATTTACAAACCAAGACATAGTTTAATATGTTATTTATCACATCCAAAGCATATTCTGATATGTTACTTACAAAACTAAAACATGGTTTAATGTGTTATTTATAAATCCAAGGTATACTTGTAATATACTACTGAAAACTATTATTTTGAACAACTAAAGTATATTTAATATACTATCTATCAAACGATTTGGTTTTGGATAGTGTTTTGATAACGGAACGAGTGTAATGTGATGAAAACATGGTAGATACGCCGCTGGTACTTCTTATATATAAGTGTTTTCATTGCATTACATACCGTGGCGTTATTTAGTACACTTGGGTTAACAATATTGGAACTGAAATATATTTTAATACATTACTTATTCAGCTTTCTTAAAACCAAGGTATATTTTATATATACCATAAACGTTTTATTAAAACATTGTTTTTCAAACAACTTAACTTATACAAACTCATTTTACATGGTTATTCAGTTAACCATACATTATTCTCTTATTTATACATATCATCTGATCCTATCGTTTTTCAAATGATTTACAAGACAAAGCAAATTTACAAAGTTCATGACTAAACATTTCTCAAACATAAGTCATGAACTCCGTTTTCACAAAACCTATGTATCTCACAGGCATTTTTATGCTGACGTACCTATTTTTACACATGTTTCAGGTGCTGTCTTGAGATGATTGTTGATGCATGCTACATTTAGGATGGACTCGTGCCTTAGCAACTTTAAAACTTGGAAGATCATAGTTGTACTTATGTGATTGTAATAGAACAACGAGTTCATTTAATCAATAAAACAATATTTAAATTCCCATGTGTTATGAAACAATGATTCTGTTACAACACTCCCCGACGTTTCCGCCACGTTTTGTATGTTCTACGTGGTCGGGGTGTGACAGAAAAGTTGGTATCAGAGCTCATGGTTATAGGGAATTAGGTTATTAGTAATGCTTTGACCTAGTCTATAACCTTCCTAGGACCCTAACGCGAGTTTACTTGCGTTTAGTAATAAAACAACACCGTCACCTATCCTTAGGCGACGACCGCAACAAGAACATAAATTTCAAAACCGCTTTGAAAACTAATCATCTGTTCTAGGATGATTGATTACTAGGTTTTGAACCCTCTGTTATAAGGTTTTGAACCCCTTTGAATTTTCAAAACTCTCGTCAAAGTTGGTCTAAATATTGTGAACACATGCAAACTGGAAGGGTGGGTGCCTGTACCCTGAGTTTTCTGTCTAAGGCTAGAGTGTTCGTACAAATCCACATAATCGGACCAGTCACTCTTACCTGGGAACTCTTGGGGTGAGTGTCCACTTATAGGCGAGCATGTCTTCGCGATACATTATTTTTGACCTATTTGCTTTGATTAATCACCAGGTCGTTTGTTGCTTTGTAGTAACAGACAGACGGCCACTATCCTTGCTTTCATCAGATTTGTTTCATTTCATTCGTTTCGTCTAATTCTCTCACTCGTTCCCTCTCATGTTTCCTCTTTTAGAATGCCTCCTCGACGCGACAATCAGATGGCGAATGCCGAACTGGCGGAAATCATCGCGCAACAAATGGCTGCTGCCTTCCCAATTCTTTATGCTCAAATAACTCAAGCCATCAACAACAACAACAATGCTCCATGCAATTTCAAGATTTTTAACTCAGCTAAACCGCTCAAGTTCAATGGTTCTGAGGGAGCAACTGGGCTTCTTCAATGGTTCGAGAGCATTGAGAATACTTTCCGTCACGTTCAGTGTCCTGAAAATCGCAAGGTCGAGTTTTCTTCGAGTGTGTTTCAGAAGAGGGCTCTTACATGGTGGAACGGGGTTATGAGAGACCGCGGTGCAGAGGTTGCATTAGCACAGACTTGGGCCGAGCTTAGGGCTCTTACGATGAAGGAGTTCTGTCCTCGTCATGAGCTTAGGGCTCTAGAAAGGGAATTTGATGATTTAAAGCAAGACAGTGGGGAACATCGAGCCTATACTGATCGCTATGAGGAATTGAGCTTGTTATGCCCTACTATGGTTACGCCTCTGGATAAGGCGATTGAGAAATACATTGATGGGCTTCCTGACGTAGTTCAGGACATCGTTACTGGCAGCAACCCTACTACTGTCAGACAAGCCATTGAATTGGCTGCCACTCTGACTGAATCCCAAATCAGGAAGCGCAAGCTGTTTCGGAAGGGCGACTTAAGACCATCTGACAAGACTGCTCATGTGGAACCAAAGGAAGAAAGTGCTGAGGTGTCCAAGAAGGAAAAGCGCAAAGCCTCTCAAAGCTACGCTGTAACTGCTCAAGACAAACAAGTTGCACCAAACCAGCCAACACAACCTCGTAAAAGACAAAACTATGTTGGTACTGCACCGTTGTGCAACAAATGCAACCGTCATCATCTAGAGCAAGAGCAGTGTCACAAATGTACCCACTGTGGGCGGTTGGGACATTTGATCAATGTTTGTCGTTATGCAAATCAAACTGCTGCAAACCCTGCTGCTGTTCAATCACGGTTCCCTCCAGGGTCATGTTATAACTGTGGTGACCTTACCCACTACAGAAACAATTGCCCAAGGCTTGTTAACATACCTCCAGCGCGTGGACGAGTGTTCAACATCAATGAGGCAAACATGAACAATGAGGCAGCAGTGAACAATTAGTGTTTTGTATTTCCTTAGTTGCTATCTTTTGACACTTCAAGACAAATCCGTTGCTACATAAATAAAGATTTGTTGTTTTTATTTATGCAAAATTTATGCGTTTGTGTGAATGCTTGATGCAACTTTATGATGTCAACCCAAAAACAAACTACTCGTATGGTTCTGTCATATTATGATCACTTGTGATCTCCCCAAGAACCTAAAACTCTCGTTTCTTTTAAGAAACAAAGTCAAACACTTATTGAGAATCCCTCTATCTTTATAGATAGATCTTCATAAATCGTTAAAGTGCCAAATGAAATCCATAGGTTGGATTCCTAGTGTGCCTTAATATCCATACCTAAGGATAACAAAATCAAGAATCAAGTTAACTAAATTTGTGCTTATGTATTTTCTTACATGTTTTGTGGTTGTATGTGATCCATCCAAATCCTCATAGAATCTTTTATATCTTCATACGAGAGATTCATAATGGGATATCCAAAGATACTATCTTAAACCCTTAATGGATTTCAACAGTGTAGTTAAGTCCCTCGGGTTATAAAGTATTATTCTATAATTGGACCTCTTGAAAGGTCTGCTTAAACAGATTGATTTTGAAAATCTGATTAGAAATATCATGTGATGATATAAAAATGATCCCTTAAGCGGTCTATTTTAAAGAGATCGTACGACGGTCTAGTTAAGAAGATCATGTGTTGATCTAGTTAAAAAGATCGTTCGTTGATCGAATTAAAAGGATCCTTTGGTGGTCTAGTCAAATCGCTTCATATTTATTCAAGTAATTTTTCCTACGGATTATGAAATGGACTGTGCGGACTGTGCAAGGAATTACGTAATTACGGAGGCCTACATAATTATGGAATTCAGTGCACAGGAACCACAGGAAGTTTCATCATGTGTTAAGACCTAGTGACAAGAATAATGATACGGGAGAAGTCTCGGACCTCGAACAATGTCATTTATTCTCACACTCCCCCAATTCTGATCTCAATCACACACCAAGTTTTCCTATGATAAGCCTTCACAAGAAACGTTCGTCAATCAGTAGTTCAAAATTTCATGTTTTACTATTTCAAGGAATTCACTCTGAGGGTTAACAAATTCGCTAAGAATCCTAACATGGCCCAGGGTTTTACCTAAGGGTTCAATGGATCTATCATAAGGCGAAACCTTCACAGCTGTCCTCACGAGTTTCCTCTAGAATTAAATTTCGGGACGAAATTTCCTAAAGTAGGGGAGACTGTGACACCTGTGTCACTTCAACCATCAAACAAATGCCAAACCAAGGAAATATTGTATTTCATACTTGGGATTTGTATAAATATGTGTATGCTTTGCACATATCAATTCTTGTTCAATTTCATACTCTACAACGCTTTCTGGAGAATTATACGCAAACTGGTGCATAAACGTACTCAGTTTAATGCGACAAATACTCCGGGAGACCATCATACACTTAACATACCTTAAATAACCTTTACATAACTTAGAAATAAGTTTTGAAGGCATTGGTATGGCAAAAACAAGTTAATTCGCTTACAGGGACTAAACTTGACAAACTGCGAAAGTATGCCAATTTGAACTGTAACGAACATTCCGGAACATGCCCATAAGTTAAACATACCATATATATCCTTTACATAGCTTAGAAATAGGCTTTGAGGGGTTTGGTATGCTAAAACAAACTTTTGGATCATTCAGGGGCTAAAAGTGTCAAAAAGTGCACAAGTTTGCACTTTCGCGCATAACCTACGTTCTGAATACATCCGGACATCCGAAAATTTATGTAAGCATTATAATATTATGCCTTAGTGTTTGGCATGAGAAAAATCCATTTGTCGCGTCATTTGGATCATCTTTCGCACTTATGCGCATTCCGTCGTAATTAAGCGAACATCGCGATCGTACGGCCAAACGAACCGACATCCGGAATATTTTTGAGCATATTTCAAGTCCCCTACACTTTAACTTCATCTTAGAGCCTTGAAATGAGGTTAACGGGGCTTAAACGTGCCAAAAATGGGCCAAAATACGTATTTCTGAAGTGCAGGGACCAAAATTGAAAATTCTGGTCTGGGAACCTTAGGCGGGGCGCGTAAGGATTTGCCAAATCCTTAGGCGGGCCGCGTGAACATGTCTGACAGAAGATTTTGCATTTAATGCAGAATCTGGCCTTTCGTTCGATCAAGGGGCGATGCCTTTTCACCCAATGAAGAGCCAAGGGTCAAGTTCACTGAACTTATCCACTGGACACATGTACGCACGAGATCAAGGCACGATATTCGATAAAACGATCCTAACGGTTCCACTTTTCCTATAAATACCCCCCCCTTTTGTGTAAAAATCACAAAATCAGATCTTAAAGCTCTAAGTTGAAACCATTGTTTCATACCTGAGCTATTTGGTCTTGATTAGCACTCGGGGACCCTCCGTAAGTCTTCTTTCGCTCTTTTATTCGCTTTTCGAGTCCGAAAGTCAACGTTTTGCTGACTTTCTGCATTGACCAGCTTATGGTCGATGCGAAGTTCATGGAACTTCATAACGTGAGCATGATCACGATGGTTATAGTCCGTAGTGACTATACCTACTGATCACCACGTTAACTAGGCCCAGTGACGAGTCGTAGTTTCGGCCAAAATGCGCATTCTTGCGTATTTTGTAACCAAACTACTCGTGGGCATCAAAGCCGTTTGTTTTGATGCCAAACCTGTTTCTAAACTTAGTTAAGCATGTTCTAACATGCTTAGCTCGTCACTTTTAGTTTAGTGCTTATATAGGGTCGTAAGGTAAGCGATTTAAACCATCGCTTATACTTTCGAACCCGACCCATTTGGTCGGTCATTAGGACCCGACCAAACACATTAGGTGACCATAGCTATAACCTTCCAAGGTTATACCGTGTGGTCGCAATGTTAGGCGTCCCGAACGCGTTCTACGCGAACGACGCGTTAGGGTAGCATAAGCTACCTAAACGGGTCGTGATGGACCGTAAGCACTTAGATTAGGTTTCATTTTAGTATGTAGGCTTTGCTAAGCCATATCACACGAGTCTCCATACTCGTTTGGTTTACGAACCCGCGTACTGTCCGATCCTTCCGATTTGGTCCGGTATATTAACATAGCTACCTATTAGGTGCCGTTTGATATCCCGTGATCTTTAGCATTATCTGGTTGTTATACAAGGAACTCAAAGCAATCTCAGGTGAGTACATTGAACCCCTCTTTTACTGTTTTCTGAACTGTTTTGGGGTGAAGCATGTGTACCTATCTGTTATTTTCATGATTTCAAAGTATAATTGATTATACATGATAGTATTTATCTTTTGACAAACTAAATGACTATCTATGGTTTAAACACTGATTTCTCAAAAATTACAAAAGTAATTGTTGGAATAGTACTTATTTTGTTCACCAGACCGATTGGTAGTATGATATAGCGCTATAGGACTAGACACCCCATTCCTGTTGTCATGGAATGTCTGAAACCAATTCGTTTCTCCATCCAAATAGGGATTTCCTTTGTGGTATCCCTATAGTCTCAAAGGTGTAGTTTGATGCACCAGGTCTGAATGAATTCTTAAATCGCACCTTTAAAGTATAGTTTGATATACTCTCATGTGTGGTGTTGTACAGAACCAACATATATTTTGTAATCATCCAAAGCATATTTTGATATGTTATTTACAAACCAAGACATAGTTTAATATGTTACTTATCACATCCAAAGCATATTCTGATATGTTACTTACAAAACTAAAACATGGTTTAATGTGTTATTTATAAATCCAAGGTATACTTGTAATATACTACTGAAAACTATTATTTTGAACAACTAAAGTATATTTAATATACTATCTATCAAACGATTTGGTTTTGGATAGTGTTTTGATAACGGAACGAGTGTAATGTGATGAAAACATGGTAGATACGCCGCTGGTACTTCTTATATATAAGTGTTTTCATTGCATTACATACCGTGGCGTTATTTAGTACACTTGGGTTAACAATATTGGAACTGAAATATATTTTAATACATTACTTATTCAGCTTTCTTAAAACCAAGGTATATTTTATATATACCATAAACGTTTTATTAAAACATTGTTTTTCAAACAACTTAACTTATACAAACTCATTTTACATGGTTATTCAGTTAACCATACATTATTCTCTTATTTATACATATCATCTGATCCTATCGTTTTTCAAATGATTTACAAGACAAAGCAAATTTACAAAGTTCATGACTAAACATTTCTCAAACATAAGTCATGAACTCCGTTTTCACAAAACCTATGTATCTCACAGGCATTTTTATGCTGACGTACCTATTTTTACACATGTTTCAGGTGCTGTCTTGAGATGATTGTTGATGCATGCTACATTTAGGATGGACTCGTGCCTTAGCAACTTTAAAACTTGGAAGATCATAGTTGTACTTATGTGATTGTAATAGAACAACGAGTTCATTTAATCAATAAAACAATATTTAAATTCCCATGTGTTATGAAACAATGATTCTGTTACAACACTCCCCGACGTTTCCGCCACGTTTTGTATGTTCTACGTGGTCGGGGTGTGACATAACAAACATGATAGATAGCAAGAAATCAAAGAAGGCACGAAATCGAGTGGTCTACACCTGAGAATCTTGAACCTTGAGCTTGAAATCTTAATCCTAGCTTGGTTGCTCTTCAAAATCATCTCTCTTTTTCCCTTCGTTCATCCATATGCCAGTAATGATCATTCATCTTCGTGTTTTAGGTTATATCATAATAACTTGGGCCACAAGACAAATTTTCACGATCTGAAGTCCCGTTGCGTGACGAGACTGGCATGTCAGTCATCTCTCGCGTAGCGTAAGGATACTAAAAGCACGTGGATTTTTTATCCTTCGTCACGTCACACGATGCTCTTCACAAATCTCTATCGAACGACTCGACAGGGTTTGTCTCTTAATTTTTCTTCGTTTTAGCTTCCCGATCCACCGCAACTCCTTCGAGGCTCGGTTTTTGTAACATTTGCAAGATTTCAAACGTTGAAAACTTTTGATCGTTTTCGTGTTTTATAAAATTGTTTATTTTGTTTATGAAATACGTAATCGTGCGATTGAGCAAAATGATTCACGACATGTCAGGAACAAAATCCAAGTTACATATGCCTTTATACCCTTCAAATAACCTAAACAATGAGTTAGAAGGGTTAAAATGACAAACAAGTGATAATACAAGTCCGAGGGTCAAACTGGCAAAAAGTGATTTTTTTTTGTTAGAAGGCCTTGCGGACTGTAACACATAATGTCTTGCGGTCCGTAAGACATGCCCAGTATGCAAAAACTTGTGGGCAGCAGCCTTGTTCTCCAAGTATGAAAACCTTGCACGAACCTTGCCACCTTAATTCTGGTTAAGACACATGTTAGGACACTAAGCAACATTCTTGACACCTCATTATACACTTGGCATCATTTCCATCATCCAAGATGTTGGTGCATTCATCTGTCGACTTCGTCTTGCATCTAGTCTTGTATAGAACTAGATAGATCAGGGCTCGGAAATCAAGCGAAATCTGATGTTTTAATTCCGTTTGAAACTTACATGTTGATTTCGCTTGAATTCGTTGGGAGCGAAATCAGGTTTCGCTTGAAGATGTTTCATGCGGAATCAGGTATTCTATAAATACCTGATGTTAGGTACCATTTGGAGCGGAATTAGTAGATAGTTTTCTGACGGCGAAGCTCTGTCGAAGTGTCTACTGAATTGTAAACGTTCTAGAATCAATATATAGACAGTTAAAAGTGAATTGTTGTTGGTGCAGTTGTCTGTCGACTTCATCTTCGTTCGAGTCTTAGTTTAGGGCTGATTGCACATTGTACGGGAATATAGAGTAGAAGTGGTGATTTCCCAAGAAAGTTGATTTCACATATATGGACATGTCACTATGTGGGAAATCAGAAAGTTGATTTCACATATATGGACATGTCACTATGTGGGAAATCACAATGTCTGATTTCGCTTATATGGACATCAATGTCACTATGAGCGAAATCATGGCACTATAAATACCCCATGAACGAAATCATTTGTAACAGTTCTTGTTTACGGATACCGAGGTGCTGCCGGTCTTCCAATTGAATGTAAACACTGTAATATCAATCAAAAGTGTGATTTAAGTGAATATCTAGCTGGTTCTACGTTAGTTACTTGTTTTCCACACCTGTAACTGATCAAGACTCCTCTGATAGACTCGTTCGGGTCAGAATACGATCTTACAAGTGATATCAGAGCTCAGGAGGAGGAGTTCTGCAGAGATTAGCTGGAATTCATCGAGTTTTCTTACTTCTACACTTTCTTTCATTATCAGAACGAGATTTATCGGACAAAACCGGCTCAAAATTTCACAGATAATAGATATTTGGACATAGACAAATCCCTGAAAGTTTCACACCTTAAATCGAACTAAAAATGGACCAAATTGCCCTCCGAGTTGATTTCGCTCATATGGTCTTTGTCTGATTTCATTCTTGTGAGTAATTGTTGATTCCGCTCGAAAACACATGATTTCGCTCGAAAATCCCTTGATTTCGCTCAAAGACGTTTGATTTCGCTCGAAAAACAATGATTTCGCTCTTGTGGTTGAGGTTTCGTGTCACACCCCCAAAATCCACCTGCGGAGTATCACCGCTTGGGAGCGTGACTGACCAGGATCAAGCCACCAATCATATAGAACAATATATAAAGTAAAAGTGATCGCCATTAAACCAAACCAAATCCATATGAAAGCTGTTCCAAAACATAAGTAAGTTATCACTGTTTAGCGGAAGCGTATAGATAAAACCCAACATAAATAAGTATGTAATGTCATAAAGTGTTTAACAAACAATCACGATCCAAGCCCACAACGACCAGCTCCTCCCTGTGCAAGCTCCATGTATCTAACGACCTGCAAGGCATGTAACAGAGGATCAACAACTAGTTGAGCGAGTTCACAGAAAGTAAATGCGTAATAGTATATTCGTTTGTAACATGTGGCTCTACTGGGCCGATAGTACGTTCTATTGGTGGGGGCTTCCCATGTTGTATAACCACTAGACTATTCGTAACCATAAGTGTTCTACATATCCCGAGAACAGTAACACGTACAAGTTTACGTAGGTTTTACGTAAGTAATCCTTCACAACCGAGGATAGGGGTACGCGGGGGTTTACGTAGGTTTTACGTAAGTGCCTGACACAACCAAGGCAGTAGTGAGTATAATTTCACGTAGGTTTTACGTGAGTATCCTTCACAACCGAGGATAGCGAGTAGCATAAGTATACGTAGGTTTTACGTATGTGTCCTGCACAACCGAGGACGATGGTATGGTAGTCTAGTAATAGTGTAAGTACGATTCTATTCAATCTCATTCCTTCAATCCCAATTCTCGTGCCCTGGGAATCCCATGCCTTAGTAAGAGTGTGAACTCACCTTGGTTTGCTCGGTATGCTATGCTCTAGGGTTTATCAAATGTCTAAGTCCGTTACACACGACCTAGGATATGTTGCACATGATACGATGTAAGTGTTTGCATCAAATTAGGGTTTACACATCTTTGATATCCAAGCAATTGTGTTTTGTGTGTTTATTGTGTACAGGATCATGCAGTTGCAATCAAAATCATGCAATCATATATCGAATCATTCAGTTATAAGCAAACATGAACAGTTGCATGAAACTATATACAGAAGTATACAGAAAGCTTAATTACTGGTGTTTGTCATAATCCAGAACCCTTGTTTACTTATTCATTACATAAAATCAACAAACTTGGACTCCTTTGCATCATTAAAAGGTCGGACAGGGCCTTGCCCTTATAAAACCCGGAAAAGTGTGTGGGGGGGGGGCTTCCCCTGTTTAAAAGTCGGACTAGATCATTTGGGGGGTGGGGTTAAAAACTCGGACACATAGATGGGGGTCACAAAGGTCGGACATGGGGAAGTCTTAACAAAGTTCGGACCTAATGAGGGGTTGTTAAACCTCGGACAAGGGTAGAGGATTAAAAGTCGGACCCTTTGGCTTTCATACAGTAATTCGGACAATAGCATGTATGTAAGAACTCGGACCACCTACAAGTCTTTAAAGCTCGGACATCTTGCACAATACATAAAGGTCGGACCTTGTGGTCCTTGTTATAAAGATCGGACATGTTTTATATATCAAAGGTCGGACCTATATGAGCTTAATTAAAACTCGGATATCACTAAGCAAGCAAAGCTCGGACCTCTTATTACTATTAAAAGTCGGAACATTATATTCTGATAAAGGTCGGACTCCATGTCCTTTTTAAATCTTCGGATCATATGTTTACTTATTAAAAACATCGGACCTTCATGTTATTTATATATATGAAACTCGGACCCTTATCTAGGGTTAAACATCGGACCAAAGGCATCCATTAAGAACTCGGACAGAATGTTATGAGCATAATCATCGGACACACTTGCATGTTTAAAAGTCGGACTAACTCACATAATAAAACTCAGACTACGCAATGTTATTAAAGCTCTGACTAACAAAAAGTCATACGTTTCTTTGCATCATAACAGTTACATTTTCATACCATCACGACTAAGAAACCCTAGTTGCATCGCATTCTGTCTAGTAGCAGGTCAATTATCAATCCAATCATGCTATCCTGACTTGAATCTAATCATCAGGCAATTAGTTACACACTAAACTAAATCATTTCTTAATCATCAGAACTCAATCAAAACCACAGAAGTATCATATGAGAGCTAGGGTTTTCATGAACACAAAATTGAGAATTGATACAATCAAACTATCAATTAGGGTTTACAAGTATTACAATAATCAACAAACCATTACCTTGAATGATTCTACAGAAAGAGAGGAATCAAGAGTGATGAATGTCTTGCCAATGATGATGGTGGTGATGATTGCCAAGGAATCAGAGAATTGCAAGTACGTGTTTTGTTTTGTGTAGTGATTAGTGAAAAAGGATTAGGGTTAAGTATCTCTAAGATTTCACTAATTACCCTCTACCTCCCTAAGTATCATATTTTACACATGTACATCATCTCATAACAATTTCATAGTTTCACCACCAAGTTTACATATTTGACAAGTTTATCACAATTAACACATAACCATGCATAATCACACAATACATTTCATTGTATTAAAACGTATACAATTACATAGCCAATTATTTGCACAATTAAACAACAAAACAATACATGAACGTGCAATAAATGCGAAGTAGAAATCTTGGAAATTCGAGTTGTCACATTATCCCCAACTTAAAAGAAATTTCGTCCCGAAATTTGGTACGCACTCACTGAGGATGAGGAAGCTAGGTAAGCTGTATCGTTTACTAGTTTTCCTAGGGTGTCACATCATCCCCCCGTTGATTTGGAATTTCGTCCCGAAATTCCGCAGTAGTAGCTTCAGCCTCAGTAGTAGTTGCGTTGGTTTCGAATAACTGGGGGTACTTTTCTGTCATCTGGTCTTCGCGTTCCCAGGTGTACTCTGGGCCACGTTTGGATTCCAACGAACTCGAACAAGAGGGATTCTCTTGTTTTTGAGGACCTTAACATCCCGGTCCGTGATTTCAACTGGTTCCTCGACGAACTGCAACCGCTTGTCGATAGTGAGTTCCTTAAAAGGAACTATGAGGGTCTCATCTGACAGGCACTTCTTCATATTCGACACGTGAAATACATTGTGAACTGCACCGAGTTCAGCTGGTAAGTTTAACTTGTAGGCCACTTTGCCTATTTTCTCAATGATCTCGAACGGTCCGACATACCGTGGATTTAGTTTGCCCCGTTTGCCAAAACGAACCACACCCTTCCAGGGTGAGACTTTTAATAAAACCCGGTCCCCGACCTGAAATTCCAACGGTTTTCTACGCTTATCCGCGTAGGCTTTCTGACGATCGCGTGCTGCCGCCATGCGTTGTCGTATTTGTGCAATCTTTTCTATGGCGTCCACTACAATCTCCGGACCCGTGATCTGACTATCCCCCACCTCTGCCCAACAGAGAGGTGACCGGCATTTACGTCCGTACAATTCCTCGAATGGAGCGGCTTGTATGCTGGTGTGATAACTGTTATTATACGAAAACTCCACCAAAGGGAGATGCTTTTCCCAGCCGTTGCCGAAATCAATAACACATGCCCGAAGCATGTCTTCAAGAGTCTGGATCGTTCGCTCAGACTGCCCATCCGTCTGAGGATGATACGCTGTGCTCATGTCTAACCGTGAGCCGAAAGATTTATGCATCGCTTGCCATAGCTCTGACGTGAATCGTGCATCCCGATCCGAAATAATACAGGTTGGCACTCCGTGCCTCGAAACAACTTCTTTCAAGTAGACATCTGCTAAGGTAGAGAACTTATCTGTTTCCTTAATAGCCAGGAAATGAGCAGACTTTGTGAGTCGATCTACGATCACCCAGATAGTATCATTCGCACGCTGGGATCTAGGCAGGCCAGTAACAAAATCCATGGAAATTTCTTCCCATTTCCACTGTGGTATCCTGGGTTGTTGCAGTAGGCCCGCTGGTTTCTGATACTCCACTTTGACTTTTGCACATGTCAAACACTTGCCGACGTAAGTCGCGATGTGGGCTTTCATGCTAGGCCACCAATATGTAGTCTGATGTCGTGATACATTTTATCCGAACTTGGATGTACCGAGTAGCGAGACTTATGAGCTTCATCCATCACAAGTTCTCGTAAACCGCCATACAATGGTACCCAAATACGCCCTGTTACATAGTAGGCGCCGTCTCCCTTCTGTTCTAATCGTTGCCTTGAGCCGCGTAAGGCTTCAGCTTTGACGTTTTCTGGTTTCAATGCTTCCACCTGAGCATCTCGTATTTGTGCAGGAAGATTGGACTGAATAGTGAGCTGCAAAGCTCGTACACGCCTAGGTAGAGTGTCTTTCCGACTGAGAGCGTCTGCCACAACGTTGGCTTTGCCTGAATGGTACTTGATGGCGCATTCGTAATCATTAAGTAACTCGACCCACCGTCGTTGACGCATGTTCAATTCCTTCTGCTTGAAGATATGCTCGAGACTCCTATGATCGGTGTAAATAGTGCACTTGGTACCGTACAGGTAGTGTCGCCATATCTTGAGCGCGAAAACAACAGCTCCCAGCTCTAAATCGTGCGTCGTGTAGTTCCGTTCATGAACCTTGAGTTGACGAGAAGCGTAGGCAATAACTTTATCCCGCTGCATCAATACACAACCAAGCCCCTGTGTCGATACGTCACAATAAACCACAAAATCATCCGTGACCTCTGGCAATGAGAGAATAGGTGCGCTGCAAAGCCTATCCTTTAAGTACTGAAAAGCGGTTTCCTTGGAATCTCCCCAACGGTAGGTAACACCTTTCCGTGTCAGCATAGTAAGCGGCTGTGCGATCTTCGAAAAGTCCTTGATGAATCGTCTGTAATACCCCGCCAAACCCAAGAATTGGCGTATTTCCGTTGGTGTACGCGGTGCAGGCCAGTTCCTGATCGAATCTACTTTGGATGGATCGACATGAATCCCATCCCTGTTCACCACATGGCCTAAGAAGTGGACTTCACGAAGCCAGAAGTCGCATTTTGAAAACTTGGCGTACAATTGTTCCTTTCGAAGAAGTTCCAAGATAAGACGTAAGTGCTGCTCGTGTTCCTCCTGACTCTTGGAGTAGATCAGAATGTCGTCGATGAAGACAATGACGAACTTGTCAAGATAGGGTTTGCACACCCTGTTCATAAGATCCATGAAGACTGCAGGTGCGTTCGTAAGTCCAAATGGCATGACTAGAAACTCGTAATGACCGTAGCGAGTTCTGAACGCTGTCTTGGAGACGTCCTCATCCCGGACTCTCAGCTGATGATAACCAGATCTTAGATCAATCTTGGAGTAGTAACTCGACCCTTGCAACTGGTCGAATAAGTCGTCAATGCGTGGAAGAGGATAACGGTTCTTCACTGTGACCTTGTTCAGTTCGCGGTAGTCTATGCACATCCTGAAAGTGCCATCCTTCTTTTTCACGAATAATACTGGAGCTCCCCAAGGCGAAGAGCTTGGACGAATGAAGCCCTTATCCAAGAGCTCTTGTAGTTGCTTAGACAGTTCCTCCAGTTCAGTTGGAGCTAAACGATACGGTGCGCGGGCTATTGGTGCTGCTCCTAGAGCTAGTTCAACTTGAAACTCGACCTGGCGATGAGGCGGTAGACCAGGTAAATCTTCAGGAAACACTTGAGGAAATTCGCGTACAACTGGAATATCCTCAATTCTTTTCTCTTTCATCGATGCATCAGTAACTAGAGCCAAAATGGCCGTGTGACCCTTTCGTAAACATTTCTGAGCCTTCAAGAAAGAGATGATGCCAACCACAACACCACTCTTGTCGCCTTAAACTTCGAGAGGTTCCTTTCCCGTACGAGGAATACGAATGATCTTCTCCTTGCATAGGATCTCCGCCTGCTGCTTGGATAACCAATCCATGCCAATGACGATGTCGAAACTACCCAGAACTATTGGAATGAGATCAATCGAGAAGGCCTGACCCGCTAGAACGATGTTACAACCCTTGACTACATGCGTGGCTTCTACACTTTTACCATTTGCTAGTTCTACGACATGTTTGGTGTTTAGAGGTGTTGGTGTACGTTTTAACAATTTACTCATTTTCAAAGACATATAACTCGTATCCGCACCCGAATCAAACAAAACAGTAACGTAAATATCGTCGAGAAGAAACTTACCCATAACGACGTTGGGATCATTTCTGGCATCACCCTGCCCCAACACAAACGCACGACCCCTTGCTTCATTGCCGTTGTTGTTCCCACCGTTGTTGTTGTTGCCATTTCCCTGATTGTTGTTATTGTTGTTCTGGTTCCTGTTTAGCTGAGGGCAGTGCCTTTTGAAGTGCCCTTCTGCGCCACAGTGAAAACACCCTTTGTTGCCCTGTTGCTGATTCTGCTGCGCTTGTGGCTGCTGCTGATTCTGGTTCGCAGGCCGAGGGCTTCTACAATCTTTGGCCTCATGACCTATCTTGAGGCATCTTTGACAGTGACCCTTGTTACACTGGCCACTATGGTGTCTGTTGCAGTTGTTACACTTTGGGAGGTTCCCTCGATATCCCCCCTGCCTGTGACTGCCTGAAGAATGCTGACTGGGACTCTAGTAACTGTCAGTCTTTCGCTGCTGAACCTGTGATTGAACTGAAACTGACCCCTTGCTAGAATCCCCATCCCATTTTCTCTTGTTGTCGCTGGGAATAGCAAGTGTAGCAGAAGTAGTAGCGGTAGCAGTAGCGCTGATACGTTTAGGCAGCCTATTCTGATCCACTACCTGATCTGTGATGCGATGAGCGAGGCGTTGAATAGCCTGAATGTTGTCAAGATTAGCCGATGTTACATGGCTCTGAATTTCTGGCGCCAAACCCTTGAGGTATAACTCAATGCGCTTGATTAGAGGGTCCACCATAGTTGGACACAGCACAGCCAGCTTGTTCGACCGTTTAGTGTAAGCTTCGATTTCTGACCCAGTCATTTTCAAATGATAAAGTTCATCTTCCAGCTTATGAATGTCTTCCCGAGTGCAGTATTCCCTTTTGATCAGTTCCTTGAAATCATTCCAAGGGGTGGCGTTAGCAGCTGCCAACCCTAAGATCTGCACTTGTGCGTTCCACCAAGTTAGAGCGATCCCCTCTAAAGTACCAGTGGCATATTTCACCCTGCGAGCCTCAGGGCATTCACACATCTCGAACACCGACTCGAGCTTTTCAAACCGGTGGAGGAGTCCAACCGCTCCTTTAGTGCCACTAAATGTGCTAGGGCGACAATCCATGAAGTTCTTGAAAGTGCAGACGGGCTGCTGAGCGTGTTGACCTATTGTGTACGAATAGGACAAGGTTAAACACAAGAGTTAATGTAGGATCTAAAGATCCTAGTGTGAGTCTAAACTGCAGGGTATACTACCTGCTTGAGCAGCTGCAAGTGCCGCAGCAACTTGTTCATTAACGAAAGCCGTCAACTGGGCTTGTGTTATGTTAATTCGTCCGGCCATTGATCTTCACATCAAAGGCAACATAAGTGAGAAAGGTTCGCGAATAGTGCGATGACAGAAGAGTGTAAGCACATAGGTGTTCTCAAGCAATAACAAGTAATGAGCAGTGCAATCTAAGCATACTACGAGCAAAGTTCTATGCAATTCTAGCATGCAGGCAATAAACATAAACCTTATTACCTAGTATGTTGAGTCTTGCACGTGGAGCGAAGGTTCGTTGTGGATCGTTGAGAGCACTGTTCTGGTTATAGTCTGGTTTTAATAAAAACATTTTCCCCATATTAAAACCAAGTTCTCTATAACCAATGGCTCTGATACCAATCTGTCACACCCCCAAAATCCACCTGCGGAGTATCACCGCTTGGGAGCGTGACTGACCAGGATCAAGCCACCAATCATATAGAACAATATATAAAGTAAAAGTGATCGCCATTAAACCAAACCAAATCCATATGAAAGCTGTTCCAAAACATAAGTAAGTTATCACTGTTTAGCGGAAGCGTATAGATAAAACCCAACATAAATAAGTATGTAATGTCATAAAGTGTTTAACAAACAATCACGATCCAAGCCCACAACGACCAGCTCCTCCCTGTGCAAGCTCCATGTATCTAACGACCTGCAAGGCATGTAACAGAGGATCAACAACTAGTTGAGCGAGTTCACAGAAAGTAAATGCGTAATAGTATATTCGTTTGTAACATGTGGCTCTACTGGGCCGATAGTACGTTCTATTGGTGGGGGCTTCCCATGTTGTATAACCACTAGACTATTCGTAACCATAAGTGTTCTACATATCCCAAGAACAGTAACACGTACAAGTTTACGTAGGTTTTACGTAAGTAATCCTTCACAACCGAGGATAGGGGTACGCGGGGGTTTACGTAGGTTTTACGTAAGTGCCTGACACAACCGAGGCAGAAGTGAGTATAATTTCACGTAGGTTTTACGTGAGTATCCTTCACAACCGAGGATAGCGAGTAGCATAAGTATACATAGGTTTTACGTATGTGTCCTGCACAACCGAGGACGATGGTATGGTAGTCTAGTAATAGTGTAAGTACGATTCTATTCAATCTCATTCCTTCAATCCCAATTCCCGTGCCCTGGGAATCCCATGCCTTAGTAAGAGTGTGAACTCACCTTGGTTTGCTCGGTATGCTATGCTCTAGGGTTTATCAAATGTCTAACTCCGTTACACACGACCTAGGATATGTTGCACATGATACGATGTAAGTGTTTGCATCAAATTAGGGTTTACACATCTTTGATATCCAAGCAATTGTGTTTTGTGTGTTTATTGTGTACAGGATCATGCAGTTGCAATCAAAATCATGCAATCATATATCGAATCATTCAGTTATAAGCAAACATGAACAGTTGCATGAAACTATATACAGAAGTATACAAAAAGCTTAATTACTGGTGTTTGTCATAATCCAGAACCCTTGTTTACTTATTCATTACATAAAATCAACAAACTTGGACTCCTTTGCATCATTAAAAGGTCGGACAGGGCCTTGCCCTTATAAAACCCGGAAAAGTGTGTGGGGGGGGGGGGCTTCCCCTGTTTAAAAGTCGGACTAGATCATTTGGGGGGTCGGGTTAAAAACTCGGACACATAGATGGGGGTCACAAAGGTCGGACATGGGGAAGTCTTAACAAAGTTCGGACCTAATGAGGGGTTGTTAAAACTCGGACAAGGGTAGAGGATTAAAAGTCGGACCCTTTGGCTTTCATACAGTAATTCAGACAATAGCATGTATGTATGAACTCGGACCACCTACAAGTCTTTAAAGCTCGGTCATCTTGCACAATACATAAAGGTCGGACCTTGTGGTCCTTGTTATAAAGATCGGACATGTTTTATATATCAAAGGTCGGACCTATATGAGCTTAATTAAAACTCGGATATCACTAAGCAAGCAAAGCTCGGACCTCTTATTACTATTAAAAGTCGGAACATTATATTCTGATAAAGGTCGGACTCCATGTCCTTTTTAAATCTTCGGATCATATGTTTACTTATTAAAAACATCGGACCTTCATGTTATTTATACGTTTCTTTGCATCATAACAGTTACATTTTCATATCAGTTACATTTTCATACCATCACGACTAAGAAACCCTAGTTGCATCGCATTCTGTCTAGCAGCAGGTCAATTATCAATCCAATCATGCTATCCTGACTTGAATCTAATCATCAGGCAATTAGTTACACACTAAACTAAATCATTTCTTAATCATCAGAACTCAATCAAAACCACAGAAGTATCATATGAGAGCTAGGGTTTTCATGAACACAAAATCAAGAACTGATACAATCAAACTATCAATTAGGGTTTACAAGTATTACAATAATCAACAAACCATTTCCTTGAATGATTCTAGAGAAAGAGAGGAATCAAGAGTGATGAATGTCTTGCCAATGATGATGGTGGTGATGATTGCCAAGGAATCAGAGAATTGCAAGTACGTGTTTTGTTTTGTGTAGTGATTAGTGAGAAGGGATTAGGGTTAAGTATCTCTAAGATTTCACTAATTACCCTCTACCTCCCTAAGTATCATATTTTACACATGTACACCATCTCATAACAATTTCATAGTTTCACCACCAAGTTTACATATTTGACAAGTTTATCATAATTAACACATAAACATGCATAATCACACAATACATTTCATTGTATTAAAACGTATACAATTCCATAGCCAATTATTTGCACAATTAAACAACCAAACAATACATGAACGTGCAATAAATGCGAAGTAGAAATCTTGGAAATTCGAGTTTTCACATTTCGCTCCTAGTGTAATCACTGATTTCGCTCTTGTGGTTTCAAGTGCTAATTTCGCTCATCATTACACCCTGATTTCGCTTATATGGCCATTTCTTGATTTCGCTCCAAGGGTTGTTTTTGATTTCGCTCCAACCAATTAATTGAAACCTGTTTGTCAGTCATGTATTTTGAGGCCCAATCAAAATATTAAAACAAGTATTAAAGTTGTCGGTTATGTGATCATTAACAACACACATTCTCGGACCAGTCATGTGATATAGCAGTGTATTAAGTGCTTGGCCCAATCAAGTGAATTGAGTAAAAGAGTTATCAGTCACTATTAGAAACGGCCCAATGAGGACTTTGTCGGTTATTAATGACAGAAAGACCTTTTAATAACAAACAAAGGCGGCCCAATCATAGTTGTCGTGTTTAAAATGGCCCAATCATAGTAATCGGTCACATTTTATTAACGGCCCAATCACATTAATTGAATGTGTTGAATTGTCAATTGATGTTGTCTGCTAAAATTGAATTGTGCAATTAATTGGTGTTGAACCGATCTTTGCTATCTTACTTAAAAGGATTTTGCTTGAACAAAAAGTATTATTGAATTTGCTTATTTCGCTTGAAGTGTTGTTTTTCAGGTGTTTTTGATTGAACAGATTCCGCTTGAAAAGGGTTCGTGGTTGGAAGTTTGTATTTTCGCTTGATAAGGGCTGTTTGAAAACGTGTTTCCGAATCATGGATATCAATTTCTTTAATATGACTAGTGAAACAATTGATAGGATAAATGTATTAACGAAAGAATTTGACTTGTTTTCAAGTTGTCCAGGAGAAAGTACAAAGACTATCATTGAGAGGTATAGCCATCTTGTTCGCTCAATGTTTGAGAAGGGTATTCAGAAAAGTCCAAATGAATGGGTTGAAAGATTGGCCAATGCCATACCTCAACAAGAGTGGGGTACATATCTTTTGGATTTAAAAAGAACTGGAGAATTTTCTCGATTGACAATTTGTCAACTCATTGAAAAGCTTGAAGAACAGATGGAGAAAAATGCTATGAAAAAGAAAAGTCAAGAAGGAAAATCGTTATTAAAAATGAGCAATAGGTGTCCAAGTGGGAAAGGAACAGATTGGAAAAATTTCAGTTTTGAAAGATGAAAAGCAAACTGATGATAAATATATTCTTGTTTTGCAGGGAAATTGTGCGAAGCTGAAATCTGAAAATGACAGACTGTTAAGTGACTTGAACAGTTTGACATTGGAAAACCAGAAATTGAAAGAAAATGCAAAAATGTTTGAAGATAAAATCAAAAGGTTTGAAATTGAGAAATTAAAAACTGAGAAAGAATTTCAAAGTCAAATAAAAATTCTTGAAGATGGGAGAGATGTGTTTAGCAAAAACAACATCGAAAAGCAAAAAATGATAAATTCCGATCTTCAGAAAATTATTAGACTTGAAAAAAGAAGGTGAATGTGCTCGAAAGAAAATCAAAGAGTTAGAAGAAAAGGATGAAAGCAAAAAGAAATCTTCAGAAAATGAAGATTTCTGGATAAAGCTTGAGAATAAGAACTTGAAAGCAAATGAAACAAAATTTCAAGAACAGATAAAAGTTTTGGAAAATGAAAAATCTGTTCTTGAAAACATGAAAATAGAAAATGAAAAAACAATCAAGTCTCATTCTAATAGAATATCTCAGCTTGAAAAAGAAGCTGAGAATTCAAAAGCTAAAATTAATGAGCTTGAAAAGAAATTGAAAGGTTTTGTGACATCATCTGAGTTTTTGAATATCCCCTGTCCAAAACCGATCAATTCAGTTCCAATAAGTGACGATGTCACAAATTTTGACAAAGTCAAAATTGAAGATTGTGATGAGAAATCTGATGATGAAAATGAATAAAATTGAAAAACAAAAATTGTTTTTGAAATTAAAAGAAAATTTTCAAAAAACTGTTCTACAATCGACTGAAAAGGGAGAATGCTCTAAGCTAAAACCTTTGAAGAAGAAAGTGGAACAGAAACAAAAGATAAAAATTTGAAAAATGTACAAAAAGAAAATAACAGCTCATCAGATCGATCATCCAATCAAAATCAAAAATTACAAAAAGTAAAAAATGATAATTCAAAAATTGTTGGCAATAAGTGGTGCAGGTCGGACCACAGTACTCAAAAGTCAAATCCAGTTTACAAGAGGAATGATGACTACCACAAAGCCAAACAATGCTATGATCTGAGCGTTTGGTGTGAAGGTGGTACATGGTACGATAACAGAGTGTGTTACCGATGCGGTTATCAAGGACACATTGGTGTTAACTGACAAAGTTGGAATTATGAGACGAGAAGATGCTTTAACTGCAACATCAGAGGTCACATTGCCAGAGATTGCGCAAGGAGATCGAATGACAGATTGAGGGCTAAGTCTAAAAAATTGGCAAAGATTCCAGTCAATGTCAAGCCCCATGAACAGAAGGTTCTAAAACCTAGAGTTCAAGAACAGACAATTCAAGAAAAGAAAGTTAAACTTTCACAGGGGCAGAAAGACAGACCGAGGAAGAAGAGGAAGAAGGCGAGAGAGTATCTCGAGAAGATCTTGTCCTCGGGTTCATCCGTTGGTAAGAATAAGAGTTCTGATGAATCGACTCCCTCGATGGCAAAGTAAAGCAAGACGAATTCATCGGATACAAATCTGAGGACGAAAGAAGAAAAGAAGAAGAAGAAAATGGTCGGCGATGAATCTGACGTGTTAAAGTCAGACAAGCCACCGTCAGGCAATGAATCTGACAGATCAAAGTCAGACAAGCCATGTTCAGGAAATGATTCTGGTTCGTCAAAGCCAGAGGAGCCTGGTGTTGAGGTAAAAAGGGAGAATTCGGGTTTAACAATGGATGATGCAAATTTTCCACCATTATTGAACAAGCATTCAAAATCACCCAAGGATCGTCAGGCTTGGGTGAATCTATTCAAATAGAAAAGCCTGACTTGCCGGAGTTCCCAGGTTGGTAAGCGTGGAACATGAATCGGCACATTTCTTGAGAAATTTCACTCTGGTTGTCACACCCCCAAAATCCACCTGCGGAGTATCACCGCTTGGGAGCGTGACTGACCAGGATCAAGCCACCAATCATATTGAACATGCATTTAATATTAAGTAAGATAAAAGAAAACCATCCGTTCAATACAAAAGGTGTTCAAAACATATCAACGTTTTAAAGTGTAGCGGAAGCATAGTAAAGAAACCAACAGTAGTAAATAGTTTAAGCATTGTAACAGTTCAACATAAGAAACACAATCCTCGTCCACAACGACCCGCTTCTCCAATGCAAGCTCCCAGTACCTAACGATCTGCAAGGCATGTAACAGAATGATCAACAAACTAGTTGAGCGAGTTCACAGTAAGTAAATGTGTAACAGTAAGTAACAGGTGGCTCTACAGGGCCGATAGTAAGTTATGCTGGTGGGGGCTTCCCATGTTAAGTGACCACTAGACTGTTCGTATTATTATCCCTGTTCTTCGTCCGAGAACAGAAGTGTGTATAAAGTGTGCGTAGGTTTTACGCACGTATCCTTCGTAACCTGAGGATAGAAGTAAGTAATGCGTACACGTAGGTTTTACGTGCGTATCCTTCGTAACCGAGGATAGAATGGCATGTGAACCCGTAGGTGTTATCCCAACCTACGTAACCGTCCTGACATCCGAGGACATGATAGGTGACAGTCTAGTAAAGCATATGTACGTTCCTTTCAATAATAACCTTTAACCCATTCCCACAACCCGGGAATCCCATGCCTTAGTAGGAGTGTGAACTCACCTCGGTTTGCTCGGTATGCTAAGTTATGCACTCACAAGTAATTAATCACGTCCTAGTGTATGCACGTATAACAAATCAGTTCATGTTCACAATTGTACGCATGCAGTTAATGTTCACATAACAGTCAGTTGCATAACAACACACACGTATTATTTCACCTTGCACGAATACAGATGCTAACATTCATCTCTAGCATGGCATGTCAAATAATCCAGCATATAATCAATCAGTCAAAGTATGTTCATAATCCCTAACATCCTTCGAATCCAGTCACTATCTTTCGACAACAGTAATCACAATTATCCTTCGGACCAATGTTATGTTCCGAATCCTATGTCATCTTTCGGCCAACCTATCTTTCGGTCCAACTATCTTTCGGTCCAATAATGGTTCGGTCAAACTAGTATCTTTCGGTCAAATTTATGGTTCGACTAACAAGCATCCTTCGACAACAACTATGTTTCGGGTAGCAACATCTTTCGACAATTAACAGTTACGTTTGATCACCATCAGTTACGGATATCATGCAGCCAAATACAGAAACAGAAACCCTAATCATCTACAGCCGTCATCATCATAACAATCATCATCTATCATGCATGTCCAAACAAATCACAACAAGTACCAATTCTTAACAGTACATCTACATAACGAGTATCATACAAGCACGATTCCTCACTACAATCGATCTGTAATATTGATTAATAATCCGAACAGAATACCAAAGATCCTAATTGATAGCAGGTTTAGATCTTTGCGTTTAAACTAACCAAACCGTGTTCACTTGTTTCGTTTTCGTTTACCATAATCAATATCATCACAATATATCCGATTAGCATCTATATCCGATTAACATTCATATTCGATTAACATACGTGTCTGTTTAACATACAAACATATTGCAAGACAACTGGAAAAATCACGAGATCATATACACATAAAGCATCACATACTAACCGGAAATCTGGATTACGTAATGAAATCCTTTGAACAGAGTGTAGGTCTGCTATATGCCGTCACACACACAAGGGAACCGAAAGCTCTAGGGTTTTGCCGATCAAAAATGTTATTACGTAAAGTTTCTAATCCAACTTATATTAAATCGGCAGTGGGCCAAGGCCCAAATTGAAAGACTGGGCCGAAACATATCGAAGGATATGTTTCGAGTGCGAAGGATATGTTTCGAGCGCGAAGGATATGTTTCGAGTCCTTCATATGTTTCGACATCCTTCGATTCATGCATCATGTTTCGTGGAACATCCTTCGTAGGTTGGGCCATGATTCACACTAACTAGCTAACATACAGTACAAGTTTCACAATATGGAACCCATTATACACGATCAAACAATTATGCACAATCAAGCAATCAACATATATATATACTTTCATATCAATCCAATGTGCAATTAAGTAATTAGTCAAACACATGCTCGTGTAATACGTATGAAATCAATCTTAGAAATTCGAGTTGTCACATTATCCCCAACTTGAAAGAAATTTCGTCCCGAAATTTAGTACGCACTTACTGAGGAAGCTAGGTATCGTTCACTGGTTTTCCTGGGGTGTCACATCATCCCCCCGTTGATTTGGAATTTCGTCCCGAAATTCAGTAGTAGTAGCTTCAGCCTCAGAAGTGGATGCATTGGTTTCGAATAGCTGGGGGTACTTTTCTTTCATCTGGTCTTCGCGTTCCCATGTATACTCTGGGCCACGCTGGGAGTTCCAACGAACTCGCACAAGAGGGATTCTCTTGTGTTTGAGGACCTTAACATCCCGGTCCGTGATTTCAACTGGTTCCTCGACGAACTGCAACCGCTCGTCGATAGTGAGTTCCTTAAAAGGAACTATAAGGGTCTCATCTGACAGGCACTTCTTCAGATTTGACACGTGAAATACATTGTGAACTGCACCGAGTTCAGCTGGTAGGTTTAATCTGTAGGCTACTTTGCCAATCTTTTCTAAGATTTCGAATGGTCCGACGTACCGCGGATTCAATTTGCCTCTTTTACCAAAACGAACCACACCCTTCCAGGGTGAAACTTTCAATAAAACCCGGTCCCCGACCTCAAATTCCAATGGCTTTCTACGCTTGTCCGCGTAGGCTTTCTGACGGTCGCGTGCTGCCGCCATGCGTTGTCGTATCTGTGCTATCTTTTCTGTGGCGTCCACAACAATATCTGGACCCGTAATTTGACTATCCCCCACCTCTGCCCAACAGAGAGGTGACCGGCATTTACGTCCGTACAATGCCTCAAATGGAGCGGCTTGAATGCTGGTATGGTAACTGTTATTGTACGAGAACTCCACCAAAGGGAGGTGCTTTTCCCAGCCGTTGCCGAAATCGATAACACACGCTCGAAGCATGTCTTCTAGAGTTTGAATAGTTCGCTCAGACTGTCCATCCGTCTGAGGATGATATGCTGTGCTCATGTCTAATCGTGAGCCGAAGGATTTGTGCATTGCTTGCCAAAGCTCTGACGTGAATCGTGCATCGCGATCCGAAATAATAGAGGTGGGCACTCCGTGCCTCGAAACAACTTCCTTCAAGTAAATGTCTGCTAAAGTAGAAAACTTATCCGTTTCTTTGATAGCCAAGAAGTGAGCAGACTTTGTGAGTCGATCAACGATTACCCAAATAGTGTCATTCCCACGCTGGGATCTAGGTAAGCCCGTAACGAAATCCATGGAAATTTCTTCCCATTTCCACTGCGGTATCTTGGGCTGCTGCAGTAGGCCTGCTGGTTTCTGATATTCAACCTTGACTCTCGCACAGGTTAAGCATTTTCCAACGTACGTAGCGATGTGAGCTTTCATACTTGGCCACCAATAAGTAGTGCTGATGTCGTGGTACATTTTATCCGACCCTGGATGTACCGAATAGCGAGACTTGTGAGCTTCATCCATTACCAGTTGACGTAATCCGCCATAGAGTGGGACCCAAATACGCCCCGTTACATAGTAAGCACCGTCTTCCTTTTGTTCCATGCGTTGCCTTGAACCGCGTAAGGCTTCAGCTTTGACGTTTTCGGGTTTCAGTGCTTCTAACTGAGCAGCTCGTATCTGTGCAGGAAGACTGGACTGAATGGTAAGCTGTAGCGCTCGCACGCGCTTAGGTAGAGAGTCTTTCCGACTGAGGGCATCAGCCACAACATTGGCCTTGCCTGGATGATACTTGATGGCGCATTCGTAGTCGTTTAGAAGTTCAACCCATCTTCGTTGACGCATATTCAAATCCTTTTGCTTAAGAATATGCTCGAGACTCCTGTGATCGGTGTAAATCGTGCACCTGGTACCGTACAGGTAGTGTCGCCATATCTTAAGCGCGAAAACAACAGCTCCCAGCTCTAAATCGTGCGTCGTATAATTCCGTTCATGAACCTTGAGTTGCCGAGAGGCGTATGCGATAACTTTATCCCGTTGCATCAATACACAACCAAGCCCTTGTATTGATGCGTCACAATAAACCACGAAGTCATCCGTGCCCTCGGGCAGTGAGAGAATAGGCGCGCTGCAAAGCCTATCCTTTAAGTACTGAAAAGCGGTCTCTTGCGTATTACCCCATCTGTAAACGACACCTTTCTGTGTAAGCATAGTAAGTGGTTGCGCGATCTTTGAGAAGTCTTTAATAAATCGCCTGTAGTAACCCGCCAAACCCAAGAATTGGCGTATTTCAGTCGGTGTACGCGGTGCTGGCCAATTTCTGATCGAATCAACCTTGGATGGATCGACAAGAATCCCATCCTTGTTTACCACATGGCCTAAGAAGTGGACTTCACGAAGCCAGAAGTCGCATTTTGAAAACTTTGCGTACAGTTGTTCTTTTCGAAGAAGTTCCAAGATAATACGTAGATGCTGCTCATGCTCCTCCTGACTCTTGGAGTAAATCAAAATGTCGTCGATGAAAACGATGACGAACTTGTCGAGATACGGTTTGCACACCCTGTTCATGAGATCCATGAAGACTGCAGGTGCGTTTGTAAGCCCGAATGGCATGACCAGAAACTCGTAGTGACCATAACGAGTTCTGAAAGCAGTTTTGGAGACGTCCTCATCCCGGACTCTCAGCTGATGATACCCTGACCTCAAATCGATCTTGGAATAGTAACACGACCCTTGCAACTGGTCGAATAAGTCATCTATGCGTGGAAGAGGATAACGGTTCTTCACCGTCACCTTGTTGAGTTCACGGTAGTCGATACACATCCTGAACGTACCGTCTTTCTTCTTCACAAATAACACTGGAGCTCCCCAAGGCGAAGAGCTTGGACGAATAAAGCCCTTTTCCAAGAGCTCTTGCAGCTGTTTCGACAGTTCTTCCAGTTCGGTTGGAGCTAAACGATATGGTGCGCGGGCTATTGGTGCTGCTCCAGGTGCCAATTCGATCTGAAACTCGACTTGGCGATGAGGCGGTAAGCCTGGTAAATCTTCAGGAAACACCTGAGGGAAGTCACGTACAACTGGGATATCCTCCAGCTTCTTTTCCTTTGCTGATGCATCAGTAACGAGAGCCAGAATGGCAGTATGCCCCTTTCGTAAACATTTCTGCGCCTTCAAGTAAGAGATGATGCCAACCACAGCACCACTTTTGTCACCTTGTACTTCGAGAGGTTCTTGACTGGAGCGAGGAATACGAATAACTTTTTCCTTGCATAAGATCTCTGCGTGATGTTGAGATAACCAATCCATGCCGATGACGACGTCGAAGCTACCCAAGACTATGGGTATAAGATCTATCGTGAAAGTCTGACCCGCCAGAACAATGCTACAACCCTTGACTACATGAGCGGCTTCTACACTTTTGCCATTTGCTAGTTCTACGACGTGTTTAGTGTCTAGGGGTGTTGGTGTACGTTTTAATAAGTTACTCATTTTCATGGACATATAACTTGTATCAGCACCTGAATCAAATAAGACAGTAACGTAAATATCGTCGAGAAGGAACTTACCCATAACTACGTTAGGATCATTCACTGCATCTCCTCGACCCAACACAAAAGCACGACCTCGAGCTTCATTGCCGTTGTTGTTGTTGTTGTTGTTGTTGTTGCCATTACCCTGATTGTTGTTATTCCCGTTGCCCTGGTTGTTGTTGTTACGGTTCTGGTTCAACTGTGGGCAATCGCGTTTGAAGTGACCTTCAGCCCCACACTTATAACACCCCCTGTTGCCCTGTTGCTGATTCTGCTGATTCTGTGGAGCTGGTTGCTGAGACTGCTGATTCTGATTTGCAGGGCGAGCGCTTCTACAATCTTTGGCCTCGTGACCCATCTTTAAACACCTTTGACAACGGCCCTTATTGCACTGGCCGCTGTGATGCCTGTTGCAGTTGTTACACTTTGGAAGGTTTCCTCGATACCCTCCCTGTCTGTGGCTGCTCGATGAGTGCTGACTGGGACTTTGGTAACTATCCGTCTTTCGCTGCTGAGACTGTGATTGTACCGATGCTGATCCCTTGCTAGAATCCCCCTCCCATTTTCTCTTACTTTCGCTGGGAGTAGCAAGTGTAGTAGTAGCAGTAGCGGTAGCGGTAGCACTGATACGCTTTGGCAGTTTGCCCTGGTCTACTGCCTGATCTGTGATGCGATGAGCGAGACGCTGGATTTCCTGGATGTTGTTGAGGTTAGCCGACGTTACGTGGCTCTGAATCTCTGACGCGAGCCCCTTGAGATACAACTCAATTCGCTTGTATGGAGGATCTACCATAGTTGGGCACAGCACAGCCAACTCATTCGATCTCTTGGTGTAAGCTTCAATTTCCGAACCAACCATTTTCAAGTTATACAACTCGTCCTCCAACTTGTGAATGTCTTCTCTAGTGCAGTATTCCCTCTTGATTAGTTCTTTGAATTCATTCCAGGGTGTGGCGTTAGCAGCTGCCAACCCTAAGATCTGCACTTGTGCGTTCCACCAAGTGAGCGCAATCCCTTCAAGTGTGCCAGTGGCGAACTTCACCCTGCGAGCCTCAGGGCATTCACACATTTCGAAAACCGACTCGAGTTTTTCAAACCAGTGGAGGAGTCCGACTGCCCCCTCCGTGCCACTGAACGAGCTAGGACGACAGTCCATGAAAGTCTTGAAGGTACACGCAGGTTGTTGCTGAGCGGGTTGACCTATTGTGTACGAATAGGACAAGGTTAAATACGAGAATTATTGTAGGATCTAAAGATCCTTGTATGAATCTATACCGCAGGATATACTACCTGCTTGGGCGGCTGCAACTGCCGCAGCAACGAGAGCCTCTAGCTGGGCTTGAGTCATGGTAATTCGTGCGGCCATTGATCTTCACATCAAAGGCAACATAAGTGAGAAAGGTTCGCGAATAGTGCGATGACAGAAGAGTGTAAGCACATAAGTATTCTCATGCAATGACAAGTTGTGAGCAAGTAATGTAAGCATACTATGAGCAAAGTTCTATGCAAATTCTAGCATGTAGGCAATAAACATAAACCTTATTACCTAGGAAGTTGAGTCTTGCACGTGGAGCGAAGCGTCGTTGTGGATCGTTGAGAGCACTGTTCTGGTTATAGTCTGGTTTTAATAAAAACGTTTTCTCATATTAAAACCAAGTTCTCTATAACCAATGGCTCTGATACCAATCTGTCACACCCCCAAAATCCACCTGCGGAGTATCACCGCTTGGGAGCGTGACTGACCAGGATCAAGCCACCAATCATATTGAACATGCATTTAATATTAAGTAAGATAAAAGAAAACCATCCGTTCAATACAAAAGGTGTTCAAAACATATCAACGTTTTAAAGTGTAGCGGAAGCATAGTAAAGAAACCAACAGTAGTAAATAGTTTAAGCATTGTAACAGTTCAACATAAGAAACACAATCCTCGTCCACAACGACCCGCTTCTCCAATGCAAGCTCCCAGTACCTAACGATCTGCAAGGCATGTAACAGAATGATCAACAAACTAGTTGAGCGAGTTCACAGTAAGTAAATGTGTAACAGTAAGTAACAGGTGGCTCTACAGGGCCGATAGTAAGTTATGCTGGTGGGGGCTTCCCATGTTAAGTGACCACTAGACTGTTCGTATTATTATCCCTGTTCTTCGTCCGAGAACAGAAGTGTGTATAAAGTGTGCGTAGGTTTTACGCACGTATCCTTCGTAACCTGAGGATAGAAGTAAGTAATGCGTACACGTAGGTTTTACGTGCGTATCCTTCGTAACCGAGGATAGAATGGCATGTGAACCCGTAGGTGTTATCCCAACCTACGTAACCGTCCTGACATCCGAGGACATGATAGGTGACAGTCTAGTAAAGCATATGTACGTTCCTTTCAATAATAACCTTTAACCCATTCCCACAACCCGGGAATCCCATGCCTTAGTAGGAGTGTGAACTCACCTCGGTTTGCTCGGTATGCTAAGTTATGCACTCACAAGTAATTAATCACGTCCTAGTGTATGCACGTATAACAAATCAGTTCATGTTCACAATTGTACGCATGCAGTTAATGTTCACATAACAGTCAGTTGCATAACAACACACACGTATTATTTCACCTTGCACGAATACAGATGCTAACATTCATCTCTAGCATGGCATGTCAAATAATCCAGCATATAATCAATCAGTCAAAGTATGTTCATAATCCCTAACATCCTTCGAATCCAGTCACTATCTTTCGACAACAGTAATCACAATTATCCTTCGGACCAATGTTATGTTCCGAATCCTATGTCATCTTTCGGCCAACCTATCTTTCGGTCCAACTATCTTTCGGTCCAATAATGGTTCGGTCAAACTAGTATCTTTCGGTCAAATTTATGGTTCGACTAACAAGCATCCTTCGACAACAACTATGTTTCGGGTAGCAACATCTTTCGACAATTAACAGTTACGTTTGATCACCATCAGTTACGGATATCATGCAGCCAAATACAGAAACAGAAACCCTAATCATCTACAGCCGTCATCATCATAACAATCATCATCTATCATGCATGTCCAAACAAATCACAACAAGTACCAATTCTTAACAGTACATCTACATAACGAGTATCATACAAGCACGATTCCTCACTACAATCGATCTGTAATATTGATTAATAATCCGAACAGAATACCAAAGATCCTAATTGATAGCAGGTTTAGATCTTTGCGTTTAAACTAACCAAACCGTGTTCACTTGTTTCGTTTTCGTTTACCATAATCAATATCATCACAATATATCCGATTAGCATCTATATCCGATTAACATTCATATTCGATTAACATACGTGTCTGTTTAACATACAAACATATTGCAAGACAACTGGAAAAATCACGAGATCATATACACATAAAGCATCACATACTAACCGGAAATCTGGATTACGTAATGAAATCCTTTGAACAGAGTGTAGGTCTGCTATATGCCGTCACACACACAAGGGAACCGAAAGCTCTAGGGTTTTGCCGATCAAAAATGTTATTACGTAAAGTTTCTAATCCAACTTATATTAAATCGGCAGTGGGCCAAGGCCCAAATTGAAAGACTGGGCCGAAACATATCGAAGGATATGTTTCGAGTGCGAAGGATATGTTTCGAGCGCGAAGGATATGTTTCGAGTCCTTCATATGTTTCGACATCCTTCGATTCATGCATCATGTTTCGTGGAACATCCTTCGTAGGTTGGGCCATGATTCACACTAACTAGCTAACATACAGTACAAGTTTCACAATATGGAACCCATTATACACGATCAAACAATTATGCACAATCAAGCAATCAACATATATATATACTTTCATATCAATCCAATGTGCAATTAAGTAATTAGTCAAACACATGCTCGTGTAATACGTATGAAATCAATCTTAGAAATTCGAGTTGTCACACTGGTGATTTCTCGTCTTATATGTGGTAAATCAGGGACATTAAGTTGTACTTGATTTTCTACAAATGGTTTTTATGGTAAAATCAGAAAACGATAAATCTTTACATGTGATTAAGAGTACAAGGTGATGAAATGACCCCAAACCTACAAATGATTGGTAAACAAACTAATTTTTCCGGAAAAACCATTTTGATTAAAACAAACGTAAGTGTTTTGAAATCATAATGGGAAAATGGTTTGTTGTAAGGGGGAGTTCTGATTGTTTATGCCAAGTGGATGACGAATTGAAACAATTCTCGTCAAGTTGTCACTTTACTTTGTATAGTTTATTGTTTTCAAATTTTCCAGAAAATCAAAATTGAAACATATTTTGATTTTAGGGGGAGAAAATTTTTAAAAAAATTTGAAAATTTGAAAAAGTCAAAAACATCGAAAAATCAAAAATGAGTTTTGTTGAGACAAGATGAAATGATAGTACATCAGTGGACTATCACAGCACGCTAAAGAAATGGAAAGTTAATTTGTGATAAACGGTCTCACTAAAGATGTGACGATAGGCTCAGCTAGACTAGTAGATTTGCGATAACGATACAAACTTAAATGAAAAAGCCTAGTTCTAGTGGGAAACATGGTTGAAAGCATAGTACTTAGTTTTGTCCTTCTTGATTGTGTACCTACTCAGTAATCGCTAAATGCAAAGAGCATAAAAACTGGTTAAATTTGTGAACTTTCACAATTTTGCTGAAAAGTCGCTGTGATTGTGCATTTCATTTTGCAAAGATTTAAACTTGTTTTATTTCTTTATTTTGTTTAAGCATTGGACATCCTCTGCGTATACGTGATTATCGACCAGGATGTTATTGCCTAAACATTCTGCTTTATTTTCTTTGGTGTTTCGTTTAAGCTTTGGACCTCCTCTGCGTATACGGAAGTATCGACCTGGTGGTTAAAGCCTAAACAATTTCAACTTGTTTTTATTTTCTTATTTTGTTTAAACATTGGACTTTCTCTGCGTATACGGAAGTATCGACCTGATTGTTAATGTTTAAACATGTTGTTTTATTTTTGCACAAATCACAGTTGACCAAAGTTTAAAGGCATTACTTGAGTCAGTGTATTGCATGATGAGGGGATATGCTGAGATCGTGGGGTCCATTAGAATTTAGTGCAAAATTAATACACCTAAGCGTATCGATAAGCATTTCGAAAGTTTTTAGATTAAGTATAAGAGGACAAATATATCGTCAATCTATTTGAATCGTTTAGAACTTAATATGTTTAAAGCTTAACGGTGCTAGTGATTTGACACACCCTGACTTTTGCAGAAGCGTGATTATTGGTGTGACTTCTTAATACCATTGCATATGATCATAACAACACTATATGATAAAACCAGTAGATGTACATCCATTAATTTAAGTTTAAAAGTAGTACAACATAATTGTCTGACATGACGAGACCAATTTCAAGTTACCAACCATAACATGTTTTAAGGAGTTCAAAAAGACTCAACAAAAGATTTTTAAAACAACCCCGAGTTTAGGACCACGTATCTCGTCCAGGATTAAGATACGCCTCCTAAGCCCTAATGACTTGGATGACATCTTTATTCACAACGCAGCTTAAAAACTCCAACGCCCACCAGATCCATTTACTAATTCCCTGAAATACATGTAGTTTGAAAAATCAACAAAAGTTGAGCGAGTTCATGTGTAAGTAAGTATGTATAAACCTTTGTAAAAATGTCTGTATGTATGAAAATCCCTGGTATGTAGCAATAAGGAAAAACCATCATTGGGTTGCAAAGCCAATGATAAGTGTGAAGTGATGCAGGAAGACTCAACCCTAGCGGATTTGTGCGTCGGGCACTTAGTCAACTCATGGTCCACTCAGCGGACTCAGGAGTGGGGCTCGCTACACCCAAATAGATCTATCACTAATGTCCCTCGGTCCTACAACGAGGATTAATGGCCTTAAGTGTCATGCCCACCACTCACATGTTTGCGTAAGAGAAACCCTCCTTAAGCTAACCATACCATGTAAATAAATGTCTGTAAATGTCTGTAACATGTATTTTACCCCCGAGGTGTAAAACTGAAAATAGTTAAGAAAAAAGGGGGACATGAACTCACTGTATTGCGTCTTCGGTACTCGTAACCCAAATCTCTTCAGCAAACACGACTACCTACAATGGTCTAACGTCTATTAGACGAACGGGTCGTGCCTTGTCTTAGTATTTATGTCTTTGATTTACGTTTCTTATATTATTTCGAGTGATAATTATTTGTCAAAATAATTTGTATTTCAACTTAATCATATGTCGTGTTGGAATATTTGTTCGTTCCATATTCTTGTATCAATACTTCTAAAGTATCTTATATACGCGTTTCCTTCCCAAGGATGGGATGCCGGAAATATATATTTAACCATATTCATGTATGAAACCAACCTCCGATACTTTGTATTTTGTGATAAATATTATGACGAGTTTTATTTTTGAAAACAAAATCTAAAGTATACTAGTAAACACCCGTCTCAAAAATATTTATTAAGTGTTAGGATTTTCGGAAAATTTCGTCATAGTCTCCTTTGTAAACGGAGGTGTCCATGCTTAATTAGCATATCATTTTCTTTTACGTATATCCCGTAGTTCATTTTCAATAATCAAACCGACATATATACATACAAAGCATTGCTTACTTTATTTCAGCTTCATTACTCAAAACTGGACTGTTTTCGAGGATTTTTATAAAATAGTTAACCTTTTCCAAAAATTCTTAAATTTTTACAGAAGGTGCTATATGTTCCAAAATTTAATATGTAAAAATATCAGAGTCCAGTTCGTTACTCATATTTTATAGAAAAACATTTTCTCGATTGCAATCAGATTTGTTACTTTCTGATTGTAGTTTACGGGAATATTCACTAAAAATTAACCGTAAGTCCATTTGACAAAATTCTAGTTGGAGGGTCATCCTGAAAACGGTGACCAACCACTGTAAAAATTCCATGAGTCGATTTTACTCAGGTTTCAAGTTATGACTCCAAATATGACACACTTTTTCTGCAGTAAAAAAGCAGCTTGAGCTGCTGTCCAAAAACAGTCCCTTAAAAATAGTAAACGGTTTCGAAAAATTACGATTCCAGTGCCATTTGTTTAGTTATTCCAAAATACACATTTTAAGCTTCAGAAAATCCGTTTTTTGATTTAAAATGATCCCGTTACAGCCTATTGAAGTTGGCTGGAAATTCAACTCAGCAAGCTGTTTACATTGTAGAAGTGACTAAAAGTGCATAAACGAAGATCCTAACCATGGTTTATTGATGAACAAATGTTAAAACTTCAATCATGCTTTAACCAACCCTAAACCATCCAGATTTCAATGTCACAAAACCTTTTTATATATGGTTTTTATGCAGAATTTTAAGTTCACATTTTAGTGTTTTAGCTTTTGTGTGACTTGAACATTCAAACAAAACATAACAAGAATAAGATGGAACAAGAGTGTGAAGAGACTTACTACTAGCACAAGGCTAGGGTAGTAATCTTAGGACAAAGATGATGGTGAAATGTTGGTGACAAAAGCTTGAATCAAGCTTCCTTGAGAACCCTTCAATCTTGCACTTCTATGGATGAATCCTCAAACTTGAATGAGAGCTTTTAGAGAAGAAAATGGAGGTGGTGAAGTCTGGTGGTGGTGAAATCGGTTATGGAGAGAGGGGGGGTGAGCCGAAAATAAGAGGAGGAGGGTGAGGTTGAGTGTGGTTGAAATGATTCCCTTGCACTCCATTGGCCCTTTTGTGATCATGATTATATCTTGGCAATTACAACAAGTAAAAGAGGCCCAATCATGTTTAAAGGGAATATTTAGTGGAGATTTAGTGATGATGATGGTGGGTCCCATATGTGGGCCGAAATTTATGAGGGGGGGGGGGGGTTAAGTGTAAAATTTGATAGCTAGGAGGTAAATAATTAGGAGGTTAAGGGTATTTTCTAGAATAGTGGGTGTATGTCATGTTTACATGGTGTATGGGGATTTTTGTGACCATAATTAATTTAAAATGATAAAATAATATTTCTGAAAATATTTTCGTGTCCAGGGTAATGTCTGATTGTTCGGTTACGTATCGTTCCGTTAAAGCGTTTAATTGTACTGTATAGTGTCTTTTATGCATCTTTTTGTAACGAATTTTAATTCCAACACTTAGGAAAGCGTTCAAGACCATTTATAAATTTTCTGAATAATACGAGTGTGTTAAAAGCTGAATTGTTGCTGAAAATGCATAATTCTGTACTTAAAATGAGTTTTAGGCACTTTCCGGCACTCAAACTATCACCTAGTGACACAGTCTTATGGTCCTCACTTCCCTACACTTCCTACTGGTGTAGTACTTTATCCTTGGCTCATACTGGCCTCAATATAGTGTTTGTCTATGTGCTGGCATTGTCAGCATGTGTCTGAGTTATCCGCTCACTGTGCTAGATGTGCTTTGTGCATCAGGTTTGTCACTAAGAGTCTGTATGAAATAAATGGGGTGACTGTATGTAAAGTGATGCACATGTATGTTTGTAACATAAATCAGTAAGCAGTTTAAAGTGTCAGTTGTTATCAAGCACAATCATTAAGCACATAATTAGAATTAATTAATTGTACAGTACCTGTAATTGTGAGGGTTGTCACATTCTCCCCCCGTTAAGAAAATTTCGTCCTCGAAATTTGTACTACCTTAACTCCCTAGGGTTTCGTTATGCGTGTATGTATATGAATAGTACTGGGGTAGATAATCACCAAACCGAATCAAACCTTATTCACCTCAAGTGAGTCCAAGCATATATATAACAACCAAAATCTAATGGTTAAAAGGTATGTGCTTTTAGCATTTAATGTCAAGGGCATAAGTCATATTGACGTGTAGTCTAGTGTAATCCAGTTACAGGGGTTCCACAAAAAGGGTTTTATCCAATAGGGTTCCCAAATGATTGGTCATAGTATGCAAATTTTCACAAACCATAGCATCCGCTACATGAACTCAAAATCAACAACTTGGAGATGAAAATGACCTGTCAACTTTCGAATGAGTAAATGATAAGAATTTGTGTGCTGACATTCTCGAATTGCGAAAATACACCAAGTGAGGTAAAAGCGAATCTGGTGTACCATTGCCTTAACACACAACTGTGTTGAGACTGCTTTAATCATGATAAACAAAACGGATTTAGTGCAAGTCAATAAATAATCAAATCTGTGTATGAGGTGCGTAACGAACTTAGCGCAAGCTTCAATTCGGTGAAAGTATCACCGCAAGGTATCGAAATCCACAAATGATTTAGTGGAGTCGTAGGCCAATCGAGTCCACTATGTCTCGAAACAAAAGAACCTTTGCAAGAATATTTGAATGTGATGTTCCCAATACATCACATGGCGTCTCAAATCAAAACATGTGAAATGGATAAGTTCAAGCAATTGAACTTATTTTCAGCATAACCCGACAATAAACGTATGTACCAATAAGGGAAATCTCAGCATGGTTACAAAAATAATCCATGAATGTATCTTGAAACAAAAGAAGTTTTCGAGAAAGTGTGTTGACTTGATAGCAAAAGAGTCAACCGTTACAATAATGTAGGCCATTTGAATCACAAACCAGTAGTTAGATTTAGCAACATAATATACGAATTTCAATGAAGCGTTCGAAATGAAACCGTATGTGTAGCAGATGGTGCACGCGTAATATGTGAGTTTCCAACTGATGAAACAATGAGTATGAGGTAATGACCATGTATCGAAGCAAATGTGTGTTCGCTCTTAGCGAAGAAAATCAAAGCGATGCAACTACTTTAAGGGGAGTAGAGATGCAAACATCTACTCGGCTAGAAGTAAAAGTGAAGATTTTAACGAAAGAATTTCAAGTACTTTCTGTTCTGTTAACTGAAATGGCATATATGTCAGGTTAATAGTGTTCGATTGAGTTAACAGATATGGTGTCTAAGTAACAACCTTTACAAGTTTGGACCTGGGTTCCCAAGGGTCCTAAGCATATGTTTTCTAGATCCTCAAGGTTTCGTATTCTGTGTAACTCGGTTTTGTGCATTGTGTAGGAAACACCATCTTTGTGTACGTTTAAAAACAAGTTATTGTCCCACAATTTCCCCCGGTATGCTTTCTTCCTGAATTCATCGCTAACGACACTCGATCATCAATCAGTTGTGTAATAGTAGTTGGATCCTCACAGTTAGTTAAGTAAGAAATTTGTTAATTCTCAGCAAGAGTTACTGACTCTTGTGGGTTAGTTCGTTCGGCTCTTGATACTCGATGCCTATTTGAAAATTACGTCCTCTTTTTTGATGAGCAGAAATCTGGGTTACCCAAAAGGGAATTTTTGGTCTGTTATCTTCCTTCTCCATCAACTTCTGAGGTCGCACTGCCAATTCTTGCATCTCCGAGGTGTAAGTCGCTAAAGTGCATCGACTACAGGCGCAACGCCTGGAATCAAATCGATGCGAAGATTCGTCTTGTCATTGAGGGGATAATTCTGGCAAGTCTTCAAGGTAGACTTCAGGATATTTCCTTATCACAGGAATATCTTCGAGTTTTGGTCCTTCGGCTCCCTTGTCCCCGACATGAGCCAAGAAAACAACACATCCTTTACGCAATAACTTTTGGGCCTCCCCGCAATTAGTAATTTGTAGGGGCGTATCCTGCTTCATGAGCCACGGTCGTTTCTTCGTTTGCCATTGTGATGCGGTTATCAATCTCCGCTCGAACACTCGGCAGTTGATCCATTCCAATTACCTTGTCGAAGCTTTCCAACTCAACTGGCAGTAGATCATGCATAAATTCACGCTCTTCGGGTTCTATCTTGCCATTTCTAGTCACTGCGTTGGCTTCCACTAGCTGCACCTAGCTAGTTCCATCGAGTGCAAGTTATCTAACTTACGTGCTACTATATCAAGTACACTCTCGAACTCTAGAGATGCGAAACCGAAAATTTGCAACAGTATTTGGCAACACAGATGCATAACGTTGAGTGATATGGAACGTACCGATATCCATGCTTGGATTCCTGGTGTGCTCCCCTAGTCCTGCTACTGAGCTTTTATCCTCGTGCCTGATTCTTCTTAGGGCAGTATTTTCTGAAATGCTTCTTGCTCCCACAGTTAAGACAACCTTGAGCACGTTTCTGTCTGTCACTTGTCCTGCCTGGATAATCGTCACTGTCGTTGTTCCCTCCGTGATTCTTGCTTCTATCTTGGCCTCCATTCCTACTTTCAGTAACTTAGCTAAAAGTTTCCTTAGGATGCCCTCTGTGACACCCCAGGAAAACCAGTCAACGATACGACTCACCTAGCTTCCTCAGTAAACGCATACCAAATTTCGGGACGAAATTTCCAATCAGTTGGGGATAATGTGACAACTCGTACTTTACCGTCTCGTACATTACGTGTAACCATTGAACTAGTGTGATTATGTGACTATATTGATTAATTAAACGATACGTGTTACGTGAATTATGTGGTTAAGTTGTGTGATCGAACGTTATATAATTTCATAAGGATGTGTATGTTACTACTTGAACCGAATGCCCACCCGAACACAAGCCCACTCGGTCCATTTAGTGGACTCGAGACCTTGAGAAAACCCATGTGGGGTTTCGGCCCACATTCCTTGTACGCATATATATACACATGCACATCTTAGGGTGTTAGTTTTACAACTTTTGCAACTACAAAGCAACACACACACAAGCTCTCTCGTTCTCTCTCGTTTTACTTGGAAACTGAAGGCACAAGAACACCCGATCATCCTCTTGTTCGGATCACCCTTCTTTACTCTTAATCGGTTAGTGTTTTGTTTATGTTTTTATGATAAGTGATGTTATGATTTCATGTTTAGATGAAACCGATTAGAATCCGCATGATTGTGAACTAGGGCCGGTTAGATTATGTTGTTTATTATTTGTCTCCGGATTGATTTCGTGATGATAGATATAATCAGGTTCTGTATGAATGTTGATCGGATAGGTTGCATGCTAGTTCGATGATATGTTTATGATCCGGTTTAGATTTGTGTGATAATCCGATTTTGATTTGATGCTGTTATGATCATGCTAAATGGTGATGATTTGAAAATATTATGAATATGATTGAATGTTGAATAATCATTGTTTGATCCGGTTGGTGAAACTGCTAAACTTGTTTGCTGAATTTACGGGATATTAGTTGAATTAGATTTGGAAACTGATAATTGATTTGCATTAACACGTATTGCATGAAATCAGGGAAAACCAGTTACACACACGGTTGCGACTCGGTATCACCGATTGCGAGTCGGAACCCCACTCGAGACCACAACAGCACAAGCCGAGACCACGGTTGCGAGTCCTGTTGCGACCCGTAACCAGACCATGATGAGCCGAAATCACCAGTTGCGACTCGCAACCTCCTGTTGCGACTCGTAATCTCCGGCTGTGACTCGTAACCGGGCCATGATGAACCGAGACCACCTGTTGCGACTCGTAACCACCGGTTGCGACTCGAGATCTCCGTTGCGACTCGAGACCATCATTTACACGTACACTGTTTTGGGCCTACACTGTCACGGGCCCAACCTTATGACTGCTATGTTATTGGACTTGTTACATAGTTGCTAATTGGACTGCTTATGTTAATTGGACTGACTACTTGGACTCGTTACTTGATGTGAACTGCTAATACGTTTATGTGAATTGCCATGATCATACTTGATACCATACGTGATACAAACGTGCCACATACGAACCTAACTTGCATAGTAACCATGATAGGACGTGGTTGATTCCTTACTTGTATACTTGAGCATTATACTGTCTGCCGAGCAAACCCAGGTGAGTTCACACTCCTACTAAGGCATGGGATTCCCGGGTAGTGGGAATGGGATAAAGGTTACAATTGACTAAGAACGTACATATGCTTTTTCCTAGACTATCACCTACCATGGTCCTCGGATGTCAGGACGGTTCCGTAGGTTAGGATAACACCTACGTGGTCTTATGCCAATTACTGCCTCGGATGTCAGGCACGCACGTAAAACCTACGTGTACGCATTACTTCTATCCTCGGTACAAAGGATACGTACGTAAGACCTACGTACACCCCCGCGTCTCCTATCCTCGGTTATGAAGGATACGTACGTAAGACCTACGTACACCCCATACGCGCTACTGTTCTCGGAAGAAGAACAGGGATTGATACGAGTAGTTGGTACGAATAGTCTAGTGGTCACATAACATGGGAAGCCCCCACCTGTATAACTTACTAACGGCCCAGTAGAGCCACCCTTTACTTACTGTTACGCACTTGCTTACTGTGAACTCGCTCAACTAGTTTGTTGATCATTCTGTTACATGCCTTGCAGATCGTTAGGTACTTGGAGCTTGCACTGGAGAAGCGGGTCGTTGTGGACAAGGATCGTGGTTTCTACGTTGAACTATTATGACATTTAAAACTATTAACTATTGTTGGATTATTTACTATGCTTCTGCTACACTTTGAAACTATGGTTATGTTTTGAACACCTATCGTATTGGATGGATGGTTTACATTTATTTTACTTAATATTAATTACATGTTCAATATGATTGGTGGCTTGATCCTGGTCAGTCACGCTCCCAAGCGGTGATACTCCGCAGGTGGATTTTGGGGGTGTGACAGATTGGTATCAGAGCCATTGGTTATAGAGAACTTGGTTTTAATACGGGAAAAAGTTTTTATTAAAACCAGACTATAACCAGAACAGTGCTCTCAACGATCCACAACGACGCTTCGCTCCACGTGCAAGACTCGACATCTTAGGTAATAAGGTTCATGTTTATTGCCTGTTTGCTAGAATTACTTAGAACTTTGCTCGTGGTATGCTTAGACTACAATGCTCACTATTTGCTGTTGCTTAAGAACCCTTACGTGCTTACGCTTTTCTGTCATCACACTATTCGCGAACTTTTCTCACCTATTTCGCCTTTGACATGAAGATCAATGGCTGGAAGAATTAACATGACACAAGCCCAGTTAGAGGCTCTTGTTCAAGCCCAAGTTGCTGCGGCAGTTGCAGCAGCTCAAGCAGGTAGTATATCCTGCAGTATAGGCACACACTAGGATCCCTAGATCCTACATTCACTCTTGTATTTAACTTCGTCCTATTCGTACACAATAGGTCAACACGCGCAGCAGCCTGTCTGCACTTTCAAGAACTTCATGGACTGTCGTCCAAACTCTTTCAGCGGCACAGAAGGAGCGGTTGGACTCCTCCACTGGTTCGAGAAGCTAGAATCAGTATTCGAGATGTGCGAGTGCCCTGAGGCTCGCAAGGTCAAGTTTGCTACTGGCACCTTGGAAGGAATCGCGCTAACCTGGTGGAACGCGCAGGTGCAGATTCTTGGGTTGGCAGCTGCTAACGCCACCCCATGGAACGATTTTAAGGAACTCATCAAGCGTGAATATTGCACGCGTGAAGACATTCACAAGCTGGAAGACGAGCTATATAATCTGAAAATGGTTGGGTCAGAGATCGAAGCGTATACTAAATGGTCGAACGAGCTGGCCGTTCTGTGTCCAACTATGGTGGACCCTCCATACAAGCGCATTGAGTTGTACCTCAAGGGATTGGCGCCAGAGATTCAGAGCCACGTGACGTCGGCTAACCTCGAAAACATCCAGGAAATCCAACGCCTCGCTCATCGCATCACCGATCAGGCAGTGGAACAGAATAAACTGCCTAAGCGTGTCAGCGCTACTGCTACAGTCACTCCTTCAGCTACTCCCGTTACTCTCAGCGACAACAAGAGGAAATGGGAGGGGGATTCAAGCAAAGCATCAGTTTCGGTTCAGTCCCAGAATCAGCAGCGAAAGACTGACAACTATCAAAGCCCTAACCAGCAGTCGTCAGGTAGCCACAGGCAGGGTGGATATCGCGGAAATCTCCCAAAATGCAACAACTGCAACAAGCACCACAACGGTCAGTGTAACAAGGGTCGTTGTCAAAGATGCCTCAAGATGGGTCACGAGGCCAAAGACTGTAGAAGCCTTCGTCCTACGAACCAAAATCAGCAGCAGCCTCACGCTCAGCCTAACCAACAACAGGGCAACAAGGGATGCTACAATTGTGGTGCTGAAGGACACATCAAGAGACACTGCCCACAGCTCAACAGGAACCAGAACAACAACAACCAGGGCAATGGCAACAACAACAATGGGGGAAACAACAACGGCAACGAGGCAAGGGGCCGTGCATTCGTACTAGGTCGTGGCGACGCAGTGAATGATCCCAACGTTGTTATGGGTAAGTTTCTACTCGACAATATTTACGTTACTGTTTTGTTTGATTCGGGTGCGGATACAAGCTATATGTCTGTGAAAATGTGTCAACTGTTAAAACGTGCACCAACACTTTAACCCACCAAACATGTAGTAGAGTTAGCTAACGGTAAAAGTCTAGAAGCCACGCACGTAGTTCAGGGTTGTAACCTTATCCTAGCTGGTCAAGCCTTTTCTATTGATCTCATTCCCATAGTTTTGGGTAGTTTCGACGTCGTGATTGGGATGGATTGGTTGTCCCAACACCAAGCAGAAATCCTATGCAGCGAGAAGATTATTCGCATTCCTCGTTCTGGTCAGGAACCTCTCGAAGTTCAAGGCGACAAGAGTGGTGCAGTGGTTGGCATCATCTCATTCTTGAAGGCTCAGAAGTGCTTACGTAAAGGTCACACAGCCATTTTGGCTCTTGTTTCAGATGCATCAGTAAAGGAAAAGAAATTGGAAGATATACCAGTCGTACGTGACTTCTCTCAGGTGTTTCCTGAAGATTTACCTGGCTTACCGCCTCATCGTCAGGTCGAATTTCAGATCGAGCTCGCTCCAGGAGCAGCACCCATAGCTCGCGCACCATATCGTCTAGCTCCATCAGAATTGGAAGAATTGTCAAAGCAGCTGCAAGAACTCTTGGAAAAGGGTTTCATTCGTCCAAGCTCTTCGCCTTGGGGAGCTCCAGTACTTTTCGTGAAAAAGAAAGACGGTACATTCAGGATGTGTATAGACTACAGGGAACTGAACAAGGTGACGGTGAAGAACCGTTATCCTCTTCCACGCATAGATGACTTATTCGACCAGTTGCAAGGGTCGTGTTACTATTCCAAGATCGACCTACGGTCAGGTTACCATCAACTGAGAGTCCGCGAGGAGGACGTCTCTAAGACAGCATTCAGAACTCGCTACGGTCACTACGAGTTCTTGGTTATGCCGTTCGGACTTACAAACGCGCCTGCAGTATTCATGGATCTTATGAACAGGGTGTGCAAACCCTATCTCGACAAGTTCGTCATTGTTTTCATCGACGACATCCTGATTTACTCCAAGAGTCAGGAGGAGCACGAGCAGCATCTTCGTCTGATATTGGAACTCCTTCGAAAGGAACAGTTGTACGCCAAGCTTTCTAAATGCGACTTCTAGCTTCGTGAAGTCCACTTCTTAGGCCACGTGGTAAACAAGGATGGGATTCACGTCGATCCATCCAAGGTAGATTCGATCAGAAACTGGCCTGCACCGCGTACACCGACAGAAATACGCCAATTCTTGGGTTTGGCAGGATACTACAGACGGTTTATTAAAGACTTTTCAAAGATCGCGCAACCACTTACGCTACTGACACAGAAGGGTGTCACCTACCTTTGGGGCAACCCGCAGGAAACTGCTTTTCAATACCTAAAGGATAGGCTCTGCAGCGCACCTATTCTTTCATTGCCAGAGGGCACAGATGACTTCGTGGTATACTGTGACGCATCAATACAGGGTCTGGGTTGTGTATTGATGCAACGTGATAAAGTGATAGCCTACGCTTCTCGGCAACTCAAGGTTCATGAACGGAACTACACGACGCACGATTTAGAGCTGGGAGCTGTTGTTTTCGCGCTTAAGATATGGCGACACTACCTGTACGGTACCAGGTGCACGATCTACACCGATCACAGGAGTCTCGAGCATATTCTTAAGCAGAAGGATTTGAACATGCGTCAACGACGATGGGTCGAGTTACTTAATGACTACGAATGCGCCATCAAGTACCATCCAGGCAAAGCCAATGTTGTGGCTGACGCCCTCAGTCGGAAAGACACTTTACCTCGGCGCGTGCGAGCGCTACAGCTTACGATTCAGTCTAGCCTTCCAGCACAGATACGAGCTGCTCAGACAGAAGCACTGAAACCCGAAAACGTCAAGGCTGAAGCCTTACGCGGCTCACGACAACAAATGGAACAGAAGGCAGACGGCGCCTACTATGTAACGGGCCGGATTTGGGTCCCTCTCTATGGCGGTTTACGCGAACTTGTAATGGATGAAGCTCACAAGTCCCGCTACTCGGTACATCCAGGGTCGGATAAAATGTACCACGACATCAGCACTACTTATTGGTGGCCTAGCATGAAGGCCCACATCGCTACTTACGTTGGAAAATGTTTGACCTGTGCGAGGGTCAAAGTTGAATACCAGAAACCAGCTGGCCTACTTCAACAGCCTAAAATACCTCAGTGGAAATGGGAAGAAATTTCCATGGATTTCGTTACAGGCCTACCTAGATCCCAGCGTGGAAACGATACAATATGGGTCATAGTTGATCGACTCACCAAGTCTGCACACTTCCTGCCGATTAAGGAAACGGACAAGTTCTCCACTCTCGCAGACGTCTATCTCAAAGAAGTTGTTTCGAGGCACGGAGTGCCCACCTCTATTATTTCGGATCGCGATGCACGATTCACGTCAGAACTTTGGCAAGCGATGCATAAATCATTCGGCTCACGATTAGACATGAGCACGGCATATCATCCTCAGACGGATGGGCAGTCTGAACGAACGATCCAAACTCTCGAAGACATGCTTCGAGCATGCGTCGTCGATTTCGGCAACGGCTGGGAAAAACACCTCCCTTTGGTGGAGTTCTCGTACAATAACAGTTACCATACCAGCATTCAAGCCGCTCCATTCGAGGCATTGTACGGACGTAAATGCCGGTCACCTCTCTGTTGGGCATGTGACAACTCGAGTTTCTAAAGAATTCCATCTTCACATTAATTGCGCGTCAATTGTTTAGATTGTCTGTTACACGACTTGTTTGTTTCACAACCGGACGCGTTGTAATATGTTAGATCGTATTGTAGTTGGTATGTTATACTTGATGGGTATTAACTGTGTTTTAATTATATATATACTTGATGTGCATTATTTGTATATGTTTAAGATATGGTGGTGATATTTTATGCTTTTTAAACAATGGAACTTTGGCCAATACTCTAACCCATCCGAAAACATTATGGCCGAAAACACCCTATGTGTCTTCGTCCACCATATTGCCAACGAAAACATGGAATGGGCTTTGGCCCAGCATCGATTTAATATTGGAACCGACCCAAACTCAATGAAACTTGGCCCAAAACCCCCTCTTTCTATGTATACGTGAATACATAGACATATTGCAACCCTTGTCAGTTTGCAAACCCTAAAAACTTAATTCCCCTCACTTGATGTGCGACGGCAGTGGACACCCCCCCCCCTTCGAGGCATCATCCAATTAGATCGAGCTCATTGGTTAGTAATTATCATATTTGTTATTTCGTAATGATGATCTTGTTTATGTGTGACTGTGATCGACAAAAGTGTAGGTGTATGTTTTTGGAATTGGATTGAGTTTGCGGTTTGTAGTTGTTTTCATAATACCCTGCTATTCGATCTTGTTATGCGTACAAAGTGCCTACATGTGTATTGTAATAATTGTGCAATCAGAACAATAATTCATCTATGTCATGCATGTGCTTTGATGAAATATGAGGTCCAATAGTGTTAGGATTAGTGATGCAATTGTCAGATAGTGCATGTGGTTACTTGTTCCTATTCGGCTAGTGTATTAACATTTAGAATTGTATGATTAAATTGGAGTCTCATGTCAAAGTATGGTGATGTGGCTGTTTTGTAATTGGTGGGGTGGGCGGCCAAGTTAAGGCCATTGGCTTTGTAATCGGTCCAATGGTGATCAAGTACCCACCGATAGATTATTAAAAATATGTGATATTGCTTGTGTTTGGTGCTTGTTAAAAGGAGCCCATGACCGAGTTTATTTAATGAAGCATGGTCCGAGTTTATTAGCATGTATATATATAAGTCTGAGTTTATCATCCTTGACCGAGTTTATTAGCATGTATGTGTATATGCCTGAGTTTATTATCCTTGTCCGAGTATCATAAGGCTTGAAGCCTATCCGACCTTGTAAATATTGTTATATGTATAGCCCAAGATGTTTTACTGAGATGATGATTATTGACCGACTCCAACCGATAACCCTGTTAATTATAACTCCATTAGTTATTAACTATGTAATTTGTGCATGAGACTTCGTTAGGCGTGTAGCTAGTAAACATATCAGCATGTTATGTGTGCTTGATAACTCCAATACTGAATGATTCTGTTCCGTATGATTCGAATAAATTGAAGTAAGCCTTTATGTGAAACGTAAATTTGTATGATTATGATTTAACTGGCGTATGATGCATGTTATCAACGGTCGAACATACTTTGTGGTATATGTTGCATACGAAACATTACGAACATGAACTGATCAAGTAAACGTGCTTAATATAGGATTTGATTGAGTAAGTTCTAGCACAAAGTTAATCATACCGAGCAAACCCAGGTGAGTTCACACTCCTACTAAGGCATGGGATTCCCGGGTCGTGGGAATGGGTTAAAGGTTTCAATTGACTTATAACGTACAAACGTTTTTCCTAGACTATCACCTATCATGGTCCTCGGATGTCAGGACGGTTCCGTAGGTTGGGATAACACCTACGTGGTTCCGTAGGTTGGATAACACCTACGTGGTCATATGCCATTACTGCCTCGGATGTCAGGCACGCACGTAAAACCTACGTGTACGCATTACTTACTTCTATCCTCGGTACAAAGGATACGTACGTGAAACCCACGTACACCCTATACGCGCTACTGTTCTCGGACGAAGAACAGGGATAATACGAATAGTCTAGTGGTCACATAACATGGGAAGCCCCCACCTGTATAACTCACTATTGGCCCAGTAGAGCCACCCGTTACTTATTGTTACTCATTTACTTACTGTGAACTCGCTCAACTAGTTTGTTGATCATTCTGTTACATGCCTTGCAGATCGTTAGGTACTTGGAGCTTGCACTGGAGAAGCGGGTCGTTGTGGACAAGGATCGTGGTTTCTACGTTGAACTATTATGACTTTTAAAACTATTAACTATTGTTGGATTATTTACTATGCTTCCGCTACACTTTGAAACTATGGTTATGTTTTGAACATCTATCGTATTGGATGGATGGTTTACATTTATTTTCCTTAATATTAATTACATGTTCAATATGATTGGTGGCTTGATCCTGGTCAGTCACGCTCCCAAGCGGTGATACTCCGCAGGTGGATTTTGGGGGTGTGACAGATTGGTATCAGAGCCATTGGTTATAGAGAACTTGGTTTTAATATGGAAAAACGTTTTTATTAAAACCAGACTATAACCAGAACAGTGCTCTCAACGATCCACAACGACGCTTCGCTCCACGTGCAAGACTCAACTTCCTAGGTAATAAGGTTTATGTTTATTGCCTACATGCTAGAATTTGCATAGAACTTTGCTCGTAGTATGCTTACATTACCTTGCTCACAACTTGTCATTGCATGAGAATACTTATGTGCTTACACTCTTCTGTCATCGCACTATTCGCGAACCTTTCTCACTTATGTTGCCTTTGATGTGAAGATCAATGGCCGCACGAATTAACATGACTCAAGCCCAGCTAGAGGCTCTCGTTGCTGCGGCAGTTGCAGCCGCTCAAGCAGGTAGTATACCCTGCAGTATAGACACTAGGATCTTTAGATCCTACATTAATTCTCGTATTTAACTTTGCCCTATTCGTACACAATAGGTCAACCCGCTCAACAACAACCTGTGTGCACCTTCAAGAATTTCATGGATTGTCGTCCTAACACGTTCAGTGGCACGGAGGGAGCAGTTGGACTCCTCCATTGGTTCGAAAAGCTCGAGTCAGTTTTCGAGATGTGTGAATGCCCTGAGGCTCGCAGGGTGAAGTTCGCTACTGGCACACTTGAAGGGATTGCGCTCACTTGGTGGAACGCACAAGTGCAGATCTTAGGGTTGGCAGCTGCTAACGCCACACCCTGGAATGATTTCAAAGAACTGATCAAGAGGGAATACTGCACTAGAGAAGACATTCACAAGTTGGAGGACGAGTTGTATAACTTGAAAATGGTTGGTTCGGAAATCGAAGCCTACACCAAGAGATCAAATGAGTTGGCTGTGTTATGTCCAACTATGGTGGACCCTCCATACAAGCGTATTGAGTTGTATCTCAAAGGTTTGGCACCAGAAATACAGAGCCACGTTACCTCGGCTAACCTCAACAACATCCAGGAAATCCAGCGTCTCGCTCATCGCATCACTGATCAGGCAGTAGACCAGAACAAACTGCCAAAGCGTGTCAGCGCTACCGCTACCACTACCACTACTACTTCTACTACACTTGCTACTCCCAGTGAAAGTAAGAGAAAATGGGATGGGGATTCTAGCAAGGGATCAGCTTCAGTGCAGTCGCAAGCTCAACAGCGAAAGACAGACAGTTACCAGAGTCCAAGTCAGCACTCTTCAGGCAGCCACAGACAGGGAGGGTATCGAGGAAACCTTCCAAAGTGTAACACCTGCAACAAACATCACAGTGGCCAGTGTAATAAGGTTTGTTGTCAAAGATGCCTCAAGATGGGTCATGAGCCCAAAGATTGTAGAAGCGCTCGACCTGCGAACCAGAACCAGCAGCAGCTACCAGCACAGCAGAATCAGCAACAGGGCAACAAGGGGTGCTATAATTGTGGTGCTGAAGGTCACATCAAGAGACACTGCCCTCAGCTAAACAGGAACCAGAACAACAACAACAATCAGGGCAACGGGAACAATAACAACAATAACGGGGGAAACAACAACAACAATGGCAATGAAGCTCAGGGTCGTGCTTTTGTGCTAGGTCGGGGTGACGCAGTGAATGATCCCAATGTGGTTATGGGTAAGTTTCTTCTCGACGATATTTATGTTACTGTCTTATTTGATTCGGGTGCTGATACAAGCTATATGTCATTGAAAATGAGTAAATTATTAAAACGTACACCAACACCCCTAGACACCAAACACGTCGTAGAACTAGCCAATGGTAAAAGTGTAGAAGCAGCACAGGTAGTCAAGGGTTGTAGTATTGTTCTAGCGGGTCAGACTTTCTCGATTGATCTCATACCCATAGTCTTGGGTAGTTTCGACGTCGTCATCGGTATGGATTGGTTATCCCAACATCACGCGGAGATCTTATGCAAAGAAAAAGTTATTCGTATTCCTCGCTCCAGCCAAGAACCTCTCGAAGTACAAGGTGACAAGAGTGGTGCTGTGGTTGGCATCATCTCTTTCTTAAAGGCGCAGAAATGTTTACGAAAAGGACATACTGCCATTCTGGCACTTGTCACTGACGCATCAGCAAAGGAAAAGAAGCTGGAAGATATACCAGTTGTGCGTGATTTTCCTCAAGTGTTTCCTGAAGATTTACCTTGTTTACCTCCTCATCGTCAAGTCGAGTTTCAGATTGAGTTAGCTCCTGGAGCAGCACCAATAGCCCGCGCACCGTATCGTTTAGCTCCAACCGAACTGGAAGAACTGTCGAAGCAGCTACAAGAGCTCTTGGAAAAGGGCTTTATTCGTCCAAGCTCTTCGCCTTGGGGAGCTCCAGTGTTATTTGTGAAGAAGAAAGACGGTACGTTCAGAATGTGCATCGACTACCGCGAACTCAATAAGGTGACGGTGAAGAACCGTTATCCCCTTCCGCGCATAGACGACCTATTTGACCAGTTGCAAGGGTCGTGTTACTATTCCAAGATCGACCTACGGTCAGGTTATCATCAGCTGAGAGTCCGCGAGGAGGACGTCTCTAAGACAGCATTCAGAACCCGCTATGGTCACTACGAGTTCTTGGTTATGTCGTTCGGGCTTACGAACGCACCTGCAGTATTTATGGATCTTATGAACAGGGTGTGCAAACCCTATCTCGACAAGTTCGTCATTGTTTTCATCGACGACATTTTGATTTACTCCAAGAGTCAGGAGGAGCACGAGCAGCACTTACGTCTTATCTTGGAACTTCTTCGAAGAGAGCAACTGTACGCAAAGTTTTCAAAATGCGACTTCTGGCTTCGTGAAGTCCACTTCTTAGGCCATGTGGTGAACAAGGATGGGATTCATGTCGATCCATCCAAGGTTGATTCGATCAGAAACTGGCCAGCACCACGTACACCGACAGAAATACGCCAATTCTTGGGTTTGGCGGGTTACTACAGGCGATTTATTAAAGACTTCTCAAAGATCGCGCAACCACTTACTATGTTAACACAGAAAGGTGTCGTTTACAGATGGGGTAATACGCAAGAGACCGCTTTTCAGTACTTAAAGGATAGGCTTTGCAGCGCACCTATTCTCTCATTGCCAGAGGGCACGGATGACTTCGTGGTTTATTGTGACGCATCGATACAGGGGCTTGGTTGTGTATTGATGCAGCGGGATAAAGTTATTGCCTACGCTTCGCGGCAACTCAAGGTTCATGAACGGAACTACACGACGCACGATTTAGAGCTGGGAGCTGTTGTTTTCGTGCTTAAGATATGGCGACACTACCTGTACGGTACCAAGTGCACGATTTACACCGATCACAGGAGTCTCGAGCATATTCTTAAGCAAAAGGATTTGAATATGCGTCAACGGAGATGGGTTGAACTTCTAAACGACTATGAATGCGCCATCAAGTATCATCCAGGCAAGGCCAATGTTGTGGCTGATGCCCTCAGTCGGAAAGACACTCTACCTAAGCGCGTGAGAGCGCTACAGCTTACGATTCAGTCCAGTCTTCCTGCACAGATACGAGCTGCTCAGTTAGAAGCACTGAAACCCGAAAACGTCAAAGCTGAAGCCTTACGCGGCTCAAGGCAACGCATGGAACAAAAGGAAGACGGCGCCTACTATGTAACGGGGCGTATTTGGGTCCCACTTTATGGCGGTTTACGCGAACTTGTAATGGATGAAGCTCACAAGTCTCGCTATTCGGTACATCCAGGGTCGGATAAAATGTACCACGACATCAGCACTACTTATTGGTGGCCTAGTATGAAGGCTCACATCGCTACGTACGTTGGAAAATGCTTAACCTGTGCGAGAGTCAAGGTTGAATATCAGAAACCAGCTGGTCTACTTCAGCAGCCTAAGATACCGCAATGGAAATGGGAAGAAATTTCCATGGATTTTGTTACAGGTCTACCTAGATCTCAGCGTGGGAACGATACAATATGGGTCATAGTTGATCGACTCACCAAGTCTGCACACTTCCTGCCGATCAAGGAAACGGACAAGTTCTCCACTCTCGCAGACGTCTATCTTAAAGAAGTTGTTTCGAGGCACGGAGTGCCCACCTCTATTATTTCGGATCGCGATGCACGATTCACGTCAGAGCTTTGGCAAGCGATGCACAAATCCTTCGGCTCACGATTAGACATGAGCACAGCATATCATCCTCAGACGGATGGGCAGTCTGAGCGAACTATCCAAACTCTAGAAGACATGCTTCGAGCGTGCGTTATCGATTTCGGCAACGGCTGGGAAAAGCACCTCCCTTTAGTGGAGTTTTCATACAATAACAGTTACCACACCAGCATTCAAGCCGCTCCATTTGAGGCATTGTACGGACGTAAATGCCGGTCACCTCTCTGTTGGGCAGAGGTGGGGGATAGTCAAATTACGGGTCCAGAGATTGTAGTGGACGCCACAGAAAAGATTGCGCAGATACGACAACGCATGGCGGCAGCACGCGACCGTCAGAAAGCCTACGCGGACAAGCGTAGAAAGCCATTGGAATTTGAGGTCGGGGACCAGGTTTTATTGAAAGTTTCACCCTGGAAGGGTGTGGTACGTTTTGGCAAAAGGGGCAAACTGAATCCGCGATACGTCGGACCATTCGAAATCTTAGAAAAGATTGGCAAAGTAGCCTACAAGTTGAACTTACCAGCTGAACTCGGAGCAGTTCACAATGTCTTTCATGTGTCGAACTTAAAGAAGTGCTTATCAGATGAAACCCTCATCATTCCTTTTAAGGAACTCACTATCGACGAGCGGTTGCAGTTCGTCGAGGAACCAATTGAAATCACGGACCGGGATGTTAAGGTCCTCAAGCACAAGAGAATCCCTCTTGTTCGAGTTCGTTGGAACTCCCAGCGTGGTCCAGAGTATACCTGGGAACGCGAAGATCAAATGAAAGAAAAGTACCCCCAGTTATTCGAAACCAATACATCCACTACTGAGGCTGAAGCTACTACTACTGAATTTCGGGACGAAATTCCAAATCAACGGGGGGATGATGTGACACCCCAGGAAAACCAGTGAACGATACAACTTACCTAGCTTCCTCAGTGAGTGCGTACCAAATTTCGGGACGAAATTTCTTTCAAGTTGGGGATAATGTGACAACTCGAGTTTCTAAAGAATTCCATCTTCGCATTAATTGCGCGTCAATGGTTTAGATTGTCTGTTACACGACTTGTTTGTTTCACAACCGGACGCGTTGTAATATGTTAGATCGTATTGTAGTTGGTATGTTATACTTGATGGGTATTAACTGTGTTTTAATTATATATATACTTGATGTGCATTATTTGTATATGTTTAAGATATGGTGGTGATATTTTATGCTTTTTAAACAATGGAACTTTGGCCAATACTCTAACCCATCCGAAAACATTATGGCCGAAAACACCCTATGTGTCTTCGTCCACCATATTGCCAACGAAAACATGGAATGGGCTTTGGCCCAGCATCGATTTAATATTGGAACCGACCCAAACTCAATGAAACTTGGCCCAAAACCCCCTCTTTCTATGTATACGTGAATACATAGACATATTGCAACCCTTGTCAGTTTGCAAACCCTAAAAACTTAATTCCCCTCACTTGATGTGCGACGGCAGTGGACACCCCCCCCCCCTTCGAGGCATCATCCAATTAGATCGAGCTCATTGGTTAGTAATTATCATATTTGTTATTTCGTAATGATGATCTTGTTTATGTGTGACTGTGATCGACAAAAGTGTAGGTGTATGTTTTTGGAATTGGATTGAGTTTGCGGTTTGTAGTTATTTTCATAATACCCTGCTATTCGATCTTGTTATGCGTACAAAGTGCCTACATGTGTATTGTAATAATTGTGCAATCAGAACAATAATTCATCTATGTCATGCATGTGCTTTGATGAAATATGAGGTCCAATAGTGTTAGGATTAGTGATGCAATTGTCAGATAGTGCATGTGGTTACTTGTTCCTATTCGGCTAGTGTATTAACATTTAGAATTGTATGATTAAATTGGAGTCTCATGTCAAAGTATGGTGATGTGGCTGTTTTGTAATTGGTGGGGTGGGCGGCCAAGTTAAGGCCATTGGCTTTGTAATCGGTCCAATGGTGATCAAGTACCCACCGATAGATTATTAAAAATATGTGATATTGCTTGTGTTTGGTGCTTGTTAAAAGGAGCCCATGACCGAGTTTATTTAATGAAGCATGGTCCGAGTTTATTAGCATGTATATATATAAGTCTGAGTTTATCATCCTTGACCGAGTTTATTAGCATGTATGTGTATATGCCTGAGTTTATTATCCTTGTCCGAGTATCATAAGGCTTGAAGCCTATCCGACCTTGTAAATATTGTTATATGTATAGCCCAAGATGTTTTACTGAGATGATGATTATTGACCGACTCCAACCGATAACCCTGTTAATTATAACTCCATTAGTTATTAACTATGTAATTTGTGCATGAGACTTCGTTAGGCGTGTAGCTAGTAAACATATCAGCATGTTATGTGTGCTTGATAACTCCAATACTGAATGATTCTGTTCCGTATGATTCGAATAAATTGAAGTAAGCCTTTATGTGAAACGTAAATTTGTATGATTATGATTTAACTGACGTATGATGCATGTTATCAACGGTCGAACATACTTTGTGGTATATGTTGCATACGAAACATTACGAACATGAACTGATCAAGTAAACGTGCTTAATATAGGATTTGATTGAGTAAGTTCTAGCACAAAGTTAATCATACCGAGCAAACCCAGGTGAGTTCACACTCCTACTAAGGCATGGGATTCCCGGGTCGTGGGAATGGGTTAAAGGTTTCAATTGACTTATAACGTACAAACGTTTTTCCTAGACTATCACCTATCATGGTCCTCGGATGTCAGGACGGTTCCGTAGGTTGGGATAACACCTACGTGGTTCCGTAGGTTGGATAACACCTACATGGTCATATGCCATTACTGCCTCGGATGTCAGGCACGCACGTAAAACCTACGTGTACGCATTACTTACTTCTATCCTCGGTACAAAGGATACGTACGTGAAACCCACGTACACCCTATACGCGCTACTGTTCTCGGACGAAGAACAGGGATAATACGAATAGTCTAGTGGTCACATAACATGGGAAGCCCCCACCTGTATAACTCACTATTGGCCCAGTAGAGCCACCCGTTACTTATTGTTACTCATTTACTTACTGTGAACTCGCTCAACTAGTTTGTTGATCATTCTGTTACATGCCTTGCAGATCGTTAGGTACTTGGAGCTTGCACTGGAGAAGCGGGTCGTTGTGGACAAGGATCGTGGTTTCTACGTTGAACTATTATGACTTTTAAAACTATTAACTATTGTTGGATTATTTACTATGCTTCCGCTACACTTTGAAACTATGGTTATGTTTTGAACATCTATCGTATTGGATGGATGGTTTACATTTATTTTCCTTAATATTAATTACATGTTCAATATGATTGGTGGCTTGATCCTGGTCAGTCACGCTCCCAAGCGGTGATACTCCGCAGGTGGATTTTCGGGGTGTGACAGGGCAGAGGTGGGGGATAGTCAGATTACGGGTCCAGAGATTGTAGTGGACGCCACAGAAAAGATAGCACAGATACGGCAACGCATGGCGGCAGCACGCGACCGTCAGAAAGCCTACGCGGACAAGCGTAGAAAGCCTTTGGAATTTGAGGTCGGAGACCGGGTTTTATTGAAAGTTTCACCCTGGAAGGGTGTGGTACGTTTTGGTAAACGGGGCAAACTGAATCCGCGGTACGTCGGACCATTCGAAATCTTAGAAAAGATTGGCAAGGTAGCCTACAAGTTGGACCTACCAGCTGAACTCGGAGCAGTTCACAATGTCTTTCACGTATCGAACTTAAAGAAGTGCCTATCAGATGAAAACCTCATCATTCCTTATAAGGAACTCACTATCGACGAGCGGTTGCAGTTCGTCGAGGAACCAGTAGAAATCACGGACCGGGATGTGAAGGTCCTCAAAAGCAAGAGAATCCCTCTTGTTCGAGTTCGTTGGAACTCCAAACGTGGCCCAGAGTACACCTGGGAACGCGAAGACAGAATGACAGAAAAGTACCCCCATTTATTCGAAACCAATGCAACCACTACTGAGGCTGAAGCTACTACTTCGGAATTTCGGGACGAAATTCCAGATCAACGGGGGGAGGATGTGACACCCCAGGAAAACCAGTCAACGATACGACTCACCTAGCTTCCTCAGTAAACGCATACCAAATTTCGGGACGAAATTTCCAATTAGTTGGGGATAATGTGACAACTCGTACTTTACCGTCTCGTACATTACGTGTAACCATTGAACTAGTGTGATTATGTGACTATATTGATTAATTAAACGATACGTGTTACGTGAATTATGTGGTTAAGTTGTGTGATCGAATGTTATATAATTTCATAAGGATGTGTATGTTACTACTTGAACCGAATGCCCACCCGAACACAAGCCCACTCGGTCCATTTAGTGGACTCGAGACCTTGAGAAAACCCATGTGGGGTTTCGGCCCACATTCCTTGTACGCATATATATACACATGCACATCTTAGGGTGTTAGTTTTACAACTTTTGCAACTACAAAGCAACACACACACAAGCTCTCTCGTTCTCTCTCGTTTTACTTGGAAACCGAAGGCACAAGAACACCCGATCATCCTCTTGTTCGGATCACCCTTCTTTACTCTTAATCGGTTAGTGTTTTGTTTATGTTTTTATGATAAGTGATGTTATGATTTCATGTTTAGATGAAACCGATTAGAATCCGCATGATTGTGAACTAGGGCCGGTTAGATTATGTTGTTTATTATTTGTCTCCGGATTGATTTCGTGATGATAGATATAATCAGGTTCTGTATGAATGTTGATCGGATAGGTTGCATGCTAGTTCGATGATATGTTTATGATCCGGTTTAGATTTGTGTGATAATCCGATTTTGATTTGATGCTGTTATGATCATGCTAAATGGTGATGATTTGAAAATATTATGAATATGATTGAATGTTGAATAATCATTGTTTGATCCGGTTGGTGAAACTGCTAAACTTGTTTGCTGAATTTACGGGATATTAGTTGAATTAGATTTGGAAACTGATAATTGATTTGCATTAACACGTATTGCATGAAATCAGGGAAAACCAGTTACACACACGGTTGCGACTCGGTATCACCGATTGCGAGTCGGAACCCCACTCGAGACCACAACAGCACAAGCCGAGACCACAGTTGCGAGTCCTGTTGCGACCCGTAACCAGACCATGATGAGCCGAAATCACCAGTTGCGACTCGCAACCTCCTGTTGCGACTCGTAATCTCCGGCTGTGACTCGTAACCGGGCCATGATGAACCGAGACCACCTGTTGCGACTCGTAACCACCGGTTGCGACTCGAGATCTCCGTTGCGACTCGAGACCATCATTTACACGTACACTGTTTTGGGCCTACACTGTCACGGGCCCAACCTTATGACTGCTATGTTATTGGACTTGTTACATAGTTGCTAATTGGACTGCTTATGTTAATTGGACTGACTACTTGGACTCGTTACTTGATGTGAACTGCTAATACGTTTATGTGAATTGCCATGATCATACCTGATACCATACGTGATACAAACGTGCCACATACGAACCTAACTTGCATAGTAACCATGATAGGACGTGGTTGATTCCTTACTTGTATACTTGAGCATTATACTGTCTGCCGAGCAAACCCAGGTGAGTTCACACTCCTACTAAGGCATGGGATTCCCGGGTAGTGGGAATGGGATAAAGGTTACAATTGACTAAGAACGTACATATGCTTTTTCCTAGACTATCACCTACCATGGTCCTCGGATGTCAGGACGGTTCCGTAGGTTAGGATAACACCTACGTGGTCTTATGCCAATTACTGCCTCGGATGTCAGGCACGCACGTAAAACCTACGTGTACGCATTACTTCTATCCTCGGTACAAAGGATACGTACGTAAGACCTACGTACACCCCCGCGTCTCCTATCCTCGGTTATGAAGGATACGTACGTAAGACCTACGTACACCCCATACGCGCTACTGTTCTCGGAAGAAGAACAGGGATTGATACGAGTAGTTGGTACGAATAGTCTAGTGGTCACATAACATGGGAAGCCCCCACCTGTATAACTTACTAACGGCCCAGTAGAGCCACCCTTTACTTACTGTTACGCACTTGCTTACTGTGAACTCGCTCAACTAGTTTGTTGATCATTCTGTTACATGCCTTGCAGATCGTTAGGTACTTGGAGCTTGCACTGGAGAAGCGGGTCGTTGTGGACAAGGATCGTGGTTTCTACGTTGAACTATTATGACATTTAAAACTATTAACTATTGTTGGATTATTTACTATGCTTCCGCTACACTTTGAAACTATGGTTATGTTTTGAACACCTATCGTATTGGATGGATGGTTTACATTTATTTTACTTAATATTAATTACATGTTCAATATGATTGGTGGCTTGATCCTGGTCAGTCACGCTCCCAAGCGGTGATACTCCGCAGGTGGATTTTGGGGGTGTGACACCCTCTCTTGCCATAGTTATCACATTTCCCATATTTACATCGCCTGACATGATAGCGTAGACAATTGTCACACTTAGGGAGAATACCCATGTAGTCCTTTCCCATTTTGGCCTTTTTCTTGTTACTTGTCTGAGTAATCTTCTTGAAATTTGTGTTCTTTCTCTTATTATCCCCAGATGACTCTATAGGAGTCTCCTTTTTCTCGTCCGTAGTGGAAAATTTTCCTAGTCTAACCGCTTCTTCAGTGAGCGCCACGCTTGTGTTGATAGCCTCGGTGATCGTTGAAGGTTTAGATATTGTTACCAGGCTTAGAATCTGAGGTGCCAATCCCCCTATGAAACGTTCAATCTTCCTAGGTTCCGGTTCCACCAAACGCGAAGCAACTTGTGATAATTCGCCAAATCTCGGCACATATTCTGCTATCTTTGGACCTTCCATTTTCAAGTTCCACAATTCCGTTTCCAACTTCTGGACTTCTGCCCTCGAGCAATATCTTTTTCGCATTAGTTCTTTCAGTTCGTCCCATGTCAAAGTGTTCACAGCAGTCTCGGCCATTGTCTGAACCTGAAGGTTCCACCATGACAGAACCCCATCTACAAATAGCCCAGCTATGTACGTGACCTGGTGCCCTGGGGCACATTTGCTCAATCTTAAGACAGAATCCGTTTTCTCAACCCAGCGTACGAAGGCTAAGGCACCCCCAATGCCGTCAAATTCCCGAGGTTTGTGGTCTAAGAACTACTTGTAGGTGCAGCCTTCGCTGTGTTCGGAGCGGAGGGCCTCGAGCTGTTCAATGGCCTGTGAGATGCGCTCTTGTAGTTCTGCCGCAGGCGGATGGTTGTTGGCATTGACGTTCCCTTGTGCTGACATCTTCTTAGAAGAAGATTAGTTAAGTCAGGTTATATTTGTTCAGGGGATGCGTTTAGTTGTTTAGTGGTCATATGTACATACACACAATAGGTTATCATACCAACCAATCAAGCAATAGCATAATCATAGCATAACCAAGCAATTTGGTAATTATGTTTAACGAGAGCATAGCAAGTAAGCACGTAGCGTTAAAATTATAGCACACACATATAGATCAATAACGTGCTTAACGAAGACATAGCGGCTGAGCTTTCGCTGGTCATTGGCCACAACATATTGTCGCATGTTTTATGATGCTCTCATTATTCTCCGACCACAATTGTATCGTCTTTCAAAATGTATCATATCAAAGGGGGAAATAGGGTCACCCTACCCTTGCCCAACAAGTATATCAGTGTATCAAAATCACGTAGTCTGAAGTGGTCTTTAAAAGTCTCCACAATCCCGGCTTATCATTAGTGTCTTTACCCAAATGTAATGCAAGCCGCAAAATCCAGAAATCAATTATATTGGTGACTGAGGTGGAGTGGGAAAGAAAAGTAAATCGTTAACATGCGTGAACTCCTCCTCGAGCTTGTATATACGTCGAAGTAATTAACCGATCTGCCGCTCGACAGTAAAGAAACGATCCTTAATAACCAAGAAGGTGTAATAGCAGCAGGTGAGTGTGCCAAAGGAGACAGTGATGAATATGGAGGATCAAAGTATACTGGCAATAGACAGGGTGGATGACGTGGTGTCAGCTCAAGCTCCAACGTTCTGTGACTCATATCCTCAAACTGTAGCTGTGTAGTCTCCATAGTGTGAGGGTCTAAAATTAGCATAGTGTATTATAGGGACCATCGAAATGGCTCGTCCAGCGTTGTAGGGTTGAAAGTAGCAACAGCGCGGCCTGTGAGGTCATAGAAAATGTTGTAGCAGCAACAGGGATCGTTAGGCGAGTGCCGTCCTGGAATACCTTTCTGTGGTGTGGGTAAGTCTTAAGAGGAAGCGATAGGCATGCTAAAGCAATGGACGTTGGTCTCCATAGGAGAGAAGGAGCAATCATCATCGGTTGTGGGTGCAAAAATAAACGTCTCAACCAATAAGGGGATCGTCAGGTGCAGGTACTGGGTCAGATATAAGAGGTGCAATGTCTGGTAAACCAAAAGGAAACAGGGTTATGATCAATCAAGAGTGCAGGATCAGCCTGTGCAACATCAAGTTGTCCCACAAAGGTGCAGAAGCTAGCTCAGGGGCAGTCTCCGGGTCATGTAACGGTGTGGCGCCTCGAGCAAGTGATAGTGCAGCAGTCATAACGGCGTCATCGTCTGTGTCAGTAGTAGAAGGTTGCAATCCGGCCATCTATAAGGCTGTAAATGTCACAGACTCAGAGGAGTCTGAAATCGTGTGTATTCCAGGCGCAGAGGATAGCCTGATAACAGAGGTCTCAAATGTGAAATTTGTAATAACGTTCTTGTCTAACTTTCCATCACCATGGATGTCATCAGGAGGACCATCAATAGTCATGTCGACGTCATCGGCTATTCGTCGAGTAGCCTACCTTCGGATGGAATGTCCACAGGGGGCGTATTGTCGAGGTTCGAAACCATGGTGTGTTCAGCATCGGGGTGACCAGTGATAAAGTGGTCATGGACTGAAACAAGAGTAGTAGGAAGATTTTTGTCGGAGAAGCCTTCGACAAGGATAAATCATCCCAAAATCTGGTAGCGCGGACTGTTGTAAGTCGTCCTTGCCCTTGGTCAGCATATCAGGATCACTCTCAGTGTCTGACGTAAATATCTCTGGCGCAAGTGCAGTCTCATCATTTGTGGTGGTGGCCATAGGGTCATCAATGCTTGATAACCCGCTTTTTGATCAAGGCGACATGCGTATCGGTACATGGTAGTCATAGTATGTATTTCCATAGTAATTACTATCAGTTAGCGTATGCAAACAGTCTCCACATATGCACGTTTATCAATAATCAGCAATTAAGCATGTATGTGATAACAATGTAAGCAAGTAATCATCCTAGTCTTCCCTAGACTATCCCACCCAGTCTCTTAGACTGAACTCCCTAGTCTCTCAGACTAACTCCCTTGTCTCTAAGACCAACTCCCTGGTCTCTAAGGCCAACTTCCCCAGTCTCTAGGACTAAATCCCTGGTCTCTAAGACCAAACCTCCCAGTCTCTAAGACTAAATTTTTCCCCAGCCTCTAAGACTGAACCTCCCCAATCTCTCAGATTGAACCCCTCAGTCTCTAAGACTGAACCTCCCCAATCTCTCAGATTGAACCCCTCAGTCTCTAAGACTGAACCTCCCCAGCCTCTAAGGCTGAACCTCCCTCAATCTCTAAGACTGAATCCCTCAGTCTCTAAGACTGAACCTCCCTCAGCCTCTAAGGCTGAATTATAAACATATATTTTGGAATGTGTATTTGTGCCTTTTGTTTGTAAAAATGTTTGTTCCCTGGATCTGTGCGTTTTGTGTATGCAATGAAAAACATGTTTGTAAAAGCGTTTTCGTGAGAGCCCTATTGATCGTAGTCTAGACTCGAGAATGAATCCTAGTTCGTTACGATCGAAGCTCTGATACCAAGCTGTCACACCCTGACTTTTGCGGAAGCATGATTATTGGTGTGACTTCTTAATACCATTGCATATGATCATAACAACACTATATGATAAAACCAGTAGATGTACATCCATTAATTTAAGTTTAAAAGTAGTACAACATAATTGTCTGAAATGACGAGACCAATTTCAAGTTACCAACCATAACATGTTTTAAGGAGTTCAAAAAGACTCAACAAAAGATTTTTAAAACAACCCCGAGTTTAGGACCACGTATCTCGTCCAGGATTAAGATACGCCTCCTAAGCCCTAATGACTTGGATGACATCTTTATTCACAACGCAGCTTAAAAACTCCAACGCCTGCCAGATCCATTTACTAATTCCCTGAAATACATGTAGTTTGAAAAATCAACAAAAGTTGAGCGAGTTCATGTGTAAGTAAGTATGTATAAACCTTTGTAAAAATGTCTGTATGTATGAAAATCCGTGGTATGTAGCAATAAGGAAAAACCATCATTGGGTTGCAAAGCCAATGATAAGTGTGAAGTGATGCAGGAAGACTCAACCCTAGCGGATTTGTGCGTCGGGCACTTAGTCAACTCATGGTCCACTCAGCGGACTCAGGAGTGGGGCTCGCTACACCCAAATAGATCTATAACTAATGTCCCTCGGTCCTACAACGAGGATTAATGGCCTTAAGTGTCATGCCCACCACTCACATGTTTGCGTAAGAAAAACCCTCCTTAAGCTAACCATACCATGTAAATAAATGTCTGTAATGTCTGTAAATGTCTGTAAATGTCTGTAACATGTATTTCACCCCCGAGGTGTAAAACTGAAAATAGTTAAGAAAAAAAGGGGGACATGAACTCACTGTATTGCGTCTTCGGTACTCGTAACCCAAATCTCTTCAACAAACACGACTACCTACAATGGTCTAACGTCTATTAGACGAACGGGTCGTGCCTTGTCTTAGTATTTATGTCTTTGAGTTACATTTCTTATATTATTTCGAGTGATAATTATTTGTCAAAATAATTTGTATTTCAACTTAATCATATGTCGTGTTGGAATATTTGTTCCTTCCATATTCTTGTATCCTTACTTCTAAAGTATCTTATATATGCATTTCCTTCCCGAGGATGGGATGCCGGAAATATATATTTAACCATATTCATGTATGAAACCAACCTCCGATACTTTGTATTTTGTGATAAATATTAATACGAGTTTTATTTTTGAAAACAAAATCTAAAGTATACTAGTAAACACCCGTCTCAAAAATATTTATTAAGTGTTAGGATTTTCGGAAAATTTCGTTATAGTCTCCTTTGTAAACAGAGGTGTCCATGCTTAATTAGCATATCATTTTCTTTTACGTATATCCCGTAGTTCATTTGTCACACCCCCAAAATCCACATGCGGAGTACCACCGCTTGGAGGCGTGACTGACCAGGATCTCAACCATCAATCACATTGAACTCATAAGTATAGGTGAACAATACTTTCATTTATAAACAACAAGTGTTACAATATCACAATATTTCACAGTTTACAGCGGAAGCTTATTTAACTCAATGAGTGTTTATAAAACCACATGTAAGTTCTTAGTTCTTGTGTTGCGTTTCCATGTGTCTCGACCCATGACCACTCCAGCTTCCCAGACAGCAAGTTCCTTGGATATGCACCTATAAGCCTGCAAGGCATGTAATAGAGAGTCAACAACTAGTTGAGCGAGTTCATAGTTAATAGTTCAGTAAGAGTATAGTGTGAGTAGAAGTATGTTCGTTCGTTATGTCATGTATCGTATTAGTTTCCATCGCGGCCTCCCAGGCAGGTATGCGAAGATATTAGGGGATGTTTTTCCCAAGTATTCTAGACTAGGTTTATTTGTATCGCGGCCTCCCAGGCAGGTGTGCGAAGATTAGTAATTTTAGTTCGCGGCCTTCCTATGGCAGGTGTGCGAAGTCAGTCATAATATCGCGGCCAACCCTTGGCAGGTGTGCGAAGATCAGTTCAATAAGTGTTACTAGTCTAGCCGTATCCTGTCGTTTGGTTCTATCATCTGAGTATATACAATAAGTCATCCAATCCCATTCCCACCCGGGAACCCCATGCCTTGGCTGTGTGAACTCACCTTGGTTTGCTCGGCAGGTACACAAAAGGTTTCTTGAACTAAAAGTGGTCAACCGCGTCCTAACAAGGTTACCATACAAGTCAGGTTTTGACTCAAGCAGTTTACGTATGAGTACATAGAACTAACAGGTTGCTAATACGTAACAGTCATGGCATATCCAAATAACATCTTGAACGGTAACTGTTTAACATACAAAAGAAACCCCAAACATAACTTGGCCCAACATGTTGTGCGATCTATACCCCCAACCCAACAACATAAGTAGTCCAATAGCATACACGGCCCAAACACTAAAAAGTTAATCCAACTTGTATGACTCATGCATCTTGTGCGACTGGGATCATATTGTGCGACTCGTTTTGGGCTTTGAGGCCCAGCAGTTAAACAACATTACATCTTGTGCGATCCAACAAGCCTTGTGCGACCGAAGATATCTTGTGCGACTGACAAGACTTGTGCGACTGGAGACATATTGTACGATTGGATCCTCTTGTGCGACTGGACTTCTTGTACGACCAAGAAGTCTTGTGCGATTAATTTTAAATTCCGAATTTCATGCAATCAGTTATCACTTCCGAATATCATGCATATTAGTTACATTGTTTCCATGTTTGATTTAGTCAATAGTCAAACCGTTATCTATTGATTTTACAAATCAATTCCAATAGTTACCATACTTGCAATTTAGCAATCACTCAATCAACAGTTTTTAATTATCCATTAATCGATCCAAGCATGGTTTTATTAGTTGAATCATATGAGCTCCAATCTGATTAAACATGAACCAAAACACAAAACAACAATCCTAACATCTAAGCATATTAACATACTTTACGATTTCGATCTCTTGCATGCATACTAACATAATCAATCCAACAAACAATCATTCGAACATGAATACATCTCAACCGAATAATCATGCTTTCCGATTTTTAAATCATCATTCGAACCATAGCATTTGTCAAACAAGAAAGAAATAATTTATCACAATGGCTTGCCAATTCAATACCCACTCAAACAAATTTTTATTATAATTGCTAACAGTTCATCGGTTCACATGCATGATCAATATAAAGCTTATACATGATGATCACATCATCACATTACCTCATCAATCATCACTAGACAGAATCAAAAATCTAGAATTCATGCAACTAACATTCTTGATATTAGTCTAACATTTATCACTACCAGCACATGCAGCAATCATTACTAAATAAGTCAAAGTGAAGCACTAACCAAGTATGATGATGAGGTATGGTTGCCAACAACGATGGCATGCTACCATCATGTTGAAAAAGGAGATAGTATGAGCTTTAGGGTTTTGTGATTATGTCAAATACTATCCTAATGAGAGGGTTTTCACACAACCAAAGGTATATTCGCTGGATATGAGCCGAGCCCAATTCTCGGGTTTCGTTTGGGCCAAGGGCTAGCCCAAGATAATTGAAAGAGTGTTGTGCGACTCGGGGGTGTATTGTGTAATTGGTTATTCATTGTGCAATCCACATATGTTACACGTATATACATAACACACTACAAATCTCATAACACTTAACACATAATAAAACATAACATTTTATTCCAACCAATCACAATAGTTAATCACCTAGCGCTCACACCGGTTACTTCAAAATACATGAAAGGTTCGGAAATACGAGTTGTCACATTATCCCCAACTTAAGGAAATTTCGTCCCGAAATTTGGTACGCACTCACTGAGGAAGCTAGGTAAGTTATGTCGTTCACTGGTTTTCCTGGGGTGTCACATCCTCCCCCCGTTGATCTGGAATTTCGTCCCTAAATTCCGCAGTAGTAGCTTAAGCCTCAGTAGTGGTTGCATTGGTTCCGAATAACTGGGGATACTTTTCTGTCATCTGGTCTTCGCGTTCCCAGGTGTACTCTGGGCCACGTTTGGAGTTCCAACGAACTCGAACAAGAGGGATTCTCTTGTGTTTGAGGACCTTCACATCCCGGTCCGTGATTTCAACTGGTTCCTCGACGAAGTGCAGCTGTTCGACGATAGTGAGCTCTTTAAAAGGAATTATAAGGGTTTCATCTGACAGACATTTCTTCAGATTTGACACGTGAAAAACATTGTGAACTGCCCCGAGTTCTGCTGGTAGGTTTAGCTTGTAGGCCACTATGCCGATTTTCTCAATGATTTCAAATGGTCCGACGTACCGCGGATTTAGTTTGTCCCGTTTGCCAAAACGTACCTCACCCTTCCAGGGTGAGACTTTAAGTAAAACCCGGTCCCCGACCTGAAATTCCAAAGGCTTCCTACGCTTATCCGCGTAGGCTTTCTGACGGTCGCGTGTTGCCGCCATGCGTTGTCGTATCTGCGCAATCTTTTCCGTGGTGTCCACTACAATCTCTGGACCCGTGATCTGACTATCCCCCACATCTGCCCAACAGAGACGTAACCGACATTTATGTCCGTACAATGCCTCGAATGGGGCGGCTTGAATGCTGGTGTGATAACTGTTATTGTAAGAAAACTCCACTAAAGGGAGATGCTTTTCCCAGCCGTTGCCGAAATCGATAACGCATGCCCGAAGCATGTCTTTGAGAGTCTGGATCGTTCGCTCAGACTGTCCATCCATCTGAGGGTGATATGTTGTGCTCATGTCTAGTTGTGAGCCAAAAGCTTTGTGCATTGCCTGCCATAGTTTTGATGTGAATCGTGCATCGCGATCCGAAATGATAGAGGTGGGCACCCCGTGCCTTGAGACTACTTCCTTCAAGTATATGTCTGCTAGTGTGGAAAACTTGTCTGTTTCTTTGATCGCCTGGAAATGAGCAGACTTGGTGAGTCGATCCACAATCACCCAAATTGTATCGTTCCTGCGCTGGGATCTAGGTAGGCCTGTAACGAAATCCATGGAAATTTCCTCCCATTTCCACCGTGGTATATTTGGTTGCTGAAGTAAACCTGCTGGTTTCTGGTACTCTGCCTTGACTCTTGCACAGGTCAAGCACTTGCTGACATAGGTAGCGATGTGGGCTTTCATGCTAGGCCACCAGTATGTTGTTTTGACATCGTGGTACATTTTATCCGACCCTGGATGTACCGAGTAGCGAGACTTGTGTGCTTCATCCATCACAAGTTCCCGTAATCCGCCATATAGTGGGACCCAAATACGCCCCGTTACATAGTAGGCGCCGTCTTCCTTTTGTTCCATTTGCTGCCTTGAGCCGCGTAAGGCTTCAGCCTTGACGTTTTCGGGCTTTAGTGCTTCCATCTGAGCAGTTCGTATCTGTGCAGGAAGACTGGACTGAATGGTGAGTTGCAAAGCTCTTACACGCCTAGGTGTAGTATCTTTCCGACTGAGGGCATCAGCCACAACACTGGCCTTGCCTGGATGGTACTTGATGGCGCATTCGTAATCGTTCAGAAGTTCAACCCATCTTCGTTGACGCATGTTCAAATCCTTTTGCTTAATGATATTGCTCGAGACTCCTGTGATTGGTGTAAATTGTGCACTTGGTACCGTACAGGTAGTGTCGCCATATCTTAAGCACGAAAACAACAGCTCCCAGCTCTAAATCGTGTGTCGTGTAGTTTCGTTCGTGAATCTTGAGTTGCCGCGAAGCGTAAGCAATAACTTTATCCTGTTGCATCAATACACAACCAAGCCCCTGTATCGATGCGTCACAGTAGACCACAAAATCATCCATGCCCTCTGGCAATGAGAGAATAGGTGCGCTGCAAAGCCTATCCTTCAGATACTGGAAAGCGGTTTCCTGGGAATCTCCCCAGCGGTAGGTGACACCCTTCTGTGTCAGTAGCGTAAGTGGCTGCGCGATCTTCGAGAAGTCTTTGATAAATCGTCTGTAGTAACCCGCCAAACCCAAGAATTGGCGTATTTCCGTTGGTGTACGAGGCGCAGGCCAATTTCTGATCGAATCTACCTTGGATGGATCAACATGAATCGCATCCTTGTTTACCACGTGGCCTAGCAAGTGGACTTCACGAAGCTAGAAGTCGCATTTTGAAAACTTGGCGTACAACTGCTCTGTTCGAGGGAGTTCCAAAATCAATCGTAAATGCTGCTCGTGTTCCTCCTGACACTTGGAGTAAATCAGAATGTCGTCGACGGATACAATCACAAGCTTATCTAGGTAGGGCTTGTACACTCTGTTCATAAGGTCCAAGAAGACTGTCGGTGCATTTGTTAACCCGAGTAGCATGTCACACCCTGTCTTTTGCGGAAGCGTATGATGTGTGACTAGCTTGTTATCATTGCATTCGATCATAATAAACAACTACATGATTTAAAACGATGTTCATCCATTCGGAAAATTTTGAGGATCACAAACACTTGTCATTTAAGTTTTAAAACACAACCTTCATCTAGGTTACAATTCAACAAAAGTGGATGACATCTAAACTTGTAGTCTACTTCTAGTTACAACACTTGCGCCCAAGATCCATCCTGTCACCTGAAATACATGTAATTTTGGAAAACATCAACATAAAGTTGAGCGAGTTCATGCGTTTTGCATACCGAGTATGAAAACATGGTATGTATCTTGTATAAATAAAGTATTCTTGCAAAAATCAAGTTTTCTTGTGTACACCACGTACTAATTGAATGTTTGTACAAAGACATTTCGGCATGTGAGGACATATGGAGCATTAGTGTTGGCTCCTTTAAGGCATGTGAGGACTTATGGAGCATTAGTGTTGGCTCCTTTAACTATGTCGATTACCCTCGACTGTGTCGATTAACCTCGACTGTGTCAATTTCCCTTGACTGTGTCGATTACCCTCGACTGTGTCGATTTACCTCGACTGTGTCGATTTACCTCGACTGGGACACCGAAGCACTCAAGGGGTCACATAAGGACCATGAGTGGGGCTCGGCCGTACCCGTTAGATCTAACCCTCGTCCCTAATTACTGAATGTTTTTAATGGCTTGGTACTAGTTTTCACCAAGACTTTATGGCATTTTTAGTATTAAGTCTATGCTCACATGATCTAGTAATTTCTAGGCATTTCTTAAAGCACATCATACTTGGTTCTCGTTCTCACCAAGTGTGCTTCTCGTATTTTTGTATTCTCGATTCGTATTGCACTCGGTACTCGTTCTCACCAAGAGTGCTTCTTGTATTTTTACTACTTGTAAAAAAAATTATAATATTTGTAACATGTATTTCACCCCCGAGAGTTATAAAACCAAAAACAGTTAAAGAAAAGGGGGAGCATGAACTCACAACTTTGCGTTCCTGCGTCGTAAACTTCACCGGAGTTGCTTATCTAGCGTCGTGACCTAAACGCGTTTTATTAACGTTAGTCACTAGACTTGTATCGCACAAGTGCAAGTCACTATCTTTTGTATTTGTGTTCTTGTGTTAAAAATATTTAATTTTTAACTATTTGTCTTATATCATTTTCTCAAAAATAAATATACGTATCTTGTATTTTGCACCCGAATTATGTATTTTGTCCAAGTAATATATTTTCATAAATATATCCTCTTGTATGTGTCTAAGCATGTTGTATGTGTATTTTCATGTTTATACTCCTCATGAGTATTTAGTGTATCTTTAGGTCTCAATACGCTAGCACGTATAACACATACTATATACACTTAGCACAAAAGTTGGTGATAAAATAATATATATTTTTCTCTCAAAAATATACATATTTATATCCACTTTTATTTTTGAAGAAATCCTCATTTCTTATCACCAAAAATTAGGGAAACCTTGGTAATACCTTTAAATACATTTTTAGGGAATAAGTTCTTCAAAAACTTATATTTTTCTAAGTGTCAAAATTTATAAAAATTTTGACAGAGTTTCCCCTAAAAATGGAGGTTTCCCATGTTTTTAAAACATGTGTTTATTTTCTTTTAAATCGTCAACAATCATCAACAACAATTATCAACAATAATCATCAACAACAATTATCAACAATAATCATCAACAACAATTATCAACAATAATCATCAACAACAATCACTAATTTTCCCCATTTCATGAACTTGCATATTTACAAAAATGTGTAGTAATTTACTAGCACATTTAGTAAGTCTTGTTATCTTTAAAAATAAGTTTAATTTCTTAAAAAAAAACTTTATTTTTAAAGAATATGAAGTTCCACAACTTCTAGTCGGTTTTTACGAAAATTATTTCTTTGTTAAAACTTTTGTTACACTAGTGTTCGCACACTTGTTTGATCACAAAAAATCACTTTTGTTTGTGTAAGATCCGGATTAGAACATGTGATTTCTTTTGACGCTTGGTCTTTTGAAAATACCACTTGTGGACACATAGATCGGCTAGTTTTAGACACTATTTCATAAGTAAAAATACTTTTACACAAGTTCATGTTTCTTGTGTGGTAGAGTTTCACCTTTTAACCCTTGCACCATTTCAAACAAGCTTATGTCAAGATCCATGATCTTAACCAAATAGGGTTAAATGATGATCCGAGCTACCACAACGTAGATCGGGCCTAAATAATCACAAATTTCAATTACTACAACATTTACACAACTAGTGAGCTTTTAACCATCATTTTTCATGTTTTTAGTAGACTTTAATGCACCTTTTTGTAAGATTTCGAGTTTTAATCATTACACATCATATTAACCACTTCAAAATAGCTCAAGAATGTGTTTTAAGCAACATACCACTAGCTCGGGGCTAGGGAAGTATCTAGACGCGAATGTGGTGGATAAAAGCTAGAGAAAGAGGTCCTTCGAGCTCCGAGTGCACCAAGCCTTCTTATGCGTGACACTTGACACTTGTATGATGTTGGAATGTGAAGAACAAAATCGAAAAATATGATGGATGATCAAGGGGTGTTCGGCCGAAAGTTTTTGAGGGAGAGGAGAGAGTAGTTTTGTGGTGTTGGGTGGTGAATTGTCTAGTGTGCCATCTCAAGGTATTTATAGACATTCCATATGGCATATTCCTAGCATATTCCTGGTATATTCCTGGAATATTCCTAGCATATTCCTGGCATATTCCTGGAATATTCCTAGCATATTCCTGGCATATTCCTGGCATATTCCTGGAATATTCCTAGCATATTCTTGGAATATTCCTAGCATATTCCTGGAATATTCTTAGCATATTCCTAGCATATTCCTGGAATATTCCTAGGTTTTCTACGTTGTCTGCGTTTTGCAGTGTAAGCACTGTGTCGCGTAGGAACACACGGTACGTGCTTAAACTTGAAAAATAACGTTTTTAAGCGTTTTAATTTATTTTTCAACACGAACCTGATTAAAATAAAATTTTAATCATAACAGAATATTTGTGGGATTAAATATTATCCGGGCGGCCATCAACGTTCGTTTCGCAGTTTTGTCACAATTAGTTCTGCTCTTAAAGTGTGTTTCGGGTGCTTTTTAGTGCTTATTTTTGCTTTCATATAGCATATATATTAAACCCTTGTATGTACTCTTGGGTTTTAATGTATTCTTGTTATTGGACCTACACCTAGGCTCCAATTTTATTGTCTGACTGCTTTCTGCAGTTCCGTTGACACAGTGTGTCTTACCGGTGAGTTTACTAATATTTTTGACGCAACGCTCTCGTTTTTTCATAAAGCAATATTTTGTAGTATAAAATGTACATGAATTCACTTGTATGGAATTCAGAAACTTATTTCTCTTGTAAACTAGATCATGTATGTTCATTAAGGCACAGATCACTGTTCGTTTAGTGTACGGAATGTACGGAAAAGTGACGGTTGTCACAGTCTCCCCCCGTTAAAAGAATTTCGTCCCGAAATTCAAGCGATGCCATCGGTCGCAGGGGAGTTGTGAAACCAATATGGTCACTTATATTTGAAACACGTCTTTGTGTTCTCATGTCATGTATTTTATCATGCTCAAGTAAATCAATCATGTCTTTTCTGCATTTTGTGGACTCTTGGTCCGAAACCTCAACAGGTTGTATAGTATATCATTGACGTGAATCTTATTTGTGGGAACTATGACTGTTCCTTGCATCAGACTCCTCTAAAGACTAGACACATGAATGTGTCGCGATCACTACTGATCTTTTTCTGGAAGCTTCATCTTGTGAACAATGGTTCTGATCCCTACACCGGGGATTCAATCTTTTCGTTTTCCAATTCACACTACGCCCTTTCTAGGCGCGGCTCTCAATTTAGTCGTGCTTCTTGTCTCAAATTCTTACGATTTCTGCCTCTCATCGGCGTAATCTTTCTGTGTTCTGCGGGCTGTCTTGATATAATCGCATATATGAACGACCTTGCCTCTAGATTTTTCCTGGACCATCTCGGCCAGTTGATCCATTATTCCCGGTCTCCGTTCAACACAACGGGAATTGACTCATTACGTTCCATCTAAAGCTTTACACAAAGCGGTTTAGACGGCGGTGTGATAAATACTGTTGTAGGAAGACTCTACTAAGGGTAAGTGAGTGTTCCAACTTTTTATCAAAGTTTATCACACAAGCACGCATCTTGTTCATACAGTCTGCATCGTTCAACAGCTCAGTTCATATTCGAGTTCTTACGATCATCGGTGTGCTGCAATCCCTTGCGATCAGTAAAGATCGTGCAACGTTTTCTTTCAGGTAATAACGCCCAGTTTGCTGCGCGCAATGACTGTACCTATCTCAAGGGTTCTTCTCATGATTCCTTAATCAATGTGCCACGTATGTAATGTCGTGGTCTTGTTGCATCGGCGTACAATCGAGACTTTGTCGAGAGCCGTCGCATAATTGCAACTCTAGCTCCTTAGCTCTTGGTTGCAGGGTTGGCATGAATCTCGTTCTTATCCATCATGGATCTGAAAGTTCTCACTTCGCGAATTCGAAATCCGCTTTTCGTCATCATAGCGCTTAACTGTTCTTTCTCTAAGAGTTGCAAGGTAAATTGCAGTTGTTGCTCACGACCTTCCTTGGTCATTGGCCATATGAGAATGTAGTCAATAAGTATATGGCTTATCCAGGTATGGCTTACACGTTCGATTTCATGAGGTCCATGAATATTGTCGATGCATGTGTTAGGCCAAATGGTACGACAAGGAACTCGTAACTTCCAAAGCGAGTCCTAAAGGTCGTTTCAGGGACACTTCCTTCTGGTATACACAGTCATGGACATCCTGTCCTCAAGTTGATCCTTGGGTGGCAACTAGGATCTTATGATTTTGTCTGTTTATGTTGCCAGTCGTTGGCAAAGGATTCTGATTCTCAATTCTCAGGAATTTACGCAAAATGGAACTGCCAACTTTCTCCTCATATCCCTAACTAAAGGCGTCATGTCCTTAACTTCCTCTGTCTGGTAGCTCTTGCAGTTGCGTCCGGAGCTCATGCTTTACGGACGAAGTTAGTCGGTAAGACATTATTCGACACTGGTGCTGCTCTTGGCACGTGGTTTATCCTAAACTTCTCTTGACGTTGCGAAGGGGCATTTCTGGCAAGTCTTTTGAAAAGGCTACTAGAACTTCTTCCATCGCGGGGATGTTCCCAGGTTCTGCAGTCTACTCAGAGGCATTTCTATGCCTCTTCGACCAATGAAGGATGTCGTAGATCTGCCGCCTTATGGGGTCTAGCATCCTTGCGCCTATTACAGTAAAGTTGGGTTTCATCATTCGCACGAGGGATGCGTCTGATTTTCTCGTATTGACGACTTCAGCTGCATACTTGGATTTCCGATCCATGCTGATTATTATGACCTCACGAGTCAATGGTAACAGAAGGTTACGGCCCTCTGAGTGCCTAATCACGATCCTTAATCGCTTCGACTGTTTAAGTTATCCTTCTATATGCCCATTTCTAAAGAATACGGGACGTCTATCTTACTTGAGACTAGGCCAAGAAGTTTCTTAAGTTCTAAGCATGCAAGGTTAAGGTTGATGCCAGTATTAGAAATAGATGCATAAGGGTGGTTAATAGGGAACGTACCCGTAACCGCATCTGGATCCTAGCGTGGTTCACGAGTTCGATCGTGAAAACCCTTCCTTGCTTGTTTCTTCTTTGGGCAATCTTTCCTAAAGTGCCCTGCTTCACCACATTTGTAGCAACCGGGTATTCTCTTATTTCTTCCATCTGGGTCCTTCGCCCAACAGGCGTCCCTGTTGTGCCCTTCTTTTCCACACTTTCCACACCTAGGCTTCAGACATCGACCTTTATGGTGAAAAGTGCATTCTCTGCACCTCGGCTTAGTCCCCGAGTAAACATTACCACCTGCCCTATTAATGGCTCCATCAGTGCTCCTGCCATGTGGCGAATTCACTTTCTTTCTTTTGTTTGCTTTAGAGCTTCCATAGTTGAGTTGGGTGCTCATCTTTAGGTTTGAGGACTTCCTCTTCTTGTTGCTTGACGACTCCACATGAGTCTTTTTCTTGTTATCCTCAGATTCCGAAAATTTTCCCGCACGTAGAGCCTCTTCAGTAAGGGTGACACTCATATTGATAGCCTCTGCGATGGTTGAGGGTTTTGAGGTAGTAACCATGCCCCTAATCTGGGGTGCAAGTCCCCAAATGAATCGTTCTATCCTCTTGAATTCCGGTTTGACTAGGTAGGGGACGACCCTAGACAAGTCGTGAAATCGCTGGACGTATTCAGGAATCTTCGGTCCGTCCATTTTCAAATTCCAGAACTCCACCTCAAGCTTCTGGATTTCAGTCTAGAACAGTATTTCTTTTCCATCATTTCCTTGAGCTCGTCCCAGCTCAGTGCATAAGCAGCATCTGCACCAAGGGTCTGAACCTGAAGGTTCCACCATGAGAGTGCGCCATCCAGAAATAACCCTGAGATATAGGTAACGCTTTGTTGGGGTGAACAGTTACTCATTCTTAGAACTGAGTCCGTCTTTTCTGTCCAACGAACAAATGCAACGGCACCTCCTGTGCCATCAAAATTCAAAGGCTTGCAGTCCAGGAACTGTTTATAGGTGCAGCCAGTTGGAGGGTTATTCTCAGTCGTGCCATTGATGTGCTTAGAGCGGAGGGCTTCATGTCGTGCAATTGCCTGCGAGATGCATTCTTGCAGCTCGGCTTCTGTTCTTGGTAGCGTACTGGTGTTTGTGTCTCGCCTGGGCGGCATTCCCTTCTGCCAAAACGGTATGAAGTAGGTTAGGCAACATTCCAGGTGTCTATGAGGTACATAGCACCATAAGCCATTATGTAATCACCCAATTTCACATGTATACATAAATACTCAATGTATGAGCGGGAAACAGTTACTGAGCCTTCACTTAGGCTTGCCAACTTGGCTTAAAACGAACTTGAGGTTACATTGCCTCGGTCATTTAGGTTTCAGTTATCTCCCGCTACATTGGTTTTCTTAGGTTTTTGGCTTTACTGGGGCGTACATTTTCCCTTAGAGGGGGTTGCTCGTGTATGGGTGATAGAGAGTGCAAAGTCGCTGAATCTCTTGAATGTTTCTCATCTTCACTTGCTTAAATGTCGTTTTCCTCAAACGTCTCGTACGCAGGTAGAAGTGTCAGTCACGAAGTAGGCTGAGACAGGCTTCCTACTTTCTTACGTGCTAAAGCACTGATCTATGTGATGTTCTACCAGATGAAGGTGAGGACACCTATACATTGAATTTGGTGTGGTTTTCATTAGCTCGACCCGTAGAGTCCACCAGGATTTCTGTGCACTACAAGTCGTTATTACGTGGGCCCCCGTAATAATAAATTGTCTTGCACAGTTACCCCAATTTTCTCTCGTCCAAGCAGATGATTGATCTAGGAGGGGACACGACTGTCCTTACACTCCTTGCCATGGAAAGGACCATTGCGGAGGTCCATGCGCTAACATTCGTTACTGTTATGCGCGTATAGGCACGATGATTAGATGGAATAGGAATGGAGAGAATTCCTAGTAGTTGGAGGGGCACCTTCGTGATGAATACTTCATCTTCCTTTTCTAGTCAAGTATGTTGTCAATTTTGCTTCACATAATCCGGAGGGATCTCGTCCCGTTGATTAAGAGTTCGTTCAAGGTCGCCGCCTCTGCCTCGTCATCACCACCGTAGTTTGGCATCTTCACGTTCGAGAGGGAAGAGCAGCCATCTCCTACGGAAGTAAGCTCAGAGTCTTGTCTGGTAATCACTCCCAGCCACGAGCTTTGCAAAGGACGCGAGGTCGATAGCTTCATCGTGCGAGTCACGTACCGTAATAGGAGTCGGAGTCGAAAGAATTTTATTCACGTCAATAATCATTCCGTACACTTATTCGTATGCATGAATACAAATAACAAATATGCTACTTAGCATAATCAAGTAACTTAATGCATTATACCACGTATAACTCTCGTTTTGGGGGGGGGTCATTTTGTCAAGTCTAACTTTTGTAGACTATGCCTTGGTTGGCACCTTACTCTATGGGTATTCCTCACTAATGTCCTTGCCTTGTCTTTTCTTTGAAAAGTGTCTGACTCGTGGATCTTGGCGCTTTCGTGAATGCAATGAAAACCATTTTGTAAAATGTTTTTGTGAAAGCACTTTAGTGATTGTAGTCTAGACTCGAGAAGGAATCCTAGTTCACTACAATCGAAGCTCTGATACCAAACTGTCACACCCTGTCTTTTGCGGAAGCGTATGATGTGTGACTAGCTTGTTATCATTGCATTCGATCATAATAAACAACTACATGATTTAAAACGATGTTCATCCATTCGGAAAATTTTGAGGATCACAAACACTTGTCATTTAAGTTTTAAAACACAACCTTCATCTAGGTTACAATTCAACAAAAGTGGATGACATCTAAACTTGTAGTCTACTTCTAGTTACAACACTTGCGCCCAAGATCCATCCTGTCACCTGAAATACATGTAATTTTGGAAAACATCAACATAAAGTTGAGCGAGTTCATGCGTTTTGCATACCGAGTATGAAAACATGGTATGTATCTTGTATAAATAAAGTATTCTTGCAAAAATCAAGTTTTCTTGTGTACACCACGTACTAATTGAATGTTTGTACAAAGACATTTCGGCATGTGAGGACATATGGAGCATTAGTGTTGGCTCCTTTAAGGCATGTGAGGACTTATGGAGCATTAGTGTTGGCTCCTTTAACTATGTCGATTACCCTCGACTGTGTCGATTAACCTCGACTGTGTCAATTTCCCTTGACTGTGTCGATTACCCTCGACTGTGTCGATTTACCTCGACTGTGTCGATTTACCTCGACTGGGACACCGAAGCACTCAAGGGGTCACATAAGGACCATGAGTGGGGCTCGGCCGTACCCGTTAGATCTAACCCTCGTCCCTAATTACTGAATGTTTTTAATGGCTTGGTACTAGTTTTCACCAAGACTTTATGGCATTTTTAGTATTAAGTCTATGCTCACATGATCTAGTAATTTCTAGGCATTTCTTAAAGCACATCATACTTGGTTCTCGTTCTCACCAAGTGTGCTTCTCGTATTTTTGTATTCTCGATTCGTATTGCACTCGGTACTCGTTCTCACCAAGAGTGCTTCTTGTATTTTTACTACTTGTAAAAAAAATTATAATATTTGTAACATGTATTTCACCCCCGAGAGTTATAAACCAAAAACAGTTAAAGAAAAGGGGGAGCATGAACTCACAACTTTGCGTTCCTGCGTCGTAAACTTCACCGGAGTTG